>NC_136430.1:358609999-359279499 GCF_052849685.1 Lactuca virosa
CTAATCATTTTTATAAAAATCATCTTTAGTTTTTATAAAAATCAGCTTTAGTTTTTACAAGTTTCAATTGTATTTTGTCTTATAAATTAAGGGTAATGTCAAAGACTTAGTTTTTATTTTTCTTGATTGCATTTTCATAATTTTTATTATTATAAGATAATATTATAAGGTTCATAATTATTTTTATAAAAACTTTAAGTTTAAAGTTTATAACTTTGAGACTTCAAATTATTTTATGGTATTATAACTGTTTTATAGTTATAAATAATGTTTGTAACTTATTTTATCGGTTTATTGGCATTCTATGTAGTGGTTTCGAGATTCAAGCGAAATTGAGGAAATCAAGTATACTAGTCCTAGTTTTCAACTTTGACTCAAGTTTCTATGAGATTGTGACCTAATTTCTACTACTAGGTCAAGTGCAATATGGGTGTATATGATTCATGAAATGGTGTTCAAGTCAAGGAATGACCCAAATGTGGATAATCACTAAAGTTAAGTAGTTGTAGAATTCACATAACCATATGAAATCTAAGTACACTATCATTCGATTCTACTTGTTTCCAAGTTTCTAGTAGGTTATAACTTAGCTTCTAGTTACTAAGTCAAGTATGTTTCGTGCCTATACGTGCAACTAAGTTTAGTCAAATCTAGAACCGGCTCGAATTTTGACGGTTGTCACAACTACGGATATAGAATGTTGCAGATACCGATTTACTGTGATTTAGAGAGTGCCATTGCGATTTCTCACAATCCCATTCATCACTCAAAGACGAAACACATTGAACTCCGGTATCACTTCATCAAAGACCACATTCTCAAAGGTAATATTAAACTAATTTTTGTCAATACTCACAAAGAGATTGCTGATGTGTTTACAATAGCACTTGATGCAACAAAGCACAACAGTTTTCTACAAATGTTAGGGATGATGAATCCAGACCAGCAATTCTTTTTGAATTGAAAGGTATCGCTGACCTCCTCTGGTCTCAATTGCGGTCCTATAAAATATATCTTTCATACATGGTTTCAGTGGACTCTAGATACCGCAACCATATATCATACTTATATTATTTGGGTCTTTATTGTTTGTTATTTTTGACTCTCTACAAAGTGTTCCTTTCAGATCTTGCTACCGCAATTACATTGCATTCCACCGTAGTCACTACACCATCTGCAGTCGCATTAAATGAATCCTCAACAACATCTTAAAACCACTGATAATTTGTGTGCTATTTAATGACCTTCATTAAATAAGAAAAACATTCTCAAAAAAACATTCGTTTTGTAGCATACAACGTTTCAGTTTCTTTCAAAATCATCCTTTTTCATGTCAGACCTATTTTAGGTTAGATGACAAATAGTTTGTTTTTCCCATAAAATAAATCTTTTTAAGAAATCTTTTACCTTTTTCTATCACATCACCTTACCCCAAGATGTTTAATATGTTTCCACTTCCCCATTACCCATCGGATTTTGAACTCTGCCTCCACATGATCCTCAAACGTGGGCTGACATTCATTAAATGCCCGATATTTTAAATAATAATAATAATAAACTTTTTTATGAATGGCTGATAATGGCTTAAACCCAAGGGTTTTTACCATTAACAGCTGTTAATAAATTAAATCATATAACTGTTTGAGATCTGGACCTATAAAAAACCCATTTTCCCTCCCAAGAAAGCTTTACGCTTTCTGAACTCTAAGACAATTTCTCTCTTCTTCACCCTCTTGCTCACTGTTTTTCTGCAAGTTCTTAAATTTTTTCTAAAATTAGTGAAATCTGGAGTTTCGAAAAAGCAATCCAAGGCTTCTGTGTCAGCTCAACTAACTGTTTCCGACTCCTCAATAAAGAACCCATCTCCGACGACTGCCTCAAACAAGTTTAGGGATGTGTTCGAAGATCATCCGTCCTACAATGAATCAATTCGACTGATGATGAAATTCTTGTCATCTCATCTACTTTTTGGAGCCTTTGATTCTTTCACAGATGTTGTTCCTCTTTCAACTCTCTTCAAGAGTGCATTCTCAGCCTTTCGCCCAATCAACAATCTGCAAGAAGTTCATCTAAACTTGATCGATGATTCTTTGGCGATCTTGACCAAAGAAAAATTCCTGAAAGCACTCAATCTGAGGGTTCATCCCTCAACAAGAGTCTACTCACCAAGCCTTAACGACATCAAGTCAACCCTGTATCAGATGGGTTATCAGAAAATCATCAAGGGAATTGGAGAATTCAAGAAGAACCAACTCCCTACGGTTTGGCAATTTGTCTGTCACTTCATCATCCGGAGTCTCTCTGGCAGAACCAAAGACACAGACAACATCGGTTTGAAACTGTTAGAAATTATATGAAGCATTTTCACTGGGAATGCTGTTAACTACGGACAGATTCTCTGGGATGATTTCCTCTAGTATGTTCCTAACGAGAATCCAAGAGAAGACCCAACCAAACTTACATTTTCACGCTTCTGGTCTCTCTGCATCTCGGATCTTCACATGGATGCAAAGCTCAGCATGGGTGATGACATCAACTTCTTTGTCACCCGAGACTTGAAAAGGTACACTCTTTCAAAAGATCAATCAATTTTTGGACCTCTCAGACGATTGCCTGAACATATTCTCAAGTCCAATGGACTTCAAACCCGAGAAGTCACTGATCATCTCGAGGCTACGGATAGTATTGCCCCATACCATTCTTCCCCGCCTCATCCCACTCAGCAACTTTTGGCCACCACTGCAACCCAAGGTCCTTCAAAATCCACACCTGCCTCAGTCCCTCCTACAACAGAACAATCAAACCCTCCCACAACTACACATCGTAAGAAGATTGTTCAATCGAAGAAAGCTGAACGCAGCAAAGCCAGGAGAGGTGAAACTTCTTCTATAAAACGCAAGACCAGGGTCATCGAATCTTCGGATGACGCTCCTGACTCCCCCTCTAACTCTCAAGAGAATATTGCTCTCAACATGGACGAAGAATCTGATGATGACTTCGTTTCACTTCTCAGACATAAAAGACAGAAGACAATCCTAAGCCAGAGCCAAATGCGTGACCCGATAAATACCGCAGTCTCTCAAATGACTCTGGTAGTCCTTGGTGCTGCCGCTGGCATACTTGTTTCAACCCTCTCTAGCAACTCAGATGAAGAAGGTGCATCTGTTTCACTTGAACAAGGAGACACAACCCAATCGGGATCCCAAGAGAATCTCAGTGGTTCTACTCGCCCTAAGGTCTCCAGGGCATCCCACATTCATATCTTTGATCCAGAGGAGTTGTGCTCCATCCTTCTGGCTGTAACCCAAACACTTGATACACCTACCCAATTGCAGGGCACTTCTTCAGCCCTTGCTGGAACCTGGCCGAGGCCAGACTTGACTTCGGGTCAAGGAGACCAAGGAATCCTAGGAAATCCTACTCCGCCTACATTACAGCCAAGTGGTTTAGGCATGGTGAGCACAAATATGCAAGGATCCACGAACCCAGGGGACACCCCGGTGCGAAATCAAGGATTTGACGGTTATGATTCTCATGGTACATGGAATCGGGATTCTCCCACTACCGAGTCCAGTATCAAGAAATTCGAAGCTTTTTGTAGGGCATTTCAAGCACGTAAAGATCAGCAAATCAAGCAACAGCAGCAGAAAGAGCAGGAGATTCAATCAGTTGCCAAATACTAGGCAGACTCCATCAGCAACGCCAAGGCTGTTTACGATCTTCTTCGAATTCAAGACTGGATGTCTCGCATGGAGGCAACGGTGCAAAATGCTCAGAATCTTCACAATGTTGGTTCATCTAAACTTCTCCCCATTGCAGTCGCGCAAGGATCTAATGAAGATGGCACCGTAATTGCAATCAGTTCGGGACCAACGCTCGGACTCGATGATCTTGACATTGATGAAGTCACTCAGCCAACTCACTCCGATGATTTTGTTATGATCTTCGATGAAGACGAAGAGTCTAGTGGTTCTCAACACTCCACCTCCAAGCCCAAAGAGAAAAAGAAAAAAAAGAAGCTTGCTATATCCCGAAAAGAATTCCTCTCTCTTCAGTCCAAAGTTGACAAGATTTTGGCTGCAGTCACCAGTTCCCAACCGCAGGACTCAGAAATTGGTGGTCCGCAGTCCCTAGCAGAAAGGATTGAGAGACTAGAGACGAGAGAAATATTGGATGCTGAAAGACTCTCTCTAATGGTGGAAATGGGTATTCAAGCCCTTGACAACAACATAACTGCTCATCATAAACAATTTCTCTCTAGCGCAGAACATCTCATAAAGGAAGTCACTGCTCTCAAGGATGAGCTCAAATCTACCTTGGAGAATCAAGCTATCTCCTCCAATAATCTTGTGAAGGAAACTCACAATGCGTATGAATCAGCTCTCTCTATGCTCTATACAACAATCAACGGCCTAAGACGTTCTCTCACGGCTAACTCCATTATTGATGAAATCTTGCGGTTGACCAAAGCAATCTACAACCAGCTATTTAATACTGAAGTTCCTTCCAACACTCAATTCTCGGATCTAATCAAGTCTCAGTTTACCACCACATTCTGCAAGATTAATGGCCTCTGTCAATGGTTTGAGGAGCAATGGGATGTTGCTTCCTGAAAAGGGGGAAGTGAAGAATCAAATCCTCAATATCATCAATATACTAAAGCAATTCCCATTCCAACCTTTGGTTCATCTCACTTTCGTACATCACCACCAAGGATCGAAAATCAACAACACCCTTCTCAGCAAACTCAAAATCCAACTGCGGATGTACACAAGCCTCCCTCTCCTGTTCAAATTCATCAATCTCCTCAACATTCTCGCCAACAAGAACAACACTCTCCACAACAAGAACAACACTCACCGCATCAAGAATACTCTCCGATTCAAGAAACTCATCAATCCCCACCTCGTCAAGAAACTCCACTACACTTCAAAAATATGGAGCCAACCATGTCATCCGAACACTCCAATGACTCCCCTGCAACCCAGGAAAGGAAGAAAGACTAGAAAGCAGCAAAATTTGCTGAATTGATCTGGAGAGAACATAGTTTGGATATGACAATGGATGAAACGTTGATCAACTCATGGGTCAATCCTACTAGAAGACTACTTGATGAGGACTATAGCCCAGTCTTGACCTATGTTGAACCTCCTTCGGATTGATATTGGGATATCCCAATCTCTCCCAATTGCAAGTTCTTTAGTGTCTTTGACACCTTCGACCGCAATCTACTAGATGAACAAAGACTTCCCCTTGAGTTTGAACGACTCAGTCGTTTTCATGCCAAGCATGGTTCAACATTCGAAAGCATTTGGTCTAACGATAGACCCTCCGGAGTCACGAGCTATAAGATCCAAAGATTTATGCAGTTAGACTTTGTTCAGTACACACTGACAAGAAGAGGTGATGAGTATATCCGAACTCAAGCAGACTTTTCCTGCATGAATCCGGAGGAAGTATTCTTGATTGCTAGAGTTTTTCAGATCAAGTCTGAAAAACATCCAAAGATGAATATTGCATATGAAAAAGCTTGCGAGTACCTGAAATACGCAGTTTGTGACATTGCCAAAATTGATGCTGACATTCATCCAGCCCCTGCTCAAAAGTTCAACCTCCCTCCACTTGATCCAACTCCTTTCTTCACCGAAGGATATCAAGATCGATCCTTAGGTGCAACCAACTTTCTAGAATTGGGAGTTGTGTTCAAAAAAGTCAACAGCAACGTCAAATACTTCGTCCCCATCACAGATATGTACTGCCTGACCCGCATGCAACTGGAAGTCACTCTGACTTTGGTTCAGAGGATGAAGCACACGACTGACGAAGTAAAATTTGAAATCACAAGGAGGATCACTTGGCTGAGTGAAGTGAGAAAACTTTGGTGGTTGCTGATCAAGTTCTTAAATCTTAACATGTAGAAATGTTGAAGAGGTAACTTAGGAGGAAAATTTTGAAGCAAGAAAGTGAAGCTCTTAAAATTAGTCAATCCGAAGTCATCTTTCCAACCGCAATGATCTCTGAACCACAATCAGTTTCTCTATCCGCAGCGATTTCCTCAGCAACAAAGACCTAGTTTTATCTTTTCTATTTACATTGTATTGTCCAGTGTACCTTTCATGGACACTTCTATCAGAATTATAGTCTTTTTTTACTTCTCATGTAATTTCTCGGAACTCTATAAATAGAGTACTCCGTTGTTAAATGAACTACCTCTACCTTCACATCTATCATTCTCTTATCTCTCAATATATCTTATGCTCTCTTTATTCTTACTCTCTAAATATCTTACTGAACTTATTCTCGTATATTAAGATCGAACTCTCAAACTCTCCTTCGGAGCAAGTCCTCGTGACTTCATTCACTTTAAGCTGATCACATATACTAACTTGGTTTGAATACAAACCTTGTTAAGAATCAGCTTAGTGTTTACTTGATATATAACTTGTTGTCATTTACATTTCCTTACTTTTCGCAATTACATTTCTACACCTAACGACTCTAACTTATTATTGTTGAGCTTTATGATCCTTTGAGATTAACTTCATTCCGCAATATATAACTTGTACTAACGTTTGTTCAAGTGTTTCTCAAAAGTTTTTTTCTCAACATCCATCTCTACTCGGCGAGTTGGGACCTCATACTCGTCGAGTTGCCCTAAAAAATGAATATAATTCAATAAATATGATACCTGGGAGTCAGCATGTTGCAATCCATTATAATTCTAACATAACTCGAACTAAACATTAGTAAAGTTGTTAGTTTATCCACTTGATCACCGTATGAATGAACTTATTTGCTAAAGAATTAGGTTAGTGAACATTAATCAGGGCATCTTAGCAATCGGTAATCAACGAAGTATTAATCCATTGCACTTCCATTAAATCAACCATAATAGCAAGTGTATCGAATCTAAATGAAAGTCACTCATTTATCTTGATTAAAATCATGTTTTGTATTTCTTGCTTTTTATGTTTTGCTTAGTGTTTCATTAGTTGATAATTAGTTCATTTCTAAGTTTTAGTTTGATTAATTGAGTTTCTAGTCTTGCAAAACTAGAGAAAACCCATTTTTAATTAAGTAGTAATTTAGGTAACTTTAGAAGATAAAACTAGCTAGAAATTTTGTTCTTTGTGTTCGATACCCAACTATTTGTGTTATTCTATTTTCGACTAGGTACACTGCCTTAGGAGTAATAATTAGTTACATTAGTTGGTTAAAACTAGTGCATAATTATTCACATCAGCTATTCAGCACCGTTGTCGGGGAACTGTCAATTTTTAGTTAGTTTTTATCTGGTATTTATTAAGAATTTTTCTGTCCATTTTATTTCTTAATTTTGGTTTTATTTTTCTTCTAATAGATTTACCACGTCGTGGCAATAATCAACATGGCGTGGTCATCAAACAGTTAGTTTTCATTTTTTGTTTTGTTCTTTTTACGCGTTTCATCTGTTTTTGTTTTAGTGATTTATGACCCGAATATCGAAAACACCAATCATATCACCATTTGACGATCCTTACTCAGCATTCCATGAGAAGATGACAACAAAACTTAGAGAATCAAACAAAAAGACTCTAGAAAGAAAATTCGAAATTTTTAAGAAGACTCCTAACAAAAAGGAAGTCGGATAGGAGCCCGAAACAGAATCAGAAAAAGAAAGTGATCCCAAAAACAAGATGGTGGACATTGCCGACATGACTATGGAGGCATACAAGAGACGAATGCATAAAGAGACCGGATCAGGTCTTGTGCAACCCACAATTCCTAACACAGCTAGCTTCGAGTTAAAAGGACACATACTTGCTCAATTAAAAGACATACCATTCCATGGGAAAGACCACGGGGATGCAATAAGCACATTGATGAGGTCAATGATATCGTCGACTACTTCAACATACCACGCGAGACAGTTTTACTAAGAATGTTCCTTGTGACTCTTAAGGGTGTAGCAAAGGACTGGCTAAAAGCACTTCCACCTGGCGCAATAACCACATGGGCGCAAATGCGTGAAGAATTCATACAACAATCTTTCCCGCCATCAAAGGTTTCCAAACTGATGAAGGCCACTGCAAATTTCGAATAAAACGTAGGAGTCTTTGTACGAGGCATGTAAGCGCTATAATGGATTACTTAGAAACTGTACCCAAAAAGATCTAAATGTGCAACAAGAAATAGCAATGTTTTATGATGGGGTAAACATAACGGCTAGGAAACTCCTTAATCCTCAAGGGCCCCTCACAAAGAAGGCACCTGTGGTAATCAAGAAGCTAACCGAGGAATTCTCCAAACATTCAAGAGAATATCATAACCCTCGACAAGATGTAACTAGGGGAATTGTAAATTCTGCTTCAGATGATATGGCAACAGTCTTAGCAATGTTGCATAACTTGGATAAAAGGATGACAAAAATAAATCAAACAATACATGCAATACGAGTGGGGTGTGAAAATTGTAACTGACCACATTTAACCAAAAATTGAGATCTAGATGAAAATGGAAGGTGAAAGGCCTAAGCTTGCTATTCGAGCGGTGATCGTTATGACGAAGACTAGAGAAAGCCCAAAAAGAAGTGGTTACATTATGATGAGTAAAAGAAAGCCAAAGAAGACAAATATGAACAAAAAGCAAGAGGCTTCTACCAAAAAGAGGAACTGGATCCCGAGAAGAAACCTGATTTTGAGGCAATGCTTGCTAGTTTTGCTTCCGCATCAGAAGAGAGACATGATGATACTGAAGCAGTACTTATAAATTAGCAAGCTGTAATCAAGAATATTTAGCAACAAATCGGGTATCTATCAAAGCAATTCAACGAAATATTACCGAGCACACAACCAGGAAACACTAGGCTATAACAACAAGAAGTGGGAAAATGGTTACCCATTTAACTCCTATTAATAATAATAACTCGGATTTTGTGCAGGAAGGACGAGTGGCAAGTCAATAAAAAAACACTGAACAGTCACCATGACATGGTGAAGATACCACGACGTCGAAATCATTTAAAAATAAAAATGCTGAACCCGTTAAGCCATACCGTCCACCGCTACCTTTTCCTAGTCGAGCAAAGCAAGATACACATGCCAAAGATGTCGCATCCCTAAACCAGAATGGCGGAAACATTCGGGGGTGGAGGATTTTAGGTAAGTATCACAACACATGTAATATAGTAATCAAAGTACAAACAACCATTGCATTAATAAGTATAAGTTTTACATAAGTGTTTAATCATTACATATTCAAACACTAAAGTAGGTACAGTAGAAGACAAGAGTCGCGGTACGGTACTAGGTAGTCTTCTCAAAAGCTTCGGGAGTGTACCTGTCTACTGGATTCCTGAGAATACAAGTTATTTGGAAAGAGTAGATTAGCATTTAAGCTGGTGAGTTCATAAGTATTTTAGTTCTGTTAAGTATACCCTAAGTTTCTTTGAATAAGTTCACTGGTTTCACCAGGAAATCCTATATTTCCTGAGGTGATTAACTAATAACCTCAATAGTTTCCCTCTGTAATTACTTAGTTTATACTGATTATATATAAACCAATATCGAATGGACAGTCAAATGGGTGTATCTGCCCTAAGCCCACAACCAAAAAAGGAACATGAAGTAAGGCGGAAGTCACACATTTCACTGTCAATCGGATATTACATATGTACAACTCTGATGTAATAACTAAGGAATTATAGAATTAACCACAAAAGGTCTTTTATGTTATACTAGTTTACAAAGATTGAATAACTAAGTTTCATTTGATAAGTGGTTTAATCCCATAAACCGTTTCCTTTGTATAAGTGGTTTAATCCCATAAACCGTTTCCTTTGTATAAATGGTTTAATCCCATAAACCATTTCATTTGTAAAAGTGGTTTAATCCTATAAACCGTTTTCATTTGTAAAAGTGTTCTTAGTTATATCTGTTCTCTAGTAAAAACCTTAGTATTAATCCTGGAAAGTATTGTATTATCCATAATACTGCCTTGTGGTTTTAAATGTTCAAAACCAAAAGTACAATACTTGATTTCATGATACGTAGCTTTTACTGTAAGTAAAAGCTACTGAAGGTATATTTGGTCGGGATGTAATTAACTTTTCTTACTGTTATAAGAGAAGTATATTACTTTGTAATTCACTCGTTGTTTTATCCATGTGAGTTCTATTAACCATACTAATATGAATGATATGCCTGCGGCGACGTTCTTCAGGCGTCGGAATGGAATGATATTTGACACCCTAGGCCTGCCGGCCAAACTGTAGCGAACAGTAGAGGTGCGGGATTGTCAGTCCCATATAGATCTATACACAAATTCACGCTCTCCCTACAAGAGATTCTGGTAATAGTTCAGGACTTAAAAGGTCGTACTTAGATAAGTACACCGTGAAGGGTCTCACAAATTTATTGTTTCAACGAGATTTACGATGTATTATTATTACCCTGTGAATGCTAACTCTGGTACTTTGTATCGTACCTTCGGTTAATGCAAACCCGATATGATGTATTATTACCTCGTGTTTGCTAACTCTAGTACTCTGTATAGCACCATTGCTAATGCAAACTCGGTATTATGTATTATTACCTCGTATTTGCTAACTCTGGTACTCTGTATAATACCATTGCTAATGCAAACCCGGCAGGATGTATTATTACCTCGTGTTTTCTAACTCGGGTACTCCGTATAGTACCTTTGCTAATGCAAACACGACATGATGTATTATTACCTCGTGTTTGCTAACTCGGGTACTCTATATAGTACCTTTGCTAATGCAAACCCGGCATTACCTCGTGTTTGCTAACTATGGTACTCTGTATAGTTCCTTTGCTAATGCAAACCCGGTATGATGTATCTTTACTTCTTTAATATGTTGTTCGTATATTAAAGGTATTATACATATCTTGGTGTAGTTGAATGAATTTTGGTAATTTCCTTGGAAAGTATACAGTCGTGAATCATACTTGTATATTTACTTTTGAATCATAAATTATACCTATTATAATTTATATGTTCTATCTGATTAGCATGGTTTCTCATGGGTGAACACCTTTGCTCAGCCTGATACAAAGGTGATGATACTAAAAGGGGTAACCTTTTAGACTCATATATGTATAATATATATATATATATATATATATATATATATATATATATATATATATATATATATATAATTAAGAAGTAAACGACCTTCGGACAAATGATACAACCTTAATTCCACATCCAAACAAGGAAAAGGAAATAAGATAATTCATTAGTCCTATGCCCTTCAAATCTTATTTATATCTTTAAACATATATAAACATGATTTTGGGATTTATACTTTGAAATATCTTATAAAACATTTTTCAAAGAATTTAACGGAGTTTACATGACTTTAAAGATTTAACATCGCTTCAAGTCATTTTGAAAGTATTTAGTAATTCTTAAAAGCATACGGAAACACTTTGTGTGATTATTATCACATACAGTTATTGACACAATTTATTATTGTGTTAAACTTGTATTCCCCCCTAAAAAGCATATAAAACCATTAAAAAGGGTATATTATAGGGGTATGAACTCACTTTGATAAGCGGTGATTCGGGCAGCGTTTCGTTTCCCAGAAAGAGTTTATTTGACGAGAAACCGGCTCAAATCGGGCAGAGTTTCGGCAGGAGAGAGGATAACTTCTCGAGAATTTCGGGGCTCCGGGGCTTGCTTCGGGCTTTAGACATGATACCGGGGCCTTGGGGGGTCGTGAGAAAGTCGAGGGGGGTGAAAATGTGAATTTGGGTGATTTTTGGGATGAAAAAGTCCTTCCATCCGAGAAGGCTCGCACCCTTTATATAGGGGTGCGAGGGTTCGGCCGAGGAGGATAGCTGGCGAAGGTGAGGAAGAGTCAGCAGCCACACGTCGGTCAGCAGCGAAGGACACGTGCGAGGCTCGGACAGATGGAGTCTTCGGATCGGGCTAGGCTTCGGTCCAATAGGAGGAGTGCACGCATGCGAAGGGGTGTCCGAGGGGTATCTCCGGGGTGTCTCTTGCGAGTGTTGTCGGTTGCTCATTGGACCTCGGACTTGGTCCAATCAGAAGGTGCCACGCAAAGCTTCGGTCAAATCAGAAGACGACACGTGGAGGTCCGCATGCGATGATGACGTGTCCGAAGCCTTGCATGCGAAATTGCCCGGTTTTCCATTTTTCTTGATTTTTGTGCCAAAAACGTGCGAAAATCATAACTTTCGCATACGAGCTCCGTTTTTGACGTTCTTTATATGCACGCGTAGGTCAAATCATACTCTACGACTTTCGTTTAGACTTCATTGGATGATTTTGAATTTATTTTTAATATTATTATTTTTAACAGACCGGGATAGGAAATCCGTTAAAAATTCATAACTTCTTCATCCGACGGCCGTTTTCGTCTGTCTTTTTACCGTTGTGCTACTTTTGACGAGACCTTCGATTCTCGTTTAAGTTGCGTCGGCTAAATATCGGTCGGTTTATAGTTCGAATTTTTAGCTGTCTACTGCTAAACCGAAACTTCGAAAAATCATAACTTCCTCATGCGAAGTCAGATTTTTACGTTCTTTTTATGAACGTTCTCGGTTTAACATATTGTACAACTTTCATTTAGATTGTTAAGGCTAAAAAGCCTTTTATCGAAAATTCACTTTTTACACTGAACAGTGTTTTGCCGGTTTTATCGCGGATTTTCGATTGGTCATAACTTCTTCGTTATAACTCGGATTTCAGTGTTCTTTATATTTTTGGAAACCTTGTTACAAACTCTACCACTTGGTTCATCCCAATTACGATTATTGATCAATTTATTTTTGACCAAACTTTGACTGGTGTCACACAAAGACTACCAGAAGGTACTAGAGCACATTAATTCCCATCAAATCAATATCTAATTCATTGAAGCCTTAGCTCAAATTCCAAAATACGCAAAGTTCCTAAAGCATCTTCTAACAAACCGAAAGAAAAGGGGGGAGGTGTCTAAAGTTGTACTAAACAAAACCTATTCAACAGCTATGTTAAACATGCTACCAAAAAAGTTGGGTAATCCAGGTAGTTTAACACTTCCATGCCAATTCGGAAATCTAGCCACAAGCTACGGTCTAGCAGATCCGGGAGCAAATGTTAACTTAATGCCTTATTCATTCTTCAAGAAACTTGACCTACAAGAACCAAGACCAATTCGCATGGCCATTCACTTAGCAAACAAAAGAATCACCTTTCCAACAAGGATTTTTGAGGATTTATTAGCTAAAAATTACAAGTTTGTTTTTCCCGTAAATTTCATTGTTCTAGATATGGAGGAAGACGATAAAGTGCCAATTTTTCTTGGAAGGCCCTTTTTGAGCATCGCCCGAGCTTTGGTAGACATAAGAGAGTCCAAACTCATAGTTCGAGTTGGAGAAGAAGTTGTAATTTTCAGGGTTAACAGAGCAACACAACATTCAAGAATAAGTGACGACATGAGTTTTTTGGTAGATGTTTATGATGAAATTTTGGAAAAAGAGTTACGTGGATCGAAGGACAAGGAAATTGAGGTTACATGATTATACAAGAAGGTGATTTTGATGTTGAACATGATTTGCAAGAACTGGAGAAGCTACTAGAAGAGAACAGGTACAATGAACTGAAAAAGGCTATTGAAGACCCACCATGACGTGGTAATAACACCACTACGCCATGTCATTCAGATTTCATACAATCTTACGAGCACACTTGTGACACCATGAAGTAGCAAGATGCCCACGTTGTGGTCACTGAACAAAAACCAAAAATCGAATTAAAGGCTTTGCCTATATATCTCGAGTATGCATTATTGGAAGAAAATAAGCAAAAGCCATTCATAATAGCAGCTGATCTCACACAAAAGGAGAAGGAAAGATTAGCTAGAGTACTCAAGAAACAAAAGAATTCCATCGCTTGGAATATCAAGCATATCAAGGGCATTAGGCCCTCATATTGTTCACATAAATTTAATTTGGGAGAAGGAGCTAAACCAGTGGTGCAACGACAAAGAAGATTGAACCCAACCATGCAATATTAAGTTAAGAAAGAGGTAGTCGAACTCTTGGATGCCAGAATTGTTTACTTAATATCGGATAGCCAATGGGTGATTCTGGTGCATGCGGTACCTAAGAAAGAAGGCATGACAGTGGTGACAAATGAAGAGAACGAGCTTACTCCTACGAGGACGGAAACCGGTTGGAGTGTGTGCATTGATAATCGCATGTCAAACGATGTCAAATGCTCGAAATATTATCCGGTCACCTTTATTTCTGCTTTCTAGATGGATTTTCAAGATATTTTCAGATTCCTATTGATCCTCAACACCAAGAAAAAACCATGTTCACTTGCCTAAGTGGGACATTTTCTTATCATCGGAGGTCATTCAGATTATGTAATGAAACGGCCACGATCCAAATATGCATGATGATCATTTTCCATGATATGGTTGAAAAGTTCATAGAAGTTTTCATGGACGATTTTTCTATTTTTGGGTCTTCTTTTGATGATTGTTTGTCTAACCTCGACTTGATCGTATGGTTACATTTGTATTTGTTGTAATCGATTCGAGGCGTCCTTGAAAGTTAGTAGTTCAACACGTAATGTGACATTTATCATAAAGACTATGTTAGTAACTCAAGACCTACCATGAAATTTATCATAAAGACTATTTGAGGCAAAGAGAAAGGAACCTTAGGGTAAGCCTTATTAACTTCCGTGTAATCCACACACACTCTCCATTTGCCATTTTTATTTTGTACCACCACCACTTTGGCCAACCATCTTGGGAACTTTACCTCTTTAATCATTCATGTCTTGAGAAGTTTTTTAACTTCTTCTTGCATGATTTGGTTCCTTTCGGGCGTGAATTTCATTCTTTTCTGATATACAGGCCTGAAAGAGGAATCTATATTGAGCTTATGAGTTATATCTTATTTATCTAACATATAATATCCTCTTGTTTCCATGCGGGAGGTTTTATTTATGTCTTTTAAGAGCTTTACTAAGCCTTGCTCGGTTTTTTGGTCTCGAGGATCCTATGGGGACTTTGGCTTCAAGATCCTCAAGGTTTAGTGGCACTTCTTTTATGTATTGTACTCTTTCTTCTATCACGTCTGGTGCCCTTTACTTTAATTGGTAGGCTTGCCGTGGTTCAGTTAAAGACTTCATCGAGGCCTTATAGCACTCCTTAGATTCTTGTTGATCACCGACGATCTTCATTATTCACCATGGGGTAGGTATCTTAAGCCATTGATGGTATGTCGATGGAACTGCTTTCATGTCACGGATCCAGGGCCTACCTAATATGACATTATAGGAAGATAAAGTATCAATGACACAAAAGTGTTGCATAGAATATACCCCTTTCGATGTAAATAGGCGGCTTGATTTCTCTAATGGCTTGCTTCGTTTCACTATTGAGTCATATTAGTACTGGAGATCTTTTGATTATTTTGGATTCTATGATATTCATATTGGTTTCAGCATCTAAAAGTATGATGTTCACTGAGGACCCCTCATCTACCAGGATCCTTCTGACGAAGTGATTGGCGATGTATAGAGTAATCACCAATCTATTATGGTGATTATCCTGGATGTTTTCTTTATCCTGTTCATTGAAGATGATCTCCTTGCCGTTTGGTATCTACGTATTCTTTCAGGGTCTTTCTTCCCTTTCCGACTTGAATACATTGACATGTCTTCTAGCTGCAAAATAAGAAGTTCAACAGATGTCATATCCTCCGGAAATAACATTGATTACATTAGCTTCGGAGGGAGGGATCCTGGTTTTTCTAGGATCTTCGTAGGATCTTTCTCTTTTCCTTTAGATCTTTCTTTTCTTCTTTCTAGGATCACGTTAAGATATCCCTTGCTCAGGAGATAGCTACTTTCCTTCCTTAGCGCCATGCATTCCTAAGTGTTATGCCCAAAATCCTGGTGATAAGCACACCAATTAGATTTCTCCTTCAATTCGTTTGATTTATCTCCTTTTCTTGGCTATCTTGCTTTGTCGCCATGATCCTGCATAGAGAATATCAAACCTGAAACATCCACAGAAAACCAATAATTAGTAATCCTTGGAAATTCGCCTTCCTCTGCTTCATTGTCAAGGGCATTAACCCTATGATGATCATGTTTGGAATATGGTTTTAACTTATAGGATATTTGGGTTGAGGATGCGGCCTTCTTGTTTAGGTCATCGTAGGAATTCGGTGTGTTGGCTCTCTTTTGTATTCTTTATCTTCTTCCAAGCTAATGAATCTCAAAGCTCTACTTCTGACATCATCCATTTGTTTGCATAGAGTCATCACAAGGTCTTCGTAGAATGGAGAATCCATCTTTAGGCCCATTTTAAAGGCTTCCATGGCAGTGGCCATGCCGATGTTCGGTATATTCAACGCTTCCCTTCCAAACCTGCTTACAAAGTCCCTAAGGGATTCTTTAGGATCTTCTACCACTCGATAAAGATCACCAATGATCCTTTCAAATATCCTTCTACGAGAAAACTTGTTATTGAAAAGATTAACTAAGTGAGCAAAATAGGTAGTAGAGTAAGGAGGAACATTAAGAAGCCATTTCAAGGCTAAACTTGTAAGATTCAAGCTGAAACTCTTGCATAAACAAGCTTCCTTTAAGTGTGATGAAATGGGAATGATTTCCATTCTTTCTCTATATTGTGCTATATGTTCCTTAGGATCCGCGTGGTTCCATCATAAGGTTTCATGCTGGGAGTTTGGAAGCACTTTAGAACTTTAGTCTCGGATATCGAGAGCATAATCCTGAGATACTATGACTGGTGGAGGATACTTCTAGTATTGGTTGGACCACCCCTAGTACGCTTGAGATCATCTGTCTTAGTTGATGGAGTTCTTTGGCTATAGCTGGACTTATTCCTACATCAAGATTCATAGAGTTATTATTAAAACTATTACTTTCATATAAGTTAATGGTATTTTTGTTATGGGGGTATTGAAATTTTCATCAAGATCATGGATCATAGGATTTCGGCCGATTGTGCCTCCGGTTAGGGTAGCAATGGATGTTTGAGCTGTAGTTTCCAGACGTTTCCCTAGGGTTCCTATCATATCGAAATTTAATATCCTGGGTTGCAATATTGAGGGTGTTGCCTCTTGGGTTTTACGGATTTTTGCCCTTATCTTTTCCACCTCCTTGATCAGTGTTTTGTTGTCTTCCTATTGCTGAGCTACCTACTACGTTAACATCTTCATCATGGAGAAGAGTTCGTAGTTAGAGATCGAAGCAAGATGATCATGAGATCCTAATGATCCTATTGTTGAGCTACCTACTGCGTTAACACTTCCTCGATGCATTGAAAATTTTCCTTTGACTAGGGGTTGCATTCGGGGGTGGTGGAAGAATTTTTGAAGAAATAGGAGGAATGGAGGAAGAAGATAGGGTTGGTTGTGTAGACATGATTTTCGAGAATTAAGAACACTACGGCCCCACGGTGGGCACAAAATTGTTTTGGTAAAAAATAAATCAAACGAGAATAAACCAAGTTGTATGAGAGGCTTTGGTGTTGTAGCCATTACGAGTCTCAGATTGAAATGAAAATGGCAATAGTGGTTTACAAAGAAATCTCTTGATCCTTGATAGGATCTCCAGCATAAAACTTTTGGAGGAGAAAATGATCACATTCCTTTTTTTATTTTATTGATTAGTGTGAACATACATGTGTATATATAGTCTAATTCAAGTAACTAAAAGTTGATATTTCATGTATCCTCTTGAATAAGTATTCACATGTTGTTTAACTTGGTATCTCCGGGTATTAAGCCTAATTGAAATGGTTCCTCAGACTTAAGGTGTCTTTAGTTGACTATTTCTGCATAAGTGAGGAACAAACAGAAACTATAGCCATTAATTTGGTTAGGAAATAACAATAACAATAATCAGGATCCTGGCATATTTTTCGGGGTCCTTAGATTTCTTTGATATCCGGGATCCTGGATGGGATTAACGATCTTTCCCTTAACAATGACAAGTATAGATAAAGAAATCATAACTCACAAAATCAATATAGATCCCTCATTCGGGCCCATACATACAAAAACAAGGAAATTTGCACTTGAAATGAACCAATTCATCCGGCAAGAGGTTGAAAAGCTTTTCAAGACAGAAATGATTAAAGAGGTAAAGTTTCCAAGGTGGTTAGACAACATGGTGGTAGTACAAAAAAAATAGAAAATGGAGAGTGTGTGTGGATTACACGGATCTCGATAAGGCTTACCCTAAGGATCCTTTCTCTTTGCCACACATAGACTATATGATAGAGGCCACGACAGGTAATTAGCTACTAACATTCATGGATGTCTCGACTGGATTCCAAGAAATAGAAATGGAACCATCTGATCATGAGGATACTGCCTTCATAAACCCTACATGCATATATTAGTATGCTATGCCTTTTGGTCTTAAAATGCAGTGGTAACGTACCAAAGATTGGTGAATCGAATGTTCAAGTAAAAACTGGGGGATACCATGGAATTCTACATTGATGACATGGTGGTGAAATCTAAAAGAGCTGAAGATAACCTTAGAGATCTTGAAGAAGACTTCGATATAGTAGATGAATACAACATGAAACTAAATCTGTCCAAATTCCACTTTGGAATGAAGGCAAGAAAGTACCTTGGTTATATGGCCACTAGGGGGGAATAGAAGCCGGTCCTGAATAGACCAAAGATATCCAGAGATTAACTAGAAGAGTATCAGCTCTAAACAGGTTCACCTAAAGATCCTTAGAAAAGTTAAAAAACTTTATGTGATATCTTAAATAAAAATAAGAAGTTCTAATGGACCTAGGAACATGAAGATGCCTTCCAAGAACTCAAAATATTTAAGTTCAACACCCTTATTGGTGAAACCGTTAAATGGGGAGCCACTCCTCCTATATCTTTCAGTATCCTAGAATGTTGTAAGTGCAGTCCTGGCTAAGGATCTCGATGGGGATCAACATCACAGTTACTATGTAAGCAAAAGTCTCTTGGATCCTGATACTAGGTATTCTCATCTTGAAAAACAAATACTTGCAGGAGTAACGACTTCTAGCAAATTAAGACATTATTTTCAAACTCATACCATACATGTAAAAACTAATTATCCTATTAAAAATGTTATGAGAAAAACAAAAATGGCAGGAAGAATGGCGAAGTGGTCAGTGAAGCTCAATACATATGACATCATATACGAGCCAAAAATCCACAATAAAATCACAAGCCTTGGCAGATTTTGTGGCTGACTTTAGTGATGATCTACAAGTTGAAGCAGAATTAGAAGCTTGAAATCTTCTAGAAGAATAAAACATGGGAAAATGGACGCTCTTTGTAGATGGGGCATCCAACTTCAGAGGAACAGGCCTAGGGATCAAACTAAAATCACCACAGGGCACATCCTTCCCCATACCGTTAGCTATGAATTTGATGCAACCAACAATAAAGCTGAATATGAAGCACTAGTCAGTGGGCTACTACTAGCCAAGGAACTTCAAATAAAGGATCTACAAGTATATGTCTATTCATTATTAATAAATAACCATTTTAATGGATCCTATGCAGTAAAATGTGAAAGACTAGCACGATACCTTCAAATACTTAGAACTTTAGCCTCAGAATTTGAAAACCTTTGCGTAATCCAAGTTCCTAGAGAAGATTATACTGAAGTAGACACACTAGACAACCTAGGATCTTCTCTCATGATCCCTCCAGAAACCTGGATATTGGTAGTCTATATAATGATCCCGAAAATAGAAGATCCAGCAAAGAAACTATAAGACATCACTACCCATGATCGAACAACTAACATTGCAGCAATCAAAGATCCTTGTCTCCAACCCCTATAACCTGGTCTCAAAACTCAGGGTCCTGGACCTAACATTTAGGGTTCACAACAACATCCAAACTCATGGACCCAAACTATTATAGAATACCTCCGAAATGGTACAATCCCAAAAGAAGAAAAAAGCGATAGGTCTTTTAGAATGAGGGTCTCACTGTTTGTGAATATCTAATGAGTATTGTACAACAAGCCTGTATCAGGCCCATATCTAAGTTGCCTAAAGGATTACGAAGCTATGGAAGTCTACATTGATGACACAGTGGTGAAATATAAAAGAGCTGAAGATAACCTCAGAGATCTTGAAGAAGCCTTCGATATACTAGATGAATACAACATGAAACTGAATCCGTCCAAATTCCACTCTGGAATGAAGGCAGGCAAGTTCCTTGGTTACATGGCCAGCAAAAGAGGTATAGAAGCCAGTCCTGAATAGACCAAAGATATCCAGAGATTAACTAGAAGTGTATCACTTCTAAACAGGTTCATCTCAAGATCCTTAGAAAAGTTCAAGACTTTCTGCGGTATCTTAAAGAAAAATAAGAAGTTTGAATGGACCTAGGAACATGAAGATGGCTTCCAAGAACTCAAATTATTTCAGTTCAACACACTTATTGGTGAATCTGTTAAATGGGGAGCCACTCCTCTTATATCTTTCAGTATCCGTGAATGTTGTAAGTGCAGTCCTGGCTAAGGATCTCGATGGGGATCAACATCACATTTACTATGTAAGTAAAAGTTTCTTGGATCCTGAGACCAAGTATTCTAATCTTGAGAAACTAATACTTGCAGGAGTAATGAATTCTAGCAAATTAAGAGATTATTTTGAAACTCATACCATACATGTAAAAACTAACTATCCTATACAAAATGTTATGAGAAATGCAATAAATATCAGGAAGAATGGCCAAGTGGTTAGTGAAGCTCAGTACATATGGCATCATATACGAGCAATAAATCCACACTAAAATCAAAAGCCTTGGCAGATTTTGTGGTTGGCTTTAGTGATGATCTACAAGTTGAAGTAAAATTAGAAGCTCGAGCACTTCTAGAGTAATAAAACATGGGAAAATGGATGTTCTTTACAGACGGGGCATCCAACTTCAGATGAACAGGCCTAGGGATCATACTAAAATAAACACAGTGGGACATCCTACCCCATGATGTTAGCTATGAATTTGATGCAACCAACAATGAAGCTGAATATGAAGCACTAGTCATTGGGCTACTACTTGCCAAGGAACTTCAAATAAAGGATCTTCAGGTATACGTCTAGTCATTATTAATAACTAACCATTTTACCGGATCTTATGCACTAAAAGGTGAAAGCCTAGAACGATACCTTCAAATACTTAGAACCTTAGACTCAGAATTTGAAAACTTTTGCTTAATCCTTGTTCCTAGATAAGATTATACTGAAGTAGACACACTAGACAACCTAGGATTTTCTCTCATAATCCCTCCAGAAACCAGGATCTCGGTAGTCCATATAATGATCCTGACAATGGAGGATCCAACCAAGAAACTGTAAGACATCACTACACATGGTCGAATAACTAGCATTGCAGCAATCAAAGATCCTTGTCTACAACCCCTACAACATGGTCTCAAAACTCATGGTCCTAGACCTAACATTTAGGGTTCACAAGACCATCCAAACTCATGGAGCCAAACTATTATAAAATACCTCCAAAATCGTACAATCCCAAAAGAAGAAAAAAGTGATAGGTCTTTTAGAATGAGGGTCTCATTGTTTCTAATTATCTAATGAGTATTGTACACCAACCCTGTAGCAAGCCCATATCTAAGGTGCCTAGAGGATTATGAAGCTATGGAAGTCTACATTGATGACATTGTGGTGAAATCTAAAAGACCTAATGATAACCTCAGAGATCTTGATGAAGCCTTCGATATACTAAATAAATACAACATGAAACTAAATTCGTCCAAATTCCACTTTGGAATGAAGGCAAGCAAGTTCCTTGGTTACATGGCCACCAAGAGGGGAATAGAAGCCAGTCCTGAATAGACCAAAGATATCCAGAGATTAACTAGAAGAGTATCAGCTCTAAATAGGTTCATCTTAAGATCCATAGAAAAGTGTAAAACTTTCTACGATATCTTAAAGAAAAATAAGAAGTTTGAATGGACCTAGGAACATGAAGATGCCTTCCAAGAAGTCAAAGTATTTAAGTTCAACACCCTTATTGGTGAAACCGTTAAATGGGGAGCCAAACCTCCTATATCTTTCAGTATCTTTCAATGTTGAAAGTGCAGTCCTAGCTAAGGATCTCGATAAGGATCAACATCACATTTACTATGTAAGTAAAAGTCTCTTGGACCCTAATACCAGGTATTCTCATCTTGAAAAACTAATACTTGCAGGAGTAACGACTTCTACCAACTTAAGACATTATTTTGAAACTTATATGATACATGTAAAAACTAACTATCTTATTAAAAATGTTATGAGAAAACCAAAAATGTCAGGAAGAATGGCCAAGTGGTGAGTGAAGCTCAATACATACGACATCATATACGAGCCAAAAATGCACAATAAAATCACAAGCCCCGGAAGATTTTGTGGTTGAATTTGGTGATGATCTACAAGTTGAAGTAGATTTAGAAGCTCGACAACTTCTAGAAGAATAAAACATGGGAAAAACGCTCTTTACAGATGGGGCATCCAACTTCATAGGAACATGCCTTAGGATCTTACTAAAATCACCACAGGGGGACATCCGACCCCATGTCGTTAGCTATGAGTTTGATGCAACCAACAATGAAGCTAAATACGAAGCACTAGTCATTGGGCTACTACTAGCCAAGGAACTTCGAATAGAGGATCTTCAGGTATACGTCTATTCATTATTAATAACTAACTATTTTAATGGATCCTATGCAGTAAAAGGTGAAAGACTAGCACGATACCTTCAAAAACGTAGAACCTTAGCCTCAAAATTTGAAAACTTTTGCTTAATCCATGTTCCTAGAGAAGATTATACTGAAGTAGACACACTAGACAACCTAGGATCTTCTCTCATGATCCCTCCAGAAACCAGGATCCCGTTAGTCCATATAATGATCCCGGCAGTAGAAGATCCAACCAAGAAACTATAAGACATCACTACCCATGGTCGAATAACTAGCTTTGCAACAATCAAAGATCCTGGTCTCCAACCCATACAACATGGTCTCAAAACTCATGGTCCTAGACCTAACATTTAGGGTTCACAAGAACATCCAAACTCATTGAGCCAACCTATTATAGAATACCTCCAAAATCGTACAATCCCAAAAGAAGAAAATAGAGATAGGTCTTTTAGAATGAGGGTTTCACTGTTTTTGATTATCTAATCAGTATTGCACAACAACCCTGTAGCTGGCCCATATCTAAGGTGCCTAGAGGATTACAAAGTTATGGAAGTCCTGAAACACATACACGAAGGGGATTTTAGCAACCATATTGGGGGCAGATCCTTATAAATATGAAAGGGATTTTAGCAATCATATTACGAAGCTATGGAAGTCTTGAAACACATACACAAAAGCGTTACGAACAAGATGCTACTAGCCAACCATGAAGAAAGATGCCTTTCTTTATGTTCATAAATATGATTCTTGTCAAAGACAAAGAAAATTCCTTCACCAACAGGCAAAATTCCTAAAACCTACCATTTCACCTTGGCCATTCATGAAATGAGGAGTGGACATAGTTGGTAAATTGCCTAAGGCACTAGAAGGAAAGGTTTTCATGCGAGCAATGACATATTATTTCTCAAAATGGATATAAGTTGAGGATTTTGTTCAAGTGAGATACAAGGAGGTAGTATCATTTATCAAGCGTAACATCCTTACCAAATTCGGGATCCCTGCCGAGATCATATGTGACAACAGATCCCAATTCATAAGCAAAAGAACATGGGTCTTTTGCACCAATTAGGGAATTAAAATGAAAATTTCAAACCCACTTCATCTTTAAGCTAATAGACAAACAGAGTCTTCTAACAAGATCATAGTCAATAACCTGAAAAAGAAATTAGGTGAAAAGAAGGGAAGATGGGTTGAGGAACTTCCTTTCGTTCTATGGGTAGATAGAACAAAGACTAAAATGGAAATAGGTCATACCTCATTCTCCTTATTATTTGGATTAGAATCCATGATACCCATAGAAGAATTGTTCCCAACACCAATGTATCAGCTCTAGACTCAAGACAATAACGATAGGATCCTAGTCGAAGATCTTGGCACTATCAATGAAGTAAGGGACCTTGCCAAGATCTGCGTTGTAGCTCATCAACAAAGGATCACTAAAACGTACAATTGGAATATTAAGATCCAAAGATTCCACGTATGCGACTTGGTTTTAAGAAAAGCATTTCCAAACACCAACAATCCTAAAGACGACAAACTGACACCCAAGTGGGAAGGTATTTATCACATTGATTAAGAAGCAAGAAAGGGGGCATATTGGCTTTCTACTCTAGAAAGAACCCTCTTACCAAGTTTATGAAATATTGTACACCTCATGGATTATTTCATGTAATTCAAAGTCACAATATTTCATTATGACAAAGACAAGGCATGAAACTAATCCTTAACTTCAGTTTTCCATTTTGATTAAATTTTTCTCTCTAAGATCACTACTGACTTAAGCATCGAAGGGGAATTAGCCAAGCTAATCCCCACCACAAGAAAACGTTTGAATCATCTAGAAACTCAAGGATCCTATCAGCTATGAATAGAGACTGGTCATCTCCCCTCCAACCAAGGGTACTTAACCCCTCTAAGGCTTAAAGATTTAATAACCTCTTTCATTCGTGTTTAGGTTTCTACACCTTGCTTAGACACACGATATCTAACTATAAGAATAAGGGGATCATTTCATGCTTCAGTGACTTGGCAAACCTCTTATTCCTAAACATATGTTAAGATCCTAAAGTTTAATATATGGCTTATAACATTTTCATGTTATCTTAAGTTTGGATCTTCCAAATAACATCTTAAGTTACGATCTTCCCCAGAATATCTTAAGTTAGGATCTTGCCTATAATATCTTAAGTTAGGATATCCTCCAGAATACCTTAAGTTGGGATAATCCCCAAAATATCTTAAATTGGGATATTCCCCATAATATCTTAAGTTGGGAATTCCCCAGTAAAAATGTAGGTTGGGATCCCAACCAATGAATTACTATGTGGGAGCTTTCCCAATATTACCTAAATTCTAAAGCTAGGGGCATGTTCAAAAAATTCATCTAATAATTGGATTAGAATCCTAAACAGAAGCTCAAACATATAGTTAAAAGTCTAATGGAAATCTAAAGACGAAGCTCTCACCAGGTTCTATTTATACTTATCTTGTAACGAAAATTCAAGGTCTACCTAGTTTTCAAATCAAAATTTATCTCTTTTAAATCCCATGATCTTGATTATTTCAAGATCCCGATCAAATAACCATTTGTCTCAGTTCTACATGATCCTAGAGAGTTTTTGTAAATCTAAAACTCCATAGGATTCTAACTATGTGAGAACCCATGGAAAAACCTATTTTGACCCTATTTCTACAACCAATTCAACCATGAAAAAAAGTGATAAACCAAAGCATTAAAACAAAAAGGGATTGCCCACCATCCAAACAAATTTTTTTTTTTACAAACCAAAATATTAATTGTTTTTAAGAAAGTTATCAAACCATATCCTAGGCTTGATCACCCCTAGTTGGGGTCTTCTTTGTCTCATTCTCCTTATCCATCTCGTTCTTCTTCTCCATCTCCTTCTTCTTCTTTTTTCTCCTCCTCCTCTTTCCTTTTCTTCCCTGTAGGATCCTGACCAACATTAACAGACTTGCTAGTAAGTTCAGCAAGGGTTTCATGTTGCCATATTCCTGGATCATGCATTCTCTATGTCCTCTACCAGCTTGATCTTTGCCTCCCATATGACATGATTGACACTTCTTTTAACCTCAACAATCACCTCCTTAATCTCCAGGGCATGTTCTTCCTCTTTCTCTCCTTTCTCTTTTATCAGCTTCTCCACCCACTACATAAGATCCATGTTGATCCCTTCTTGCTCCCTTAAGGCATGCTCTACCCGTTCAGCTCTGAGCCATAAATCCTTAGTGGATCAATAAACGTGATCATCAACCTATAAAAGATAATGGTAAGTAAACTAAAGTGAAATAGAAAAGAACTCGAAAGAACTTTTAGATTGAAAGAAAGAGATTAGCTTCAACAATGCCTCCTCCTCTCCAAGGTTCTCCAAGCCAAGATCTTGGGCCCCATATGAGGCCCTTTCTTTCATAACCACAAGCTGGCCACCGGACTCAATATCGACATGTATGAACCGGACGTTAGAGCAAATAGCTTTGGATCATGTACATAATAATGGAATTCAACTGATTTAGGATCCTTCAAATAAAACAACAGAGAATAAACAAACAAAGGATCCTTATCTGTCAACATTGAAGCGGTAGTGGATGAACTCTCTTCGAAGCTAGGTTGTTCGAGCCTAAAAGATCTTTCAGCCTCGGGAAAAGCAAGAAAGCTCTCAACCTTCTCTTCAGTGTCTTCAGTAGTTGAAGCAACATCCTCGAACTTGAAAGCTGCATCAAAACAAAAAAAAATTAAGAAAATGTGAATTTCAGGATCCTTGGAGTTGTAAAATCATATCCTAACCTTTTTAACACATGTTTTGGAAAGAGATCTCCATTGGGGATAGAATCATGCCTCACAAATAAATATGTTTCTTTCCAGGGACCATCATTTTGTTATGATTTCAGGATAAGATGTGACTTGTAGGTTTTCACTTTAAGTAGGAAACAATAATTTCCAAAGGTTGAAATAGCATAGACATGGGCTAACTCAGATAGACTAATGTCAAGATCCATAGAATGGTTCATACGATCGATCCAAAAGAGGATCCTCCAGGTCACTACCATATCTTGGATATAGGAGATTTGGGTGACCTCGAAGAATTTGGAGATGATACCAGAAAAAGGGTAAGTCAAAACTAGAGAAAAATACTTTGGGTAGCAAATCCATGTAAGGGAGACGAAGTTTGGCTGAGCAACAACATCGAAATACTTAAAAATAGCATCACAAGGGAAAGCTTCATTTGATTTCAGGGAAACGATGTCTTCATTATTAAAAGAACAAGTCTCATCGTAAGACAGGATCTTTTGATCGATGAAATCATCGTCGGGAAGGGCAATGATTCTAGCATGAGAACGAAGCACTTTCTTGCCCCTGATCAACGGAAAAGAAAAATTAGAATGAAGGAGCAAGAGGTTTTACCTTAAGGATAACCGATATCGTCTGAAAAGAGCTAGAAGAAGTAAAGACGATTCAGGAACCCAAATGCCCTATTTATGAGAAGATCATAGAAGAAAGAGAAATTATTTGATAGATAATTATGTCTATATTAACGACTAGAATTTTATCTATTAGAATTCAAATTTCTTTATTTGTTAGGATTTTAGAATCCTTATTTTCATTTTTTTAATTATATGATGAAATTATACTCTTTCAAATATTATGAATTAATCCAAAATATATAGTAGGTATAATTTGGGAGTAATTTTTAGGGGCAAGATCCTCAATTCTATCTAGGATCCCGGATATTAGAAAAATATAAGGATCCTAAATCATACATCAGGATCCTGATTATTATTATTATTATTATTATTATTATTATTATTATTCCCTAACTAGATTAACAACTGTATTCTTTGTTTATTCCTCACTTATGCAAAAATAGTCAACTAAAGACTCGTTAAGTCCTAAGAATTATATCAATCAGGCTTAAGACCTAGAAATACCAAGTCAAAGCAATGTGGGAATACTTATTTAAGAGCATACTGAAAATATCATACTTTTAGTTATTTAAAATAGACTATGAATTCACACGTATTTTATACACTACAAACACAACTAGAGCGACTGAAACATTCGTACTTGTATTCTTGTTATCATTTCCGTAAATTTTGTTCTAATCAATAAAATCAAATAAAGCAGGTTAGCATTATCACCTCCCAAGCTTTATGTCGGAGATCCTATCAAGGATCAAGGGCTTTCCTTGTAAACCACTATTGTCCTTTTGATCTCAATTCGATTCTTATAATAGCTATAATACCACAACCACTCATACAACTTGGTTGATTCTCATTTGTTTGATTTTGACCAAAACAGAAACTGAGTGGGTCAGGATGGGAAGGTTGGTGAGTGCATAGGGTTTTCAACCCATAATAATATAATTAATTTTTTTAATTATCTATTTAACATCAAACGTTTAACCTAATTACCCATCCTTGTTTTATTATATATTCATCTGTAAGGATCTATGCTAAGGATCATCGTGAACATCAAGTAGACAATGCTGCTTCGGAGATTCCTTCACAATACATGTCAGTAAGGAATAGAGTATATCGTATGAACACATAGTTCATCACCTATAGGTTGTGAGCATGATATGAGTACAGTAGTATTATTAAATTCGTGACACACTATCATCATTTTCATCTTTTATCGTACTATAAAACTCATCGCCTATTATGATCATTTTCCTCTCTCATCACTCTTCACTACCCAACATATTATGAGCATGAAAATCTTTATACGGTTAAATCACATAAAATTAATCTTATATTATTTCATCGAACACAAAAAATCTTAAGCACAAAATATAAGCACATATAGAATTTAATTATATGGATAATTCATATCTATCTATAAGATGAAAGTAACTATGCACTCACTTGATAAAGTGGCTGACTTGTGATTTGGGCAGAGCTTCGCCAAACATCTTAGCTTTTCCTTTGATATGACCTAGATATAATTATCACTAAGTCTTAGTCTTATATTTCTTGTGACTAATGATAGTCTAGATTCCTCAACAAAGCCAATGTCTACTGATCTAAAGCTGATAACGAGCAACAAGTTAAGATGATATCATAGGTAGATTCCGTTTGGAAAAGGTGTGAGGAGGAAAGGATGTTGGAGCTTCTATTTATATAAGAATTTGGAAAGGTGCGTCACACCATATGACAATGTGGATCCTGCGACCCGCTGACACATGTCGAAACTCTCCTAGTCCACATCCCCTGTTTCTAGAAGGTGCACGTCGTGCAACCTCTCTGTACGTGGCGCTTCTTGAAAAACTTTAGAAAACCATATCTTTCTCATACAAGCTTCGTTTTTTACGTTCTTTATATCTATGCGTAACTGTCAACGAGTACTATAACTTTCATTTTGACTCTGTCAGCTAATTCTAAATTCACGTTTAAAGTTATATTTTTAGAGGGCTTAGACAGTTAAAATTCGAATAAAATCATAACTTTTCAATATGATACCCTTCTTGATTGTGTTTATGTTGACGGACTCCTATTCACGAGATCTTCAACTCTCGTATTGATCGTTTTTCCTAAAGATTGACCGATACAAATTTCAATACCTGTGTCGCGTACTGCTAAGCTGAAACATCAGAAAATCATAACATTTTCAGACGAAGTCAGACTTAGGCAACATTTATATGTACGTTCTCACTTTTATGATTACTACAACTTTATTTTAGAATACATAGGCTAATAACAAACCTATATCTGATTCACTTTTTATGACACGTATAGTTGAGTTAGTTTGATCGCGAAATTTCGAAGAATCACAACTTCATAAAAGGTTGAATTTAAGTGCTCTTTATATCTATGAGATAGTCATTACGGCTACTACATCTTTAGCTAAGATTATCTATTATATCTAAAATTTATGTCCCACATCTGTGGGCATTACAATTATCTCCCTTTAGGATAATTACGACATAGAATCATCAGCAAACACATGATTGGATAATGATCCTGCAGGTGATTTTTCCATCCTAAGAAATAGTTGTATCTCCTACGTTTTTCCCAACGAGTATCAAACTCTTGGAATTCGTAACTGCTGATGGTGATTGACTTGCATTCACTCTTCATTCTCTGTTGGACCTTCAGTCCTAACCTTTGAGTTATAAACTCGATGTTCATCGAAGATTCCTGTTCCTTCTCAAACAGACTCAATCCATGATAGGGTCTTTACTTCGGCTATCGTAACACACTAAATGGTCATGCTCTAATAACATTTCCATCGCATAATGCAATGGCTAGACTCAAGTCTCGATGAGTTAATGTCTAGCACGGAAGACACCTTCCTTCATCTTCTAATGTGGTACAATCACATTATATTAGGTAGCATTCTTAGTTATTGTTTGCTTAATCCTAATAAAGACTTAAATACTTCTATCGATCGCTTTGATTATCCTTTCCCTCAATCTCCAGAAGAAATTCAGATAATACATTGAATATGGTTCTTTCAACCAGGTAACTTACTTAGTTGAATTTTTTCAATCGAACTCGATTTGGTATGACAACTAGGGTCGGAATAATATTCATTTTCTTGGTCATCACCGAAACCATGGTTGTTTTGGTCAAAAATTACACAATTATTGATCAACCAAATTGAATGAGAGGCTGTGATATTCGAATTATGTAATATAGAAAGGTATAGAGAATGCCACAATTGTTTACAAGGAAAGCCCTTGATCCTTGCTAGGAACTCCGACACAAAACCTTGGGAGGTTATAATGATCTCCTGCCTTGTTGATTTTATTAATAAAAAGTGATGATTACAGTGTAACACCCATAAAACAATCGGGCCAATTTAAGACTTTTTAAAACATTTAAAACCATTAAGTTATGAAAATATGTTTTCAGAATAGTTTAAACATCAGAGTATCCCCAGAATCAATCATGAAAATATGAGGAGGTGCACAATCACGCCTTCGCCTTCCCACAATCATTAGAAGTACCTGAAACAAAATCAACAACTGTAAGCCCGAAGCTTAGTGAGTTCCCCCAAAATACCAACCTCATATAACCATAATCATATCATATCAACAAATACAGAGCAACCATGCATCTCGAGTCTACAGTATAACCGGACCGCCTACACCGGGCCTTCAGTCTATCTGGCCCACTCTCCGAGCCTCGAAACATCTGGATCGCCCTTTCGAGGACTTCAGCCTATCCGGACCGCTCGTCGGGCCTTCGGCCTGACTATGTGCCCCCCGGGTCTACAGTCTATCCGGTCCGCCCTGGGTGTGTTGGCCTACATTACAAAGCAGGACCCGCCTCAACCCAACCCCCGATCAAACAACCATGTGCACATATAACAAATACTCACATAACAGTCTATAGACAAACAAACCGATCTAACAGATCATATAGGATAGCAACATCCTATAACCAGGATACCAACCTAACTGGTCACTAACATAGCATCATCCTATATATTAGGATACCGACCTAAACCAGGTCACTAAACATAATACCGTCCTAATAAACAGAACGCCGATATATCATATCAATAAACATATCAAACAAACTAGTATACAATCTGAGAATAGGCCGACCTTGGTGCCTTAGACCCTGTTGATATAGTGAAGATAAACTCAAGCTCTCGAATTGCCCGCACAACCTCCACCACCTATATTCACCATAGAACCATACTTGTAAATTTCCAATTTCCCAAAATACCCCCAAAGTCCACTCGTCCACCCTTGGTCGAAGTCAAAGTCATTGGTTGAGGTCAACAGTCCATGTTGACCTTAACTCATCGAGTACCATCAGCTACTCGCCGATTTCCTTGCATAACTCGTCGGGTCACTAGAGTGACTCGTCGAGTTCCTAAGGTTTGCGGCCGTAACCCATTTGGCCATCTCGTCGAGTTCCTTTTGCAACTCGCCAAGTCCATACATGTCCAAAGGTTAGGAAAACCCTAGCCGACTCGTCGAGTCACTCATCTGACTCGCCGAGCCTACAGAAATCTTCATCAGACACGCCGAGTCCCTCATCCGACTTGTCGAGCCCACGACCATCTTCATCCACATAGACGCTTTTTAAGCCATGCAAAGGCTCCACATTTCAGATCCAACTTCCCAAGGCATACTTATCACATAAAGTTGCAAACTTTACGTGCATGCAAAGCTCTAAATCCTTAAAATGACAAAACTAAGCTTGCAAAGAAGTCTAACACTTGACGGGAGGTTCATACTTGTCAAAGTTGGCAACTTTATGGACTTAGAGACCAAGGAGAGTCCAGATCTGAAGTTAGAACTTCAGATCTTAGCTTATACTCAAGAATAGCTTCTTATTATGCTAGAAAATCCCTAAAATCCACCCAAAAGAGATCTATAATGAAATGGGGTTGAGATAACAACTTAGTACCTTACAAAAGATGCCAATTGAAGTAGATCTTGATTCTCACGGGTTCCTTGCCTCAATCCACTTGTTTTCCCCAATTTTTTCCTCACCAAGATCCTTCTTCCAAGCTTAAACACACCAATGAAGTACACACACACGATTTAGGGTTTTAGAGTGTCAAGGAGCTGTAAAGGGGAGGCTGGGGGAGGCCAATAATCCTTTAAATATGGTACAAAACCCGGAAATTTAGGGTTTCATCTGCCAGCTCCTACTCACCGAGTCCCTCTTTGGACTCGGCGAGTAGGTCACTTAAACACGTGGACCAACCCGCTGCTACTCGACGAGTCGAGCAACCAACTCGTCGAGTAGACCTTGAAACCACAAAGATCTTATCACAAAAGAAATCAATACCTGGGAATCAGGGCGGTACAATTTTCCCCCACTTGAACTAGACTTCGTCCTCGAAGTCTGCTACGGTGAACATCCTCGGATAGTTCTCCCGCATCTCTGCATCCAGCTCCCACGTCCACTCGAACCCTCTTTGGTGCTCCCACTGTACCTTTACCAAGGGTACCTCCTTGTTCCACAGAACCTTCACCCTTCTCTCCAGTATGGCTACAGCCCTTCCAACAGAACCCAGACGCTCACCGACCTGAATTCCATCCATCACAACCTTACTCTAACTAAACTCGCAATATGGAACCTGAATTTGGTCTGGCTCTCTGACAGACCACCCATGCTAATCATCACTAGATCTCTTCCCAACACTACTTAACGGACTATTCTACCTTAGGATCCTGAGGTTCCTTCATGAAAATAGAAACATGGATCACATTTTGCTGAACCCCCGAGCCTACGACCTATCGTTGGCCCGCACCGGGTATCTTGGCCTACTACATAGAGCAGGACCACTTCAGCCCGATCAAGCACAACATGCCTTCTAGTAGACCATCAGGCTAGGATTTTCACATTACACCGACGATAATCCACCATGCCACTCCTCGTCGCCCACCACTTCCATGGAATACGGTCCCACAAGCGGTTACCACCAACAACATATTTACCTCTACCGATCAACCAGTACGACACTCATAACTAGTCCATATCACCCCTTCGGGTTGGAATACCAATATGCCAAGTCAATTTAGCAATCAAGTTGAAATTCTCAGGGCTTGTTGGCCTACCGCCTCAACCCTACCGCTCCCCCTTGAGCTTTCGTGCCTTACGACTTTCAGTCAGCCCGCACCGGGTATCTTGGCCTATTGCATAGAGTAGGACCGCCTCAACCCTACCCACAGGCAATGTGTCCATAGACGATCAGGAGAAAGATCTAACCCGGTTCCCAGAACCTGACTGACAGGACATTCTAATTCCAAGCCTTCCTAAAGCTGATGAATACCCATCCAAATCTACTCACAGTCCCCAACTGGAGTATTACCCGATCCAAGATGATGAAACCTCGGAGACATTCCGAACTGATAAGATGACCAAGATCCTCTAATAACAACTTCTGATCAAAATAGAAATACACCGGAGTCTTCAGCCTACTCCAGTAGCAGGTTCAATATTTGGAACAAACCTATTGATCGTTATAGCATAGCAGCCTACTCAATATCCGAACATAGATCTACAAACACATACTGAGTCTTCAGCATGACTGGACCGCCTTACCAGGCCTTAAGCCTATCTGGACCACTCTCGGAACCTTCAGCATGTCTGGACCGCCTCTTTAGGCCTTCAGCCTGTCTAGACCGTTCTCCGAGCCTTCGGCCTGACTGGTACACCCCACCGGCCTTCAGTCTATCTGGACCGCTCTAAGATGTTGAGCATCTACCTGGAGCACCTCTCTCGGTGCTCTCTCCCATGAAGTCTGTTCTCACCCACTTGGAGCTCTAAACTCTTGATCTGTACTGCGGACTATACCCCCGGCCTATTCCTAGGCCTCATGACGATCGTCCACCCTCTAGGAAAACTGTGGTTTGTTCCCTGACCCGCGTATATACCACACACGCTAAATAACCCGCATACTCATGCTGAATATACTGCCGAGCCCTGGCAGCTAACAAAGCCCTCAACGACTGATGCTCCTTCTGAGAATTCCTAATTCTCCCCCACTTGGGACACTAACCACTAGCTACTATTGGCGAAATCAAAACACTACTTAAGCGTCCAAACCAAGCATTTCCACACTTCACCATATAACGACGAATCCTGGAACGAATAATCTCCGCAAAACAACCCTACTGGCATGGAGCAACCGAACTTCAGAAGAAGCCCGAATCCCAGTTGACACTTCTGCATCTCCAATTCACAGTTTGTGGCCCTGGAATGGTGATCCTATATCCTAACTTCCCATTCTCAAACATCCATGGATCCTAACCGTCTACAACCCCCCACTACTAAATTCCTCAAACCCTCCTTTGTCCTAATGTCATATGCTGAAGGAGGTGGAAAAATCGCAATATAATTACAAACAGTAAGATAAGAGGTAGAAAACATACCAACAACTCTATCCGGCAATGTCCTGGCCTCCTCTGTTGTAAGCTGGAAGGCACGTCCCTGAGCCCTCGGAGGCTCTGCTCTACCCTGACCCCCGTCAGTAATCCTCAATGTAGCCGACGCTGGAGCATGCACCGGTCTAGCAACCAGTTGTGGACAGTTGGTCTTCACATGACCAACCTGATGGCAGTGATAACAAATCCTCATGCCCTGAACCGAGGCCAACTGGTGACAATCCCTTGCATAATCCCCTCCTTTCCACACTTGCGGCACGCACCACCGGACCTACAAACTCCGGAGTGAACCGTCCCACACTTCTCACACGTGCGGCTACTCTGGCCTCTAAACCTAGAATCAGCGGTCTTCGACCGCTTTGGCACCGGCTGCAACTGTACCGGGTCCTGCCTCTGCTCTCGCATCTGTAACTCAATCTCCAGCTCACGTCGCCTAGTGGCCTCCTGTAAGTCCAACAACGTATCACATCGCTGGGTAGCAACAAACTGTCTCATGTTAGTCTTGAGCATGCTCAGATAACACATCATCTGAGCCTTCTCAGAAGCACACTCCGGGCAGAACATCGCCCTCTCAGTGAACATACGGGTGATCTCCGTCACCGACTCTGCACCCTGTATCAACTCCAAGAACTCCTGAGCTAGCCGCTCACGCTCGACTCTGGGAATGTAATGGGAGCAGAACATCTCCTTAAATTGATCCCAAGAAACTGCAGCTCTCTGCTCATCTAAGTAAGACCCTGTCATCAACCTCAACCAGTCCTTCGCCCCGGACCTTAACATGTTCAGGGCACACCTGACCTTCTGTTCAACTGGGCATGAACATGTGAAAAACATCCCTCGATGTCCGATACCCACCTCATGGCTATGATAGGATCCTGAATCCCATCGAAAGTCGGGGGCATGATGTTATCGAAGTCCCGATACTGAAAAGCCCGACTGGCTCATACCCCTGCCGTTGTTACAGCTGCAGTAGTTGCCGCGGCAGCGGCCTCCACAAGGGCTGCATAGCGCTCGTCAAAGTACTCGACCATGGCGGTCTAGATAGACCCAAACATCTCCAGCAACTGAGCCCGAAACATAGCAGCAACCTCATCATGCAGGATCTCCCGGATCCTTTCATCCATCTCGTCTGGCCTCATATGGCCGATAGTCTCGGGCGCTGCCGGCGCCTCCTATCCGTCCTCTCCTGATCCTGACCCGGATGCAGTCACGAATCACCGTGTAACCACCATACTGAAAACATACCGAAAAGATATCAGATACTCTTCGTAATAACCCAGAAACCAACTCCGAACCAAAACCCTAGGGGTTGTGACTTCCTTGATACGCGTATGGGTCCTGTGCTTTCAGTAGTACGGGCCCATCCTACCTTCCACACCTACCCATATTTGTCCCAAGTATCATCACAACGCCCTACCAATACACACAAATATAGTGAGCGCTCAATCCTCACTCCTAGAGGAAATGCTAAATATCTCATAACTGGCCTACTGGCCTCGCACAACCCACCCATCCATGAAACTTCCACCAACCCTACAACACTAGTGTATGCTAGCCATACATAACGCTGGACCCCATAGACTTTCGAATATCCAATCCTACCTTAAGCTCCCAATCATACAAGAACAGAACATAAGGCTGAATCAAACATTCTTAGGCTATAAGATCTTAATTATGTATAACCGTGATGCATACACTAAGCAGCTACAGTAATGATGTCAATTTCATATAAAGGAAACCCTAGGCTAGCAGGCATCATGTAATCAGGCAATTCTATCATGCAATTCCTGAAGAGCCCTAGCCTAGTAGTAGCATGCTGTTCTAACATATCACATAATCAAATAACTGTATGGTATTTTGGGGTCTACTTACTGGCTCCAGCTGATCGTACACCCTGCATCCTCCTTTACTTATTTCGAAAACCATTTTAAAAATCATTTCGAAAAACTTTTCTTGATTTGAGACTGGATTCACACAAATGTTCCTCCAATTCACTCAAACCAAGGCTTTGATACCAACTTGTAACACCCATAAAAAAATCAAGCGAATTTAAGACTTTTTAAAACATTTAAAACCATTAAGTTATTACAATTTGTTTTCATAATAGTTTAAACATCAAAGTATCCCCAGAATCAATCATGAAAATATGAGGAGGTGCACGATCACGCCTTCGCTTTCCCGCAATCATCAGAAGTACCTGAAACAAAATCAACAATTGTAAGCCCGAAGCTTAGTGAGTTCCCCCAAAATACCAACCTCGTATAACCATAATCATATCATATCAACAAATATAGAGAAGCCATGCATCTCGAGTCTACAGTATGACCGGACCGCCCACACTGGATCTTCAGTGTATCTGGCACACTCTCCGAGCCTCAGCACGTCTGGACCGTCCTGTCGGGGCCTTCGTCCTGACTATGTTCCCTCCCGGGTCTGTAGTCTATCCGGTCTACCCTGGGTGTGTTGGCCTACAGCACAAAGCAGGACCCGCCTCAACCCAACCCCCTATCAAACAACCATGTGCACATATAACAAATAATCACATAACAGTCTATAGACAAACAAACCGATCTAACAGATCATATAGCATAGCAACATCCTACAACTAGGATACCGACCTAACTGGTCACTAAAATAGCATCATCCTATATATTAGGATACCGACCTAAACCAGGTCACTAAACAAAATACCGTCCTAATTACCAGAATGCCGATCTAACAGATCAATAAACATAGCAAACAATCCAGTATACAATCCGAGAAAGGGCCGGCCTTGGTGCCTTAGAACCTGTTGATATAGTGAGGATAACTCACCTCACACCGTCGACTCGAAGATCAACTCAAGCTCTCGAATTGTCGGCACAACCTCCACCACCTATATTCACCATAGAACCATACTTGTAAATTTCCAATTTCCCAAAATGCCCCCAGAGTCCACTGGTCCACCCTTGGTCAAAGTCAAAGTCATTGGTCTAGGTCAACGATCCATGTTGACCTCAACTCGTCGAATACCATCAGCTACTCGCCGAGGTCCTTGCATAACTCGCCAACTCGCAGGGTCACTAGAGTGACTCGTCGAGTTCCTAAGGTTTGCGGTCGTAACCCCTTTGGCCAGCTCGTCGAGTTCCTCTTGCAACTCGCCAAGTCTATACATGTCCAAAGGTTGGGAAAACCCTAGCCGACTTGCCGAGTCACTCATCTGACTCGCCGAGCCTACGACGATCTTCATCGGACTCACCGAGTCACTCATCCGACTCGTCGATCACGACCATCTTCATCGGACTCGCCGAGTCCCTTCAGTCCTTCATCCATACAGATGCTTTTTAAGCCATGCAAAGGCTCCACATTGCATATCCAACTTCCCAAGGCATGCTTATCACGTAAAGTTGCAAACTTAACGTGCATGCAAAGCTCTAAAGCCTTAAAATGACAAAACTAAGCTTGCAAAGAAGTCTAACACTTGAGGGGAGGTTCATATTTGTCAAAGCTGGCAACTTTATGGCCTTAGAGACCAAGGAGAGCCCAGATCTGAAGTTAGAACTTTAGATCTTAGCTTATACTCAAGAATAGCTTCTTATTATGCTAGAAAAGCCCTAAAATCCTCCCAAAAGAGATCTAGAATGAAATGGGGTTGAGATAATAGCTTAATACCTTCCAAAAGATGCCAACTTAAGTAAATCTTGATTCCCATGAGTTCCTTGCCTCAATCCACTTGTTTTCCCCAATTTTTTCCTCACCAAGATCCTTCTTCCAAGCTTAAACACACCAATGAAGTACACAGACACGATTTAGGGTTTTAGAGTGTCAAGGGGCTGTAAAGGGGAGGCTGTGGGAGGCCAATGATCCTTTAAATAGGGTGAAAAACCCCAAAATTTAGGATTTCATCTGCCAGCTCCAACTCGTAATAGTCGGGATCCTGAGATAGTTGACGATCCTGAATATCTGATGAGGTTTGAGGATCCTGAATGCTTTGAGGATCCTAGCCCTAACAATTTCCCCCAAGTTATTCTTGCAAATGTAGGAGTTAATTCGAGAATATTAAAGGAATAAATTAAATTAAAGAGATAGATGGAGAAACAATTTTAATTATCAAAATTAAGCATTAACAGCTATGTAATTTTGAAATCCAACAGGTGGATAACTAGCCATTAATAGTCAAATCAGCCTTAAATCCTTAGTATAAGTAGAGGTGATCAGTTCCATCATTCTTTACTCGTCTCATTCCTCTTTTCTTTACTTGCACTACCTTTCGATTATCGGGGATTCATTACAAGGTAATTATCACTTAGTTTTTACTTCTTCTATCATGGTTTGAAAAATGGCTGTTTCTCGTAAAAACATCTTAGCTCTCCCTGAAGACGACTTCATTGACCAAGAGATTATCTCTATGAGGAGACATATTCCTTCGGTGACGATGACATTGAGTCTTTGGGACTCAATGGAGCCTTCCCCCTGAAGCTATTTTAGGCCCTTCGACCCTCTCATTCAGCTCGACTTTGTTTCTCCTACCTGGATGTGCTTCCCTGAATACCCTTTCTTCTTGGGTTTGAGATACCCTTTCCCTGGAATTATCTCTGAATTCTACAGGGTGACTGGGATCTCATATATTCAGGCCATGCTGATTGTTCGGAGGATCCTATACTAAGGCCTTGATGTTGGTCTTCTTGAGTTGGCATGCATATATGATCTCACAACCTTCAGGAATTCTCGCTTTGTCCTCAAAGTTAAAACCCACAGATCTCCTCTAGTCCTGAAAAACAAACATAATGACGTAGCATGGAAAGAGAAATACCTTTTTGTGAGACGTGACTTTGTTCCTAGTGGGTTCTCCTGTCGGATCCCTGGGTCAAGAAGGGTAGGATTCTTTTATATTGATATAAGGATACTGGAACTCATATCTTCTTATTTTGTTTGCTTCTTTGCATCTTTCAAATTCGAAGAGCTCATCCCTGTTGCTGAGTAATCTGGAAAGAAGATCGAGAAGTTCTTGGCATTGCCTGAAGCTGAGATATCCTTCCGATGTGATCAGGAAACTCTAGAAGAAAGCTCTTGTGCCACTGACATCATGTCAACAGGTAAGGATCCTTGATTCTTTTCTCTTGTGATGAAGGTTTTTAACATTCTTCTGCTATATGTTCAAATAGGATCCAAAGTCACTCGCTCCAATGCTCGCTTCACACTCGTTGATCTTGATACCGCTATGTCGAAGGATCAGCTGACAGTGAAAAAGGAGAAGACCTCGTCTTCTCTTCCTCCTAAAAGATCAACCGTTGATTTGACAGTAAAGACCCCGGGATCCCGGAAAAGGAAGACGATTGAGTCTGCAGGTCTATCTTTGGAGAGTCTCGAAGCTGAGGAAGCACTCCAGAAATTGGTCTCTTTCTCCCAAGCCGTAAGTGTTGGTCTTATTCTCCTTCTATATTTTCATTTTATCTTTTTTTGACTCACTATGGCTCTATTTTAGGTCTCTGATCATGTTTCCGCTGATCTAAGTATCCGAGCGGAGACCGCTGAACAAGCCCTTCGGGGACAGGAGAGGATGTGGTAAGCGACCAACGAGGATCTCTTGAGGAGAATGGAGTTGCTTAGCAAGGAGAAGGACGAGAAGGAGGAGGAGTACTTGAACGAGATGGAGGCCAAGATTCGTCTTGCGGAGGATCTTGAGAATGCAGGTTCCTAGGACGTGGACGGTTGGCACGAGGAACTGGCCAAATTGGCTGGAAAGCCTGCTACCACCAACTAGGATCCTGTATTGCAGCTGACCAAAGGAGGGGAGAAGAAGGGCACGACCGATGATGAACAGGCTAACGTCTAGGCCTGCGAGAAATTAGTTTAAGTAGTTTTATTTTTATCAGTAATGTAAAACAATCAATCTTTTGGTTGGGTTGGTACGCAACCCTTTTTGAATGTAATGGTTGTGTTTTCCCTTTATATATTTCTTCTGATTTTTGTTCATGACTGTTATGATATTATGATACTTAGATAATCAGGATCCCGGAAAACTTGGTTCCTGCAAACAATCCTGAAATAAAATTCTCTTAGTGAATCATTTTTACCATACTTGAATTCTGATAATCAAGTGATTTTTGCTTAGGATCCTAGAAATTTCAAGATCCTTAAAATTCACTTAGAGTTTGTTGAAAATAAGGACAGATGGAACCTGATCGTCTTCGAGTTGTTCCTTAGGCTTCATAAGCTTCTCAAGCTTAGAATTTGCTGAGGATAAATATTAACTTGGAGAAGAACTTAGGATCGCTGTTGACTTTTGATGATAAGGTCTTTTATTGATAAGGATCTATAGCGACGAGGATCCTTAATGATGAGGATCCTTTGTGATAAGGACCCTTAGTCATTAGATCATACGGGGGAATCCCCTTCTTACGATAACCTGTTTAGGTTATATACTTTGACAATATTCTTGGGTAACACCATAAATCCAATTAATAACATGTTAATGTTATATACTGGGGAGGATCCCAATTTGTGACGTATCTCATGGGAAATATCCCTACTTATGAATATATTATTATTCGTGTATATTTTCTGGGGAAAAATCCCGACGTGTGATAACATAAAGAAGTTATAAACCTCATGTAATTTCTGGGGTAAGATCCCAACGTGTGATAACATAAAGAAGTTACAAACCATATGTAATTTCTAGGGTGAGATCCCAACTTTTGATAACATGAAAATGTCATAAGCCTTAAGTAATCACTAGGTTAGGATCCAAATTTTTTGGATGACGAGAAAATGTTATAAACCTTAAGGATCTTAACTTATGTTCAAAGATAAGAGGTTTGCCAAGTCACTGTATCGTGAAATGATCCCTTTATTCGTATCCCATAGTTAGATATCGTGCGTTCAAGTGAGGTGTGCAAACCTTAGTTTGTGTGAAAGAGGTAATTAGCTCCTTAAACCTTACAGGGGATTAAGCACCTTAAACGTAGGAGAGATGATTAGTCTCTATCTTGTGTATATAATATTCTACAAATCGTACCGTTGATATAATGGAATTGTAAAGATGCTGAGATCTCTGCGTGTCAAGAGACTTATGTTTCAGTATCTTTAATCTTGATGATCCATATGTTTTAGGATCTTCAAGCTTGAGGATCCTTGTGTTCCAGGATCTTCAACCTCGATGATCCTCATGTCTGAGGATCATTTCTTATGGAGATCCTTAGTGGTACGTTGTTCTGCATGGAAAACGTTAGCTAGGGGTGGGAATTAGTCTAGCTACCACCCCTCCGATGCTTAAGTTAGTAATGTATTCGAGGAGAAAATAAGTAATGACGAAAAGTTTCAGGTAAAGAACGTGTGCACCTTGGTTTTGTTGGAGATCAATCGACCTTATTTACATATAGTATGCTTTGATATGTATAGCATTCTAGGATCTTGGCAAAATGTCTCCTTCGAGTGTTGCTAATTAATATGCTCCTTTTCCTGCTTCAGCATCTATGAGATATGGTCCTTCCCACTTAGGAGCTAATTTACCTGCACTAGGATCCTTGGTGTTTTGGAATGTTTTCCTTAGGAGCTAATGTATTCTGACTTTTGGAATGTATCCTTTGTTGATGAGCAGCAATGCGTATCTTCATAAGATCCATGAGTTCGTCCGTAGTATGAAGATCCTGGGCAAGGATCTTGTCACTGTTTTCTTGATTTTGGAGCTAATATATTGCCGTCGGGATCACTACTTTGGTAGGGATCACTGCTTCTATTACAAACATAAAGGAGTAGGGGGTCTGACCCGTGGCTTCTTTGGAAGTAGTCCAATCTACCCATAGGGAGAAAGGAAGCACTTCTGCACATCTTCCTTTCTTTTTATCCAGCCTTTTCTTCAAGTTGTCTACTATGATCTTATTTCCAGACTCTGCTTGACCATTAACTTGGGGATGAATAGGAGTGGACATTATCATTTTGATTCCCCAACTCTTACAAAAGTCTCTTGTCCTTTTGCTTATGAATTTGGATCCATTGTCGCATATGATTTTGGTCGGGATCCCGAACTTGGTTAAGATATTACGTTTAATAAACGAGACTACCTCTTTATCTCTTACCTGATGAAGGCTTCAGCTTCAATCCACTTTGAGAAGTAATCAGTCGTCGCCAACTAGAAGACTTTTCCTCCTGGGGCTATTGGTAACTTTCCCACTATATCCATTCCCCATTTCATGAATGGACATGGAGAGATAATAGGATGTAGAGAATCTGCTGGTTGATGTAGGATGTTGTTATGTCTTTGTCAAGCATCACACTTTTGAGAATGTAGAAAAGAATCTCTCTTCATGGTTTGCAATTAGTATCCTATTCTTAATATCTTAGAGCATAAGGATCTGCCCCCAGTGTGATTGCCACACTCTCCTTCATGTATGTCCTTCAAGACTTTTGCAGCTTCAGGATCTTCCAAGGATCTAAGTTACGAACCTGCCATAGACTTTGTATAGAGTTTACCTTGAATTATTACGAATCTTGAGACTCTTGTTCTGAATGCTCTTTCGCTTTTTTCTTCTGTTGGAATCGTGTCATTTTGGAGATATTCCATAATGGGTTGGGTCCATGATCGTGGACTTCCTTGAGGATCTTGTTCGTCAGGATCCCTTCGAGGAGGGATTTGAGGGTCAAGAACTTTGATGGTTGCTACGCTTATTGGTTGTTTAGGATCCTCTGATTTGTCGGGAAGGGCTTCTATGGCTGGAGTTATTATGTGGGTTATACGGATCTACGTTTCTAGTGTGATCCTTAGGGAGGATCCTAAGTTGGAAAATGCATCTGCTTCTGTGTTTTCTTCTCTGGGAACTTGGGTTAGGCCAAATTTTTCAAAATCAGAGGCTTATTTTTCGAGGATCTCTAGGTATAGTTATATCCTTTCACCTTTCACTGCATAAGATCCATTGAACTGATTAGTTAATAATAAAGAATCAATAAATACCTGAAGATCCATGATTTGAATATCCTTAGCCAATTGTAGTGCCATGATGAGTGCTATATATTTTGCTTCGTTGTTAGTAGTGTTGAATTCACAACTAACTGCCTGGGGTAGGTTGTCCTCCTGTGGAGATTTTAGTATGATCCCTAGCCCTGTTCCTCTTTGGTTTGAAGCTCCATTTGTGAACAGCATCCATTTTCCCAATTTTTCATCTTCTAGGAGTTGTTTGGCTTCCATGTCTACTTCGTTTTGTAGATCATCACTAAATTCAGCCACAAAGTTTGCTAATGCTTGTGACTTTATGGTGGATCTTGGCTCATATTTGATGTCAAACGTGCTTAACTTCACTGATCATTTTGCCATCCTTCCTGACATCTCTGGTTTTCTCATAACATTCTTAACAGGATAATTAGTTTTCACATGTATAGTATGTGTCTCGAAATAATGTCTTAATTTAGTAGAAGTGGTTACTAACGCAAGAATTAATTTTTCGAGATGAGAATACCTGGTATCAAGATCCAGAAGACATTTACTTACATAGTAGATAGGATGTTGGTCTCCATTAAAATCCTTGGCCAGGACAACACTTACTGCGTTTGAGAATACCGAGAGGTAGAGGAGAAGTGGTTCTCTATGTATAGGCTTTACTAGTAATGGCGCGGAACATAAGTATTTTTTAATTTCCTAAAAAGCTTTTTCATGGTCTTCATTCCATTCGAACCTCTTGTTCTTCTTCAAGATATTATATAAGGGATTACACCTTTCTGAGGATCTTGAAATGAACCTGTTGAGTGCCGCCACTCTTCCGATTACCCATTGGATGTCTTTTGTTGAAGATGGAGATTTTAGCTTGATGATTGCTTTCATCTGCTATGGGCTTGCTTCTATTCCTCTCTTGGTTACCATATACCCAAGGAACTTGCCTGAATTCATCCCAAAGTGGCATTTCAGTGTACTCAACTGCATATTGTATTCGCCTAGAATGTCGAAGGCTTCTTTGAGATCCCTAAGATGATATTCAGATTTCATTGACTTCACCACCATGTCGTTAATATAGACCTCCATGGTGTCCCCCCAGCTTGTCTCTAAATATCTGATTCACCAATATTTGATATGTTGCACCTGCATTTTTAAGACCAAAAGGCATTGTAGTGTAACAATATATACCTATTGGTGTTATAAACGTTGTATCTTCTTGATCGGATGGTTCCATCTAGATTTGTTGGAATCCTACTGAAGCATCCAAGAAGGTTAGGAGTTTGTGGCCAGCCGTTGTATCTATCATGGAGTCAATGTGTGGTAGAGGGAAAGGATCCTTAGTACAAGCTTTGTTAAAATCCGTTTTTCTTCTGTACAACAACCACGTTAGCTAGCCATCTTGGGAACTTCACTTCCTTGATCATCCCTGTCTTGAGGAGCTTTTCCACTTCTTCTTGGATGATCTGATTCCTTTCAGGTGAAAACTTCCTTCTCTTTTGGTGTATCGCTCTGAAAGAAGGATCAATATTAAGTTTGTGAGTGATAATACTCTTGTCTATACCCGTTATATCTTTGTGTTTCCATGTGAATGTCTTGCTTCTGGTTCGAAGGTAGTTTAATGGGTCTTCCTCGATTGGTTCAGGCATTGAGGATACTATGAGGACTTTGGCTTCAGGATCCTCGATGGTCAGGGGCACTTCCTTCACATCTTGCTCATTCGTTTCTAGAACATGTCGTGCCCCCTGCCTTAATTGTTGTGCTAGCTGGGGTTTGGTCGTCGGCTTCATAGACGTTTTATAACATTCTTTCGATTCTTGTTTATCTCCAATGATCTTTGTGACATCCCCTAATTTCTCGGCCAGAAAAGATCGATTTAAATTATGCTTTTTAAAATAAAATCAGAGAATCTTTTTAAAAGATGTTGCGGAATTGGTCCCCAAAACAACATATGATAAAAGTTTATCAAAACCTTTCTTTAAGAAATATATAATTTCCTTTTATATTAAAACCTCGGGATGTCATGTTCCGATACAGATCAAAAGCATAAACAAGACATTATAAGCCTTACAACAGTTATTTATAACTACTGGCCTATAATCCATAAATCACTCATCATCATCATCCGACTATGCTCGGGGTCCACTACCTGTAATCATAAAAAGCTGAGTGGGTCAGGCTTGGAAGCCTGGTGAGCATATAGGGTTTTCAACCCACAATACATAAATTTATTATGCTTAAACATCAATCAATCAACCAAATTACCCCAACCCCATTATCTTATTAATTTCTTAAGGGTTTAACCTAAGAATCAACTATCACTCCTTCCTAAGGATTCATCCTAAGGAATAGGCACGAAGTCACATCGTCATCAGGGTTTATACAACAGGCACTAAGTCCATAGCTGCCAAGTTTTATTCAACATGTCCTAAGTCCATAGCTCTCATTTATCGACAATATTATTTACAGGTATTCCCCCCTGCAATACATGTCAATGGGTTTTTAGAGTACAACAAATGAACATATAGTTCATTACACCTATAGGTTGCGGGCCTGCTAGTGTTCCACAGACTGTCTAGAATAGTCCAGGGTTGTCATCCATACTCTGCTGAATGACGGCGGCCAACATTTTGGGTAAGTGATTCTCTCAAATTTCACCACTCACCCTCAACTCATGATCAATATTACTGATCATCTCCTTTATCCAACTCACCTTTCATCACACCTACTATTTCATCTACCCATGTTTTACCCAACATTTTTCGTAGATTAAAATACATATATAGTTTGAATTATTTAAAAACCTGTATAAATCATTCCTTCAACACCCATCTCAAATAAACAAACAATATATATTCACACAACACGTATTTTATGTAAAATACTTCATATCTATGTGTAAGGTGAAAGTAACTACACACTCACCTGATTTAATGAAAATCGGGCAGCAATTTGTTTCCTAAAACGATCGTTTCTAATAAAACCGGGAGTTTTATTGAGAAACCGGGCTCTGCGAAGGGTCGGGCTTCGAAACCGAAAAGATAAATTTTCCGGGCTTCTCGGGCACTTCGTGGCGTATTACGGGTGTTAGAATCGATACCGGGGCTTCGGGGAATATTAAGGTGAAGAAAATATGGAAAAAGGGGTTAAAAGTGGCAAAATTCCAAATCTAACCGGGAAGGCTCGCATACCCCTTGTATTTATAGGGTCTGAAGCTGCTGATCGGACGGTCAGGAGAGAAGCCACGCGGCAGCAGATCCGAAGGAGGTAGCACCTGCTCGCACGTGGGTTGCGCATGCGAGGGCCTCGCTGGAGGGCTCTGATTGGACCGAACTTCGGATCCGAGGTGGGTGGCTCGTGGCTCATGCGAAGGCTTCGGATGCGATGAGTCATTGTACACGCGTCGGATGTCCGAGGGCCGAGACTTCGGTCGAATCCGGAAGTGACACGCGACTGCCAGCTGCTCGGATGACTCGACCATTTCGGACATGTGGCACATTTTGGGCGAGGGTGACGTGGCAAAAACGTGACTATGCGAAATTTCTCGGTTTTCGCGCCAAAACTCTAAAATCCATAACTTTCGCATACGAGCTCCGTTTTTGACGTTATATATATGCACGCGTAGGTAAAATTATGCTCTACAACTTTCGTTTAGACTTCGTCGGCTAATTTTGAATTTAATTTTTATATTATTATTTTTAACAGACCGGGACAGGAAATCTGTTAAAAATTCATAACTTCTTCATCCGACGTCCGTTTTCGTCAGACTTTTTACCGTTGTGCTACTAATGACGAGACCTTCGATTCTCGTTTAGGTCGTGTCGGCTAAAAATCACTCGATCTAAAATTCGAGTTTTTAGCTGTCTACTGCTAAGCTGAAACTTCGAAAAATCATAACTTCCTCATACGAAGTCAGATTTGGGCGTTCTTTTTATTGAACTTCTCGGTTTAACGAATACTACGAGTTTCGTTTAGATTACTAAGGCTAAAAAGTAGTTTATCAAAAACTCAGTTTTTACGACATTCGGCACCGTGCCGGTTTATCGCGAAACTTCGACAGGTCATAACTTCTTCGTTATAACTCGGATTTCGGCATTCTTTATATATCCGTAATCCTTGTCATGCCCACTATAAGTTTCTTAATAGATATCGGCTTTATCTAAAATTTAATTTTTGACGCTCATTTTTATTCTTAATTATTTAAACCCTAATAATTAAGCATAAAACACATAATATTCACATAATTCCTTTTCAGTTCTCCAAAATGAGTCACAAAGGTTAACCTAGACCATTATGTCAATATTAATGCCTAGCCTAGAAACACGGGCGTTACAACTCTCTCTCCCTTAGGATGATTCCGTTCCTGGAATCACACAACGACAAACAACTACGGGTAGCGACTCACCATGTCACTCTCCGTTTCCCAGGTGAGATTTGGCCCATTTATATGTTTCCAACGCACAAGCACTAAATCGACTATCTTACGTTACAACTTCTTAGTCTTACGGTCAACGATTGCCTCAGGTTCTCCAATTAACCTCTTGCTCTCATCCAACCTCAATTCAGAAATGGGAATTATGTCAGGCATACCTCCCGGGAACTTCCTCAAATAACACACATGAAATGTGTTATGAATACCCTCCAGTTCTTCCGGTAATTCTATCCTGCAAGCTTGATTCCCGATCCTCTGAAGAACTTTAAATGGTCCAATAAACCTTGGACTCAACTTTCCCCTTCTACCAAATCTTATAAGTCCCTTCTACGACGAGACTTTAAGTAAAACCGAATCTCCAACTTCGAATGATATCGGTTGTCTTTTCTTGTCAGCATAGCTCTTTTGAGCAGCTAGCATCCTTTCCCTAATCACTTTCAACTTTCCAGCAGTCTGATGGACTATTTCAAGTCACCATGACGGCATTCATCACTTTTCCCCATACAAAGCGTGATAATGTGTCATCTTGATGCTTGAGAGGAAACTATTACCCTAGAAAAATTCTACTAAAGGCAAATGTTCATCCTAGTTACCTTGGAATTCCAGGGTACATGTTCTCAGCATATCCTCCAATGTTTGAATCGTTTATTCGCTCTGACCATCGGTTTGCGGATGGTAAGCCGTATTCAAACACAACTTGGTACCCAATTCCTCTTACGGTCTCCTCCAACACCTTGAGGTAAAACGGCTGTTACGATCGGATACAATCGTTAACGGAACACTGTGAGCCTCAAAATTTCTTTCACATAAGAATTTGCAAGTTTATCCATAGACCATTTCTCGTTGGCTGCTATGAAATACGCACTCTTAGTGAAGCGATCAACGACCACCTAAATCATGTCGTGACCGTTCCTTGTTCTGGGCAGTTTAGTCACAAAATCCATAGTGATGTCTTCCCATTTGCCCATGGGTATAGGCAAAGGTTCTAAACTCCCATACGGTTTCTGATGTTGTGCGTTAACCCTAGCACAAGTTACACACTCGTCCACATACTTTGCAACATCGAGCTTCATCGTCGGCCACTAGTAATAGGGTTTTAGATCCCTATACATTTTCGTACTACCGGGATGAATCGAGTACATGGTTTTGTGAGCTTCTTCCATCAGAAGACCTCTTACTCCTCCCGCCTTAGGTACCCAAATCCTATCTTTGAATACCTTCAGTCCTTGACCGTTTGTATCAAACACCAACGTTTTGCCCAAACGTTCCTCCTTTCAGTCATTTCTCTCTAAAGCTTCCTCTTGAGCTTTCTTTATACTTTCCACAACTGTCGAGACAGCTTCAATTCTCAACGCTCTTGGCCTTTTCTTTTCAAGATTTACCTTCCGACTGAGAGCATTAGCAACAACATTTGCTTTACCAGGTTGGTAAAGTATCTCACAGTCGTAGTCCTTGAGTAACTTTAGCCAGCGCCGTTGCCTCATGTTCAATTCCTTCTTCATACCTTTAAGGCGAATACTACTGCTGCCAACTCCAGACCATGAGTGGGGTAGTTCTTTTCTTGCTCTGTCAATTGCCACGATGCATACGCTATCATTTTATCCCTTTGGGTCAGAACACAACCTAACCCAACTCCAGAGGTAGTACTATAAAATGTGAAGCCATCAACTCCTTCAGGTAACGAAAGAATCGGTGCTTCACACAACTTCTTTTTTTGACTTCTCAAAGCTTCCTATGCTTCTTATTCCAAGTATAGACAGCTCCTTTATGGGTCAAAGCTATCAATGGAGTCACGATCGAGGAAAAGCCTTGGATAAATTAACGATAATATCCAGCTAATCCTAAAAAGCTTCAGATCTCCATAGGACTTTCAATCGTAACCTTCGAGTTACAAAATAAATCCTTATTGAGGACTCCTTCTTCTTCTTAGAATAATTATGTTCCTTCGTTTATTGTAACAGACCGATGGGTCATGTTCTAATGCTCTCATTGTATACTGCACTACTTAGGCTCAGATCTCCTAGGGACAAATTTCGGAGCAAACTATACCTTCCTTCATGTTCTAATGTGATACAATCACATTTCTTCCTTCATGTTCTAATGTGATACAATCACATTTCAACATGTATCATTTCTAACTACCAACTTCTTTAACAATGAGTGCGATACTTCTATTGATCGCTTTGATCATTTCTCACTTCAATCTTCTGGCTTAAGTCAAATACTACATCGAACTTGGTTCTCTGAACCACATAATAAACTTATCTTAATCGGACTCGATTCGATATGACCTCTAAGGTCGGAATAACAATCATCTTCTTTGTCATTACCGAAACGATGGTAACGACAGACTAGAACAAGACGGAATCAAATAATAGCTCCTTGGTAACCTTGTGACTTTCCCTGATCCAAGTGTGAATCCTGTGCTTCCAGTAGTATAGATCTCTACTACTATTCACACCTACTCATACTCGTCCCAAGTACTGTCTCGCAGTCCCCAAGTCCTAAAATCACAAAACAATTTAACACATACGAATGTGTCCAATTAATCATAAAATTTTCCTAGACTCTACTAGGACTTCTTCCATACATATCTTCAATCATCAATTCTGCTTCAACTTGGTTGGTGATGGAAATTCCAGACGATTGGGACAACTTCAAGAATTACACCAGCCATTCCATTCATCAGATGACAAAACCAGGGTTTATATTATTTCCTTGAAATGATTACACAAAGGTTCAAGTTTACCCTATACTATGCCTCTAATAGGCTAAACCACTTGTTACTATTCACATTACTACTTCGTAACTTGATCTTTGGGTATGAAGTCTATACTTCTACTTCCTAGCGTTATTAATCGCTTCGTCAAGGATATCCTGAAATTCCTTTGGCGTTGATGGTGCACTTGGCCTTGTTACTTCATTGTTCTTCGGACAGTTCTTAGAAATATGGCCTTCTTCTTTACATACATAACACACCTCCTTGGGAATCGTAAACTTATTGGCGTAATGCCCTATTTCTCCACACCTAAAGCACTTCACCTTCCTGTCACAATCCCCAGAGTGTTTATTTTTGCACTTCCCGCACCAATTTCCTTTACCTCCTCTTTTGCCAGACTTTGAGGATATGTTGCTCTTATTGGGCCTTGAAGACCCCTCAGATTTCCTCTTCTTGCTAACTTCAACCTTGTTGGCGATCCTGTCATTGATCATTTCTTCAATAGACTTCGCAACCCTAATAGTTGGCTCAAGAACAGATGCCTGACGTACTGGCATAGTAAGTTCATCCTTACTTTGTTGAAGTAAACGTTTTGTTTCTTCCATCTGTTGATCCAACATCGTACGCACCATTGCCTGCACCACAGCCATCGTGATTGGCTCAGGCTGTGGATTATCCTTTCCGAATCCACTTTGAGTACTCGCCATTTCGATCTATACACCATTCGTAGGTGAATTTAGATCTTTATTTTCGATAGGCGTTAAATCTTCATTATTACTCCGAAATGTTTATATGTTAGTTCTAATATCATAGTCATACGTTTAGAATCCTACACACATAAGGTTTCTAGATCCGGTCGGCAACAGACCATAGATCCAAACAAATAATGGCATATATGACAAACATATATCATTTATCACATAAAAGCATTTTAGGAATTTTCCTAAAATAAACTAGTGCTCGTGTATAAAATATGGCAGACACTCATCTCACAATCATGACTTAGCATTCAAAGTTTAAGTCTAGAAATCATACAAATTTCCTAGTTCGCTTAAACTAATGCTCTGATACCAACTGTGACATCCCCTAATTTCTCGGCCAGAAAAGACCGATTTAATTTATGCTTTTTAAAATAAAATCAGAGAATCTTTTTAAAAGATGTTGCGGAATTGGTCCCCAAAACAACATATGATAAAAGTTTATCAAAACCTTTCTTTAAGAAATATATAATTTCCTTTTATATTAAAACCTCGGGATGTCATGTTCCGATACAGATCAAAAGCATAAACAAGACATTATAAGCCTTACAACAGTTATTTATAACTACTGGCCTATAATCCATAAATCACTCATCATCATCATCCGACTATGCTCGGGGTCCACTACCTGTAATCATAAAAAGCTGAGTGGGTCAGGCTTGGAAGCCTGGTGAGCATATAGGGTTTTCAACCAACAATACATAAATTTATTATGCTTAAACATCAATCAATCAACCAAATTACCCCAACCCCATTATCTTATTAATTTCTTAAGGGTTTAACCTAAGAATCAACTATCACTCCTTCCTAAGGATTGATCCTAAGGAATAGGCACAAAGTCACATCGTCACCAGGGTTTATACAACAGGCACTAAGTCCATAGCTGCCAAGGTTTATTCAACATGTGCTAAGTCCATAGCTCTCATTTATCGACAATATTATTTACAGGTATTCCCCCCCCCCTGCAATACATGTCAATGGGTTTTTAGAGTACAACAAATGAACATATAGTTCATTACACCTATAGGTTGCGGGCCTGCTAGTGTTCCACAAACTGTCTAGAATAGTACAGGGTTGTCATCCATACTCTGCTGAATGACGGCGGCCAACATTTTGGGTAAGTGATTCTCTCAAATTTCACCACTCACCCTCAACTCATGATCAATATTACTGATAATCTCCTTTATCCAACTCACCTTTCATCACACCCACTATTTCATCTACCCATGTTTTACCCAACATTTTTCGTAGATTAAAATACATATATAGTTTAAATTATTTAAAAACATGTATAAATCATTCCTTCAACACCCATCTCAAATAAACAAACAATATATATTCACACAACACGCATTTTATGTAAAATACTTCATATCTATGTGTAAGGTGAAAGTAACTACACACTCACCTGATTTAATGAAAATCGGGCAGCAATTCGTTTCCTAAAACGATCGTTTCTAATAAAACCGGGAGTTTTATTGAGAAACCGGGCTCTGCGAAGGGTCGGGCTTCGAAACCGAAAAGATAAATTTTCCGGGCTTCTCGGGCACTTCGTGGCGTATTCCGGGTGTTAGAATCGATACTGGGGCTTCGGGGAATGTTAAGGTGAAGAAAATATGGAAAAAGGGGTTAAAAGTGGCAAATTTCCAAATCTAACCGGGAAGGCTCGCATACCCCTTGTATTTATAGGGTCCGAAGCTGCTGATCGGACGGTCAGGAGAGAAGCCACGCGGCAGCAGATCCGAAGGAGGCAGCACCTGCTCGCACGTGGGTTGCGCATGCGAGGGCCTCGCTGGAGGGCTCTGATTGGACCGAACTTCGGATCCGAGGTGGGTGGCTCGTGGCTCATGCGAAGGCTTCGGATGCGATGAGTCACTGTACACGCGTCGGATGTGCGAGGGCCGAGACTTTGGTCGAATCCGGAAGTGACACGTGACTGCCAGCTGCTCGGATGACTCGACCATTTCGGACACGTGGCACATTTTGGGCGAGGGTGACGTGGCAAAAACGTGACTATGCGAAATTTCTCGGTTTTCGCGCCAAAACTTCTAAAATCCATAACTTTCGCATACGAGCTCCGTTTTTGACGTTATTTATATGCACACATAGGTAAAATTACGCTCTACAACTTTCGTTTAGACTTCGTCGGCTAATTTTGAATTTAATTTTTATATTATTATTTTTAACAGACCGGGACAGGAAATCTGTTAAAAATTCATAACTTCTTCATCCGACGTCCGTTTTCCTCAGACTTTTTACCGTTGTGCTACTAATGACGACACCTTCAATTCTCGTTTAGGTAATGTCGGCTAAAAATCACTCGATCTAAAATTCGAGTTTTTAGCTGTCTACTGCTAAGCTGAAACTTCGAAAAATCATAACTTCCTCATACGAAGTCAGATTTGGGCGTTCTTTTTATCGAACTTCTCGGTTTAACGAATACTACGAGTTTCATTTAGATTACTAAGGCTAAAAATTAGTTTATCAAAAACTCACTTTTTACGATATTCAGCACCGTGTCGGTTTATCGCGAAACTTCGACAGGTCATAACTTCTTCGTTATAACTCGGATTTTGGCATTCTTTATATATCCGTAATCCTTGTCACGCCCACTACAAGTTTCTTAATAGATATCGGCTTTATCTAAAATTTAATTTTTGACGCTTATTTTTATTCTTAATTATTTAAACCCTACCAATTAAGCATAAAACACATAAAACACATAATATTCACATAATTCCTTTTCATTTCTCCAAAATGAGTCACAAAGGTTAACCTAGACCATTATGTCAATATTAATGCCTAGCCTAGAAACACGGGCGTTACAATCTTCATTGTTCCCCATGGAGTAGGCATCTTTACACACTGATGATATGTTGATGGAATCGCTTTCATCTCGTGGATCCACGATCTACCTAATATCACACTATAAGAAGATAAAGTGTCAACAACGCAGAAATTTTGTATAGAGTTTACCCCCTCTATGTATATTGATAGCTTTATCTCCCCAATAGTGTGTTTCGTTTCCCCACTAAATCCTATGAAGACCGAGGATCTTTTGATTATATCCGACTTTGGGATGTTCATCCTTTTTAGTGCGTCTAGGAGTGCGATGTTTACCAAGGATCCTCCGTCAACAAGGATCCTTCTATCGAAGTGGTTGGCCATGTACGGTGTTAGCACGACTCTGTCATGGTGAAGATCCTGAATCCCTTCCCTGTCAGTCTCGTCAAATGTGATTTCCTTATCATTTCTAACCACGGTATTCTTTCGTGGTCTATCCTCCTATTATGTTTTAGATACCTTGGCGTGTCTTCTAGCCTGAGAGTAAGAAGTACCACAAATGTTAGATCCACCTGATATAACGTTAATTATCTTGGCGTTTTAGGGTGGAGATTCTGGTTTCTCCGGCATCTTGTGACCATCCTGGTTGTTCTCCTTGAACTTTTCTTTCTTTCTCCCGAGGATCTCTTTTAGGTGCCCTTTGCTAAGGAGGTAGTTGATCTCCTTTCTTAGGGCTATCCAATCCTCGGTCATGTGACCAAAGTCTTCGTGGTAAGCACGTCATTTGCACTTTTCTTTCCAACTGGTGGATTTGTTATCCCTCTTCGGCCATCTTGCTTTGTCTCCGAAATCCTGTATAGCATGGATTATACCTAAAACATCCATGGAAAAACAATAGTTAGTGATCTTAGGAAGTTCCTCTTATTTTCCTTCATCTTCGATGGCATTAACCCTGTGTTGATCCGGTTTGGAATAGGGATTCGATTTGTAGGATCTTGGGGCCGAGGATTCGGCCTTCCTATTGGTATTCTTGTATTGACTTGAAGGGTTTCTCATCTTCTGGATTTCTTTATCCTCTTCAATCCTTATCAATCTCAATGTTCGACACCTAACTTCGTGCAATCTCTTGCATGGGGTCATCACAAGATCTTCATACAAGGGTGAATCCTTCCTTAGACCCATCTTGAAGGCCTCTACGGCAGTCTCCATGTCGATGTTGGGGATGCTTAGAGCTTCCCTACCAAACCTGTTAAAAAAATCTCTAAGTCGTTCCTTAGGATCCTGAACCACCATATAGAGATCACTAGTGATCTTCTCGAAGGTTCTGCTACAAGAAAATTAGTTATTGAAAATATTGACTAAGTGTGAAAATGAAGTAATGGAATAGGGGGAACGTTTAACAGCCATTTAAGAGTTGATCTCATAAGGCTTGAACCAAAGCCTTTGCCTAGGCAAGCTTCCTTCAAGTGCACTGGGATGGGAATGATCTCCATCCTTTCTTGGTATTGTGCTACGTGCTCTTCAGGATCCGTAGTTCCATCGTAAGGCTTCATGCTAGGAGTTTGGAAACACTTAGGAACTTCGGTATCGGCTATCGCAGGAGAAAATCTCGAAATCCTATGACTTGTTGGAGGTGCTTATGGTATGGTTTGGATCACCGCGGGTATGCTTGAGTTCATTTGTCTCAACTGCTAAGGTTCCCTAGCCATGTTTGGATTTATTCTTGCATCAACATTAGTAGAGTTAGTGTAAAGTTTAATTGTGTTGCGTCTTGGGCTTTATGTTTTGTATCCGGATCGGGCCTGTCCATCCGTGATTATCAAGTAGGGTTATACTATAAATATGCATGCATGTATGCATAATACGTTGTTGATCATTACGTTTATTGTTTTGTAACCCTAAACACCTCTACAGTCGAAGTTCTTAATCGAGCTCTTCTGAGGTCTTGAAGTATTAATCATACGACATATTCAAAGCCATACTCGTGTTCTTATTTACGTTCATAATTATTTGCTTGCATAGAATCTAACGATCCTAATAGAACATTGTTCTAACAATTGGTATCAGAGCAGGAGACTGTGTGATCAATACACATTCCTTCTATATTCAGAATTCCTTAGGGTTTCCGCTTTTATCGTATAAATAGAAGCCGTCTTCTTCATATCGACGGTAACTCTGTTTCTGATAAAACCCTAATCTCAAGTTTACAGGTTTGGTTCTAGCAGCTCACCATGTCTCACGAAGATTCGCAAACAAATCCCATCAACATCTCAAACAGCATTGGATCTACAACCAGAATACCCATTCTCTACACTCAAAACTATGAAGTATGGGCGCATCACTTCGAAGACTACGTGGTTGGATCTGAAGACAATGGCTATCTCATCTGGGAAGTTATCACGCTTGGGCCGTTTGATCACTCAGGAACGAACACAACAGTTAAGTCTCAAAAGGAATATAACAAGCTGGTAGCGGATGTAGATAAGATGCCACAGGACGAGAAAGACAAATTGCTATGTAATGTGAAGGCCATGAGAATGATCAGATTCGCCTTGCAATCTGACACCTTTCGGTTGGTTGGTTCATGCACGACGGCCAAAGAAATATGGGATAGGTTGAAAGAACTTTATTCAACTGATGAAGATCTGGAACACTCCATTCAAACCTTGTTGCTGTCAGAGTTTGGAGTTTTCGAATAGAAACCAGAGGAGAAACTCATACAAACTTTCGATCGGTTCAATCATCTCCTAAGTAAGATGATCAAGCATAGAATAGAAAGAAAGTTGATCGAGCAGAAGGTGACCTTCATGAATGGATTGAGATCAGAATGGATGGCTGTGGTTTCAACTGTGAAAGCACACGAACAGTTTAAGTCTTACTCACTAGCGAAACTTGTGGGAATACTTAAGTCCCATGAAAGTGTAGTAACCAAAGAAGCGAAAGTGGTTTCTGGTGTGAGATCGCTGGCTCTTGTCTCAAAAGGAAAAAGCATTGTAGAAGAAGAAGAAGAGTCTGATATGTCTGAGTGTGATCTTACAAGCGAAGAATACGCTATGATGGTCACCAATCCAAAGAAGTTTGCACGAAGAAAATTTCCTGTCAACAAGAACCGAAACTGGCAGGGAAGTTACAGCTCTGAGAAGGTGAAGGATGAAGCGAAAATCACCTCTCAAAAGGATGAAGATAAGAAGGAGAGCAAACTTGCAGGAGACTCTGGGTACGACTGCAATTACTGTCACGGCAAAAACCACTTTGCCAAAGATTGCATGTTAAGGAAAATGGCTGAGAAAAGAGACGGTGAAGATGATGAGGCGTACTACATGCGCAAGTTGGAAGAGATCAAGAAAAAGAAGGCAACTAACAGCTCTATGAATGCCTGATTGTGCAGGAGAATGCAGGTGAAGATGAATTTGGTGGCGTCGAAGTATGGTCAACCGATTCTGAAGATGAAGAGGTGAGAAAGCCCACTCATGGAAAGGCTTATGTGGCAAAGGAAGGAGGTTCAGCTGGAAGGTGTTTAATTGTCACAGTTGGTTCATCAACCGAAAATGCAAGTGAGGAACCGAACTTGACTGAGGACAAGTGTTTTGCAGCCAAGCCTATAAGTGAGAAGATCAACAACTGCGATCGGCTGATCAAAAAGGTACAATCCATCCTTGAATCACTTAAAGTTCCAATAACAGATTATGAAGAAGAATTAAATGAATTAAACTTTAAATTTTCTAACTTAAGTGGTAGTCTCATGCAAACTTGCTTAGCGAATTCTAACCTAACTGACCAACTCAGCAGGGTGTCTTCAAAAAGTGAGGAGAGGAGGATGTGGATTGAGCTGAAGGAGGGAGAATTGAATAGAGCTAGGGACGAAAGTATTTATTTACAAAGAGACAATTTAAAGTTTTTAAAAAAAAGGAATGTTTTTTTTTAATTGCTAAGCGTTTATACTTTAATATTGCTCAGTTCCATTTAAATTGTGAGATAGGAAAGAAGATTCATAAAATGATGTTACCCTTCCTTGAATTTAAGGAGGATGAGGTCATCGCAGAATGTGAATCAGAAGTGTCCTCAGAAGAAACGTCAATTCAGTACAAAATCGGACTGGACAATATAGAAACCTTCATTGACTCTAAGGAACATAAATGTATGCTCAAAGATCTTTTAGATGAAAATGATAGGTTAAAAATAAAGTCCGAAACTATTAAATCATTTGACTCGTCTAACGCAAAATTGATATCAGAAAATAAAATGAACTTAGAAAATACGTCTGAGTTTGATGAGGAAAGTGAGATGAGCGAGATCTCAGTTGAAGACGAAGTTGATTGCTCTGAGTTCATGAAGAAAGAAACCGAGAATGAGAAACCCCTTATTTCAGAAAATTCGGTTGAATTCGCTCGCTTGTCTAAAGAAAAGCCACAGAAACTCAAGGAAAAAGCTATGGTCTATCAAAAGGTTCAAACTGTGCCGAATCAGGTATATGCAGTTACAGGAGTCACTGCTAAACAAACAGCAGAATTAAAGATCTTGGTTGACAAAGACAATGTTGAAGGATGTGACGATTATTTCTAGTCTGCCCCTATTGACAACGCAGACGAAACCATAGGCTTATCTGAGCAAACGTCATGGAGGGTTAAAGGAAGATATGCTGCTGAACCCATCAACAAACCCTCAAGTTTTGACAAACCAAGCACGAGTGGAACTAAAGAAATTCCTGAAGAACCAATGACAGCAACAACTGTTCCAGCCAATACAACCGAAAGTCAAAAGGAGAAGCTAATGGCCAGATTCAATATCCACAAATCTCAGAAAGACTTAGCTGAACAAAAATGCTTGAGAAATCAAAGATACGCAAAGAATCTTAATGAACCAAAACGTCACTGGGAATCTCAAAATCCCAACTACGTTCCTCATAAGAAAGAATCAACGGATAAAGGAAAGGAAAAACTAAATGGAAAAGAAAACTTCAGCCCAAGTTCCTATTATTCCAAAACTCAGAACCGAAAGTCCAGTTTCGGTCCCCAAGAGGGCTCTCAGAACCGAAAGTCAAGTTTCGGTCCCCACACAGGCCCACATAATCAAAAGATAAGATTCGGTCCGAACGTTACGGTTAACAACCGAAAGTACGCTTTCGGTCCCAACACCGTCACTCAGAACCGAAAGTCAGGTTTCGGTCCTAAGACCAATTTCGGTCCTAAGTCTAGTTTCGGTCCTTCCAAGTCCCAATGCAAAACAAATCCTGTGAAAGATATCAAAGGAAAGGGAAAGCGTGCATCAGATTCTAAGTTCCATAATAAGAAATTATCAACTAACGCTAGGAGTCAAAAGAAAAATCCTAAACCATCTAACAACACACCATGTTATGCACCAAAAATCAAACAAGATAAAACTAAAATCAAGGTGTATACCATTAAAAGAAACAATCAAACCACTCTAGTAAAAAGAACATATTTGGTTGATATTTCTACTGTAATTCCTTTCTCTGTGAAAGACTCACCAGGACCCAAGAAACTTTGGGTTCCTAAATCTGCTTGAATTTGCAGGTAATCAGTGACGATCAGTTCGATGATGAATGGTATATAGACAGTGGCTGCTCGCGTCACATGACAGGAAGGAAGGAAGAGCTAAGGGAGTTTCGGTCCCTGAAAGAAGGTGGGTGTGTAAAGTATGGAAATAACTCCTATGGAACAATCAAAGGATACGGTATGATAACAAATGGAGATTTCTCGATTCGAAAAGTGGCGTATGTGGAAGGATAGCAACATAACCTCATTAGTGTGTCACAATTAGTTGTGGGTATAGGTTTAAAGGTTTCATTTGATGATGAGGGATCTGAGATAATCGAGAAACAATCTAAGAAGGTTTTGTTGAAATCTGAACGCAAGGGAGAGATGTACCCTTTAAATCTCAACCCAATACGAGGAAAACCAGCAATATGTTTGCTGTCAAAGGCAAAAACTGATGAAAGCTGGTTGTGGCATCGACGACTATCGCACCTGAACTTCAAAGACATTAATAAGTTGGTGCTGGGTGATCACGTTCGAGGCCTTCCTCTTCTCAAGTTTGACAAAGAACATCTGTGTGCAGCGTGTGAGATGGGAAAACAAAGCAGAAAGAGCCACCCTACACGAATCAATACGAAGATTGTTGAAGCTCTTGAACTTCTGCATATTGACTTATGTGGACCTTCGGCTATCGAGAGAAACGGTGGTAGTAAGTACATCCTTGTTATAGTAGACGATTTTTCGCGCTTCACCTGGGTTTTCTTTCTTAAACAGAAATCAGATGCAACTCCCAAGTTGAAGACATTTATCAAGCAAGTAGAAGTACAGCTGAGGAAAACGGTGAGGAATATCAGAAGTGACAACGGTCTGGAATTCAAGAATAACGATTTTGAAGACTTTCTAGCTGACAAGGGGATCACTCACAATTTTTCAGCTCCTTATACACCACAACAGAATGGGATTGTTGAAAGACGAAACCGATCTTTGTGTGAAGCAGCTAGAACCATGCTTAGTTTTGCTTCTCTTCTGTTATACTTCTGGGCTGATGCAGTAGCAGCCGCATGCTACACTCAGAACCGATCTTTGCTCAACAAGAGATTCTCGATCGCTCCATACGAGATCATAAACAATCGGAAGCCCAACGTCAAATTTTTCCATGTGTTCGGTTCAAGGTGCTTCATCTTTAATTCAAAGGAGAACCGAAACAAGTTTGACGTCAAAGCAGATGAAGGAATTTTTCTTGGTTATTCACTCTCTTCAAAAGCTTACAGAGTGTTAAACAAATGCTCCAAACGTATTGAAGAAACATATTACGTCACCTTTGACGATAATTACATGAAGAAAGTACAAAGGAGTGATGGTGTCTTAGCTAAAATATTTCCGGAATCTGGACAGGTCTCGGTTCCAATATCCAACTTGTTTGAAGAGTACATTCGGTTATTCGATGAACCAGAGAAAGCGGCACACTCAGAGGCGAAAGCAGCAGATAACAAAATTGATAATCTCAAAAAGATCATAGATGAAGCTGCCAAAGGAATGGAAAGTGAACCTCTTAAAATTACAGATGGTCAATCCTCAACTGACTCTCCAATTAACGGCCCAATATTCAAGGGGGAGAGTTCATCAGCACCAAAGACAACTGGAGTATATTTCGAGGGGGAGAATCCAATTTCATCCCCGATTCTTATAGGTCCAGGTGTAGGGGACAACTCTGCCACAAACCCACTCAATAGCAGTTCAATCGAGGGGGAGAATCTATCTCCAACAGAGGATGCAAATTCTGATACTGCGACAGGTTTCACTTCGCCAGTCGAGGGGAGAAAGAAAATACAACTGACGAAGGCGAGGGTGATCAATCAGAATTGGAAGAGGAGGTGGATGCCGAATTGGATCCTGCATATGACCCAAATTATCTTCCATTAGTCAAATGGACCAAGGACCATCCCAAAGCTCAAATTATTGGAGAATCATCTGAAAAAGTGCTCACTCGTTCACAGTTGAAAGCGAAACAAACTGCATTATTCTCTAAAGTTGAATTTTGTATGTTTAATTCATTCATCTCCAAGGTTGAGCCAAAAACAATTAATGCTGCACTTGATCATTCTGATTGGGTTCAAGCAATGCAAGATGAGCTCCATGAGTTTGAACGCAACCGAGTTTGGAGGCTGATTCGTACACCAAAGGATGCTTCAGTGGTTGGCTTAAAATGGGTCTTCAGAAATAAATTGGATAAAGAGGGTAATGTCATTCGCAACAAGGCTCGGTTGGTGGTTAAAGGTTATTGTCAAGAGGAAGGGATAGATTATGAGGAAACCTTTGCTCCAGTAGCTAGGTTGGAATCAGTAAGAATCTTCCTTGCATATGCTGCTCACAAAAATTTCGAAGTCTTCCAAATGGATGTCAAATGTGCTTTCTTGAATGGAGAACTAGAAGAGACAGCGTATGTTGAACAACCTCCTGGGTTCGTAAATGAGAAATTTCCTGATCATTCCTATGTGTGCTGGATAAAGCGGTATATGGCTTGAAGCAAGCACCAAGGGCCTGGTATGAAACTTTAACTCGCTTTTTGAAAATGTCAAAATTTAAGCAAGGTTCGGTTGACCCAACCTTCTTTCGAAAGAAAGAAGGCAAACATCTAATGATTGTTCAAATCTATGTCGATGACATCATCTTCGGCTCTATGAATCCCAGTTTAACAGCTGAATTCAGGAAGTTGATGGAGACTAAATTTGAAATGAGCGCAATGGGTTCGATTAATTTTTTCCTTGGTTTGAATATTAGACAGGGACCAGAAGGTATCTTTATCAACCAGGAGGCTTATACAAAGACCTTACTAACAAAATTTGGCATGACAGGAGACTCTAAAGTGAAGGTTCCTATGGCATTTGGCACTAAGTTAACACCATCTCTGGAAAAACCTGCTGTTGACGTAACACTATATCGTCAAATGATAGGGTCCCTTATGTATCTAACAGCTAGTAGACCAGACATTATGTTTTCTGTTTGTTATTGTGCCAGGTTTCAAGCTAATCCAAGAGAACCTCACATGGTAGCAGTGAAGAATATATTCCGTTACCTGAAGCGAACCTCATCTCTCGGTCTCTGGTATCCTGCAAGATCTGCATTCTTCATTCAAGCCTTTTCTGATGTTGATCTTGGAGGAAGTGGTCTAGACCGAAAGAGCACTACAGGTGGATGCCAATTTCTTGATGGAAAACTTGTTAGCTGGCAGTCCAAAAAGCAAACATGCGTGTCACTTTCAACAGCCGAAGCTGAGTATATAGCTGCTGCATCTTGTACTTCTCAAGTCATATGGATTTAAAGTCAACTGAGAGATTACGGGCTAAATATGAAGAAGATTCCTCTCTATTGTGACTCAGAAAGTGCAATAAGGATTTGTCACAATCCTGTGCAACACTCAAAGACTAAGCACATTGCACTTAGATATCATTTCATCAAGGATCATGTAGAAGATGGGAACGTGGAAGTGCATTTTGTTCGATCCTCTGATCAACTGGCTTACATATTCACTAAGGCCTTACCTGAAGCAAGTTTCAATAAAATTTTACAAGGCCTGGGAATGATGGAAGCAGAGTCGGTACCGAATCCTCAAATCTTACACTAAAAATTAGACAAGCGAAATGGAGCGACCGCTCGGTATATTTCGGCTCCAAAATTTTCGGGAACCGAAATGAACCGAACGCTCGGTCTATTTCGGCTCTGGAATTTTAAGGAACCGAAATGAACCGAACGCTCGGTCTATTTCGGCTCTGGAATTTTAAGGAACCGAAATGAACCGAACGCTCGATCTATTTCGCTTCATTCAATAAAGATAAGGTTTCGGTTGTATATTCTGTGTTTTCTATAATCTCTATTATTTTAACTACTTTCTGTTTTTATTTTTTTTTCAGAAAACTTCAAAACTCCAAAAATATTTTCTCTTTCTGTTTTTATTTTTCCAGAAAACTTCAAATCTCAAAAATATTTTTTTTGTTTTGTTTGTTTGTTTGTTTTGTTTGTGTGGTGTGTTTGTTTGCTCTTTCTTTTTATAAGATCATAAGTGAACCAGTCCAACAGAATTTGGAGCTAAGCCAGGTACAATCATTTCCATAAGAACTAGTTAAGGGTCCCTGGAAGCATGCTGATGCATGTTGACCAAAGCTTCTTTAACTATGAGCAAAGCCTTAATGAATCGATATCTACCTATCGTTTCTTCCCAATCAGGCTATTAAAATTAACTCAGTCTAGAGCTACCTTACTCTTCTCATATGAGTTAAGAGTTTTTCTGCATTGTCCCACCTATATAGCAGAAGGTACCTTCGGTTCTTTAAACCACCTTCCTTATATTCTCCATCTACTTTCGGTTCATCATTGCAACCCTTGAGACTCTCGGTCCTTACCACTGAGGTTTATGGTTGCACAAAATCTGTGTTTATAATCTTAGATGCGTATACCACGTGCTGAGTGAAACCCAAAATTCAACACCTATAAAGAATTGACGGTGAATTCTTACATTCAAGATCTTACTGATTACCGATTGAAATCTTATTTTTATTTTTGAGTGATCTTTTATGAATTCGTCTTACACCAAGGCTTTTCTTCCCATAAAGATCCAGTTTATTTTTGTTTTTAAGATTTCTATATCTTCTTTAGTCATCATAAAATATCCTACCTACTTATTCAACAGACCACATCGGTCTCACAAGTACTTCTTCCAACGTTCGGTCTTATGTTAAGACTCGAAGTTCGGTTGAAGATAAGCTACCCAAAGCCTAACAATTAAAAGAAGCCTTTCAATGTTTCTCTACAAACACTTGATCGTATTTTTCGGGAAACCACACAAGCACTTCAAGTCTCTCTTGACTTTGAAGGAAGCGATTCTAGCCCGGAATCCCATGCTTTCTGTCTTATAATGAGACATCACTCACATCCAATACACATTTGCTTTATTTCTTTATCTTTTGTCACTCTATTGCACGGAAATTTTATTTTCCATCTTTCTGGTTGCTGTTGGTTCGAGTTTTCTTTATCTTTTGGCTAAACAGGGGTTATCCTGAATTTTGGAACGACGCAGAATTTCAAACGACAATTGAAGATAAGAATTTAGGCGCGTGAATTTGAACGGTCTCTACACCCACGCGTGCTGACGTATTCCTGGGAGTAACCACACTGTCACATCGCGCTTTTTCAGGCGACGTTTTAGTGATCACGTCATTATCGTCATGATTTTTCTCTCTCTTGGCAACGGTATATAAAGGGATTCTCCTTTTGTTTGTCTTTTACCAGCAACAAATTCTCTCAAATTACAAGGCAAGCTCAAACTGTTCATCTTCCTTCTTCGATCAACAATGGCGGCTTCTTCATCAGTTCACGATCAGACTGCTTCATCCACATTGCTTTCGATAAAGCCAAATCAGAATATGATCATCGAACTCAATCCGTTTTTGTATGATTCATATATGTTGCACGTAGTTGAATGCTTGAAGTATTCACCGTTGGTTCTAGCCCTAACGCAGGTGGAAGCCGTTCCGATGTCGCTCTTATCGCAGGTCTACTCTACTGCCATGTATGACAAGAACAAAGAACGCATCTACTTTCAAATACATAATAAAAAGGCTTCTATTTCAAAGGGGAGATTTTGTTCATTGATGCATCTTGCCGTGGATTCCTCTGTCATCTCGCCAGACTTTATCACGACTACTCAATTATTTTCGATGCTTTACGAGATGGGGTATACGGATGTGCTCACCACAGTTACAAAGGTTAAGAAGTCTTGTTTACCATCACAGTGGAATGGATTGCTTACTCTTCTCATCAAGAGTTTAGCAGAAAGGAGTGGTGGATCTGATGGCACCAACAAAGCTTTTTTGACCCTTCTCTATGGACTTTACAATGGTCTAAATCTTGATTATGGCACGATTATATGATCTCAAGTGGTGCAGAGCCTCAACACTTCTATGAGGCATTCAGAAATTTCATGTGGTCGCTTCTGGACTCTTATGACACGCAGGGCGATTGATACTTTGGACATTCCTGTAATGAAGGATGCCCTAGTCGCATCAATTGCCACATTTCACACCAAGAAGATCATTATTTCTGATCCAATCAAGTTCCCTCACAATGGCTCCATTCCCGAGTCTATGTATCGATGTGTCACAGCCCAGAGTACGGTAATGGCTGATTATCGCAAACTTACTCCTACAGGAGCGAGAGTCCTTTCTCCAGAACAGCAGGCTGCCCTGGAAGCTGTGGACAAGCCTGGAAACCGAGGGAAAAGGGCTACAACAAAGAAGGAGACAACAGAGGAGGACAAGTCTAAGGCTCCTAAGTCAAAGAAGCGAAAGTCTGATAAAGGAGATTCTTCCAAGCCCAAGAAGATTAAAAAGATGGCCCGAAGGTCCAAGAGTCCCACTCCTCCTACCTCAGAAAATGACAAAGAAGATGAAGAAGAGGAAAGTCATCATGAATCACCGAGAGGTAATACTCCTCCCCACTCCCCAACTCCAACCGAACCTATTCATGACAAAATTCCTACCCCACCTTCATCACCGAAACCGATAGTTCCAGTTTCTGTTCCACCTACCACATGACCAACTACAACTTCTTTACCACCACCACCACCAGTTACTTCTACTCCTATTTCTACAACTCCCTTACCACCTCCAATAATTTCCCAGTCTACCACCACCACTATTCCTGAACCGACAGTAGTGGTCAACGTAGCTGATACGGGGGCAACTACTGAAACCAAACCTCCTGTCATCACTAAACCTCTTTCCCCCACTAACTTAACCGACTCTGGTGCCACTCTCGGTGGTGCTAATGATGATTATGACTCTACATACTTCAGTCCCTATCGGCTTGCTACTGATGAGGATGATGATGCTCCTATTACCCGCCAACACTTGCAGAGTATTCATGAAAAGTTGGATAAGTTGCTTGAAGACAGCAAGTCCTATAGTGGAGTGGTGCTCAAAGCCTTTATGGATACTGCTCTAGAGCAATACACAGAGTCTATTGAAAAATCCACAAAAGCCATTGATGTGTCTACCTCCTCTTGCAAAAAGGCCACCAATGATGTTACTGACATTGTTCATACCACTCAGATTTTCCTTGAGTCGCTGAAAGGGCATGCCGACACAAATACAGCCAAGGTTCAAGCCTCTGTGGATTCCTTTTCTAAGTCTCTTCAAGAAGAGCAAATCAAGTTTGAAGCTGTGCGTTCATCTATTCAAACCGAGAATTCATCACTTATCAGCTCAGTGACTTCTCGCCTTGAATCTCTTCACGCTAATCTCGCAACAGAAAGTGCTCTGAAGGAAGAACTGGCCCGACAATCCTCTACTATTGAAGTACAGAAAGTGCAGCTAGCCCAAGCATAAAAAGAGATTTCTTTGTTGAAAACCGAAAGGGCTGTATTCCGTAGCTGTGCAGGAGATGTGAAGGACATGTTGACCAATCTTCTTGGTTCTCATGATCCTATTCTTACTTTGACAATCAGAAATCATCTCACTACAAAACTTCTTCCTGCTCTTGCCATTTTGCACGAATTGAAAGGTGTTTCGGAGCCATTCACACCTCCAAAACAAGGGGGAGAAGGTGTTCAACAAAAGGTGATTGTGAAAACAGAAACTACCCCACCGAGAGTCAAAGTCACAACCGAACTGAAGGATAATGTAGCTTCAGGTTCTGGTTCTCAAGCTAAGCGAAAGGAGATCAATGATGACAGTGATAGTGATGTGGAAGAAACCATTGCTGAGGCTCTCCAAAGAAAGAAGAGAGACCGAGAGTTGGATGAGAATTTAAAGGTTGCGAAGGAAGCAGAGGAGAGGGAAAGGAGAAACAAGGAAGAAGAAGAAGCATTGATCTGCAAGAAGGCCTTGTTTCCCTTATGGACTAAAGAGGCACTTATCAATCAAGCTATGGAGTTTCCAAGTGTTTATTGGTTGGAACATGTTGCTTCGTTTGACTGTGGTAACTCTAAGGACTCGCAGTTCGACATGCCAATCACAAGAAAAGCATTCACGTTTCACTGCTTTGACTCGACTGCTGAGGTTCCTTTTCCTCATCCAAAGGTTGACCGAGAGCTGATTGATTTCTATTTGAAGTATGGACAACCTCAGTACTTGACATGGAGCGCACAGAAAATAATCATTGTCAAGGTACTCAAACCAACACCTGCTGGGAAGTTTGTGAATGCTAATTTCAAAATCACACGAGGTTCTGCAAACTCGGTGTCGATTACTTCTTTAGCAGATCTTCCAAATCTAAACCCTCATGATTGGATTTTGCTGTTCAACATTTTGCTCACAAATCCGAGGGAATATGAGCCGATTTTGGAACACTTGAAGAGGATGTTGGCTTCTTACATCCATGAGGTTGCGGCTATGGATCAAGAAATAGCAAAAGTGATGAACAAGAAACCGACCATCAAGCCAACACCGAAACCAGGAGATGTGAACAAGATGAGAATGGGCCAAATAGATTCAACACATCTTACTGTGATGTTTACCAAAGGCGAAGCTCACAAATTTTTATTCGCTCTTGTGGATAAACACTTGTTTTCAACCGACTGCTTAGAGCACATAATCAACATTATACATCGGTGCAAGTAGAACTCGGAATGTGATAAGAAGAACTTCACTGACATGCTTCGATGGTACATAACTTTTCGTCATCATCTTTTGGCTATCATTCCGAAGGTGTTCAAAACAATAAAGAAGACTTCTGCAGCTCAACCGAAGTGAGCTTTCGGTTCCAATGACGCAAAGGGGGAGATTGTAGAGTTTAATTGTGTTGCGTCTTGGGCTTTATGTTTTGTATCCGGATTGGGCATGTCCATCCGTGATTATCAAGTAGTGTTATACTATAAATATGCATGCATGTATGCATAATACGTTGTTGATCATTACGTTTATTGTTTTATAACCCTAAACACCTCTACAGTCGAAGTTCTTAATCGAGCTCTTCTGAGGTGTTGAAGTATTAATCATACGACATATTCAAAGCCATACTCGTGTTCTTATTTACGTTCATAATTGTTTGCTTGCATAGAATCTAATGATCCTAATAGAACGTTGTTCTAACAGTTAGTATTGATAGTATTATTGTTTAAGAAGTTACTAGAATCAAGGTTTCTAGGAGTATTGGAAGGCTCATTGAGATCGTTGATCGTAGATGCTCGATTGTCCATAGTTGTCCCCCAGGTTGATGCCACAGTGGCAGGAACTATGTTCCCATGGTGATTTTCTGAGGATCCTACATTATCAAAGTTCAGGATCCTTGGTTGTATAGCTGTGGGTGTTGTTTCCTGGGATTTCTGAAATTCCACCTTCATCCTCTTCACTTCTCTAAGCAGTGTTCTATTCTCCCCTTGTTGCTGGGTCATTTGTTGCGTCATTTTCCTCATTATGGTGAAGAATTTTGCCGTAGTGACCAAAGAAGTCAGATCATGGAGTTCTGAAGATCGTAAACTTCATTGGTTAGTGACCGGAGAGGTGCTTTTCTTGGAAGTGTTAAGCGCTTTTCTCTGACCAGGGGATCCACTCGGAGGAGGTGGTAGGTTTTTGGTTGGAATATAAGGAGTGGAGGACGAAGAAAGATCGATTGTGTAGACATGATATTTCGATGATTTTGAACACCACGAACCCACCGTAGGCGCCAAATTGTTTTGGTCAAAAATTACACAACTATTGATCAACCAAATTGAATGAGAGGCTGTGAGGTTCGAATTATGTAATATAGAAAGGTAAAGAGAATGACACAATTGTTTACAAGGAAAGCCCTTGATCCTTGCTAGGATCTCCGGCACAAAACCTTGGGAGGTGATAATGATCACCTGCCTTGATGGTTTTATTAATAAAAATTGATGATTACAAAGAGTATTTCAGTAAGGACAAGTGAAAGAGTTTCTAGAGTAGGCTAAGAGTAAGTAGTGTGTGTCATGTGCTAGATACAAGTGTTCATTTATAGTCTAACTAGCTAACAAAATGTCCGATATTCCCGGGATCCTCTATGACCAGCTTTGAGAACATTGGTTTGACTTGGTATTCCGGGTCATTAGCATAGTTGAGACGAAACTCTGTTGATAATAAGTCTTCTCTTGCATATTTCTACACACGTGTTAGTTATGAACAAATTATAACCGTTATAAATGTTAATAAATAATAATAACGGTAATAGTCAGGATCCTGAGATAGTTGTGGATCCTAAATATCTGATGAGGTTTGAGGATCCTGAATGCTTTGAGGATCCTGGCCCTAACAATGGTACAGTAGAAATTTAGAAATATAAACTCAACTACTAGTGTATTAGTAACCTTGTGACTCTTCCTGATCCAAGTGTGAGTCATGTGCTTTGGGTAGTATAGGCCTCTACTACCCTTCACACCTACTCATCATCATCCCAAGAATTGTCTTGCAGTCCCCTAGTTACCATACGATAAAACAAATCACACAACAAATAAACACATTTAATAATATAACTAGGGTCATATAACTTTTTAAAATGATTAAAATGTTATTCCATTTCGCCACACTACATGCCTATTACATCAGGCTACTTAATATAATATTTTCTTTATGACTACTTCATATTTTGAACTCCAGTTAAGCAACATCCTTCTTTTCATCTACTTCATCTTTTGTTGTCGCTAAGGTCATCTGAAATGCTCTCACCATCGGCTTTGGCGGTACATTTGGCTTTGTAGCTTCCTTATTCCTTGGGCAATCCCTTGAAATATGCTCATTATTTCCACATCTGTAACATATCCTATCATTGAATGTACAATCTTTACTACAGTGACCAGTCCTTCCACATTTACAGAAGGTTACTTTTCCATCGCATATTGCAAAGTGCTTTTTCGTACAATTATCAAACCACGTGGCTTCATTGTCACCGTAGATTTTGAGAATCTTTAACCCTTCCTCTTCTCGTCCATTATAGCCTTGTTAGCGGTTCTTTCCTTGATCATGTCTTTGACAGATTTGGCAACCCAGATGGTTGGCTTAAGGGTATGTGTATAATGTACTGGCACAGTATCCTCCCATGGTAGTACCTTTGCATACTTATCAATGTTTTAGCTCGATGGGTGCAAGGTGCAAACTAAACTCAATTTTGTTTGTGGAGGAATTGGTGTACTCATCATTGGACATGTTTCCCTTCTTTAATGTCAAAAAGAGGATCTCAAGCTCTAACATGTTTTGGGCTAAGCAAAACTTGTGTTTGAAGTGTGCATAGAACTTTCTTCATGTCAGTTGTAGTGGCTCATTAGGGATTATGATATTCCCTAATGTTTTCCACCAACAAACAACCCCATCCCTAAGTTTTCGCACAACATAAGTGTTCTACAACTTGCCCTTACTGTTGGGTTATGAGCATTCTAACACTCCTAAGTGTACATGCAACCCTAAATACCTTGGATCTATGTTTTTCTCATTATACATACAATTATGAACATCCAAGGTATTATCCTAATCTAGCATACAAAATAATAAATATAACAAGATAGAATACATACCTCTTTGATGTAGAATGTCTTCATGAAGCTTGAGTGCCTAGTGCCCCAAGTGTGACACCTCAAATGGTTCACACAACACCAAATACACTTGGAATAACTTGAGAGAAACTTGAACACTCCTTGAAATCGTCTAGCCCTCACACTCACACATTAGTGCACGATTTCTTGAGCCATGGGATTCTTTTATATGGTGGCTATTAGGGTTACACCATGTAACTCATAACTTTACCCATTCCTTACGCTCCATGGATTTTAACCTCCATGGAGTATCCATGGGTCACCCCATGGACTTAGTCCAACATAAGGAATCTTGGATCACAAGCCCACATATATAAGAATGAATGATTTACACAATCAACCCATATATTTAATTAGTCTCCTTTTGATCACTTAATTAATTCCAAATTAATTCTTGATCAATACTAATTAAATAACCTTATTAATATATTAGAACTTATAATATATTAACCAACCTTAAGTGTTATTTCTCTCATTATAGTCTATCCAAATGCATGATGCCATGCAACCCAAATGGACCATGCCGGGTCGGGTCAAGTCTTACCAATTATAGTTATGGACTTAGTCATTAATCCAACAGTCTCCCACTTGGATAAGTCTAAAACTATTATTGCGTATGACTTCAGGAACCGATCAGCAATCGTAGCTCTCAAAAGCTTCTGTCGAACTCTGACCTTGTCGATGAACTCTAACCTTTGTCAATGACTTGTCCATTAGATAAGGGATCATATATTCCTCCATTCTAGATATCATATGGACTGAGACATGGATTATCAATCATTCTCTCTGTCCATTTGTTGTTTCCCGATTTCCGATTCATGATGACTGACTGATTGAACAAATCAAATCAGTCCTGGCTTGGCCAAGCACTCACATGTATCATCTTTAAATCATCGAGGGGCCCACAGATATCGCTTTTATCCCGAAGGTAAAAGGAATGGATAAACTTTGACTCATATAGCTTGTTCTACTACTTGTTGAATCATACACAAAGGCACGTTTTATAACATCGAGTTACCAATGCGTTTTCGTGCAATCAATGTATAACCAACTCATAGTAACAACTCATATCTCTAGGTTTGAAGAATATAAGATATTATCGTCTCATGATCACTCGTGATAAAATCCATGAAGTGATTCAAATGAGCGCGGGTTGAATCCAATACTCAGAACTTATGAGAACTCATGAGTGGTGTAGCACCACTTTGTCCACCAACTTGGACCTCTACAAACCACCCCATGACAGTCTTGATTCATATCTACTTCCAACATATGACCGACTGTGGATGGTTTGAATAACTTAATCATTCAGGAAGAGCGACTTAGTTATTCTGGAAGTCCAAACATGCAAAGTGAAACACAAGAATAAATTAATCAAATATGGTATCAAACCCTATGAATATAAATAAACACTTTTATTTATCACCATACTGATTACTCATTATTCATTGTTTCGGTTTTATCAACTTTATACTTGAATTAAAAACACTAGTTGTCCCACGCTCCAAGCATGTACACTATGTTTTTCTTAAACAATAGCTTTGCCATACACCAAGTATGCACTCTATGTTTGTCTATGATCCTTACTTTGTGAAATAAACCAATTGAACATAATTTCAATGATTCTAATTTCACACTCCCAAATCCTTATCGAAAAATGTGAGAATTTCAAATTCCTATCATTTATCGAAATCTGTTTAGATTTTAAACTTATATGCACTGACCCTCCTGTAATGAATATGTACAAAGTCACAAAGACTTGTCAACAGTCATTATAAGGTATTCCAATGGAGATCAACTCCATGGAAACTAAGTCTCATATTCAAAGTACATTGCTTTGGACATGCTTCTTGCATTAAGTTTTCTAATCTTACACAGATAACTTCCACCTATGGAGACAACTCCATATTCTCATTTTGACTATCACTTCTGAATAAGAGATGCCTCTTTTCAGAATATGTCAATATGGTCCTTCCAAAATTAGCACTATACTTCTAACTGTCCCTGAGCAACCAATCTTTGGTAAACCTCAGATTGTCCTCGACAATTGCTTAATCATTTTAGTCATATCCAATTCTAGACCTTTTCCCTTCTTAATGCCTCTGAGCATTTGGAAAAATTTAGAAATGACAAATATTATAGCACATGCAATCGATTCGGTACCCAAAGCAAATGGTACACGATTCATGATGTCTCACATAAAGACATGATTCTAGACCAGTCTTTTGCTACAATATTTTTATTTGCCATGTTTTTCAAAATTTGACTATGAAGAGGGATGTCGTAATCATAATCGAATTTTGAGAATGCAATATATAGAATTTCCTTAAGTTGAACAAATCCAACATGAAATTCATATATATATTCTTGACTAAAGATGATTAAGGTCTCAATCTAAGCCTTTAGAACTGAAATGAAGTATATCCTCTCCCTTAATTATAGCAAAACAACTTTTTCAATCCCTGCAGCCTCACGAATTCAAACTTTTGTTTTCTATAATTAACATTGCTAACTTGCAACACTAACAATAATTATCATGCTCCCACTAACATGATGATTATTAGCATAACACTTATGCTCCCACTAGCTTTGACATGTACTCAGAAATCAGTTGGACTTCTAGAAATCAATACTTTATTGACTTTCTTACCAAAGTTCAGATTTCTGATACGAGATGCTTTGATAAAACTTTATCAAAATCATACACCTTTCCTTGGATAGCATGCATGTGTGTCTAAACAATTTCAGAACTATGAAAAGGGATGCCGTAATCATAGTCTCAATTGTTTAGACCTTTTGCCATCTGCTTCAAATCTACTTGGTGGAAGTGTTTCCTCACCATCATTTCCATGAATCGGATAGAAACCTTATGACCCTTAGATTTTATGGTGTATGTGTTCTTATCCATCTGAATCGTCAAAACCATAGTCACAAGACAAGGATAATGACAAATCCAAACTCATATGGACTGAACTTATGCAATCTTAACTTCTTGCCACCTGGCAGTACAGGGCCTGCCATTGCTTCCAAGTTGTTATGCAACCAATTGAGAACTTTCAGAACTCCTATGCAAAGCCAACTTTAACTGGAATGGGCACAGAATATGTCAACACGATAGGTTATAAACCTCAAGTCGTGTGCTAGTGAAGAACCTCAGGTTTTATTCTTGATTAGTTCTTGAAATTCTTTTTAGGATCTTTAAGACTCCCACTATCCTCTTGACATATAAGACTATCTTGCCAAATATTCAAGAGATAGTGCGGATTCTTTATCAAGACAAACACTTCACACAATTGGCCTTAGTTGGTCTTTGTTTTATCCAAAACATCACAACTTACCAATTTCAAATGTACAAGAGTAGGACACTTTTACTCTTACATTTGACAAGTGTTTTAAAGCTTTCTTTAAGATATGTCACTCAAGTTACAATCTTGGAGTATGACTCTAAAAATTGTTTTGGAACGAAGTATGACTCATCTTCCTGATCTAACCATTTCAACAATTCATGACTCCTCTTCTTAGTCATAAGAATGCACTAAGATGACCTTTAGAGGACTAATTGTGATATGATTTCTAAATCATTAAGATGATCACAAACATGATACTAAAGTACTCTCCTATCTTTTCAGATTTAAGAAACTTTTATCTTTCTGCCTAATTTGATTCTTCCCATTCGTTCTGCCATACATTGAGACTTTTCCAATGTTTCAGAATTATACTTAAACTTGTAAGTATAACCATATTTACTAAACTTTAGTAAATCAAATAGTCTTAACGAGCTTTGTGGTGGACATGACCAGTGCACAAGAATGTGTACTCGATCCCTTTAGTCCTTCACTTGACTCACACATCCATGTGAACAAGTAATTAGTCTTGATTTTCCAATGCTTGAAAGTTCTCATTCATCATACTATTCAACTTGCATGATTCCAACTTTCGGTCCAATTGAAACTTGGGTGATGAGGAACTTTCCTGATTTGGTAAATTTAGACACTACCACAAATGAAAGAATCAAATCCATTTTCCAATATTGCTGTCAATGGAATCATATAAGCAACAATTTTCCACAAATGTCATTGTAAGGATACTTCAAATAAATAAAATTAAACAATTTTCTTTTATTTTAAAACTTTGCGGAAAAACTTATCCTTACAATCCACATGGAAAATTGTTGTTATCTATTCCTTAGCAATATATCATAACTTCTTAAGCAACTGCTCAAAATTCTGATGCGATCGAAATCCACCTTCGCGATCAAAATCAGCATATACTTCCTTTAAGATTTCTCTCTATTCTTTGATTCTTAAAACATCAACATGTGACCCAGTCACATCATGTAATGAGGATCTCAGAATAGAACTTAACAGAGTTAGATAATGGGCTCTACCTGATGTAGAGTCAAACTTATTGACTTTAACATCCTTAGGTAAATTTGGCAGCTTTGCAATCAACGCCCCTTCCTTTGGCAAAATAAACATATGGACCCTTTGGTAATGGGACTATCTCAGACTTAGCCTTTCTCTTTACCATTTGGTCAACCGGGTTGACTATGGTCAATCCCTTTCCATTGGGAAGAGAATGTTTTTTCTGGATTTCCAGTATCACCATTGTCACTGTCCATAAAGTTTTTTGGGAAGTTGATCTTCTAATCAAATTTGCTTTACTATCGTTCCAAATCATTGCTGATTCAGCAGCACCAAGCAAATAGATATGATCATTAAGGTTCATGTCATAGTCTGTTTCATAGTAGTCCCAAAGGAACTCACTATGTGACTTAGAAAGTGATTGAACATCCAACTTTCTCAAGACTTTGACACCCAACTCTCCCGGCTTGTCAATATGTGACTTCATCTCTAAGATGTGATCACACATAGACCTTGCTTGCCATTAGGGCTTTAGTGACCTTAAACTTTTTAGGAACTTGTGGGTTAGGGAGAATAATTGGAGGAGGTGAAAGAAGTATGATATCCATGGGACATCATCTTCATTTAGGAAAGCTTGTTTCAAGAGATTTGGGAAGATCATAAATGTCTAGACCAGACATCTTTTTGGGAGATATTCAAGATAATTGATTTAAAGTCCTTAATATGACACCCAATATGAAATATTAAGGCTAGGACCCAACAAACTATTTTATAACTTAGAAGAGGGATGCCGTAATCCAAGCTATAAAATATTTGAAGGTAGGTGAATGACGATTCACCAATTTCCACCATGAAAAACGAAATAATTTATTAGGTTTTAATTGGATTTGAAAGTCCTAGATCTTTGAGATTCATTGAACTGTTCAAAGGCATGTTTCAATCTCGAGTGTGCCCTTCAGGTTTTGTGACTGGGATGCCGAGGATCACAAAACAAGGTGTGAATAACCATGCAAATATACTTGGTACCCTTAATATTTACCCCTTAATCAGTGTGTCGGTTAACCACACACGCTCCACCGATACTATGATAAATATTAAGTTACCCTTTGCCTACCTTGTTAAGTCCAGGTTAGTGTGCCGGTTAACCACACACGCTCCACTAACGACTTAAGCAAAGTGCAAAGTGTAATTTCATGGGTTAGCACCAAATTCACATTTTCCTAAGTAACTAAGATTGGGTATTAATAAGAGTTTAGTTACTTAGTATTTATCATTAATACTTTTAATGAAAGGAGAATTATAGTCCTTGTCCTACCCGTTCGGCTAACGACCCTCCACCAGTCAAGGAAGCGGTGGGTGAGAGTGGACACCCATTAAACTGTCATTTTATAGGCAATAACCTTATACCCCCCTTATAGACCGGCTTCGTGAATGAGGCCTACTAACGGTAAGACTGACTTTACTCTTATACATATATATAAATATTATTAACTTATAATATTATAAAGTATAAGGGTTGAATTTTAACTTTTAAAATTCTAAGGGCTAACTTGGAATTAAAGTATTCATAAGTGAAAACTTTTCAAATTCCAAAACTTGAGGGCAAGTTTTGAAACTATTCAAAACTAATTAATTTCATAACTTATGAGTTTAAAGTAGTTTTAATTAAAAAAAAAAACTCTTCAAGTTCCATAACTTGAGGACAAGTTATGGAAGACTTTAAACTAATTAATAAAAATAAATAAATAAATAACTATTTTTATTGTAACTTATGGAACTAATTAAGGTTACACTTTTTTTTTAATTTAATGAAGAGACTCTTGAACCTCCATAATTTGAGGACAAGTTGTGGAGTCATAAAACCATTTAATTAGAACTAGACTCTTCATTTTGTAACCTTTGCCAACTTTTATGAGTTTTATGATTCTTAAATGTGACTTTTCATATAACTTGAGGACAAGTTACAAAAACACACTTTGGAATCAACTCTTAGATTAAAATGGATTGAAAACAACTATTTCACACAACTTTTCTATTAATCTAAGAACCTCATAAGAACAAGATAATTCAAATCATCAATCTTCAAGAAATTAGCATGAACATACAAACTAATACAAATCTTGAAATTATGACAATTATCTTAGAAATTGGATTAGCATGAACATTACCACATCAAAAACAAGTTTATAAGTCCAAAAACATCTTAGGGTAATGTTCCTGGTCCAATTCCAGCCAAAACAATCGAATATATGCATCCAACTCGATTTTTCACCTACTTTTGCAAGTATAACAAGAAAACAAGCCTAGGCTCTGATACCACTGTTGGGTTATGAGCATTCTAACACTCCTAAGTGTACATGCAACCCTAAATACCTTGGATCTATGTTTTTCTCATTATACATAAAATTATGAACATCCACGGTATTATCCTAATCTAGCATACAAAATAATAAATATAACAAGATAGAATACATACCTCTTTGATGTAGAATGTCTTCATGAAGCTTGAGTGCCTAGTGTCCCAAGTGTGACACCTCAAATGGTTCACACAACACCAAATACACTTGGAATAACTTGAGAGAAACTTGAACACTCCTTGAAATCGTCTAGCCCTCACACTCACACATTAGTGCACGATTTCTTGAGCCATGGGATTCTTTTATATGGTGGCTATTAGGGTTACACCATGTAACTCATAACTTTACCCATTCCTTATGCTCCATGGATTTTAACCTCCATGGAGTATCTATGGGTCACCCCATAGACTTAGTCCAACATAAGGAATCTTGGATCACAAGCCCACATATATAAGAATGAATGATTTACACAATCAACCCATATATTTAATTAGTCTCCTTTTGATCACTTAATTAATTCCAAATTAATTCTTGATCAATACTAATTAAATAACCTTATTAATATATTAGAACTTATAATATATTAACCAACCTTAAGTGTTATTTCTCTCATTATAGTCTATCCAAATGCATGATGCCATGCAACCCAAATGGACCATGCCGGGTCGGGTCAAGTCTTACCAATTATAGTTATGGACTTAGACATTAATCCAACAGTCTCCCACTTGGATAAGTCTAAAACTATTATTGCGTATGACTTCAGGAACCAATCAGCAATCGTAGCTCTCAAAAGCTTCTGTCGAACTCTGACCTTGTCGATGAACTCTGACCTTTGTCAATGACTTGTCCATTAGATAAGGGATCATATATTCCTCTATTCTAGATATCATATGGACTGAGACATGGATTATCAATCATTCTCTCTGTCCATTTGTTGTTTCCCGATTTCCGATTCATGATGACCGACTGATTAAACAAATCAAATCAGTCCTGGCTTGGCCAAGCACTCACATGTATCATCTTTAAATCATCGAGGGGCCCACAGATATCGCTTTTATCCCGAAGGTAAAAGGAATGGATAAACTTTGACTCATATGGCTTGTTCTACTACTTGTTGAATCATACACAAAAGCACGTTTTATAACATCGAGTTACCAATGTGTTTTCGTGCAATCAATGTATAACCAACTCACAGTAACAACTCATATCTCTAGGTTTGAAGAATATAAGATATTATCGTCTCATGATCACTCGTGATAAAATCCATGAAGTGATTCAAATGAGCGCGGGTTGAATCCAATACTCAGAACTTATGAGAACTCATGAGTGTTGTTGAAGATAGCTCAAATAAGCACTAAAGGAGACAACTCAAGAAGACTTCTAATCTTGAAACAATCTTCAAAAGACAAGAAGAAGAGGAAGAGTAGAGAGGATTCGGCCAGAGATAGAAAATAAGAAATCTCACTAGCAAAACCTAGCCAAACAACTCATGCAAAACACTCTCTTATATACCAATACAAAGGTAAGGGCTTTACATTAAAATACTCTAAAGTAATGCTAGCCTTTAGAAGCATGGGGAGACAAAGCATGGAGGTTGACAAGGAATCTCCATATTTGTTTAATAGATTCGGCCATGCCCCTTAAAAAGAGGAGGATTCTTTAATTTTTATAAATTCTAATTTTATAAAATATAAACTTTTTCTTTAGGTAAAAGAGAAAAGAATTTAACTAGACTAAAAGGTTGTACATGACTTATTAATTCATACCATATGAAATAATAACTAGTTATACTCTCATATAATTATTATTTTAATAAACCAATAATTATTCCCTAATTAAATTACAAGAATTGATATTATTTATTAATAATCATATTAATAATAAATATATAAAATGTGCCAAATTGATAAAGGTGTGACCCTATAGGATCATATATTATCAGCAATGTCACTCCAGAATGATTCTTGGGCATATACATTTAACAATCTCCCACTTGCAGAAGATTTATTATAGACTGACACAGACAGTAGCTGACGCTAGAAACAGGAACTTCCCCTAACAATATATGAAGGGTTCCTTCTCGTCAACAGCCAATTCCAGGAGCTCTAAGCTACAATTGTTACTAAAGGTGTGGTATCAAATATTCTTTTGTCTCATACATCATGTTGAACATGAAATATGGATCGCGATCAATCTCATTTAGTGTTCAAATTTGAGTAAGGCCTTAGATGTCTAACTCTCAACGAATAAAAGGGACAAATCCCATCTTGACTACATACGTCCATCAATTTCGTTCATGTCATACCCAACAATGGCCCTTGTGTCTGCCTTTAACGGAACAAAATTAAACCATGTCAAAGCACAACAATTCCTACACTTCAAGTCCCAAATATGTATCTCAGGTCTAAGAATACAAAGATACAACCTTAATCAAAACATCATTTCTGAATACCATCCATGAAGTGATTTTGATGCGGGTCAAGTCCAATACTTATTCTCCTAATCAAGTACCTATAAAGTTGATAGCTGCTCTTGCAATTTTCATCTCCATCAGAATCTACCAATCCACTCAAATTAGTCTGACCTCATGGATGCTCCCACAACTATGAACGACTATGGACATTTAGAATAACCTAGTTATTCAAGGATTTAAACATGCTAATATAGAACACAACAACTATTCAATGAAAGACTTACATCCAATATATCAATTCCTTACAATATATGTTGTGTGTCTTATTCCAAAATCCAAATACTGAATTTCAATCAAATGCATCTACTTATCTCAACAAGTCCCTATAGCACCAGCATGACTTTCATGCTTTAGCTAATGAAGGTACTTAGTTAATTAGATTTTTCAAACTTGCTTTGTATAAACTTTGCGAATACAAACATGTTTAGTTTTATGTATATAACTCATATATAAAGAAAACTATTGAGAATGTATTAGATGCTTAAATATGACCTAGATACCAATATTGCATAATTGGATTACTTATAGTCATAATGAACTATACATTAAGCATCTTTGTGTGTGGTTCTCCAAAACACAATGTACACTAACTCTGATGTGTAACTGTAATTAAAAACCACATGGTAGTACTATCCATGTAACTTTCTCTTCATTCATAAAGAGGACACACCCAATTGTGATTAAAAATCATCTCAATCTATTTGGAAGTTGAGCACGTTTGTAACTGCTTTAAACATATCTTTCTTTCAAATACTCCATAGATTAGGAATATTTCTATAGTTCTCGCAAATGCTTTATAATGTTTCTATAAGTCACACAATGAATTGTTGTCGGATTATACTGGTATCATTCTACATACTCTAAGCATGCGACTTATTTGGCCTTTATGCTATGACATATGTGATTAATCCAATTGTAGAAATATATGGAATACAACCATATTATCTAGTTAAAATCATTTGGACTAGGATTTTGCTCAGAATCATGTCATGTGGTATTTTAGAATGTAAACTCTCTTAAAGTCATTTATCTTAATGTATTTAAGATCCTTGAAAACTACTGCAATTTTACTTAATCCTTTATGTTGTCATGATCTATCTATATAGATCATTATTCCAAAACTCAGTATGCCGACTACATATGAGACTATGAATGTTATTACACTACCCCCAACTTCATAGAAACACAAGAGTCATCTTGATTTATAATTAAATCACATTATGTAATTATATTATCAGAAAGAAGATTCTTACTTTGAGATGTTAGCCTAAATTTTGGAAAGATTTTCATTCATGTATGTTTTCTCTTATGAAAATGCCCGTACTCTTTATTTTTTATAACATATCAAGGAAGATTAATCAAGCCCATACTTGATAATCATACATAAATACATCTCTAATTGTTTTATTAGATTCTGATCAATTATTGAGCAGATTCAACAACAGTTGAAAACTTGCTAGTTCCGAACTATGTTGCATTTAGTTTATGGATATTTAGCTCTTAAAGTTCCAAATTGCTCCCACTTAGAAAAAGAAGTACATTCTTGTGAATTAACACTTATCTTTTTAATGATTATCCTTTAATCCTAAATTATCGCGCTTTTTTGCACACGTCTCGATAAAGTGCACATCTTTTCAACTGAAACGACGGTTTTCCATTCTGCATGTATTGCCATTATACCTTTCATCATTGCAGGTTAAACACATGCCAATTTTGGAAACACATTTAATGATATCCATTTGCAAATCGGGTTTCATCATTACACCTTTTCTCAACCCGAGCCGATTTTCCAAACTATATAAGGATTTCAAAACATATCAGTTTCTTTTTACGCTCTCATTCACTTCTCCAAAATTCTCTCTACAAACTTGTTCTTCAAGCTCCCAAACCTGCAACAATGGCATCCTCACAAAAAACTCATGAACTCTTAAAAACTATTTCCAAGAAGATGTCTTCCAAAGGATCTGCTTCATCCTCCTCCACAGAGCCCTTTCTTCATGATACTACCCAATTCTTTTCTCTTGATCCCATGGACTATGATGAGTCCATCAGAGTTATGATCGAATTCATATACCGTCATCCCATCGCCATTCCACTCATAAAAATCCCCATTCCCCAAATTCCACTATGTCTCCTTCGTACTGCTTTTGACAGAATCGAGATTGAATATGGGGTTCTCGAAATCATATAAAATAGAGATCATATTCTACTTGTCTCCAAACAAAAGTTTCTAAAAGCGATTGGCATATCAGAAAACCCCAAGGGTTTTACCATACAAGAACCAATGTATGAAGAGTTTCAGACGTTCCTCAACCATAGTGGGTATGCAGAAGAGTTCAAGGAGAAAAAGTTCAAGAAATCGGCAGTTCCTGGCCTATGGATCGTACTTATGCACCTCATCCTTCGAGGTCTCTCAGGAAAACATGGAGGAACAAACACTATGAGAAAATATTGGCTCTATGTTGAATACAATATCTAATTTCGGAAGAAGAATGCCGTTGACCTAACCGAGGTCTTGTGCCAACATTTTTGGAAGTTCGCTGTGAGGGAAAACCTCAAGAGTTTTCGAGTCCGAGATTTTGGGCTCTTACCATTCAACAGCTCTACCGAGAGAGGCAAGAACCAATTCCTATCGACACCATTCTGAAAGAGGTATTTCTCTCCTTGAAGGCTATCAAAACTTATAGACTTCTGAACCAAGCTTATTTCAGACTCACATGTAGACTGTCACAACATATGTTGGCCACTTTACCATCCAAGTCTCCTTATTTGAAATATCATTTAGATAACTCGACTGTGTACAGCCCTACACAGTCTATCCCAATCTATTTTGAACCCACCTCGGATGTGGTCAAACCAGTCTCGACTGGTGGAAAGAAAAAGAAGGCAGCAAAGCGAAAGGCCTCTCCTATCAAGCCAAACCCCACAAAAAGAGCCAAAGTCGATATTTCCTCTCAAAAGGAATCTATCAAGGACATTTTGACTGAATTTGGTCATCCGCTCACCCCCTGGCCACTCTTCCGAAGTACCCTTCGGAGCTTCACTAGCACATGTACACACTCACGGGGAGTATCCTCATAATCCACCCTCACCTTCCCAACAAGGTGATGCCGGTGTTAACAAAAATTCCTTGCACCCCCTGGAACACACCCACGAGTCATCTTGGATATCCCTCATCTTTCTACACAAGCACGATTTGAGGCCCCTGCCTCGGATCCCAAGCTTTCTGAAGCTTGGGTTGTCCCTCCAACTTCAGAAGCCATAACTTGTCTGATACATGGCTCAGGTAAAGGATGAACAGGTACTAATGACCCAGCTCGGTTAGATTTTGTTAGCAGGGCTCATACAAAGCATCCAAAGCTCACTCGTTCACAAGTTGAAGCAACACTTATCTCTATGAGAAATCGATCAATTCAAAGAAATCTTCCATTTGTTGCTCTTACCGATAAAGTTGTTGACTAAGAATTTTCATCAGGAGAAACCCATCATGACACCATCATCTCGGACGATCCTCCGAAGTCTCCTCCCCATGATGCCCTTCATCCAGATCCTGATGAAGAACGCTCGACAAAATTTATGTTCGATGAAGACAGTGCATCTGTTGCTACTCCTCTATTCTTTTCCTGATTCCACTCTCTACAGAAGCCATCATCATCAAGACCCATTTATGATTTCGTACTTTCGTCGTCTTCTTCGGAACCTTTTGATGAAGAAATTCAGGTCGATGATCAAGTCCAGAACACTCTTTAGGTGAAATCAAAACCAATCCTCCCAAGGATAATCCAACTGAAAACAATCCTGCTCCTTCCGATCCTCCAGTCAACAAAGAAGGCAACAAAGACAAGTCGGAGAATTCCTCCTTGGACACTGGATCATCAACTGCAAACTTTGTTGATCCATTTGCCTTGTTGGAACTCCGAGACAACATCTCTGCTACAGTCACCATGGTGGAGTCTCTTGACACATCCGTTGCACAGATCGATTCCAAGATCGACACTAAGTGTCCAGCCTCGACACAAAACTTGATGCTATCCTCCAGTCTCTGTCCAAAGTAAAGAAACCTGGGCCCTCGGATACAGAAATGGCAGAACAGCTGGATCAACTTATCTCCTTCCGACTCAAGCACACCATTGAGGAGGTTGAGCAAAAATATAACTCAAGTCTGGACCACTACCTTGACACAATCAACACTATGCTCAAGGTTCATGATGACATGATCGGTGCCACAAATGAACTAATCAAGCAAACTCGTGTTAGGCATGAGAAGCGGATTCAGAGACTGGAGAAGGAAATTAAGAAGAAGGACGAAATGAACCTCATCATGCAGCAGATCCTCATCAAACTCCTCCGAGCCTATAGGAACATCATTGATTTTCCGAATAACAAGTTCTATGAGAAGGTGTCCATCCTTGCCTCCGTGTTCGATCACTTAAAAGCTCAAGCACCTACCGTTGAAGTGTATGATGCCCTTACCAAGCAAATGGACACAAGCTTCCAAAATGTGTTTGATAGGCTCTCGGAAGAAAAAACATCAGCCAGACTTGCCTCGGAATTTGGGACATCCAATACAAGTGGGGGAGAAGGAAGCAAAAGGGGTTATACCATATCATGGAAGCATGCCTTAGAGTTCAGTCTCCGAGATGAATCTGATGATGATGATCTTTAAATTTTGTCCATAGGTATCCCATCCGACGATGATGATGATGTAGAAGTCGAATATATTTAAAATGTTGTGGTTGGAGTTCAAGATCCAAGAAAATTTCCGGCGAAAGTTCTTTCAGAGGAAAAGAAAAGGGTATGGTCTGTAGTTACATGGCCATCATCCTTGGCAGATGTCCTACAAGGAAGCCGTGAAATGGATAAGGTGAACACTAAGCTCACAATCGACACATTCCGAGCTACCCAGTCGATGCTGCCTCCCATCCCCTCTCCCAGAATTATCCCAATCGATGAAGCTTCTCCTCTTCGGAAGCCTGACAACATCTCGGAAGAGCCTCTGATTCCTCCTCCACCAGAGTTCACAATTGATGAAAACATTCAACAAGTCAGTGATGAATTAAAAAAAACAACAATACAAAGGGGAGAAGCCCGTCTCGGAACTAAACAACCATGATCGGACATACAAGAAGTCTGAAGGATGGTCACAAACCCAAATAGATCAATCCCTTGAAGAGAGCATTCGGATCTAATCCCTCAAAGACAATTTGAATCGAATGTTGGGATTATCCCCACTTTTCCGTGAAGGGATAATTCATGATCTGGACATCGTGCCATTCATGTATTATGATCTACCGAAGCAAGATGCAGACCAACTTGATCTTCCAATTTCTCCATGTGGAAGATATTACATCAAATTTGCTCCTCTTTCGGAACAAATCGAAGATGGTCAAATGAGATGCAGACTTCCCCTCCGAAGCAAGATGCAGACCAACTTGTTACACCAGTATTACATCTTTCGGAACAAATCGAAGCAAATCACCATCACAGATGCAGACTTCCCCTCCATAAATCCAAACGAAATCTTGACTATTGTTGCTCACTTTCGAACTTGCCAAGACGGTCAAATGAGCATTGTTGCTTACATTGTTGCAATGAATTATCTGAAGGAAAATGTTGTTAAGATTTCTCGATGCAACTTCGAGCTTGCATATCTGTTCGGAACTGAAAAGTTCTTGGCCAAAATTGACTACAAGCTGCCTGAAGCAGAGATTCTAGCAGAAGGGCCAATTGATGAACCAGTGTTGGGACATGTCTACATGCAAAAGAAGACCAACAAGAAGGACTTCTTCCGAGTCCGAGACAAGCATCTAGTCCACACCAGGATTCTACAAAAGTTCATCACAAATGCAGCAAAGTCAGATGCTTCGGATCATGTGACAAGAAAATTCATCAATCAACTCCAATGGGACCTGGAAGTTCGGAACTGGCAATACAGAGCTTATGTATTTATCAAAGAAGAAGCCAACTAAGCTGACAAGATTACTAAGTTCATTTAGGGGGAGATTGTTGAATCATGAAAAGTGAACCTCTAGCAATCAATCAAGATCTGAAGTCAGCTGAGTCTGAGATAAGTCCTAGATGAGTAGATGTTCCGAGAAAAAGATCATTCGGAGATGAAGTGCAATTCTGAGATTAGCTGTCTGTTCTAGCATTTAATGTATTCTGTCTTTATTAGTGATGTGACCGTTCATAGGACATTTCTTTATGTATCTTTTGGATATCAGTTTGTCAAAGACTAAGTATTATCCAGTCCTAGGAATGCTACTTGGTTTGTACTATGCTCTTATTTCACTATTTAAGGAGTGAAAGTTTTCACCATTAATGCAGATGTGAACAATTCAAGTTTACACTAAGAATAGCAAATATTCTCTTCACGTCATTTTCACTTTTCCTTCAAGTCAAAGTTCTTTCATAATATTCTTATTGTTTCTCAAACACCTTTGCATTAATCTTACTCTAAGTTTACTTCATTTATTATCTTGAATACTTTGTTGAATATCCTCTTCAAGTCCTAACTGGTATTACCATATTCGATTGGAACTTTCATTAAGAGCAGACGTTGATCTTAAAGATTAACTCAAGATTTGAGTTTTCAAAACTTGACCTTGCTCATTGATTACTTGTTCTCACATGGAGTAATTGGAATTAATTAAATATCCAAGGGTTGAATTGTAATTCTTCATAATTGTGCAAGGAATGAAGATTCTAGAACCTATATAGGTGGTGAACGAAATTAGGAGGGATTCTAGGATTTCCAGAAGCCTCATGTATTAAATAAGGAAAAGGGTTTGAATTAGGATTAAATTTATTATTTAATTATTCAATTCATGCTTTGTACCTAAGTTACCTAAACTATAAATAAGACCCCGATGCCTATAATTTTCATTCATTTGATTCCCTAGAAAATACCGTGGCTGAAAATATTCTATACCCTCTCTCCTCTTGTCTTTTTAGTTCAAGGGTTTGGGTGTGATCCATTAGAGGAACCATCATTTTGGTGCTAAGCTTTCCAAGTCCTACAGTACAAGTGGATTGAAGTGATTTGCTTCGTACAACAAATCAAAAGCTATTTAGCTCTATACTTGGCAGTTTCGAATTACACTAGGGTTATGCTAGGTTTAGTTGTTCATTATATGTTGCTTTTGATAGATACTTTATATACTAATTAATAAAACAACTAATCTAGAATAACTAATACACGATAGGCAATATAACTAATCGAATAGTAGGATAGTTCACGTAAGCAGGGTATCGAACACAGGGAACGATGACAACAGTTAAATTACTTCTAAATGTTAACTAAATCAAAACATTAACTAAGAGGGGGTTTTTCTATTTTTACAAGTCTAGAAACTTAAAACAATTGTCACTAAACTATTAAACTAACAAAGGCAATTCAAATTAAGGATTGAAATAAGATATTAAAGAGACTTCCATTTAGATTTGATTCACACTACTCCTATGGTTGATTTCTTGGATAAGTGCAATGGATTAAGTTATTTGTTGCTTACGGATTCCTATGTTAACTAATCTTTATGATCAAAACAATAATACTTTAGTAAAACTATCTCATTCATGCATTAATCAGGTGAACAAACAAATAAGATTACTGGTATTAAATTCGAGTTATGCTAGACTTGAACTAATGATTAACATAAATGGAAAATAACATCAATTCTATACATGAATGATTATCACTTAATAGCTTCCACATTAATTTATCTATTCTTTTATTTAACCTTAGGTTTATGATCAAAACAGTAGTCTTACAAATTTGATGTTCATAAATTCATAAATTCATAAGATTCAAGTTTACCAAATAAGAATGATTATCTAATTCAAAAAAACTCAGCAATAAACAAAAGAAGTAGTTATCGTTACCAGAAAAGTGTCTTTAACAAGCTATCATAACAATAAAAGCAACTAGCAACAATCCAAATCCAATAAATCAACACATGGTCATAATGATCATTCGCTCTAATCAGAATTTAGGGTTTTTAGCCCATGATTTCTAGAAACAAACACTTAAAAATGAACTTCACAATGGAAATTATAATGAAGAGCAAAGTAAATATGTTTTAGAAGTATTATTGCCTCAAATCTCTTTAAAAGCTAACCTTCACTCGAAAGTTGAGCTCCTTCTGTGTTCCAGCACTTCTATGTTATCCAAAAGTTGAAGACAACTTCAAGCATCAGTTAGGGTTGAGAGAGGAATCATTCAATTTATAAATCACGATTCGGGCCCACCATGTTGTGGTCAACCGCCACCACGACGTGGTCTTCGTTAAAAATACGTATTCGCGAATTCATTATTTAATTGGTAATTCTCTATCCACCACATCGTGGTGGTGATCACCACGTCAAGGTCTTCCAGTTTCCAGACTTCTATAACTTTGATCCAGTTTTCCCGCTTCCAGCTCTGCAATAGCTTCCTTTTGATCTCGAGCATGTCTTCGCTGCTACAAAACATATTTTAAACAAATTAAGTACATTTCGTTCTATAATGAGCATAAATGTAGCAAAAAGTATTAAAATAATGCATGAAATATATAACTAAATATGCACATATCAAAATACACCACACTTGACTTTATCTTGCCCCCAATCAAAACTGATTTTATTATTATCACATCAAAATCTTAGCTACCAACGTCGCACAAAACAAACCATTTTAACCTTACCCTTTACATAGAGACCGCAATGCATATATTTGTGTCTATTTTTTCCTAAGAACTTCCCCAATCCTAAGTACTTACAATCCTCATAAACAGTTCCCAGTCAATTTGAACAACGTTCATTTTCGCCATTCATACCTCCTATGCCCTTTTATTTACCCCTTTCGTCTCAAAAGTTATTGTCAAATGCCTAGTGACTCAATAAAAATGAAAAATAATGTATAGTATTAACTTTCCTAAAAATATAACTACATTTTTTATTGTTGCAACTTTATCTTTTTTTTTTTACCTTTTTTTCTTTTTTCACTTTTTTTTATTTTTTCATTTTTTTAATCTTTTCTGAATACTTCCTACTTTCGATAATCACAAAATAGCAAATAAATAACTTAAACTTAGTTGGAACTTTACTAATACTTAAGTCCATGACTTTCTAAAAGATTCATTGTAGTACACTGGATCCCTTAGGTCACTAATGGAGTCCATGACTTTCGATGAAACCCGTATAGTGGCATTCGTTCCGTATCGATCCGTGTTAATGTATTATAGGTGGACATATATACAAAAATATCTCGCGGGGAATATTGGTTAAGTCCCAAAGGTCACAGATTGACTTCACTCTTGAACTGTTACTTTATTTATATAATAACTAGACTCAACAATACAAAAATGTAAACAGATAAACTTGATAAATTGACTCACTTTGTTTTGACAGAAAGGACCCAAGAGATAAATCAATCACTGGTAAGATTTTTATTAGGTCGTGTTTTTGTTTTGACAGAAAGGATCCAGGAGACGAACTTTTTACATCCCTCAAATTGGGCAAGGTCGTGTTCTTGTCTCTTGATTTCACTAGGACATGGAAGCAAAAAATATACTAGAACAAAGTTTGGCTCAAATAAACATCGAGGCTCGCATCAGATCGCTACACACAACACTAGCAACCTAGGTATCAACACCATAATTTTTAACTAGATTCCATTTAAGACCATTGTTTCAAGTCTTTCTAATAATATTTTAATCCTAGTAATTTTTTATAATAAAAATTTTCAGAATGCTTGTTATTCTTGTGTTCAACCCCTACCCTACACTTATTTCATGCAATGTCCTTAATGCATGCTTTAACAATGAAAGAACATAAAAGTAAAGATATAAATTTGAACAGACTCCCCTGAGATAGAAGTGTCGAGGTCGAACTTGAATCTTGTGTGGTTGACATGTCGTGAGATAGCTGGAAACCAGTACTTTGGATTGCTACTGGTATAGACTTGAATACGCCAAGAAATACAGACTTCAAAGAGTGTGAAACAAGCGATCAAAAATTGGTGAATACGAGTAGCACCACGACGTGGTAAATGATGAACACTTCGTGATCTTCAAAACTCTATACTATAACCGCAAATTTCCTCAACAGCACGTCGTGGTTTTGTTTTTCTCAGAATAATAAGACTTATGTCCAGCTCGATTCTTGGTCAAGAAAAAGTAATACCAAGGTGGTATACCTTTCTATTTTATCCAGTTAGTATGATTAACTAATCGTCTTCTTTCACTCAAAATATTTTTCTTTTCAATTCGTGAGTTTCACCCCTCACTTAAGCTTTTGTCACGTTCTCTCGAAAATCATTCATCAACTTCTCTCATCAACTCACTAAGCTTCTGTGAAATAAAAAAATAAACAAGTGATAAAAAGGAAAATAATCACAAAAACTAAAGTTACTCAAATCCTAACTTACTTAAAATCCTACATTACCAAACACAAAAACAAATAAATTGTATTCAAAACACATAGTCATAAAAAAATAAAATAAAATAACAAAGTATAATCGCTTTTCGTTTCCATCTCCACCTCCACTACCACCGGCACCACCTTGGCGTTTCGCCCATAACTCATCCCAAGTCGGGATGTACATGTATGACGAGGGACACCTCGCCGGTCGATCAATGGACATACGTTGCATCATGAGATCCATGTGCATTCCTATGTAGTTCATGCCCCGACCCAAATTATCTTGATATCGTCTCAAATAGACATTTTAAGGGTTCATTGGCAACTCGTCCTCATCAGGAATAACAGGCGGCTCGTCCTGCATAACATCAGGTCATCTCCTAACTCGCCTAATCGCATGAGCCTCCAATTGATCTTCTTGGGAAACTGAGTAACTATTACACCCATTATCAATCACCACTTGCGCCCTTTTGAATAAAAGTCAGTTAAACAGGCGGGTATTCTCCAATGCCAAAGCCCTAGCCTCCCTCAGCTCAAAAATACCATAAGATCGGGCCATCTTCGAGATGAGCACTCCCCTAGTAATTGGTGCTCCCTTCTTGCCCTTACCTAATCTAGATGCCAAAAATTCCGCCATAAAATGATGAAGATTGCAAAAGGCTAAAATGATGCTCCAAAGTAAAAATACATCAACGGTTGGAACCTTATCCCCCTTCCTCCTCTGATTGATGGTAAATGTGAGGAGGCGGTAGATAAGTCTATGAATAAGTGCGCGGATGTCACCGTCTTGAGTTGTCCTTGGAATGTACACTCCATTGGCAATGGTGTTCCACCAATTAGCATCACTAACACCATCTCGAAATACCATATGGAAATGCTCAATAAACGTGCCAAAATCTGTTGTCACAACCTCAGCTTGATCATAAAGATCCAACCTCCATGCCCACTCAGCCAAACTGTACTCTCTTCTCTGTCGTCCCAAGAAAAAAGTAAAATTTTGCATATCATGAATGTCGTCCCTCTTCCTATATCGGAATGTAGTGAGGAACTCCACACACATTTCTTTAAACACCGGCTCTTGAAGTCTAAATAATCACCTCCATCTTGTGCACATAAACAGAAGATCATCCCCAACAAATTCCTTAACCAAAAATTGGTCAAGCATTTTACCAATCCGGCTTCTTGAAACCAATCCCAATTAAGAGCATTTGGAACATGAATCTTCCGTACCCGCAATGCAGCTAATTATTTCCTCCATTCAATCATAATCGCGCGTTCAACAACATTGGGAAAACTATACCATAGGAAATCTTGTGATGCACTAGGATTTCCTTGCCTTCTTCTGTTCATTTTCTACAAAAACAAACAACTCAAAACCAATACATCAAATTATAATTGAAGCATAAATCAAATAAATTTTGCTCACTGAACCGTCAACATGACGTGGTCAGAACCAACATATCATGTTTCAAGAATAGGTCAGCGAAGAGGGTTCTAATCGAACAAGAATCAACCGATTAAACTCAAATTAAGCACAAGGATTTTCTTTACGCTAACTACTAACACTATTAGGCATCAATTTAAAGTTCAAGATGAGTAAAAATAACCCCAAATCGGATCAAAAATCAAAACCCTGGTTTTAAAAAGTCACTAAAAATTGACCCACGAACAAAATTTATGCACAAAATCAACATACAAACACTTGATTTAGCCGATTAGGAGTAAAAAAAGGTACCTTGTCGGAGAAAACTCTGAAAACCGAAGATTGTTGGAGAAGGATGTCGTGGAGAGCAAGAACTCGATGTGTTGGGAGCGTTTTGGTGAAAAATGTTTTAAATTTTTGACTTTTAGGGTTAAGTAAAACCCCCTGCTTAAGAATTGCAACCACGTCGCGGTTGGAGACATCACATCATGGTGTGTTAAATATTTGCGATTATCGGGCCCTTTTCCCCCACCATGTCGTGGGAATAGCTTATCCACTTCGTGGTGGTGTACAGAGTACCATTTTAAATTGTTCAAAATAATATTTTTAATTTAAAAACACAACACCTCACACTTGTGCCTTGCTTGCCCTCACATCAACATTCATTAGTAGAAAGTAGAGAGTGAAAAATCCTTTTTAAAATTTACTTAAAACAAAAACAAAAGAAAATTTCAAAGAGAAAAGAAATAAAATGCAAACTCAATTGTCGGGTTGCCTCCCGTAAGCGCTTCTTTTTAGGGGAGTCGTGAGTCGGACTCCTTCCCTCCCTACGTTGTGGCGGTTTCTTCCAAAGTCATGTCCTCTCCTTCCAAGTATTCCCTTGGAATTCCTTCTTCATAATGCTACACACAATTACCATTAACTTTAAATGATGTTCCATCAACCTTATATAAATCGATTGCTCCAAGTGGAAAAAATTCTTTCACCATGAATGGGCTATACCATTGTGTCTTCAATTTGCCCGGAAAGAGCTTCATTCTTGAGTTAAAGAGTAGGACTTTTTGACCTGGTTCAATGTACTTATTTCCTCTTACCCTAGGTTCATACCACTTCTGTCTTTTGTCTTTATAAATCAAGGAGTTAGTATATGCTTCATTTCTCAATTCCTCTAAGGCATTCATCTGCATCAAAAGGTTAGTACATAACTCGGATAATTCAAAGTTACAAATCTTCAAAGCCCAAAATGCCTTGTGTTCGATTTCGACCAGTAAATGACAATTTTTACCAATACCTACCCAATAAGGCTTAGTACCAATTAGAGTTTTAAAAGTGGTTCGAAATGCCCACAATACATCATCAAGCTTATCGGACCATACCATTTTATTACTTCCTACCGACCAATCGAATATTATTTTTAAAGCCCTATTTGTTATTTCGGTTTCCCACATGTTTGTGGATGATAATGTGTTGCAAACCTATGGTTGACACCATATTTTTGTAATACAATTGCAAGTTGTTCATTGCAAAATTGGGCTTCCAGGTCACTAATTAATGCTTTAGAAATTTAACGACAAAATGCGCGTCATTAGTGGGTAAAGCTTGTGTTTCCACCCACTTCGACACATAATCAACTACTACTAGTATGTATTTGTTACCTCATGAAGCCGAAAATGGTCCCATAAATTCAATCCCCCAAATATCAAAGACCTGACGAACTTGAATGATGTTTTGAGGCATTTCATTGCGTGAAGAAATATTACCCGAACGTTGGCAAGAGTCACACTCCTTGACAAAAACGGTAGCGTCTTTAAAGATCGTGGGCCAAAAAAATCCAACATCAAACACCTTCTTTGCCATGTATTGGGCCCCATGATGTCTGCCAGTTGGTCTACTATGAGAATGTAGGAGAATGTCTCTTGCTTCACGTCTGAATACGCAACATCTTATTATTCCATCCGCATAATTTCTAAATAGATAAGGCTCATCCAAGAAATAGTATGTGAGTTCTGAGAAGTGTTTCTTCTTTTGTTGGTGGGATCAGCCTTTGGGTAGATACTTTCTTGGAATGTAGTTGACAATATCCACATACCATGGATCTTCACCCGTCATGACCATCAAATTCTCCTCGGGCAAGTTATCATCAACCTCGTCTTCATTCAATTCATCAAGTTTCGGATTCTCTACTCTTGAAAGATGATCGACCACCATGGTTTCCATTTCCTTTTTCCTTGATCTCGATGTAAATTAATTGAAGTAAAGCACCCATTGAATCAATCTTGGCTTCGGATCATGCTTATAAACAAATACTTAAGAGCGGAATAGTCAGTGAAAACAATTGTTTTGGACAAAATCAGATAGGGAGGGAATTTTTCAAAAGCATAAACTATGGCCAACAACTCTTTTTCAGTCGTCATGTAATTTTATTAGGCTGGGTTAAGGGTTTTTCTTGTGTAATAGATAGGTTGAAAGTTCTTATCAACTTAATGTCCGAAAACTGCTCTTAAAGCAAAATCACTATAATCACACATCAGCTTGAAAGGTAAACTCCAATTGAGGATACCATGATTGGGGAGTGAGTCAATTTTTCCTTTAAACTTTCAAAAACTTCCAAACATTCTTTAGAAAAATTAAAATCAACATCTTTTAAAAGCAATTGGGTCAATGATTATGCGATTTTTGAAAAATCCTTTATGAAGCGGCAGTAAAATGTCGCATGACCTAAAAAACTCCGCACCCCTTTCATGTTAGTTAAAGGCGGTAATGTAGCAATTAATGCAATCGATCTTTGCACGATCCACCTCGATCCTCGCTTTGGAAACCTTGTGACCTAGGACTATTCCTTCCTTCACCATAAAATGACATTGTTCCCAATTAAAGACTAAGTTGGTCTTCTCACACCTAGAAAGCATTAAGTCAAGGTTATCCAAACAATCATTAAAAGATGACCCAAAAACTATAAAAATCGTCCATGAACTTTTCCACCATGTCATAAAAGATTCCGGTCATGCATCTTTGAAATGTGGACGGCATATTGCATAGTCCAGATGGCATCCGACGATAGGCAAAAGTCCTGCTTGGACACGTAAATACCGTCTTCTCTTGGTCTCGTGGGTCGATGGAAATTTAGCAATATTCTGAAAACCATATAAAAAACAATAATAATAATGACAAGATAAACGTTCAAGCATTTGATCGATAAAAGGTAAGGGAAAGTGGTCTTTGCAAGTGGCATTGTTTAACTTGCAATAATCGATACACACTCACCCACCGGTTATCGTTTGTGTTGGAATAAGCTCGTCCTTTTCATTTTCCACCACCGTCATGCCTCCCTTCTTTGGTACCACGCGGATTGGGCTAACCCATGGGCTATTGGAAATAGAATATATAATTCTGGAATCAAATAATTTCACCACTTCTTTCATAACCACTTCTTGCATTTTTAGATTTAATCGTCTTTACGTATGTACCACTGGTTGGCCCCTTCTTCTAGATTGATTTTGTGTGAGAAATACGACGGGCTAATCCCTTTTATTTCAAAAATATTTCAAGTGATTGTGTTGTGTGTTCTCTTAATACCTCCACCAATCTTTTCTTCTCTTCGGGCTCACGATCAGCTGCTATAATAACAAGCTTCAACTTATTTTCCTACAAAAAGGCGTATTCCAGATGTTTGGTCAATGTCTTCAATTCAACTTTCACATTTTGAGTAGTCACCACGTCGTGGTCTTCTACCTGCCACGCAGTGGTGTTTTCAAATGGCTCGTATGATCTCAATATTTCACTTGACCACGACGTGGTAGAGTCACCACGTCGTGGTCGGCCTTCAAATTGAAATTTAAGGTCTTCAATTTCCATTTCTTCCATAAGCCTCTCTAATTCTTCTAAGTCATGTTCAGCATCAAAATTGTTCTCTTGAAGAACGATGTACCCCTCTGAATTGTTTTCCTTCTACATGTTTAATTCTTTTTCCAATGCCTCATCAAAGATATCCACCGCGAAAGCCATATTATTGATTATCTTTGAATGTTTCTTAGCTTGATCTACCCCAAAAGTGATAGCATCTTCTCTAACTCGAAGGGTGAGTTTAAACTCTTGTATGTCCACCAACTCTAGTGTGATGCTTAGGAAAGGTCTTCTAAGGATTATCGGAACTTAGTGTCTACTTCCATATCAAGAACAATAAAATATGTGAGAATTTTTTTTTTTGACAATTTTGACCCATAAGTCCTGATATATACCTCTTGGAAATGTCACCATCTTGTTAGCGAGGTGAATTGCCATGTGAAGTGGCCTCGGCTCTAGAAGATCTAGTTTCTTGAAAAATGAGTAAGGAATGAGATTGACATTAGCTCCTGAATCGGCAAGAGCGTAGCTTGTGGCCAAAATTTCAAATTGGCAAGGGAGTGTTAGGCTTCCCGGATCCCCCATCTTCATAGGTAACTTGTTCAGAATAGCGGCTGAGAAAATTTCATTTAAGATCACCTTTGTTGCTTCTTCCATCTTCTTTGTATTCATCAGAAGATCCTTAAAAAACTTAGCATATTTTGGCATTTGAGCCACTGCTTTGATGAATGGAATATTGATATGCAGGGCCTTTATATGCTCCAGGAACTTCTTATAGTCTTCGGCCTACTTCTCTTGCTTGGATCGACTCCGTAATTGTAGCGGTAACTGATACAGCTTGGTCGCAGGATTTTTATTGGGTTCAGCAGATGACCACGTCATGGTTGGATTTTCACAACGTCGTGGTTAATGTTTAGAGTCCTTCTCTTGATTTTTTAATTTCTCGTTTCTACAAAAAATCTAAATCATCGTTAGGAATCGGAGCCAAAGGAGTAATAATTTAAGCACTCCTTGTTGTGATGGCCTTGACATGCTCCTTTGGATTTTGTTTCGTGTTGATCAGAAGTGTTCCTAGTAATCGTTCATTCAATTGCTTCGAGAGTTCATCGATTTGTGGCTCAATATTTCAGATTGAGGCTTGCTAATTTCGAATGACATCACCAGTCTCATTGTACCTCTTCTTCGATGCAGTTGTGAATCATGAAAGTATGGCTTCAAAGTCATTCTTCTTGGGTTTCTTCTAATTTTCTTCATACCTATCTCTGCTAGAATAGCAAACTTGAACTTTCCAATTCCCGTCCTCATCAAGGTCACAATCCTTTGTTGAGTGTGGACCGCTACAATTGTCACATCCAACCCAAATTTCATGGATGGATTGTCCATCATCGTCATTCTTCAATCCACCGATTCCAGTTTTTCCATAACCGCCGCCATGTACTCATTTCCTCTATCCATATTTCTTTTTCCTTTATTAACATCTTCATGTGGGGTATGATATTCGCACGAATTTTTTGTGAATTCTTTGATCAACTCCTTAATAATAGTTGGTTATTTCGTTTGCATAGATCCTTGAGAGTCAAGGAGTTGTCTTGTTGTAACATTTACCCCATCGTAGAAGATAACTACTTCATGTTGCACATTTAGATCGTGTTGGGGGCAATTCCTAAGCATACCTTTATACCTCTCCCAAGCTTCAAATAAGGACTCACCATCATCTTGTTGGAAATTTTCTATCTTCTTCTTGAGCTTGGATATTTTTTATGGTGGAGTATATTGCTCAATGAAAGCTCCACGTAGATTCGTCCAAGTTGTAATTGCTCTAGATTCGTCCAAGCTTGGATATTTTTTATACCGGGAGCATTCTTAATAATATTGCTTCTCGCGAGACATTAGGAATATTGAAGTAACTTGCAATGTCATTGACCTTGATGGTGGGGCAAGTCCTAGCCCTTGATCGTTGTGTACTTGCTTCTTGTACGCGCCCATACTCATTCGTGTGATATTCTTCATCTTGAAAACTTATTGCAACAAATAGAAAACAAACACATAAAAAAGAACAAAAGTAACCAAATGAAAATTGTCAAGACGTTCACAATGTTGTGGTGAGAAATTACCACATCTTGGTTACGTATTAAACAGGAAAAAGAAAAACAGAAAAATTTAAACTTTATGTGAAATAAATCTCACACAAAGCATCGAAAACAAATAGCATATAATAATTAACTAAAATTTGAACCATTCACTGGCAACGACGCCAAAAACTTGATACATATTTTATGTACTAAGTAATAAACCAACTAATCTAGACTAACTAATACGTGATAGGAAATGTACCTAATTGAATAGCAGGATAGTTCAGGTAAGCAGGGTATCGAACACATGGAACGGAAATAATAGTTAAATTACTAATTAATGTTAACTAATTCAAACAATTAACTAAGAGGGGGTGTTTTCTAGCTTAATTTGCAAGTCTAGAAACATAAAATAGTTATCACTAAAACTATTAAACTAACAAAGGCAATTCAAATTAAGGATTGAAACAAGATATTAAAGAGACTTCTGTTTAGATTCGATTCACACTACTCCTATGGTTGATTTCTTGGATAAGTGCAATGGATTAAGTTATTTGTTGCTTACCAATTCCTAAGTTGAATAATCTTTATGATCAAAAGAATAATCCTTTAGTAAAACTAATTCATTCATGTATTGATCATGTGAACAAACAAATAAGATTACTTGTAATAAATTCGAGTTATGCTAGACTTGAACTAATGATTCACATTAATGGATAATCACATAAATTCAATACATCAAGGATCATCACATATTAGCTTCCACGTTAATTTACCTATTTTTTCTATTTAACACTAGGTTTATGATCAAAACACTAGTGTTACAACTTTGATGGTCACAAATTCATAAGATTCAAGTTTACCAAATAAGAATGATCACCTAATTCAGAAAAACTCAACAATAAACAGAAGTACTAGTTCTCATTAACACAAAAGGGTCTTTAACAAGCTATCATAACAAATAACCAACTAGCAACAATCTAAATCCAATAAATCAACACATAGTCATAAGGATCATGTACTCTAAACAGAATTTAGGATTTTTAGCCCATGATTTCGGGAAACAAACACTTAAAAACGAAGTTCACAATGGAAATCATAATGAAGAGCAAAGTAAATAAGTTTTAGATGTATTAATTCTTCAAATCACTTCAAAAGCTAATCTTCAATTGAAATCTGAGCTCCTTCTATGTTCCAACACTTTTATGATATCCAAAACTCAAAGACAACTTCAAGCATCAGTTACGGTTGAGATAGAAATCATGCAATCTATAAAACCAGATTCTGGCCCACCACAATGTGGTCTTCATTAAAAACACGTATTTATGAAGTAACTACTTGATTTGGAATTCTCCATCCACCATGTCGTGGTCTTCCACTTTCAAGACTTCTTTGACTTTGATCCAATTTTCCCACTTTCAGCTCTGCAATAGCTTCCTTTTGATGCCGAGAATGTCTTCGCTGCTACAAAATAGATTTCTAAACCAATTAAGTATCTTATGTTCTATATTGAGCATAAATGTAGCAAAAAAGTATTAAAATAATGCATGAAATATATAACTAAATATCCATTTATCAACTTTCAAGGTATATGACATAGAACTTTTATAGGATGCATGTACCTTGTTAATTGTTAATTGTTTAACTAAACCCAACTCCTTATACCTCCAATAACCAAGAAATCAGAAGAGGGTGATGGATCCAAGCTAGCTCTTTGTTTCCTTGCACCAATATGAACTTCCTTCTCTCCCAAGCTTCATCAAAATCCAAAGGATAAGCTCTAAATCTAGGAAACGACCTCTCAAACATGCATGGGGGCTAGGGTTTCATTTTGGAAGGTTGGAGGCTGAATAGGACGCCATAAGCTTGGATTTAGTTAAATATGGAAGAAACCCTATAATCGTAGGCTTAGGTTGTATAAGCCAACACGTCGTGGCATCCCCTTGCCATGTCATGGTGTTCATCAGACCACGCGATCTAAAGGTGTCATGCCAAGTTGTGGTATTCCATACACCATGTCATGGCATCCGGTTTTCTAGAAAACCCATATCTCCCCCCCCCCCCCCGGTTAAAATTTTTGACTGGTCCATTCTAGAAAACGGGTGTTACGGAACACGATATCATGCTCTCCTAAACGTGACCTTTTGAAATTAAGTCGTCCACCTTTTGACGTTATTCCTCGTTCTCCGCAAGACTCGTTCTATAGTGTGGCCTATTAGGAAACTAGTCTCCTGGTTTATAAACAATATGGTGTTGGATGTCACGTAAAGGTGGCAAGCCATCATATAATTCGTTGGGGAAAACATCATCAAATTCCTTGAGTAGAGGAAGCATAGCCTCAGGAATTTGATCCTCCTTAGCCACTTCCTTCCCTATCAACACAAAAATGTCATCTTCTACCTCCAACTCGTCTTCAAACAGAGTAAGGTCAATAGAATACCTGAAGTTTTAGAGACATGCTCTTTTGGCTTACTGGGAACGAAAGTTATCTTCACGCCATAAAACAAGAAACTATAAGTACTGGATCAGCCGCTATGTTATATATTACGATCATACTACCAAGGTCTATCCAACAACAAATGCAAGCATCCACCGCAACCACATCACACCAAACATCATCTTTATATGTGGTACCAATAGAAACGGAACAAGGGCTCATTTAGAGACTCTTACCTCACCTCTTTTCTTAAGTCACTATAGCTTATAAGGCTTGGGAAGATTTCATCTCTTTAGAGCCAAATTTTGAACTGCTTCTTCAGATATCATGAAGGTTTGTATTTGATCGGATACACTTCAAGTATGAATAAGAAAAGCAAGACTAATCTTAACGAAATTAACAGAAAGTAAATACACAGGAGTTCTCCAAATGTTCCTTTCACCACGAAAAGAGGTTTTGTCTTCACCAACAAGACGGGTTTGTCAAAAAGACAATTGGCACAAAGCCACAAACTAAACTACTCGACCTCAACATTAGGGTTTTCCCTAATGTTATATATATATATATATATATATATATATATATATATATATATATATATATATATATATATATATATATATATATATATGTATATATATATATATATATATATATATATATATATATATACTAATCTATACATGTATATCCCATTATTGACGAGATTATATCTAATCTATACTAAGAACTGACCTTATCATAAAGATATGGGATCTGACATCTATTCTATATTTATCTATACTAACTGTCTAATATACAAAAGATTATAATTGAAAAATTATACTAAAGCTGGCGCTATTGAACTTGAGATGCTGGTGTTGATGACTTGTGGACGCTGATGCCGATAGATCAGCATATCATGTGTTTGACTCATCATATCATTAGGTGTGACCTTAGAATCTCTCTTATCTGATGATGTCAAAAGTAAACGTCTTCTTCAGAGTCATCATAAGAGCCATTATAAAACTTGTCAACTTCTTTCAGGACTTTAGGCTAAACCCATCTTAATTGATCAAGTTTTAGCTCATCCAGTCTTTTACTCAGCTCCAGTGATATCTGCACACGATATCCTATTTCCAGTTCAAAGTGACCTAGTCCTTACAAATGAAGATGAAATAAGTGTTCAGTAGGAGTAGAAGGAAGGTTATCAGTGCGTTGAAAGCACATCTGATTTTGACTATCGATATAGAAGATCTCATGCTCTAGTTCTGGAATAAACATGTGTTGAACAGATTCAACACCAGCTGGTAATTCATTATTGATGTATCTGGTACCATAAGGAAGAAGAATCTTGGTATTCTTTGACTGTCGAGGAGCGCCTATTCTTCCTGATGAGGTTGATCTAGATGAACTTATTGATGGATCAACAGATGGTACCAGGGTCACTTTCTTCACTTTGTTGAGAAGCTTTTAGATTGTCAACTTAAATTCTTGGGCATGAACACTTTTATGCTTGTTGATGATTTCATGAATCTGCGTCCAATCGTTGTAGCAGAATTTGACTGGCTCACGAGCAAACACAACTTCAGTGTATTCACACTCAGTTTTCTTTCTTACTAAGTGAAGCTTTATCGACTCATTCTTTGGCTTGGTGCATCTCATTTTGATGATGGGATCAGGCTTTTTTCTTCGAGTTAGAACGTCTTGAAACTTTTTTCTATCAATCCAGTCATATAGATCTGAAACAATGTGTTGCTTTTCTATATTGTTATTGAAAATCTTGTTAACCTGATCATCAGTTCTTTGAACTTCAACCTTTTTATCAGCGAAAACAAGTTCTTGAACAATTTTGTTAGGCAAACGTTCTTTTTTTCTGGCTTCATTCTTCTGAAGAATGGCAACATTGTATTCTAGCATGATCTGTTTAACTTCCTCGATAGGTAAGCTTCATGTTTCTGCTAACTCGTTCAAATAAAAAATAAGCTTGCTTTTCTTTTGAGGAGGTGCTGAAGTATCATCAGCTGCAAAGGAACTTCCAGCTTTAGAGTTAACAGCTCCCCCTAAGAAGAAAGCCTTCCTTTTTCATGGATTGAGTTGGAAACTATCATCAGAGTCAATGTCACTCTTTGTTCCCTCAGGAGCCTCTTAAGAAAACTCCCCCTAAAAAAACCAGGATAAAGAACATTTAATGGAAAAGCATAAACAATAGATTGTTACATGAAACCAAGATCTAGAAACCCTTCATAGTCATTGGTTTCTGATTGGTCACCAGTGTCTGGAATAGACTGGTTAGTTGCAGCATCAGCATCTAGAATATCAATAAAAGTAATCGGCTCTAGAGGATCAGCTTCAGCTTCAACCCCTTCATTCATCTCAGACTGAGATTCAATAACCATTTGCATTTTCATTGGCTGAGGACCCTCTTGATAATTCTCCCCTTTTTGGAAACATCATATTGGGGAGGAGAGTTAGGAGGAGGAGAAGGAATTCTTGGAGGATGATTAGATGGTGGAGGAGGTGGTGGAGGAGGGTTTGTTGATGGAGGTGGGGGTGGAGGAGGGTTATCACCTAGAGAACTTGGTGGAGTGTCATCAACAACCATATCATCATCTTCATCATCCAAGGCCATAAGTCTCTTCATTGTAGCCACATTACTTTCAACTTTAGTCAATCTTTTATCTATTGACTGAGTTAACTACATAATTAAGGAGATTTGGGAAAGCACATCAGTTTCAAAGTTGGAGCTGGATTCTCCTTGATCACCCTGATGAAGAACAGTAGTAGTAATAAGTGATGGTGAGGGGTGTAATGCTCGTGTTTCTAGGCTAGGCATCAATATTGACGTGATAGTCTAGGTTAACCTTTGTAACTCATTTAGAAGAAATGAAAAGGAATTATGTGAATATTATGTGAAAATTATGTGTTTTATGCTTAATTATTAGGGTTTAATTAATTAAGAGTAAAAATGAGTGTCGAAAATAAATATTAGATAAAGCCGATATTTATTAAGAAAGTTGTAGTGGTCGTGACAAGGATTACGGATATATAAAGAATGCCGAATTCCGAGTTATAACGAAGAAGTTATGACCTGTCGAAGTTTCGCGACAAAACCGGCACGGTGCCGAATGTCGTAAAAAGTGAGTTTTTGATAAACTACTTTTTAGCCTTAGTGATCTAAACGAAAGTCGTAGTGTTCGTTAAACCGAGAGTATGTATAAAAAGAACGTCCAAATCTGACTTCATATGAGGAAGTTATGATTTTTCTAAGTTTCGGCTTAGCAGTAGACAGCTAAAAACTCGAATTTTAGATCGAGTGATTTTTAGCCGACACAACCTAAACGAGAATCAAATGTCTCATCAATAGGAGTACAACGGTAAAAAGACAGACGAAAACGGACGTCGGATGAAGAAGTTATGAATTTTTAACGGATTTCCTGTCCCGGTCTGTTAAAAATAATAATATAAAAATTAAATTCAAAGTTAGCCGACGAATTCTAAACGAAAGTTGTAGAGCGTAATTTTACCTACGCGTGCATATAAAGAACGTCAAAAACGGAGCTCGTATGCAAAAGTTATGGATTTTAGAAGTTTTTGCACAAAAATCTAGAAAAATTGCAAAATCCGAGAAATTTCGCAAGGTGGACTTCGGCCACGTCACCTTCGCTGCATGCGTGCCACATGTCCAAAATCTACTAAGTCATACGAAGACGTGTCGCCTGCCCTCGCATCCGAAGCCGCGGTCCAGTAGCGATCCGACGCGTGCCTTCTAATGACGCATCCGAGCTCCGCAGGAGTGCCACGAACCCCCCCTCCTCGGACCCAGACTTCGGTCCAATCAGGAGCCTCCAGCGAGACCCTCGCATGCGCAACCCATGTGCTGCCCCTTCGCATCTGCTGCCGCGTGGCTTCTTTCTAACCGTCCGATCAGGAGCCTCGCACCTATAAATAAAAGGGTGCGAGACCTCCCAGGTAATTTTGGAAAATTGTCTCTTTTAACCCCTTTTTCAATATTTTTACCATTTTGACATCCCCCGAAGCCCCGGTATCGATTATAGCACCCGAAACATGTCCCGAAGTGCCCGAGAAGTCCGAGAAATTTATCTTTTCGGTTTCGAAGTCCGACCCTTGCAGAGCCCGGTTTCTCAATAAAACTCTCGGTTTTATTAGAAACGATCGTTTTAGGAAACGAAGTGCTGCTCGATTATCATTAAATCATGTGATCGTTTTAGGAAACGAAGTGCTGCCCGATTACACATAGATATGAAGTATTTTATATAAAATACGTGCTGTGTGATTATATATATTATTTGTTTATTTGAGATGGATGTTGAAGGAATGATTTATACAGGTTTTTAAATAATTTAAACTGTATATGTATTTTTATCTACAAAAATGTTGCGTAAAACATGGGTAGATGAAATAGTGGGTGTGTGCTGAAAGGTAAGTTGGGTAGATGAAATAGTGGGTGTGATATGAAAGGTGAGTTGGATAAATGAAATAGTGGGTGTGTGATGAAAGGTGAGTTGGATAAATGAGATGATCAGTGATATAGATCATAAGTTGAGGGTGAGTGGTGAAATATGAGAAAAGCCCTTACCCAAACGTTGGCCCCCGTCATTCAGCAGAATATGGATGACAACCATGGACTATTCTAGACGGTCAGTGGAACACTAGCAGGCTTGCAACCTGTAGGTGTGTGAACTATATGTTCATCAGTCGTACTCTAAAAACCCATTGACATGTATGACAGGGAGATTCGTGTGAATAATACTGTCGATAAATAAGAGCTATGGACTTAGCACATGTTGAATAAACCTTGGCAGCTATGGACTTAGTGTCTGTTGTATAAACCCTGGCGACGATGTGACTTCGTGCCTATTCCTTAGGATGAGTCCTTAGGAATGAGTGATAGTTGAATCTTAGGGTAAATCCTTAAGAAATAAATAAGATAATGGGGTTGGGGTAATTTGGTTGATTGATTGATGTTTAAGTATAATAAATTTATGTATTGTGGGTTGAAAACCCTATATGCTCACCAGTCTTCCAAGCCTGACCCACTCAGCTTTTTATATTACAGGTAGTGGACCCCGAGCATAGTCGAAGATTTAACGTCTATCGAAAATAAAGATCTAAAATCACCTACGACTAGTGTATAGATCGAAATGGCGAGTACTCAAAGTGGATTCGGAAACGATAATCCGCAGCCTGAGCCAATCACGATGACTGGGGTGCATGCAATGGTGCGTACGATGTTGGAACAACAGATGGAAGAAACAAAACGTTTACTTCAACAAAGTAAGGATGAACTTACTGTGCCAGTACGTCAGACATCTATTCTTGAGGCAACTATCTGGGTTGCTAAGTCTATTGAAGAAATGATCAATGACAGGACCGCCGACAAGGTTGAAGTTGGCAAGAAGATGAAATTTGAGGGGTCTTCAAGGCCCAACAAGAGCAACATATTCTCAAATTCTGGCAAAAGAGGAGGTAAAGGAAAATGGTGCGGGAAGTGAAAAAATAAACACTCTGGGAATTGTGGCAGGAAGGTGAATTGCTTTAGGTGTGGAGAAATTGGGCATTACGCCAATGAATGTACGATTCCCAAGGAGGTGTGTTACGGATGTAAGGAAGAAGGCCATATTTCTAAGGACTGTCCGAAGAAAAATGAAGTAACAAGGCCAAGTGCACCGCCAATGCCAAGCGAATTTCAGAATATCCTTGACAAAGCAAATAATAACGCTAGGAAGTAGAAGTAAAGACTTGATACCCGAAGATCAAGTTATGAAGTAGTAATGTGAATAGTAACAAGTGGTTTAGCCTATTAGAGGCATAGTATAGGGTAAACTTGAACCTCTGTGTAATTGTTTCAAGGAAATAATATAAACCCTGGTTTTGTCATCTGATGAATTAAATGACTATGTGAAATTCTTGTATGGTGATTTGGAGAACTGCGAGACAATACTTGGGACGAGTATGAGTAGGTCTGAATGGTAGTAGAGGCCTATACTACCGGAAGCACAGGACTCGTACTTGGATCAATGAAAGTCACAAGGTTACCAAGGAGCTAGTAATTGATTTCGTCTTGTTCTAGTCTGTCGTTACCATCGTTTCGGTAATGACTAAGAAGATGATTGTTATTCCGACCTTAGAGGTCATATCGAATCGAGTCCGACTAAGATGAGTATGTCACGTGGTTCAGAGAACCAAATTCGATGTAGCAATTGACTTAAGCCAGAAGATTGAAGTGAAAGATGATCAAAGCGATCAATAGAAGTATCGCACTCATTGTTAAAGAAGTTGGTAGTTAGAAATGATACATGTTGAACTGTGATTGTATCACATTAGAACATGAAGGAAGGTATAGTTTGTTCCAAAATTTGTCCCTAGGAGATCTGAGTCTTAGTAGTACATTTTACGATGAGATATCATTAGAACATGACCCATCGGTCTGTTACAATAAATGAAGGAAAGTACTTATTCTAAGAAGAAGAAGGAGTCCTCAATAAGGATTTATTTTGTAACTTGAAGGTTACGATTGAAAGTCCTATGAAAATCTGAAGCTTTTTAGGATTAGTTGGATATTACCGAAGGTTTATCCAAGGCTTTTCTTCGATCGCGACTCCATTGACAACTTTGACCCACAAAGGAGTTGTTTATACTTGCAATGAGAAGCATAAGGAAGCTTTTGAGAAGTTAAAGAAGAAGTTGTGTGAAGCACCGATTCTTTCGTTACCTGAAGGAGTTGATAACTTTATAGTTTATAGTGATGCCTCTAGAGTTGGGTTAGGTTATGTTCTGACCCAAAGGGATAAAGTGATAGTGTATGCAACGAGGCAATTGAAAGAGCATGAAAAGAACTACCCCACTAATGATCTGGAGTTGGTAGCGGTAGTATTCGCCTTAAAGATATGGAGGCACTATCTTTATAGTACTAAATGAAAACTTTTCACTGATCATAAGAGTCTTCAATATCTCTTTAATCAGAAGGAATTGAACATGAGGCAACGACGCTGGCTAGAGTTACTCAAGGACTACGACTGTGAGATACTTTACCACCCTGGTAAAGCAAATGTTGTTGCTGATGCTCTCAGTCGGAAGGTAAATCTTGAAAAGAAAAGGCCAAGAGCATTGAGAATTGAAGTTGTCTCGACAACTGGGGAAGGTATAAAGAAAGCTCAAGAGGAAGCTTTATAGAAAAATGACTGAAAGGAAGGACGTTTGGATAAAATGTTGGTGTTTGATACAAACGGTCAAGGACTGAAGGTATTCAAAGATAGGATTTGGGTACCTAAGACAGGAGGAGTAAGAGATCTTCTGATGGAAGAAGCTCACAAGACCATGTACTCGATTCATCCCGGCAGTACAAAAATGTATAGGGATCTAAAACCCTGTTACTGGTGGCCGACGATGAAGCTCGATGTTGCTAAGTATGTGGCCGAGTGTGTAACATGTGCTAGGATTAAAGCACAACATCAGAAACCGTATGGGAATTTAGAACCTTTACCTGTACCCATGGGTAAATTGGAAGACATTACCATGGATTTTGTGACTAAAATGCCCAGAACAAGGAACGGTCACGACATGATTTGGGTGGTCGTTGATCGCTTCACCAAGAGTGCGCATTTCATAGCAGCCAACGAGAAATGGTCTATGGATAAACTTGCGAATTCTTACGTGAAGGAAATTGTGAGGCTACATGGTGTTCCGTTAGCGATTGTATCTGATCGTGATAGCCGTTTTACCTCAAGGTTTTGGAGGAGTCTACAAGAGGAATTGGGTACCAAGTTGTGTTTGAGTACAGCTTACCATCCACAAACTGATGGTCAGAGCGAACGAATAATTCAAACATTGGAGGATATGCTGAGAGCATGTACCCTGGAATTCCAAGGTAACTGGGATGAACATTTACCTTTAGTAGAATTTTCCTATAATAATAGTTTCCACTCCAGCATCAAGATGGCACATTATCACGCTTTGTATGGGGAAAAGTGTCGAACGCCGTCATGTTGGCTGGAAGCTGGGGAAAAGCAGTTTATGGGACTTGAAATAGTCCATCAGACTGCTGAAAAGTTGAAAGTGATTAGGGAAAGGATGTTAGCTGCTCAAGATCGTCAAAAGAGCTATGCTGACAAGAAAAGACAACTGATATCATTCGAAGTTGGAGATTTGGTTTTACTTAAGGTCTCGCCGTGGAAGGGACTTATAAGGTTTGGTAGAAGGGGAAAGTTGAGTCCAAGGTTTATTGGACCATTTAAAGTTCTTCAGAGGATCGGGAATCAAGCTTACAAGCTAGAATTACCGGAAGAACTAGAGGGTATTCATAATACCTTTCATGTGGGTTATTTAAGAAAGTTCACGGGAGATGTGCCCGACATAATTCCCATTTCTGAATTAAGGTTGGATGAAAACAAGAGGTTAATGAAAGAACCTGAGGCAATCGTTGACCGTAAGACTAAGAAGTTGCGACGCAAGATGGTCGATTTAGTGCTTGTGCGTTGCAAACATACGAATGGGCCAAATCTCACCTGGGAAACGGAGAGCGACATGATGAGTCGCTACCCGTAGTTGTTTGTCGATGTGTGATTCTGGGGACGGAATCATCCTAAGGGGGAGAGAATTGTAATGCCCGCGTTTCTAGGCTAGGCATTAATATTGACGTAATAGTCTAGGTTAACCTTTGTAACTCATTTAGAAGAAATGAAAAGAATTATGTGAATATTATGTGAAAATTATGTGTTTTATGCTTAATTATTAGGGTTTAATTAATTAAGAGTAAAAATGAGCGTCAAAAATAAATATGAGATAAAGCCGATATTTATTAAGAAAGTTGTAGTGGCCGTGACAAGGATTACGGATATATAAAGAATGCCGAAATCCAAGTTATAACGAAGAAGTTATGACTTGTCGAAGTTTCGCGACAAAACCAGCACGGTGCCGAATGTCGTAAAAAGTGAGTTTTTGATAAACTACTTTTTAGCCTTAGTGATCTAAATGAAAGTCGTAGTGTTCGTTAAACCGAGAGTATGTATAAAAAGAACGTCCAAATCTGACTTCGTATGAGGAAGTTATGATTTTTCTAAGTTTCGGCTTAGCAGTAGACAGCTAAAAACTCGAATTTTAGATCGAGTGATTTTTAGCCGACACAACCTAAAAGCGAATCAGATATCTCGTCAATAGGAGTACAACGGTAAAAAGACAGACGAAAACGGACGTTGGATGAAGAAGTTATGAATTTTTAACGGATTTCCTGTCCCGGTCTGTTAAAAATAATAATATAAAAATTAAATTCAAAGTTAGCCGACGAATTCTAAACGAAAGTTGTAGAGCGTAATTTTACCTACGCGTGCATATAAAGAACGTCAAAAACGGAGCTCGTATGCAAAAGTTATGGATTTTAGAAGTTTTTGCACAAAAATCTAGAAAAATTGCAAAATCCGAGAAATTTCGCAAGGTGGACTTCGGTCACGTCACCTTCGCTGCATGCGTGCCACGTGTCCAAAATCTACTAAGTCATACGAAGACGTGTCGCCTGCCCTCGCATCCGAAGCCGCGGTCCAGTAGCGATCCGACGCGTGCCTTCTAATGACGCATCCGAGCTTCGCAGGAGTGCCACGAACCCCCCCTCCTCGGACCCAGACTTCGGTCCAATCAGGAGCCTCCAGCGAGACCCTCGCATGCGCAACCCACGTACTGCCCCTTCGCATCTGCTACCGCATGGCTTCTTTCCAACCGTCTGATCAGGAGCCTCGCACCTATAAATAGAAGGGTGCGAGACCTCCCGGGTAATTTTGGAAAATTGTCTCTTTTCACCCATTTTTCAATATTTTTACCATTTTGACATCCCCCGAAGCCCCGGTATCGATTATAGCACCCGAAACACGTCCCGAAGTGCCCGAGAAGCCCGAGAAATTTATCTTTTCGGTTTCGAAGCCCGACCCTTGCAGAGCCCGATTTCTCAATAAAACTCTAGGTTTTATTAGAAACGATCGTTTTAAGAAACGAAGTGCTTCCAGATTATCATTAAATCATGTGAGTGTGTAGTTACTTTCACCTTACACATAGATATGAAGTATTTTATATAAAATACATCTTGTGTGATTATATATATTGTTTGTTTATTTGAGATGGATGTTGAAGGAATGATTTATACAGGTTTTTAAATAATTTAAACTGTATATGTATTTTTATCTACAAAAATGTTGCGTAAAACATGGGTAGATGAAATAGTGGGTGTGTGCTGAAAGGTAAGTTGGGTAGATGAAATAGTGGGTGTGAGATGAAAGGTGAGTTGGATAAATGAAATAGTGGGTGTGTGATGAAAGGTGAGTTGGATAAATGAGATGATCAGTGATATAGATCATAAGTTGAGGGTGAGTGGTGAAATATGAGAAAAGCCCTTACCCAAACGTTGGCCCCCGTCATTCAGCAGAATATGGATGACAACCATGGACTATTCTAGACGGTCAGTGGAACACTAGCAGGCTTGCAACCTGTAGGTGTGTGAACTATATGTTCATCAGTCGTACTCTAAAAACCCATTGACATGTATGACAGGGAGATTCGTGTGAATAATATTGTCGATAAATAAGAGCTATGGACTTAGCACATGTTGAATAAACCTTGGCAGCTATGGACTTAATGTCTGTTGTATAAACCCTGGCGACGATGTGACTTCGTGCCTATTCCTTAGGATGAGTCCTTAGGAATGAGTGATAGTTGAATCTTAGGGTAAATCCTTAAGAAATAAATAAGATAATGGGGTTGGGGTAATTTGGTTGATTGATTGATGTTTAAGTATAATAAATTTATGTATTGTGGGTTGAAAACCCTATATGCTCACCAGGCTTCCAAGCCTGACCCACTCAGCTTTTTATATTACAGGTAGTGGACCCCGAGCATAGTCGGATGATGATGATGAGTGATTTTTGGATTATAGGCCAGTAGTTGTAAATAACTGTTGTAAGGCTTATAATGTCTTGTTTATGCTTTTGATCTGTATCGGAACATGACATCCCGAGCTTTTGATATGAAATAAAAATATATATTTCTTAAAGAAAGGTTTTGATAAATTTTTATCATGTTTGGTTTTGGGAACAAATTCCGCAACATCTTTTAAAAGGATTACTCTGATTTTATTTTAAAAAGCATAAAATAAATCGGTCTTTTCTGGCCGAGAAATTAGGGGATGTCACAAGGGGGAACCGATTCATCTTAAGGAGCAGGAAATGGTTTTGGAGAAGGTTCATCTTGGATTATTGGCTAAGAAGTATATCCAATAGGATGGGTTGATCCATGATGTTCAGTGTCACCAGCGGAGGAAGATGAAGAAGTAGTTGAAAAACGTAAGTGCTTGTTTATCCTTAGAGGAGGGTTCAAATCATGAGTGGAGTCATCTCCCATGTCAGCTATTGAGTCATTCTCCCTTATCAGCCCTTTCTTTATTACCAACTTTAGAATCATCATCATTATCTTCTTCATCATCAACATCATCATTTTCATTATCCTCTTCAGAGTCTAAGGATTCAACCACATAGGGATTTTCAATCCAGTTTTGCACCCTTGTTGTAATAGGCAAATCATCCTTAGATGGAGCAGCATTGATGATTTTCGAGGAAAGAGCAGGAATAGGAATGATGATCCCATGAGTTTTAACATAACCTTCTTCACGATACAAGATCAACCCAAGCCAACATGGGTAGGGAACATGCACTAGTCTCTTGTTCCTAGAACAACATTCAATCATTTGATCAAGAAAGATTTGAGTAAAGTCCAGTTTCTTTTTGTAAACAATGGAATATAAAATCCTTTGCTCAAATAGATTTAGTTGATCCAAACTTCCAGTCTTGTGACCAAGACATTTTCCAATCATACCTGTTAAATATTTCCATCCTACATTAAATCACTGACGAAGAGTATTCCTGTAGGGATCACGAGTGAGTCCCTTGAGTTTGAAGTTATAACCTAATTTTTCATGAACGGTCTTGCAGCTTTCTTCAAATCGAGTAAGACGAAGAGCAGTTCGAATGGATTCCACATCAATAGTAACCCTATATTGACCATATCCAATGGTTCTAGAAATGGTTCGAGCAACGGAATCAACAGAGCATGTGTAGTAGAACTCACATACTTGTTAAGCGTAGAAAGGGTTCGGAAAGTCGCAGAATGCATACCGAAGTGGACCGCTTTTGACAAATTCGACAAATTCTTTAATTCCAGAATTCACGAACTGCTTTGGGATTTCATCTGAGAACGCCACATTTATTGATTGAATGATGATGGTAGCGTCAGAAGCATGAGGACCTGTGATGATTTTAGCACTGGGAGCAAACTCGTACAAGGACTTTGACATGGTGAAAGCTATGGGAAAGATGACGATTGAGAACCTTTTGATAATATGACAATTGCTTTTGAATCACTTGTAAAATTGACCTAAATCGGTGAATTGGCAATTTATGTCCAAGTAGTTTCTTCTTTCTTACGTAATCATGAGAGAAGAGATATGCGCCATAAAAATCTCGTATTCCAAGATAATGATGAACCTTTTATCGTCATTTAAAAAGTTATCGTTTGGATAAGATAGATACTTTTAAACATGTCATCAGCATCAGCATAATCAACTAGTGAGAGGATTGATGATTATCTAGTTGGTTTGAGATGTCTCCTGATAGTGTGGGCTTAAACTACCATTCACTGACATAGTATTTCAAGATCTCATCAGTGTGTGGTGTCATATGTTGAATCATAAATCTCTTTTATTAGAAGAAAAATGGCAAGAACGGATAGGTGCATGTAATACATCACGAACAATAATATACCCATCAGCACAGATTTTCCAGGCTCTCATCAACATATGTTACATTACACTGAATCATAAAACTTTAAATAAGAATATAAGGGCAAGATTGGATTGATGCGTGTGATAGCCTGCAGTACATAGACTAACCATCGGCATAGACTTTCGAACTTTTATCAGTGTGTGGTTTTACACAGTGAATCATCAAGCTCTATTAAGAAGAAAAAGGAGAGAATGGATTGTTTCATTCATGCTAAGGTGAAATAGGTGTGAATCACTAACAGTTTAACTCATCAACAAGAACTGGTTTAAACTTCTTTACCGTAGAGTAAGTTGCAATATAGAATCAAATATTCACCGTTAATTCACAATGGTACCATGTCTACCTCAAACTAGGAGGTGATAGAGATGAACAACTGTAACATTCTGATTTCCAGGTATCATAATTTAAGTACTTATTTTTTAGTTAAGAAGAGGGTCTCGACGAGTTGACGCCTAAACTCGTCGAGTAGGATCGCGACTGATGACTCGGATTAATGAATAGACTCATCGAGTCGGTGAGTCGACTCGACGAGTCCGCGCTGTGGACAGAAACCATAAATCTTTGGGCATGTGCCCTATTTAAGGGTCCTTATGGCCTTCATTTGCGGGAAGGAGCTATTTGAGGGAAGGAGCTAATTACACCACCATAGCGCATTCTTGCAAGGAAGGAAGGGAGATTCAAGCTAGGCTGCTTAGAGGGGGCTCAGAACTTCTTCTATTTCATCAAAGGCTTCTGTTTGAGGTAAGAATCCATGCCTATTTTTGTGTATATAGTAGATCTCATGAATCTAGGGTTTCTTTACCCCTTTTTGTTGAGATTATGGAGCATAGGAAGTCCCATTGTGGCATATGACATTAGATCTGGACCTTGAGAGGTCCAAAGTATCCCAATCATCCAGCTTTATGCAGTCCCATTGGAGTATTGAGTCTAGGTTGTCTGTTTAAGGGTTATTTCTTCAAATAGAGCTTGATGTGTGGTGCATGGACATAAAGATTGAACCTTTACGTGACTTTTGGGTGCTAGAAGGCCAGATCTATAAGTTAGAGAAACAGATCTGACCTCAGAAGGTCAAATGAGTGTTGCCATGGAGGAAACTCGCCGAGTCCATAAGAGGACTCGACGAGTCGGATCGGGTTGCCCCGCGATTCATGACCAGTGGTAACCCGTCGAGTTGGGAGGTTAACTCGACGAGCCGAGTGAGGCCTTAGAAGGATTCAGAGGATGCGCATGAACTCGCCGAGTCGCACGAGTGCACTCGGCGAGTCTGGTCAAAATTGGACCGTTGACTGGAGTTGACTTCAGTTGACCTTAGGGTATGGTCAAACTGATTAAGAGGGGTCAGGAAGGGGTAGAATGGTCTTCTACCCATTCACTATAGAAAAGGACGTAAAGAGGGTATTGATTAGAATTATTATCATTGTGCTAGGCGGAGGATAGATCGAGGATATCGAGCACGAGAGTTACTAGACATCTTACGAGGTGAGTCTTCTCACTATACATTACCTAGAGTGGTATCTATGTGCAGACCGGAGGGTCTTATGTGTTATGTGTATGTTTGAGTCTATGTGCATTGTGATATACGTATGCTATGTGTTATATAGACCGGACCGGAGGGTCCAACGATTTAGACCGGACCCAAGGGTACAACGATTTAGACCGGACCGGAGGGTCCAACGATTTAGACCGGACCGGAGGGTCCAACGAGCTAGACCGGACTGGAGGGTCCAACGAGCTACAGGACTGGAGGGTCCCGCTGAGACACATTGACCGGAGGGTCATACCGAGTTATAGCCTCGAGTGGCTTATGTGCTGTGTGTGGTATTTTGGGGAACTCACTAAGCATTTATGCTTACCGTGTTATGTGATATGTGTTTCAGGTACTAACGAGGATCGCGGGAAGGCGCCTGCATGATCTGTACACACTGCATGATCTGTACACACTGATAGAGTATTTCTTTATGAGATATGTTATGTTTGAAAAATGGAAAATTGTTTTGAAAATTCACGTCGTTACAACAACCCTTTTGTCATTTAAGGACCTGACAAGTATCTATTACGCTGATAACTATGAAATCAGGGTAAGCCATTGGGTTATGCTCAATGTTTTAGCAGAACATGAAACTTGATGCATACAGCAAGCATGTTTCCAGGGACAGGGCCAGGTAAATATGATTTAATTAAAAATAAACACCCTAGCCTTTTTATCAAATTTTTTATTTGCACCAGGCGATCACACTTTGAGAGTTTAGACAGTGCTAAACAATCAGCGTGAGAGGGTGACTCAATGTTCTCAACATATGGTCTCGCTGATGATAAACTTAGAGAGATTTTGTTACATACATCAACATGCTTCTAGGGACGATGATGTGTCAAAAGTTTCATACTAGGCTCAAGTTGCCACCGTCGGATTCATGTACAAAATGGCACAAAAAAAATAAATAATATAAGAAAACAAACAAAAGAATTAGTCATATAAGAAAACAGTTTAAACAGCGAAATATGTATAGCTTTTTCAGAAAAGTAATAAAGACTTAATCCATCAAATCTTTGGAATTGAATGGTCATTAATGCACTTCCATTTTCCAAGATATGGACCACTTGAAATTTCAGCTATAAAAGAGAACAAACAAGATTAACCATATCACATAAGAATAACACAATTCATATTAAACAAAGAGAGAGAGAGAGAATGCCTTTAATCGATGAAGTTCTGTAAATTGATTACAAGCTTCATGTTCACCAAGCACAAACGAAGAACATGAACCAGTCTTTGTAACCAACGAGTTAGATGGGTCCAATCTTTGTAACCTTCGAGTTATGAGAGTTACAAAGACAAAAATCGAAAGTTCCATTCATTGTGACCCATGAAGGAGGAGAAGGTGGGATGGTTGTCTCCTTGAATCTGCATGTGGATCTTTGAGGTGATAAAGTTGTAGTGATAGCATCAGTGGAAATTAGTTATCTCAGGTCACCTAACTTCATCTCATCCCATTGAAACAGAAATAAGCTATTCCAGACAGAGGAGATATGTGTCCAGAAGAACATCCTTTGGCACATTTATCCCCCATCTGATCTCATCAGCATAACACAACATGTCAATCGGTGCGTGCATTAGCGTCAGTGAGAGGGCAGTTGTTGAAGAAAAGATGTGGAGTCAGGGTCAACTGGTTTCACAAGGAGAGTGATGCATTTTTGATCCCTTCAAAGTAGATCGGTCAGAAGAGGTCACTATTGATAGAGAATATCATGTAGGAAATGTTAGTAGAAAAAGAAAGTGTATTCATAATGTATACTTCTTTGGTAAAGAATAAAAGAATTTTTTTAATACAAACAAACCAAAAATAAATAAATTAAAAGTGTAGCAACTTATGTTCAACTTTTTAAAAGTAGCAAGGCATAAAACTAAAAAAAGTATCAGCGTCAAAATCAACAAATCAAACAATATAAATATCGTTCTCCCTGAGATCAGAAAGCATGATTTTGTTTTCAGATCCAAAAACTTTTCCCTCATGACGGTGTAAAAGAACTTTGTAACCAGCGTCACAAAGTTAACTGATGGAGATGAAGTTGTCTTTCAGTCCTTCTACATAGAATACATCCTTCAGCTCAATCATCCTGCACTCAAAAGTTCCAACACCTGTTACAGCTCTTCTGCTATTGTCACCGAAAGTCACCGTTATCCTTCTCTGTAAATTTTGTTAGGAGTGACTTGTAACCGGTCAAGTTTCTAGAACATCCATTGTCTAGGTGCCAAGTTTGACCTAGATTTGGACTTGATTCAGTGTTAGCGTGAGAACCATCAGATTCACCAATTCCATTTAGGGGAATCATCTATAAGTGCCATGAGACCCTTACCGTTTAGTGCCTCATCTTCAGATGTCTCCTCTTCATCCACCCATTCTTTGTTATCCTCTTGTTTTGCAATGAAAGACTTTGGCAGAGAGATGTTTTATTTCTTCATATGAGCCACCAGCTTCTTGTACAAAACTTCATAGTTCTCAAGACTCTGGGTTTCTTTCTTCTCCATGCAATCCCTGGAAAAATGGTCAGGGCTCCCACAATTAAAGAAGTTACCTGAGCTTTTCTTCACTGAAGTGGATCTTTTCCCTGAGTGTGATGTTCCCATCTTTTCCCTAGAGAATCGAGAAACTTCATAACCAACTGTGATGAGTGCTTAACGATTCCTAGTCTGCGCATATCATTAACCAAACGATTAAACATATTGAGGGTGTGAGTAAGAGACTCACCTTGTTAAGCAAATAAATGATCGTATCTTCGATTAAGATTGTTGATGGTCGTAGCCTGGACTTCCACAGTTCCTTCATAAGCCACCATCAGCGTATCCATCATCTCTTGGGCTGATTCATAATTCTATGCGAGATGATACACATGGTATGGAAGAGAATTTCTAATAGCGGCTCTAGCTTTCACATCAAGACTGAGTAGTCTCTTGTCATCATCATCATAACTTGATGTTGGCTTTTGCTTCACGGGGCCAACGGGATCGTTATTTGCCATGGGTTGGTACATAGGAACATGGGGACCTTTTTCAACAATATTTTTCATCTCATAGTCAATGGTTTCGAGAACCACCATGGCCTTGGTTTTCCATATGGCGAAGTTGTGTTCATCGAAGCGAGGAATTTTGTTGAGACCAAAGGATTTGGAATTGCTTGAAATCGACATGATAACTTGCATGTATCACAAACCCGCTCTGATACCAATTGAAGGTTTGTATTAGATCAGATACACTTCAAGTATGAATAAGAAAAGCAAAACTAATCTAAACGAAATAATCAACAGAAAGTAAATAACAAAGGAGTTATACAAATGCTCCTTTCACTAAGAAAAGAGGTTTTCTCTTCACCAAGAAGACGGGTTTGTCACAAAGACAATTGACACAAAGCCACAAACAAAACTACTCGACCTCAACATTAGGGTTTTCCATAATGTTATATATATACTAATCTATACATGTATATCCCATGATTGACGCGATTGTATCTAATCTATACTAAGAATCGATCTTATCATAAAGATACGGGATCTGATATCTATTCTATATTTATCTATAATAACTGCCTAATATACAAAAGATTACGATTAGACAATTATACTAAAGTTGACGTTGTCAAACTTGAGATGTTGGCGCTGATGACTTGTAGCGTCGTAGACGTTGACGCTGATAGACCAGCATATCATGTGTTTGACTCATCAGATCATAAGGTGTGACCTTACATATCAGCTTATCATAACTACCCGATTCAATAACGAAGGTACAAACCCTACCTAAAATAGTACATGTTAACTGAAAGATCGTGTCTTGGAGCCAAACATCTCCAACCACTTTCGGTGTAAAATAAGAGCGACTTACCACGACATTCACCCCTACATCTCCAGTTACAACTTCCTCTTCGAATTAAGGTCCATCGTCACTAACATCATCATTTTTCCAATCCTCGAGCTCAACAAACAAATGTCGTTTACTAGCCTGCTTGCACTCCGATTGACTGTGACTTGTCGACCCACAATTAAAACACTTCAAGCCACTATTACCGCCCCTAGGTAGTGGTCCAACATTACTACTTACTGGTCTTTGCTGATTAAGAATAACATTAGGTACTATACCACCTGTACCGGAACTTCCTCTAGCAGTTGCAGACAAAGATGAACTGCCTACCAGACAATTTTGTTTCTCAAAAGCCAATGCTCGATGGTGTGCCTCAGAAATGGATATCGGGACAAAAATATTCACGTAGTCCATGATCTGAACCATTAATCCTCCATTATATCAAGCGACAAGTTGTTCCTCTGTCTCCTGACTATCATTTCGAGCGATCGACTGGTAGAATTTAATTATATATTCATCAACCAACTCGGCATCCTGTTTTAGATTTTGCAAGCGTTGGTACACCAATCCTTAAAAATTATGAGGTAGAAAGTTGGACCGCAAGCACCTCCTCATTTTCCTTCAATTCACGACCTTTGACTTCCCAAGTCTATATCGGGTGAGTTTAATAGTTTTCACCATGCAGATGCCCTGCCATGTAACTAAGTGGCGGTCAATGATATTCTCTTGTTTTTTGGATCTTCTTTGAACTCAAACACTTTCTCGATTGTGGCCAACCAGTCGATGAACCCCTTTGGATTCAAACTAACCATATCAAATTTTGGAATATCAATTCTCATTCCGGCCACCCAATGCTTGTTGTCAGCGCCACGATCATGTCGTGTCCACCTTACAAGATTCTCTTCGAAATACGAATTGTCACCAACACCTAATGTATTTCCAAACTCATCGTCTTCCACTTGCGAATAAGTTTGAGACCTTTTCCCTCCTCGATTCAACAGTTCGACCATCCGACCAGTCAATTGATTAACCATATGATCCATCCTTTCCTCCATACGTGTAATAAGTCGTTGCTATAGTTCTTATTCATGAACATCGTGGGGTGGTCTATTTCTTCTTGGAGGCATTTTAAAATAGAAATTCGGTTCTGATACCATCTGATGCAGCGTATAAACAAACAAAGATTGAACTGATTGATTCATTCAGAATACCCATGATAATCTCTTCCAAACCACGTTGATTCTACGAATACAATAGGGTTGGGCTTCAAAATCTGGTTTGACACACATAAAATTTTGGAAGAAAATTGAAAGTTCTTAAAACTGATCGATGACCATCCTAATTATATCCAACACATAAATAAGGAGCAGAATTTAAAACTGACCTCAAAACAGCCAACAAAAAGTCTATAACTCCATTTAAAAAGTGATTTTCACACTAAAAAATGCGTAAGTTCCATTCAGGTACTTGTCATGACGTACTCTCCATGAAAAGGAATGAAATATTTCACATTGAAAACATCGGAACAACAAACGTGACTTGGCAGCTGTAGGCGATAAGCATTGCAATTGATCTTCTCCATAATCCCCACAGTCCAATTTTCTTGGCTGAAAGCTTGTTGTATTCACCCATCGAAAAACAATCTTTAGTTAAAATAGCTCAAACAATGTCACCTACCTAGCAGAAGGGGCATCACAAATAGTGCTAGACCATCACAAATGGGGCTATAAGAAAGCCGACCTAAGTGAACATAACTTATCGTCCATCTCGCGTTTTGAGGACTCCTTTATATCGTTGTCAAGCTCACGAAGGACCAACTCCATATAAACTGTGGTTTAACCCCAAATTCTACTATTTAGACGTCTAAAATTCTGGTTTGACTTATTTCCCACTTTACCTTAATCTTCTTTTTTAGAGTAAAATCATGTAATTGGTATGGTTACTTAAAATTAAGTGATTTCTTGGTATTATAATATTGGTAATTTTCAGTAAATTTTAAATTTTTGAAAAATTGATAATTCCCTTTTTATAAAAAGGGTTGGATATAACACTTAGAAATCATCTTAGAATTATTAAACATTTTTCCTTTTGTTTTGATTAATAATTGTTCATACTTTTGTTCTACACCAAAACTTCACTAATTTCAGATAAATTGAAAGGAAAGCCTATATTATAAAAAGTTACCGAAATAATACATCAACATCTATAACTTAGACAAATGGGTGTATGCATAATTGTATCATACCAAGGCTACCCTAAAAAGGAGGTGCCTTATTGCTTAAAAAAGTTCTAAACCAAGTGATGCAATTTCTCCATCCATAAAACACCATCTAAATAGTTGATGTCCGAATCTTGACACTTATATATAAGTTATAACGAAGAAGAGACATAAATGGCGTCATTACAGAAGTGCTTTTTTTCCTAAAACAATCAAGAACCCCAAAGAGGGTTTGTTTTATCAATGTCAAAGTAACGTCTAAAGATTATGGTTTCAAATTTTTGTAATTACTAGCAAAAAAAGAGACTTGAATCATCTAGCAAAGATGAAAAAGGGGGTTCATAATCATGTCGAAGGCCCATCGTTTTTGTTGTAGTTTCATGATGTTAACTTTATTGGTCTTTCAAGTGGATTTTTTAATCTATATATCGCGTTCAGATAAATCAGTGCATTATTACTATTGCTAATGCTAGTGAACGCATCATTAGTTTTTGTAGACAAAAGGGAATCATAATTTGTGTTCCCTTCCTACTAATCATCACAAACTAAATTAACCAAGGGGGAAACACAACGTTATAATTTCAAATTGTGAATTTCTCTTTGGTATGTTAGAGAATCCATAATTATTGACTCATGTCTACGTTTTTTGATTTGTTATATCATGATTAATTTTATTAAAAAAAAGCATATTAAATTAAATTATTACCATTTTGCTAAATACTTCTTAAATTAACAAATTTGATCTCTTATTTTTGACATGTTTATAAGTCTTTTCGTTATTAATTAAACACATATAATATTTATAAATTATAAAAAATACATAGAAATAATATTAATTAAAATAAATATTTTACAATATATAAAATTAATATAAGTAGTACTAAATGTATAGCATATAAAAATAATTAACTTAATATGTATAATACTAGACGAATAAAGGGACGTTGCTTAAAATCTAATAAAGTATTTTGTTGTCATGAATCATAAAATAATAATTTTACTATTAAGTCGATATAAAATATTTTAATTATTTTAAATATATATATATATATATATATATATATATATATATATATATATATATATATATATATATATATATATATATTAAAACTACATCATATTAATCATATTAATCGTCTTTTTATATGTGGTTATGTATGAAAATAATTAAAGTATTTTTTAATTCATTATTATTTTTTATTTATTATTAAAATTAATTAGTTGAGATGGATATTTTATATTCGTATAATCATATATATATATATATATATATATATATATATATATATATATATATATATATATATATATATATATATATATATATATATAATCGGGTTAGGACTCAAAAATTGATGAAGATTGCGAGGACAAATATTTGTCATATGATTGAAAAAAATAAACGAATAAGATTTAATTTTATTTATCGTCAAAATCCTCCGAGATCATATGGTGTTTCTGTAATTATGTGAGAAGTTTTGGTATTTTCCGGAAAAGGTTAGTTCTTTGGATGGTTATTTTGGGTTTTTATTCAAAATTGTTTAATATACACAAAGATCGCAATGGAAGACTTTAATTTTAAACAAAATAAAACTAGTTTTATTCCCACTAAACATCATTTTGCAAGAACTTAAAAAGATTAAACATAACCAAAGAAGAAGAAAATAGAACAACTTTTGATTATTTTGGTTCCTTCTGGCAATTAGAGACTTGATGAAGATGACTTTAAGCCCCAAGGAAGAACCTCTCTAGAAGTATCCAGTAACATTTAGCTAACTTGATAAGATGGTAGTCTAATCTTGTAATAACAAATCTCTTAAGCCTTTAAGAACAAAACAAAGCTTTTCTTCTAAAGGAGTGTTCAAGTAAAGTATCAAATTCTTCTTAGTTTGATCTTAACACTTTAAGAGACAAAAACTATAGAGAATATAGAGATAGGAAGTCATAGTTTTCATGGTTTTTGACAAGTAAAAGAAGATATACATGCAAGCATTTTAATCAACTTAATCCAAGTCTTTACACATTGACTGTTGATGCTTTAATACACCATGCATCTGGCAACAAAAGGCTACAAGTGTAAGAACATGACTTTATGATTAAATAACTACAAGCATGTCTTCTTTTCCCTTTTACGGTCTCCTTGAATAATTTATAAAATGAGGAAGCTAGTTTTCTATAAAAACTCTTCTAGTTTTTATAACTTATAAAACATATAAATCTATATAAGACAAAAACCTCTTCTGGTCCAAAAATCAGAAAAAATTTAAGGAATACTTCTACTCAATATAAAAATTTAAGGGATATTTCTACTCAATATAATAGTGACTTTGTAAAAAGAATTTAAAAAAAAAAATTTGACTTGTTTATTTTTTTAATTTTAAAAAATATTTGTTTTTATAAAATATAACGGATTTTTTTATTCAAATTCAAAAAAGAAAATGATTTAGTTGTCCGTAATACTATTTTAGTGAGTTTGCAAAAATAATTCAAAAATGTTATTATTAAGGATACGAACGTTTTCTTTAAATGATTATAACTTTTTATAAAAAATAAGTCGTTGAAATTTTCGTTTTCCAAATTAAAAATCATTTTAAAAGTTAATTATATATCGTATATTATGAAATTTTTGAACAAAAAATTTAAAATAAGGTTGTTTAGAAATCAAACTTTATTTTGAAAGATTACATGTTTTTTTTAAAAAACAAATATTGAATATAATATAGTCCAAAATGAGATGATTCAAAATATTTATGATTCAAAAAATGTAATGATTCAACATGTTTATCATCATTAATTTGTTATGATCTAAAAATATTTTGATTCAAATATTTTATGATCATTAATTGTATTTGTTATTATTCAAAATTAAATAATTTAAAATATATAATGATTCAAAAAAAATTTAAGCAAAAAACATATTCAATTGTATATATTATTGATCAAAAATATTATGATTCAAAAATGATATGATCAAAAATATTATGATTAAAAATAATTTGATTCAAAATTGTATTATCCAAAAATAATTTAATTCAAAAAAAGGATGAACGGAAATTATTATGATGGATAATATTTTTCATATTTAAAACTTTTATAATTGTTAAACATTATAAACTCGGACCGGTATTTAGTTTAAAAAATCAAAAAATCAAAAAATCAAAAAAATTAAAAAATTAAAAACAAAAATAAATAAAAACACTAGTATTTTCAAATATGTTGTAAACGGCATTTTTAAAAAAAATCAAAAATTTGATTTTTTTTTTACAAAAAACAAAAACACGAAGAAAATAAAATAAAAAACCTGAAAACCAAGTGTGTGTGTGTATATATATATATATATATATATATATATATATATATATATATATATATATTCAATTTTTTTAATAATATAAAAAAAGAATTAAACTAAAAGAAAATAAACAAAAATAAATAATAAAACTCACTTATATGATTTTCCATGAACGTTCGCCGCACATGATTAAATCTTCGAGTCTGTATCAATTACCACAGACGTGCGTTGCATATGAACACTTCATGTCCAAATTTTTGGTTTGAGTTGTGGAGAATTGCCGTTGAAGTTCTCATAATTTTTTGAGTTCTCACCGAATCCACATTATATATATATATATATATATATATATATATATATATATATATATATATATATTGTTGTATACTAATAAAACTAAATACATGTTTTGAACCGATATTATTTTTTAACTATTATTAATGTTAATTATTTTAAAATTAAACTATTTGATTATTTTTTGGTTTTAATAATGATTATCATTTAAAATATCAATATTTTTTCAAAATAACATAGAATAGTTTTTAAGTTTTTTTATCTAATCTTATTATTATTTAACTCGAAAACTATTAATTTGGAAAATATCATTATTGCAAAAAATAGTTTTTAGTTAACTTGTTAATTAATTTCACATTTTTATTTAGGTTTTACTTTTAAACCTATATTATTATATATTTATAAATATTTTTTTTAGAATGACATATTTTTTGTAAATATTTAAAAATAGTCTTTGAACCCTTTTCATGTTTATATAACATAAATCAATAAGTTTAAGTATATTTTATTTTGAAAGGTGTATTGCTAGCACTAAATTTAAAACTATAAATGAGTTTAATGTACTAAAACCAAATTAATATTTATATTGGATTTGAAGAGTTGAAATTAAAATTAAAATTACAAATGAGTTTAATTATTAAAAATAAAATTAAAAATAGTTAATCAATTGGAAGTTTGTGAGTTGAATAAGTTTCATATAAACAAATGAGTTTGATCTAATAAAAATCAAATTTAAGATTGTTAATTAGTTGGAAGTTAAAAAGTTAATACGTTTTGTATCAATATGCATTTGAAATCAGTTAATTGATTATATGTTTTTTTGTGAAAATTGAAAAGGATGCACCTTATTTAAAATTACAAATAAGTTTAGTGCATTAAAATTAAATTAGAGAAAGTTAATTAGTTGTGAATTAACGAGTTGTATAGGTCATATTAATATTGTTCAATTGTTAAAACTACATATCATATTTTTTTAGTTTACGTTGTTAAATTACGTGTGTAGATATTAATGTTTTCAATAATTAATTATTTACATAATCAAAATTTATCAACTGTTTAAAGAGTGATAATCATAATATTAATATTTTTATAACTGAAACTCACCAAAAATTATCTTCGACCATTCGTGTTGTTATAACTAATTATCTAATTTTAACTATTTATTTTAAATAATACAAAAACCCTTTACAACTTTCATAAATCCAAATATCATTTATCATTTTCGTCTTGTTATAACATAAATCAAAACACCCTTTATATCTACAACACCAAACGAACATAAACAATAGTTATATAAAGTGGTAATTGTTAAACAAAAATATTAATATTATAAAGTATAATATAAAACTTAAATAAACTTTGTCAATACAATAAACGTCTTTTAGCTATCTATATTTTTTGAGTAAGTACAGATCTCGTTTGAAGTTCATTTTCGATATATAAAATAATATGATTGATGTAAATGAAAAAAATGTATTACATTACCTACTCTTAGGTTGATCTTCATAAACTATGTTTATTCGAATTTAGCTTGAACAATTAATCAAAATTTTCTTCCAAAACATTAAAATTTTGATTATATAAAATCGACCAAAGAAGAAAATGAACACAAAACATTAGAGGCATTTCATAAAAGACATTGCATAAACAATTAGGGCAAGAACCCTTTTAAGAAACCAAGATGGATATATAAATAACATGATTGAGGTAATGGAATAATGTTTTACATAACCTTTTTGTCGGTTGATATTCATAAACTATGTTTTTCCAAATGTAGCTTGAACTATTAATCAAAATTGTCTTCCAAAACATGATAATTTTGATTATATGAAATTTTCCAAAGAAAAACAAGAACACTAAATGTTAGCAACATTTCATAAACATATTGTGTAAACACTTAGGGGTAGAAGTCTTTTAAGAAACCAATAACTAAATAGAAAAATATAGAATCCAAACTCACATATAATAGTTTATATATCATGTTTAATGTTAGAGTAATTAATAATAATTATTAAAAGATAATGAAAAGTCAATAGATACTATGAAAAGACATGAAGGTTTCAAATCAATATGGAGCTTGAAAATATATCTCTATTATAATATAACTAAACGAATTTCCGCGCGTTGCGCAGCGAAGATTAAGAATATATTGTTCAAATATTGAAAAATATATGTTTAAAATGGTTATGTTATTGACATAAACTTTGAGATAATATTTTTACACTAATTTATATATATATATATATATATATATATATATATATATATATATATATATATATATATATAAGTTGAATTATTTTGAAAAATAATATTCATTGACATCAACCCACATTGTTCATTAATAGAGTTAAATATAATTATCTATTTAGTATTATTTTTAACAATTATTATTATTGATTAATTATATTTTTACTTATGCGATCATTTTCTAATTTCAATAATGATGTTCATTTAAAATAAAATTTATTTATAGTTAAATGTAATTTATAATTTGATGTTATTATCATTTAAAATTGTTATTCATTAATTTTAACCCACTTATTATTAATAATAAGTTAAAGAAAACTTTTAAGAAACACTTAATATTATTATTAAAATGTGAAACATACACTAAATAATAAAGTGATAAGATATACAATTTGCATTTCAAAAGAGACTTGCATGGATAATATGACATATCAATATAATTTGATTTTATTATTTATAATTATTGTCTATTAATTTTAAAACCACTTGTCATTATTAATAAGTGAAAGAAACTTTTAAAAAGCACTTATTATTATAATTAAAATGTTAAACGTGTACTAAAATATAAAGTGATAAGATTGACAATTTGCATTTTAAAAAAGGCTTACATGGATAATATGGATAATATGACATATCCATGATTTTTAATTAATTATTGTTTGGAAGCAACATGAACATACAAACTTGTATACAATAGTTAATTAAATATTATAGATATCACCTTCCATAACATATGATCGATAACATGAATCTAATCTAATTGACATTAAAATTTCAACCACAATATACAATGATATTCTTAAAAGAATACTTAAATCAAGAAAATACAAAAAAGAATTAGTATATAACAAACTTACAAATTAAAAACTTCAACATAATAACATGGCTCGAAAAATTATTCAAAGCCCTCAAACCAACACAAAAAACTTTAAACTTGTTTTCTTTGTGAATTTTGTATTTGATTTGTATTTGTGTCTACTCAAAAAGATTTACCTTTTTATAGTAGAGTATTCATTAATTGTTTATTAAATATATTATATAAGTTATAAAACCTTTGAATTGTTAATCATTATTAAGAGACTTTTGAGTGGTATTTATTAAAATAGGAGGTTTCAAATGCATGAGATGTTTGCAAATTTTTATGGGGGTTTCAAATGCATGAGGTTCAAGGAAAAATGCTAACTTTATAAGTATGTATGAGTAGACGAATTCTCACGCGTTGCTCAGTGTAGGTTAAAAATATATTGTTAAAATATTGAAAAATATATGTTTAAAATAGTTATGTTATTGACATTAACTTTAACGTAATATTTTGAACAATATTATTCATTGACATCAACCTACCTTCTTCATTAATAAAATTAAATATAGTTATCTATTTAATATTATTTTTAACAATTGTTATGATTGATTAATTTAAATTTTTACTTATGCGATTATTTTCTACTTTCAATAATGATGTTCATTTAAAATACAATTTATTTGTTGTTAACGTTATGTAATTTATAAATTGATGTTATTATCATTTAAAATTAGTGTTCTTTAGTTTTAAACCACTTATTATTATTAATAAGTTAAAGAAGACTTTTAAGAAACACTTAATATTACTATTAAAATATGAAACATACACTAAATAATAAACTGATAAGATAAACAATTTGCATTTCAAAAGAGACTTGCATAGATAATATGACATATCCATGATTTTTATAATTTGATTTTATTATTTAAAATTATGGATAAGTTAAAGAAGACTTTTAAGAAACACTTAATATTACTATTAAAATATGAAACATACACTAAATAATAAACTGATAAGATAAACAATTTGCATTTCAAAAGAGACTTGCATAGATAATATGACATATCCATGATTTTTATAATTTGATTTTATTATTTAAAATTATGGTTCATCAGTGTTAAAACCACTTATTATTATTAATAAACGAAAGAAAACTTTTAAAAGACATTTATTATTATAATTAAAATGTTAAACATATACTAAAATATAAAGTGATAAGATAGACAATTTTCATTTTAAAGAGACTTACATGGATACTACATATAATATTGCATATCCATGATTTTTTATTAAATATTACTTTGAAGTAACACAAACATACAAAAATATATACAATATTTAATTAAATATTATCTATATCATTTTCCATAACATATGATCAATACCATGAAGCTAATCTAATTTACATTAAAGTTTCAACCACAACATATAATGATTGTCTTAAAAGAATAATGAAACCAATAAAAATATATTAAAAAAAATTAGAATATAACAAACTTACAAATTTAAAACTTTAACATAATAACATGGCTCGAAAAATGGTCCAAAACCCTCAAATCAAGACAAAACCTTTAAACTTGTTTTCCGTGTGAATTTTATATGTGATTTGTATTTGTGTGTCTATTCAAAGAGAATTACATTTTTATAATAGACTGTCCATTAATTGCTTATTAAATATATTATATAAGTTATAAAACCTTTCATGATGTGTGATTAATTACTTTGAAGGTGAAAATGTGTGGGGGTTTCAAATACATGATGTGCTTGGAAATTTGTGTGGGGGTTTCAAATGCATGAGGTGATAGGAAAAATGTCTCATTTATAAGTATAATATGATATGATATAGAATATAGATATAGATATAGATATAGATAGATATAAATATATAGATATAAATATAGATATAGATATATATAAAATAAAAATGATAAACGAGTTAAATTATTTAGTAAAAAAAATAAAATTTTTAAATATTAATTATAGTATATGTCTATATCTTTATCTTTATCTTTATAAATTAAATAAAAGAGGTCATTTATAGAAATAAAAACGATAAAACTATATTTAGTATTAGAGATTAGAGATTAAAATGAGTTAAATTATTTAGTATAAAAAATAAAGATTTTAAGTATTAACTATAATCTATGTCTATATCTTTATATTTATCTTTTTCTTATTAAATTCTATAAAAAAATTCATTCAAATTAACATGGTTCAAGATAAATCATCTATCTAGAATAATATTCATTTGAAAACTACACAACTTTTCATATTATGGTATTTAATGGATTGGTTAATTAAATATATTTAGGACATAACTCATATAACGTTTTAACTTATGCTAATTAATTATTTAGTTAATTAAAATATTTTACATATATAATAACATCACTTTTATTTTAAGTTACTTACACTTGCTTCTCTTCTTCTGTCGATTTTGTTATCTAAAGTCCATAAAAATAAAAAGAAAAAAAGGAAAATATAGAAGGATTTACAAAGTAAAACACAACTACAAGTTATTTAACATATTGTATATGAAAGTGTGTACTTTATTTGTGTGTAGCTTTCAACTATTAATATCCATATATAATTGTATTTTTCTTTATTATTTCCACTTATTTTTCCTTTATATTTTCTTTAAATTTCCTGAAAATTTTTATTATTGTAGACTTAGAGCTAAAAAAAAGTATTATAAAATTTTAATTAATTTTTAAGAATTTGTTTGTTGTAGGATTGTGATATATTTTTGTTGTATATATCATTTCAACTTAATATTTTCTAAATACATTAATAACTTTTGTGTAGAGACAGTACTCCATTAACGTCTTAACTTTTATTTATATTATATTAATCATCACCGGTACAAACAAAAAATGTTATGATCATTTTTTTTAACATATGGATTTTTTTCGTCGATTATACTTCACTCGGTTATGATATACTTTAAGAAAAAGTCTTTATATGTAGTAACAGAAGAAGTGATATGGTCATTCTAAATTCATATATTTTTATTAACTGATGAATTAATTAGCATAAGTTAAAAATATGTAGGAGTTATGGAGTAAAAGTATATAATCAGTCAATCAATTAAATATCATAAGATGAAATTTTGTGGGGTTTTCAAATGAAAACGTTTGAATAAATTGAATAAACAAACAAATGAGTAGTTCTTAAATTAATTGATTTTAAAAGTATTTAACAATACTACTAAATCAAAACTTATACAAAAAAAAGGTGTATAACCTATGGATAAAGATAATCAAAATTATACGATTAAATATAAGTATTATAATATATATCTTAAATATCAAACCTTCTAATAAACATCTCTTTTATCATATTAGTTATATTTAACAACATATATACGTCTATATTTTTTACAATATAATTTTCATCATGCCCAATGCGCAGGTGTTCGACTAATATATATATATATATATATATATATATATATATATATATATATATATATATGAAAATGAAATATACCCTTTAGGGTATAGAAGTTTACAAACGCAATCTACAAAACTACGTAGTTTTGAATAGCTTTAGCTTTCTGAAAAAAAAAACAATTTTCTTAAAAAATGTATGCCGTTAGTTCATTATGTTTAGAGAGTCTTTTAGAATACATTTGGGCATTTTCATTATATTTGCAATTTCTTTAGGTTTTTAGAGAGTCTTTTAGCCTATATTTGGGCATTTTCATTATATTTGGAAAATCACAAGTTTGAAAAGAAGCCTACATCTCTATGCTTCACACATGGTCATTTTCACACTTAGACCATTCGAATTATTATTATTACCTTTCGGTTCAACTTACATACTTTTGGGAATCAAATTTCGAGTCAAAAAGTTTTCTTAATAAAAATTTTGATATGTTAGTTCATTACCTTCAAATATATTCTCTTTAAAAAATAAATAAATAAATAAATAAATAACGAGAAGCTCAAACAAACAAATTCCAAGTTGCAATTATCTTAGATGGGTGACCGGTTCAATTATTGAACAAAATTTTCTTATATTTTGGTCACCCGGTGTTTGATATTCATTTATTTAGGTATATTTTATTGTATATAGATCGAGTTGTTTTTCGCAAATTGGTGATGTTAGGGAGTCTGTCGAGTCGGATACTACGGGAGGTTCATGCCAACACTAAGTGAAACTGATTCTTACAATGGTGCCAGAGCGATGAAACCCAATCACACAAGAGAGTAGCCGGGAGACGTGAGATCATGCAACTTTCATGATTAGAGTGTACACTTAAAAGAAGAGCTCCACACGAGCCCATCCATCTGCTTTCTCCCTACTACATATATTCTTCATTATATGCATGTTCCATTGGGGTTGTGACTGACCGTCCCTCCTTACTCACCTAGAGGACTTGTCCTGGTTGTGGTTTATGGTTCCATTGTCATCAGATGAAAAATTTGTGAGACAATAGCAAGATCAATTCTAACCATGTTGACTAACTGTGATCAGGTTCTATGGTTATATCCATTCTTTTTATTTTTCTTAAGATAGTTCATCCCAAGTTCATTTTATTCTTGTCTTACTTAAGGACAAATAAGGTTTAATCTTGGGGTGATTTGATAGTTTTATTTTATTTACTTTTTTTATAGTGTATTTTAGTATATTTCATTCATATTTTAGTTAATTTTCATGCATATTTTCCTTTTTGTTATTTTATGTCTATTTCGGGTACTTTCTAGTTTCGTGAGCATAATTACAGGTTTTAAGGAGACTAACGGACCGAGATCTTTGGGATCCGATTGGACATGGAGGACAATAAAGATGTTTGGGCTTAATAACTAGTGGAGGTGATGCATAGAGTGGGCTATAGATGGATGGAGAATTGAAGAAGATGGTCTCTTAGTTAATCAGAGATGGAAGAATTTTTCAAGCATGCGGGGATTAATGATCGGGCGATTACGCGAGCTTTGGAGGATTTGGATAAGACAAATTGGTCTCAAATTGAAGAAAACTTGAAGATTTGTGGGCTACAATCTAATGAAGAAGAATCGGATCAGTGGGCTAAAGCAGTGTAGGCCCAAAAATGAAAAAGGCCCATTCTCCATCAGTTCACGCGGCATGCGTAAGAATTCCACATGGCCAGCCTGAGTTCCTGCAAGGGCAATTTCGTGATTTTACTTTTGGCTTCTATTAGCGGAAGTTTGGTGGGACTCTTTTCACACAATTGCACATCCGAACTTAGGAGCATTCTCTGGAGATTTTGGAGCATTTTGAAGGCCAAGAACACCTCAAGAACTTCATCTTTTTGCTCTTGAATCTTGTTAAATGTTTGGTACAATCTTTCTTACTTTGTTTTCTTGAGTTTAGCCATGCTAGGCTAAACTAAAATTTCTTGACTTTGGTGGAATCCTTTGAACCTTTGTTGAATTTTGAAGACTCCATGAACATGTTCTTGAATCTTTATGAGAATGTTTTGTGTTTTAACTTCTTATTACTACTTGTATGTTTTTATTCATAAGATTAGTTGTGCTTGTGGTGATTAGTTGGATAATTTTTTGATTAAGTAAAGGATCCCCAAATTAGCAAGCAACAAATGATTTTTTTGTTGGTTTTACTTCACATAATCATAAAAACATTTTCTCCAACATGGTAGTGAAAGCATTTGACTCCTCTTGAATTTGGTGACTTTTTGGTTCTTAATGCTAGTTGACTTTCACTAATTACATGCTTAATGGAAATTGTGATTTTGACTAAGGAAATCGTTATGAGCTTCTCTAACCATTTTAACAACTAAGAAAAGTCTAGATAATCTCAAGCTTCTTGGATTACTATAGCCAAATTAAAGAATTAATAGAAAGTATTGCACAATTGGATTGTAATGATATGTTCATCAAAAGTCAAAGTGACGAAACCTTAAGTCAACCACTTTTCTCATATTAATTTTACATCAAACTCTTGTTTTTGTTGAATTGTCCATTTAAGTTTTAGTTTAATTCTAGTCTTAATTCAAGTATTTCCAAAAGATCAAAACCCCCCATTTTTATTTTTGTTGTCATTTTACAAGTACTTTTGCAAAGAGATTTTTCATAGAGTTATAAAATTGAACCAATCTCCACGGATTCGACCCCTTTACCACTATACATTATTTTAGTGTAAAAGATTTAGGGTTATTTATTTTGTTGGCCTCGACAACCACCAAATTTTGGCGCCGTTGTCGGGGATTGGTTTTGACTTAATCTGTTTGTTTCTCTATGCCTAGATCTCAATGTGCAGGTACTCTAATTTAAAACCCCGAAATTAAAAAAAAAAGTATGGTTCGGAAATGAACACTCCTTGCATTGAAGACCAACTTTCTGAGCTAGCTCAGTTAGTTATCATTATTGAAAGTGACCAAAGTATGCAACCCTCGCCTCTTCTTTGCGATTTTGGCACCCAAAATGGACGTCATTCCGACATGTGTCCATATTTACAAAGAGAATGGGAAGAAGTGAAAGAGAAGGGAAGCTACTACTGGTCAAACCAATGGAGTTATGATCGACCTCAACATGATCTATGGTGGGAAAAAAACCAAGCTTGGGGATACAACCAATACCAAAGCCCATACCAAGCTTGGAGAAGTGACCAATACCAACCAACTCCATAATTCCAACATCCATATCCTCCACCTCCTCAACAAACTGAAACGACAAGCATGTCCTTAGATGAGATTGTGAAGAGCATTGCCACTTCTACCTAAAATTTCCAGGAAACAACCCAAGCTAGTCTCAAAAGCTTAGAGCAACAAATAGCACAAATTGATAACTAAATTGGTATATACTTGAATTATTAACAAAGTCCTTTTGGGTTGCCCTCAAACCTAATAACTGAATAGGATGACTTTTAGAGAGAGAGAGAGATTGATTTATTGATTTATTATACGATTATAAATAGTAATAAATGATTTATTAATATATTATGAAAATAATATATTAATTAGAAATAGTATTATTTAATTAAAAATTAATCAAAAATTAATTAGAATTAATTTTTGGATTAATTGGATTAATTAAAAGTAGAAGGACCAAAGGTGAAAATGTTCAAAAGTTGAACATTGAGCAATTCTAGAACCTCCCTATGCGGGGAAAGAATTCTAAAAAGTATTTTAGGGTTTCCTTGGGCATTAAGCAACCTTGGATACCTTAGGGAGGAAGAAAAAGGGATAAAGGCTTATCTTAGGAAACTGCCTTATCCAATACCTTCCTAGTCACCTATATAAACCCCTAAGGGTTTAGATTTTCGGATTCATGACTTCAAGATCCTCAACTTCGAAAATTATCTCCTCTCTTGAAGTCTCCTTGGTTGTTAGGGTTTGGGTGTGAACCATCAGAGGCACGAAACTTGTGGTGCTTGCTTCCAAGAGTATTTCAAGAAGGTTTTGATTAGTTATTTACTACAATAACTAAACGGTATGTAAACCCTAACTTGTTTATCATTTTGGAAATTACCATAGGGTTCATAGGGTTCTTCTTCTTTAATATAATGTTACTTCAATAGTATTATGACTTAGATCTTTAGGTTGCATGTATCCTTAAGTGTTAAGGATTTATTCGCGTTATTACATGTAAAACCCATCAGTGGTATCAGAGCATAAGGTTGTCTAACAATTGAATGTACATTGCTTGAACTTGAGCAAGGAGGATAAACAGAATCGTCATTCTATTTCGACGCCACGACGTTTGTTCTTCTGCCACGACGTGGTGATCTTCATATACGCGTTTTTCTGATTTACCATGACGTGGCAATTTTTCGCCACAACGTGGTGGACGATTAGGATAATTACTTTAGATAATGTTTTTTAATTGTATCCAAAACCGAATAATTATCTTAGTAATAAGATATCCTTATCTTGAATTTGTGAATTATCCATAATGTTTTAATAATATTTAATTATTTGATTAATTATAAGATCCAGATTAAAAACATAATTGGTTTATTTTAAATTAAATTACTTCCTTAATTTCAAAAAAATTAATTTAAACCTTGTATTTAAAAAAATGTTTTAAGATACACCTTATATATAATATTAAAAGTTAATTACTATATGTATAATACTCAGTCAAATTGCTAGTACGGCTCATTCACGAAGCTATACTATAAGGAGAGTTCAAGGAAGTGGCCTATAAAATAACCTCTATTGGGTATCCATTCTTACCCACCGCTCTCTTGTATGGTGGAGGGTGGTTAGCCGAACGGGTTTCATAGGACATAACTTCATTAAAAGTATAATGATATAAAAGTAACTAAACTTTTATTTATAAAATCACACTCTTAGTTACTTTAGGAAAAATGTGAAAAGTATGCTAATCCATGAAAACACACATCATGCTTTATATGTAGTTAGTGGAGCGGGTGTGGTTAACCGACACACTAATAGGGACTATAAAGAGATATGATGGACATCTTTAATATTATCACTGTTGATCGAGTGTGTGTGGTTAACCGGCACATCAACGTGAGATGGTAAATGACATCAAGGTTGTCAAGCGGGTTTGCATGGTTATTCACATCACGTTTGTGATCCTCGACATCCCAGTCAAAAAAATGAGAGCATAATTTGAGATTAAATATGTCATTGATATGATTCAATGAATCTCATAAGAGCTAGTTGTTTCATTAGACTGGAATTGGTAAAAGCCTTACCTACCTAAAATAAATTTGATTTTGATTACGGCATCCCTCCTAAAATTTCGAATCGAAAATATGGATTCTAAACTTAATTTAAATTTATGGGTTAATAATTAAGGATTAAAATCAACTAACTTGAATTCTCTGTTCTCCCATTATAGATGTCAAGTCAAGACAATAATGGTCTTCCTCATTCCTTTGGAAATGTTTTTCCTCTTCCTTCTAAAGATGATCTTCCACGTTCTAATCAAGGTGAAAATGTTTTTTCTTCTTTAGGAAATGGTGGAACTGGATATTATGCTCTTCCACCTCCTCCTCCAGTGACTCTCCCAACGTTGCATTTTCCTCGAGTTGAAAGATACGAAACTAATCAAGCCCAATTGGCATGTAGACATCAGGATGGAACATTTGTGTGTGCACATGTTCTAAAAATGAAATCGTACATTGACAATTTGGATAAAATGGGTGTCATTTTCCCAATGGAGAAAGCAATTGATTTGGTTTTTCTCTTGCTTTCAAAGTGATACGAACAGTTCATTGAGAACTTTCATGTGATGAACATCAACGTGACACTAATTGATCCGACACAAATGTTGATTGTTGCTGAAGAAAAAATGCTTAAGAGAACATTTGAAGCAAAGTTGCTTACAATTCCAAGGTTTCCATGGGAATTGGTAATGGTGACATAGATGTTTCAGAAAAGATTTCTCTTCCTAATGGAAAGGGATCAGCCAAAGTCAACCTATTTGATCGTATGGTAAAGAAAAAGGCTAGTTCTGAGATAGCTCCATGTGTTAACCCCAAAAAGTCCATATGTTTCTATTGCCAATGGAATGGAATTGGTTGTGAAGCTGCCCACAGTACCTAAAAGATCTCAGAGATAGTGAAGTCAAGTTGTGTGACTCTACTTTAGGTACATCTATTATCTACCTCCATTATTTTTCCAAGTTCTTATTCATAGACTTTTAATACATCATGTAATGATCACATTTGGTGTTATTGCAGGTTCCAAGAGAAAGAAGGAAGCTTAGGCAGAGTGAGCTAAATCTGATCATGGGAAATAGACTTTGGTCACATGATTCGATGATCCGAATTTGGAGTTGCTACTTAGGAGTTAGGATAGATTGTTATTTCTCTTAGGAGATGTCTAAAAACATAGTTTTTCATTTTATGTGTTGTAAGGACAAGTTCCAATTTTTCGTTTATTTTCAATAAAAGTGAAAATTTGGTTTATCTAGTTGCCTCATTTTATATTTCCTTGCAATAGCATTGATGAAAGTGTTGGTTACATTTCTTATATTAGCAATATTAATTTTTGGATTTGATTCTTTTAATATCACTTGTGGTATTGTCAAAATTGACCAAATGAAAAGAAATCTCATCACCAACTGGGCAAATACTTGGTATTGTATAATTCGTGTTGTATAGTATATGAGAATCTTGTTCATATGAAACAATTATAACTATCTCATTGAGCACATGTTTATATGAGTCAAGTGAAGGACCAATCGATCTAGTAGATGTTGATATAGACTATTCAAATCCACCACAAAGGACGATAAATCTATTCGTCATGATTTTCTGATATTTCGATAAATATGGTTGTGTTTATAAGATCAAAACATAATTCTAATACTTTGAAAAGATTCAAATAGTAGCAGAACGAATAAGAAGAATCTACAAGGAAGAAAGATAAAAGATTCTCCAATCTGAGAAGAAAGGAGAATACTTTAGTATCATGTTTTGTGACCATTTTAATGATTGTTGAACTATAGTACAATTGATCTTCAAAGAACATCTTAGTACAATTGGACGACTAAAAAGAAGAATCATATATTGTTGGAATTGTTCAATTAAGAGATGAGTCATACTTCGTTTCCAATTGAGTTTCAGAGCCATGCTCTAGTTACTACAAGTCGTATCTTGAAACTCATTTCAAACGAATAAGGTTTATAACACATCGTGAAATATGGAATAATAATGCTTTTTTACTCTAGCATATATAGAATTGGAGTTGTGATGTTTTTGTAATCGAGAAACAAAGGATAAACTGAGACCTATTCTATAAAGTGTTTTCTTGTCAGGAATCCACATGAACTTTTGAATATTTGTTTTAGCTTGTCAAGGAATGTTCCTTGAGAGAAAACTCATATGTCAAGAAGTCAGCGGGAGTCTTATTGATCTTGAGAATATCTGGAGTCGATCGACAATAAATCTTTTAGTTATCACTAGCACGCGACCTGAGGTTGATAACAAGTCGTGTTTGATTGAGACATTCTTAATTCTTTGCACCATCCAGTTTAGTTGGCAATGTTTATAAGTTCTATGTTTTTCATTTAACTGCAAAAGCAAAGCACCTTGATCAATGAATATACATTGATCAATATGGGTGAGTTTCTCAACAATACGGAAGCACTGGTGGGCCCTTGTGCTACTAGAGGGAAAGAAATTTAGAATAAATGAAGTTCAGTCCATGAAGGAAATCTAGCTTTGGATTTAGGTTTTTACCTTAAACCTTGTCTTATGATTGTAGGTTGGAAATGATAGATTGCCATGGATGGGAGCGCACTATAAGAAAAAACGTGATTTTGCTACGGAAGGAATCCGTTGCTAAAAGCTAAAATTATGTTGCAAATGACCATTAGCGACGGAATTTGCAACGACCTATTTCCGTCCCTAAAAATGCCATAGTGAGGGTTTGCAACGGAAAAGATAATTTTGTCACAAATGTGACAATGGAATGAAATCCGTGGTAAGTGGTATTTCGTCGTGTATTCTGTAGTAGGATTCCATCGCATAATCCGTGGTAGTTATTCCATCACAAATTCTGTGGTGGTGATTCCCTAGCAAATTCTGTGGCGGTCATTCCCTAGCAAATTCCGTGGTGGTCATTCCCTAGCAAATTCTGTGGTGATGAATCCATAGAAAATTCTGTGGTGGTGATTCCCTAGTAAATTCCATGGTGTTCATTCCCTAGTAAACTCCATGGTGGTCATTCCCTAGTACATTTCGTGGTGGTGATTCCGTAGAAAATTCCGCCATGCTGAATCCCTAGAAAATTCCGTTTGATGATCTCCTAGCAAATTTCGTGGTCATGAATCCCTAGCAAATTCCGTTTGATCACTTCCTAGCAAATTCTGTGGTCGTTAATCTCTAGCAATTTTAGTGGTGTATATATTATATACCAGATTCAATATGGACCGATGGATAATTGATTTGTAAATTATATCCAAATAATTTTGTAGTAATATATGAAAAACAAAAAAAACAAAAAAATCATAACCATTATATCATAAAATAACAAAATAATTATTTATTACATGAAAAAAAGAAAGTTGCTACTCTAAAATACATAATCTTCAATAAACATATATCAACCTACTACTCTTGTTGTTTTGTAAAGACATTAATAAGATCCAATGCCGTTTGAAGTTGTTTTTCAAGATGCCCGACCCTTGCTTTGTTTTCCTCTTGTTGAGCGTTCATCATTTCTTTAAGCTCTTCGTTTTGTTGTTTTTGTTTAGCAACAAGCTCCCTCGTTTCTTCTATTTCATCATTTTTTTCTGGAATGTAAGATACATCCGTTTTACCATTCCTATTGGGAACCGCCTTTGCAAAATAGTCTAATCCATAAAGTCTTCTTTTTTATCATGACCACCAACAACAACATAAAATAGCTTGTCCTCCTCAAATTCAAGACCTTCAGCTTCCAACTCTTCCCGTTTTTCTGTATAGGCCGCCTACAAAATAAAAATATTATAAGTTAAAAGATATCAAATTTAGGAATGATATTATGGAGTAGCTACAATATAAAAGTTAATTTAAACTGAAATGAATATTACATGAATTTGTCTATCTTTTTCATTTGTGAAAGTGACTCCATCATGTCCTAATTTCCTCTTCTACATAAATACCCTATAAAAAGTCAAATATACAGATAAACATATGCAAACATTGATACGATGTACCATTTAAAAAATTACCAAATCAGAAGCTATCTTCAAATGACATGCGGATCCAGCGTTATGTGTAGGTTTTGCTACTCCATCAGCTACACCGTTACGCCTATTTTTCTTGTTCTGCTCAGATTTTAGCTTGTATTCTTCTGTATTCCATTTTAATTGCCAGGAGTTCCAGACTTCCTGTGGAATATGAGCTGGTTTAAAGCCATGTTTGTTTCTTTTTGGGCTCCTCATGTTGAAGAGATATTGACCATAACTTTGTGCCGCTTTCCTTGCCCAAGCTTGCCTCACCAGCGAGTCTATTGTTTCATCCTAAGAACATTTTTTCTACACATTAACAATATAAACATAAGTTGAAGTGTAAATGTTTTCCAAACAACAATTTATCACTTATATTTAATTACCTGAAACTCCTCCCAATATAATTTGCGCATTTCTTTGCTTACTTGTGCCCAAGCTTACCCTTCTGAATCTACTATTTGTTTAAAGAACTGACTAATAAAGTGTGCACAAGGGCCTAGTGGCATTAGCCTGCAAGTAATCATGTGATGTGTTATGTTATGAATTGATATGTAAGTGTAAACCAAAATTTAATACATAGAAAAAGTTGTAATTAAGATTTGATTGGTAACTCACGTATTTTTCCAAACATGAACATTTAAACATCTATCTGGTCCACAATCTTCAGAGGAATTGTTTTCACCTTCTACACTTTCCACTACAGATCCATTCATGGTTGGTTGTGTTGGTGATGGGGTAGATTCTGGGATAGGTGTTGTTGATGGGGTATATTCTGGGGTAGGTGTTGGGATAGATGTATATATTGAGGATGTGGTAGTTCCTTTACTTAAGGAGGGTGTGGTAGTTATTGTAGTTGTGGATGATGGTAGTGTAGATGCAGGTTTTGAGGTTGTGGTAGTAGATATAGGTGTTGATTATGTGGTAGTGGGTGTTGGTGTTGAGGATGGTTTAGATGATGTAGGTGCTGAAGTTTTGGTTATTGATGTTAGTGTTGACGATTGTATTGTTCCAGTTTCTGAAGTTTTAAATGTTTTTTTTCTAAGGAGGGTGTGGATGTTGTAAGTGATGCCGAGGAAGTGGTAGTCATGGGTGATGTTAATGATACAGGTTTAGGGGTTTTGTTGGTAGATGTTATAGGTGCTTTGGATGTGGTTGTTGGTATTAGGAAGTCAATTTCTTCAACTTGTAACTGTCTGTTTACGAATTTTGCAGCAAAAATCCGGTTGCGTTTCATAACTTGCGGTGCAATGAATTTAGTTGGTTTCACACCGGATGCTCCTTTTGCTTTCGAGGTCGACATCTTTCTGACACAAACAAGAAAAATAAATTATATATGAAGGCGTTACTTTGCATGCAAACTATTGAATACGATCAAAACCAATTTACATGAAGATGATCAGAGAACAAAAAACGATTGATCATCACGACAACAATAAATTAAATAAAAGTAAATTTTAGATGAGTGACAACCTATATCGCCAAACTCAGTGCACAAATGTATAATGAACAAATATTTCGATCAATTAGCCGCCGGAGATGATGATTACAGAAAATGTAAACCCTATTTCTAATCGGTAAACTTACCCTAATATGCAGTATAAACTTGCGTAGGTTGGAGGGAAATGAATTGTGAAATACTTTGAACCTCCGCTAATAAAAATTCGAACAATACTAATTACCGCTAAATATTTAGTAATTCAAATTTATTTAAAGTAGTTACAGATTGATAGATAGGGTATATACATATAAATAACGTCAAGAAAGAACATAGACTAACGATGTGTTCATAGTATAATTTTAACTTAAAATTATATACGAGGACTAAACATTAATAAACTATACATCTTTATGCTTTTCTGTTTAAACTGAAATTTATATACAAAAGACGTACGGTTCATATCAATATATATGGTAGTGGCTTATGGTGTCCATGGTATACCCATGGATGACATATGGATGACATATGGGTCATTTGTCAACATTGTATTGGCTTATGGTGTCCATGGATGACATACGGGCCATTGGTCGACATGGTAGTGACTTATTGTGTAAGTGGATGACATATAGTTGAGTGGTCGACATGGTAATGGCTTATGGTTTCCATGGATGACATATGGGCCATTGGTCAACATGGTAGTGGCTTATGGTGTCCATGGATGACATATGGGCCATTGGTCAATGTGGTAGTGGCTTATTGTGTCCATGGATGACATATGGTTGATTGGTCCACATGGTAATGGCTTATGGTATCCATGGTTGACATATGGATGACATATGGGCCATTGGTCAACATGGTAGTGGCTTATTGTGTCCATAGATGACATATGGTTGATTGGTCCACATGGTAATGGCTTATGCTGTCCACGGTTGACATATGGATGGCATATGGGCCATTGGTCAACATGGTAATGGCTTATGGTGTATATGATATACCCATGGATGACATAAGGGCTGCAATATTATTGAGCATAATATTATGGTTTTTCAATTTAAAGAAACGGAAGTTAATTTAGTTTAGCTGGCAAACACGTTTTACTTCTTACCCGAAGTCGTAGGTTCGAATCCTACTTATGTCAATAATTTTATTTAAATTCGCCTCTCTAAATTTAATCAATATTTTTTATTTAACTTCATCTTTTAAAATTTAAACTGTTCAATTTAGTTACAAAAATGCCCATAGGTTTTGACAAAAATACCCTAACCATTTACGTAGTAACCTTTTTTACATTCAAGGGCAGTTATGTCAATTCATAGTCTAAACACTTAGGCGCCATAATTTGTAGTCAGAGTCATCCCGTCGTTTCAGTTTATCGGCGATACATCGTCTACAATCCATTACCAACACTCAAAATTCCTGCACGTTGATCAATAAACCCTAAAATCGTTGTTGCTACATAATTTGGATTACACTCCACACAGATCAACATAATCGCAGCAAGTTATTCTTCAAAAAGAATGCAAACAAGGCAACAAGTAACAAGGATCACTGCTTTGCCATCACACTTGATCGAAAAAATAGTAACTACGGTTGGGGGAAATTCACCAATCGATGCTTTTAAGTGTCTGATAGTGTAAGTATGATGTGCATTACTTCTATTAAACTTGTGTACATACTTAATTTAGTGTTTAATATATGATTTTTGTGTTGATTTGTGAATTTCATATATATATATATATATATATATATATATATATATATATATATATATATATATAGTTGCAAACTCTTTAGGGATTCTGTAACATCAGACGCATTATATAAAATCACAGAGACAAATTGAATAAGGTTTCGTCCATTAAGTATTCACCAGTATGAAGTCATAAGCAAATGCAGAAAGTTGAACAACCCACACGTACTCTTCAACGATGGAATGATACTCTGTTTTTAAGCAATCGGATAATTGCGAATTCAGTTAGTTTTCTACATTTGTATTTTTAAAATTGTATGATTACTTATTGTATGTCAGGCGAAGTATTTTATGATAGGGGAAGAAATAGCAGGGAAAAAGTTGCTTGAAAATGCAGCCGATCAGGGGCAGTTGGATGCGATCTTCGTTCTGGGAATGATGTTGATGGTCGAAGGCATTGAAAGGAAGCAAGAAGCTCTGATCATGTTAAATAAAGCCTATGTTAATACTGGAAGAAGTTGGAATCTAAGAGATACCTGTAACAAGGTTCATAACCACTTGGTAAGGAGAACAAAGGAGATAAAGTTCCATGGCTTACATAGAAGTTGTGCAAAGCATCCTTCTGTGGGCAGTTATTACACAACTTTTATGAGTCAATACAGGTGGTTATTGAATTGTGATATTTGTTTGTGGGATGCGTGTTTCGTTAGGTTTGCTTTGATGTTTGACATTAGTTTCGAGTAGATATATATAATAGTTGTTTGATTCACACAATTAGTGATGCATATTGTAAGTGTATTTTGATGTAATGTGAATACATACTTTTAACTTTATTAAATGTTAATATATATATATATATATATATATATATATATATATATATATATATATATATATATATATATATGTTAGTTTTGATATGTATGTTATTTTTGTCTTTGTCATTTTACTAACCAAAAGTCCATTGTGACCTATAATAGGTTATATTGTTTGAATACTGTGTTTTGACCGAAATACCCTTACTAATCACATATATGGATTGATTTCAAGGGCACTTCGGTCTATTTGCAATCTCTACAGTGAAGGCGCCATTTTTGCTATGGAAATAAAAATAAGTGTTTAATCAAGTCGTTACTAATAAGGAAAATACCGTATATAGAATTTATATTTTAAGTAGCTCTATATCTATATTTATTACGAATGTTTTTTAAAATTACCATTACTCGTATACTACATGGGTTTTAACCTGGTATTGAATAATATCGACCCAATAATTTGACCTAGTATCCATCCAACACATTGAAATCAAGGGTTGTCGAAGGTTCCCTAATCGATACACACTTTGTTTGCATATGTGTTCTGCAAGTGTCGATCTCAATTAAACCATTCTACTAAGGTAAAATATTGTGTTATTTAAAATTATAGGTTACTTTAAATATTAAATACAATGAACAATCAAAGTAGAAAGTGGATGTATGAATGAAAAGATAATTGTAGTTGTGTATCCCGTGTTTTCGTACAAGGAGTGAAAATTTTTATAGATTTTGCTACCAGTCAACATAGGTTCATGGACCAAGATAAAATCAAATGCCCATGCATCAGATGTCGTAACGTACCATATACATAAGTTGATACTGTAAAGCATCATTTGTACAAGTTTGGTTTTGTTGAGGAATATTGGTTTTGGGATAAACATGGCGAAATATAAATTGATGATGACAATACGTTTTGTGGGGTGGATGATTCAAACATCGATTTTAGTGAATGTGCATGTTCTTATAGACAAATGGTCATAGATGCAATGACTCCTGAATTAAATAATAGTAATCCTGAAGAGGAGCCAAATGCACTAGATAAAAAATTCTTTGATATGCTAGATGCAACCGATAAAGAATTGTGGCCTGGATGTAAAAAAGTGACACAACTATCTGCTGTAGCTAGATTATTGAATATAAAATCAGAATATCGCATACCTGAGCAAAGTTATGACGCTATCTGTCAGTTGATAAATGATGTGTTACCAGAGGAGAATAATATGGTAGGTAGTTTATACGAAAGCAAAAAGTTAATACAAGCACTAGGTTTGCCTATGGAGATGATTGATTGTTGCAGGTCTGGATGTATGATATATTGGAGCCAAGACAAAGATCTTTATCGGTGCAAATTCTGCAATGCAGATAGGTATAAACGGTCAAAAAATTTGGCCAGATGTTCTCGCGTATCCTTTAAGAAAATGCATTACTTTCCTTTGACTCCAAGGTTGAAGAGACTGTATGCTTCACAAGCCACAGCCGCTTCCATGCGATGGCACTCCGAGAATCATGGACATGATGCTGGAGTAATGTGTCATCCATCCGATTCAGATGCTTGGAAGCACTTTGACAAAAGTCATCCTGCATTTGCAGTAGAAGTACGTAATGTAAGATTAGGCCTAAGTACAGATGTGTTTGCACCACATGGAGCATTTGGAAAACAATATTCATCTTGACCTATTATTATAACACCTTATAATTTTCCACCTTCTATGTGCATGAAAGAGCCTTACATGTTTTTTACCGTACTTGTGCCAGGACCATCAAACCCTAAGCATAAAATAGATGTATTTTTGCAACTAGTTGTTGCAGAGTTGGAGCATTTATGGGAAGAAGGCGTAGTAACATATATGATATATCTTTAAAACAAAATTCCCATCTAAGAGCAGCTTTGATGTGGACAATAAGCGATTTTCCAGCATATGCAATGTTGTCGGGATGGTCTACAATATGTAAGCTAGCATGTCCTCATTGTGGGAAACATACACAAGCTTTCAGACTAAAGAATGGTAATAAGATGTCATGGTTTGACTGCCATAGAAGATTTCTACAGGTAAATCACCCTTATAGAAAGGATAAAAATAAGTTCAAGAAGAATCGTGAAGTGATATAAGGTCCTCCTCAAAGTAAGAATGGTGAATAAACTTTAAGGGAGATTGAACAATTAGGTTTGGTAAAAGTGACTGAACTGAATGTTGATGATGTGAACAAAAGATGTGGCGATCATGGTTGGAAAAAGAAAAACATATTTTGGGATTTACCATATTGGAAAACAAACCTCATTAGACATAATTTAGATGTTATGCATATTGTGAAAAATGTATTTGAAAACTTTTTTTACACTGTAATGGATGTCAAAGGGAAGACGAAGGACAATGTATCAGCCAGAAGAGATCTAAAGTTGTATTGTAGGAAGAGAAAAGGAGTCGAAGATAATGAAATATCATACTACGCTCTGGACAAGAATCAAAAGAAATTTGTATGCCAATGGGTGGAGAAATTGCGTTTCCCCGATGGTTATGTTTCTAATTTGGGGAGGTGTGTTGATTTAACAGGGTGTAGACTGTTCAGAATGAAAAGCCACGATTGTCATGTTTTTATGCAAAGATTGATGCCAATTGCATTTCATGAGATGTTGCCAAAACAAGTGTGGGAAGCATTAACAAAGTTGAGTATTTTATTCAAAACATTAACAGCAACATCAATCACAACAAAAGACATGGAAAGGATTAAAACCGAGATCCCAATAATACTATGTAAATTAGAAATCATATTTGTCCATGGTATTTTTAATTCCATGGAACATTTACCAGTACATTTGTCATACGAAGAGAAGATAGATGGTCCTGTCCAATATCGATGGATGTATCCATTTGAAAGGTTTGTATGGTACATCATAATGTATGTTGCTATTTTTGTAAGCTAATTTAAATAATATTCACTATAGGTATCTAAATCAGTTGAAAAAAGATGTGAAAAATAAAGCTAGAGTGGAAGGGTCCGTTGTTAATGTGTACTTGCTACGTGAAGCATCAATATTTTGCTCTCATTATTTCGAGACTGGTGTCCCCACACGTAATAGAAAGTTGCCTCGAAATGATGATGGAGGAGGAGATGAGCAAGCGGATGCTAACAACGGCATGTTAGATATATTTTCATATCGTGGGCGACATTATGGAAGATTCACGAATAGAATGATGTCTGATGAGGAAGTGCATGCTTCCCAAACTTACATACTCCTTAACGAAGATAAGATCAAGCATTACATCAGGTACATAACATATGCATCACTTTTAATTATAATAATCATTTGTTGTGTAATTGCTATGAATTAATAACATTAACATGAATGATTTTGTTTATTACGTTCATAGTAACTTCAAAATGTTATTCAAGTGGTGATACAGAATATTTGAAGAAAATTTGAATGAACTTATGGGAGATATGGATGAACAGGTCCTTGCAGCTGAAGTTGAGAAGAACTTTGCAATATCGTTTCAAAACTATGTGGGTGTTATTTTTGTATTTTTTAAAATTTATTATTTTTTGTTATGGTTAATATTAACTCTAATTACATGTTTTACCATTTTTCATATAGGCACATAAGAACCCGATAAACAACAAGTATATATTTGACCTTTCCAAAATGTCATTCAAAAAAGTGAAATTATATAGTGTATACTTTTTCAATGGTTACAAGTTTCACACAGAAGCTCATAGTCTAAACAAATCAACAACCAATAGTGGATTGTGTGTTAGTAGCCAAGGAGGTGATTATTATGGTAAGGTAGAGGAAATTTTAGAATTCGAGTACCCTGGTTACCCAATTAAAACCACGGTTTTGTTTAAATCTCATCGGTACGATCCAACACCTAACTTAGGAGTTAAGGTTCACAAACAATATAACTTGGTCGAGATAAACGTCAAAAGAAAATACAACAAGTTCGAGCCATTTGTTTTAGCCATGCAAGCCACTCAAGTGTGTTACATTCCTTACCCAAGTTCGAAAACAAACAACTCAGACTGGTGGGTTGTATTTAAAGTTAAACCTTGTGGTTGGACCGATGAAAATCATCCTCAGAAAGACGTTGCTTTCCAAGAATATGAAGTTGAATCAAATGAAATCATTATACCAAGTGCAGCCGATACAGACAATTATGATGATCACGAAATGTCAAGCAACGGTTCAGATAATGAAAATAATATCGATGAAGAAGGTGAAATTCATGAGGACGACGATGATGGTATTCCTGACATCGAGGGCAGTTATGAGTATAGTACATCGAGCAATGAAGAAGAAGAGGATGAAGAAGAAGAGGAGGAAGAAGATAATGACTAGATGTTTTTGGGTTTAATGTAAACTAGGAAGAAAGCCCGGGCTTCGCCCCGGGATGTTTTTTTGTGTTTTTTATGTCGAAATGTAGAACTGTTGACTGTAAAGCCCAAGAGTATCAAAGTGGCTAAAGAATTGTGGAAAAAACCTAAATGTTTTTCGTGTATATTATGCCAAATTTATAATTTTTTACAATAAGGACTAAAATCTAAAGGGCCAAAATTGTAAAAGTATTGTTTCGTGTATATTGTGGAAAAAACCTAAATGTTTTTCGTGTATATTGTGACAAAAATCTAAAGTTTTTTTGTGTTTTTTTTTTTACAAAAATGTAAAAGTATTGTTTCCAAGGGCCAAAATTGTCAAAGTTACCAAAAAAATGTGGAAAAAATCTTAATGCCTAAAAAGTTCCTATTGCTAACTCTTTTGTGCTTATATATATATATATATATATATATATATATATATATATATATATATATATATATATATATATATAGTGACATCCCCAATTTCACGGCCAGAAAAGACCGGTTTGTTTATGCTTTATTTTAAAATCAGAGTAATCATTCAAAGAAAACCATTGCGGAATTTGTTCCCAAAACGAAATATGATAAGAATTTATCAAAACCATTTCTTAAAGAAATGTATTTTCATTATATAACAAAATCTCGGGATGTCATGTTCCGATACAGACCAAAAGCATAAACAGATCAAAATAGACCTTACAATAGTTATTTATAACTACTGGCCTATAATCCATTATCTCTCGTCATGTCAACCAACTTATGCTCTTGAGCCACTTCCTATAATACAAAGAAAACTGAGTGGGTCAGGCTTGGGAGCCTGGTGAGCATATAGGGTTTTCAACCCACAATAATACAATTATTATATTCAATCATCAAACAATCAACCCAATTACCCATCCCCATTATCTTCTTTATTTCTTAAGGTTTTACCCTAAGAATCAACTATCCTTCATTCATTCATTCCTAAGGATTGACCTAAGGAATTGGCACAAAATCCATTGCTACATAAGGCGCATCTGCCAACTTTATCCTTTAAGCGCCTCTGCCAGGATTACGACATTCACTATTAGGCGCATCTGCCAACATTATCCTTTAAGCGCATCTGCCAGGATTATAACATTCACTATTTGGTGCATATGGCAATATTATTCTTATCATATTTCATACCTCATCATTTATCTACCCATGTTTTCCCCAACATATTCGTAGATATAAAATACACTTACAGTTTAACTTATTTAAAACCTGTACCAAAGATTGCATTCAACACCCATCTCAAATAAACAAACAACTTATTAACACATATCACGTATTTTATAGCCAAAACTTCATATTCAACACCCATCTCAGATAAACAAACAATTTATTAACACATAGTACGTATTTCATAGCAAATACTTCATATTTATGTGTTAGAAGAAAGTGACTACACACTCACCTGATAAGACGATGATCGGACAGCACCTCGTCTATTAAAATAATCTTTTCCGATAAAACCGGGACGTTTTCTCCAAAACCGGGCTTCACGCGGGCAGAGTTTCGGCTCGAAAACTATATTTCTCGGGATCTTCGGGGCTTCGGGACTTGCTTCGGGTGTCGGGATGATACCGGGGCTTCGGGATTATTTCTCGCACGTAAATCAAGAAATATGGGTGAGAGAGAAGAAATTTGGCAACTAAACTCGGCTGCCCTTGTGATCTATTTATAGAGTGCTGAGCACCGGATTACGTTGGGCGTAACCCCAGAGTACGCGGGGCGTACTCACTCGTCGACATGTACGTTGGGCGTACTGGGTGGATAAGGTCGGATACGTCATGGTCTCGGACCCGAGACACGCAAGTGGTCGATCAGGGCAACGTGGCCCAATTCGGTCCATGTATACGGGTACACTGGGCGTAACCTGATTTATCAAACTTCAAAAATTCGTAACTTTGGCATACGATCTCCGTTTTCGACGTTCTTTATATCCACGCGTAGGTGAGACTATGCTCTACAACTTTCATTTAGACTCCGTCGGCTAATTTTGGCTTTATTTTTAATATAATATTTTTAACAGGCCGAAACAGGAAATGTCCGTTAAAAATTCATAACTCCTTCATCCCACGTCCGTTTTCGTCTGTCTTTTTACCGTTGCACTACTATTAATGAGATCTTTGATTCTCGTTTAGATTTTTCGGCTAGAAATCACTCGATCTAAAATTTGAGTTTCGGGCTGCATACTTCAAAGCTGAAACGTAGAAAAATCATAACTTCCTCATACGAAGTCAGATTTGGACATTCTTTTTATGCACGCTCTCGGTTTAATGAACTCTACAACATTTGTTTAGATCGCTAAGGTCAAATATCGCTCTATCATGAATTCACTATTTACGTCGCGCTGTGTCGTGCCGGTTCTGTTGCGAAACTTCGACAGGTCATAACTTCTTCGTTATAACTCGGATTTCGGCATTCTTTATATATCCGGAACCCTTGTCACGACCACTACAACTTAGTTAAGATTATTCATTCTAAATTATCTTCTATCAAAAAAGTCATTTTTGATGCTTATCGTCTCTAAATTGACTAGCCCTGATCCACGGGCGTTACATATATATATATATATATATATATATATATATATATATATATATATATATATATATATATATATATATATATATATATATATATATATATATATATATATATATATATACTAATGTATTACATTATAGATTATGATATATATGTTGTTTTTGTCTTTTCCATTTCAACAATCAAAATTCCACTATTACCTATAAAAAGTTATAATAGTTGAATAATTTGCTTTGACACAAATATCCTTAGTATTCACATATTTGGAATGATTTCAAGGGCACTTTGGTCTTTTTGCACTCTAAAGTGTTAAGGCGTCATCAAAAACTCTGACCTCACACCGGCGTTATCAGTTCTTCAACCATTCAGAACGTCTCAACTTTTCCGGACGATAAATCTCCATACAAACACTAAAACCCCCAAATCGTCGAAGGGTAATCGTTCTTAAAAACGATTTTCTTCGATAATAGACACTCATGTACTCCTCGCGACCAGATCATAATAAAGTAAGTATTTTTTTCCATACCCTGTTACACTGTTTTTCATAGTTACGCTTATTTTTTAAAAACGAATTAAAATCAACTACTCCAATGTCTATTTTGTAAGTAGAATGTCGAATACTAGAAGTCTTCGTTCGTTAGATGATCTCCCATTAGAGATTTTGAGTCAGATATTTGTAGTATTAGGGTCAGAATCTGCGAAAGACATCGTCTCTGCAAGACTTTGGTAATTCTCAATAAACATCAACTAATGAATGTATATTTGATGAAATACAACTTTATTTATTTGTTATTTACTGTGTATTTAAATTTTTGAAGTTCAAAAAAGATGTATGAAGCGGGGGGTGATCCTCAAGTGTTCAGAACATCATGCATTGACATGATTGAAGGAATGGGTCCCAAAAATAAGAATGCTGATTCATTTATACGCACATGTGCATTGCATAATAACATTGAAGCCATGTTCAGACAAGGAATTGTATGTGTATTTTCATTAATTATATGTAATTCATACCATTTATTAATGTTTTGTGTAATTGATGTTATATATTGATATTGTTATTCTATCAACAGGATGAGTGCTTTTATTATGGCAATTTTGATTTAGGATTGTCTTTGTTGAGACAAGCAGCAAATGAAGATCATCTTGAGGCAATTTATTTGCTTGGAATGATCTACATTTCAAGAGGGCCTCATCAATGTGATGAAGGTATGTATATATGTTATATATGTAAATTAAATTGTGTATATAGTTAATTAATGCATGTTTGTAGTTTGGGGTTAGTATTTAGTTGTGTTGTGTTGTATAATATTTACTGTTGTATTGAAAAGGATACATTGGATTAATTGATGGATATTTTAATGTGGAGGTTTACAATTACTTGATACCTATTTTGGCTAGGCAGTTCCGGATGATGGGGAGTACACGGGTGTTGTTGATAGTGCCAAAGAGTTGTTGTGGGATGTTGATGTTGTTCATATACTTACAACGAACAACATCACATTCTAACGTGCAGACCTACGTCATTCTGCTAAAGGTGCATTTGCAATAGGCCATGAAGAGGATGAGGATCGACAAAGATATTGCACGGTTTGTCGTTGGTATATAGAGTACGGTAGGTTTTTTTATATTTCTTAAAAATATTAATGGTTGATAATAGATTGGACATTGAATATTAGTGTTCTTATATATTGTATATGAAGTTGTATAGTACTACTATAATTTTTTTTTGGTTTTGTGTTTACATCATTATGTTAAAAGGGCATTTTAGTCATTTTTGCTTGCTATGTTATTTGAGTAGGATGAAGTATACGTAAAACCCATGTTATTTTTGTGATGAAGTATAGTTAATGTAATTAAAATTAAGTTTGTAATGAATTCGTTATTAAGGAAAATAATCTACATATATTATATACTTTAACATGCCCGGTTAATGTAATTAAAAATAACTTTGTAATGAATTCGTTGTTAATTATTCATTATATACTATTTTTTCAAGAAACTATACACAACTTGATTAGCACAACTGGCTTAACCGCGCCCTTTTCTAGCATAAGCTTAAGTTCGAGTCTGCTTGCCAGCAATATCTACTTTAATTCATTTTTACATTTTTTAGCCATTAGTTTATGACTCATCTTACCAATTCAAAAACATTTCATTCAAACCATATCTTACAAATTCCATTGATCATAATAATAATTCATCCATAGTATAAGAAGATTACTTAAGCATACAACATCCCAACAAATACCGGCACAAATTAGCTACGCGTCTTGTTCCATAGCAAAATAAGCAAACGAAATCATATTCCATAGCAGAATTCCCTAGCAAATACCTACGAATGGTACTTCCATAGCAATTCAACTATGGAACTGGTTTCCGTCACAAACTTCGTTGCATAGTAACCACGATAATGAATTCCATAGCAGCAGCACAACGGAAAGTGATTTCGTAACAAATGTTGTTGGAAAATTGCTACGAATTTTTGTTCCATAGAAATATCGGTAGCATAATACCAACGGATATGGAGTCGGTACCATTTTCCCTAGCAAGTCTCATTCTCGCTACCATAAATAAAATCCGTAGACAATGTGGTAGCAACATTGCTATGGAACGACAATGCATAGCACGATCCATTGCAGATTAACAACAAAAATACGTTCCATAGCGACCTTCCCTAGCAAAATCGCGTTTTTCTTGTAGTGGCGTATGCACCAAAAAATCTATGTGTCACACCCCCAAACCGAAACGGCGGAAACGTTCGGGGGCGGATGACGTCATATGTATAGTATCACAAGAATTGTATCATAGTAATCAAAGTAAACACAACCATTACATTGAATATATATAAAAGGTATTACATCTATTTACTTCATATTATTATACATCCAAAAGTAGTAAAAAGAAAGACAAGACTCCATACGCTCCGTCTGCTCAAAAGTATACCAAGGTACCTGTCTACTGATTTCCTGAGAATATAAGCGGTTTTGAAAGAGAGTATCAGCATAAAAGTTGGTGAGTTCATAAGCATCTTTTTGTAATAAAAACTTGTTAATGAATCAGTGAAAATGTTTGTACGTTTCCAAGAAAATCCAATATTTTCTATCATGTAAGTTTGTACATTGTTCCATAAAGTATTTGTTTGAATGTTTATCTACCACCCGATTAATTGTAGAATAATGTTTTGAATGTAAATTCCCTTTTTGTAAGAAAACCCTGGCTATCGCCAGTATGAATAAAATGTTCTGTTTGAAGAATCCTGGTTATTAGCAGTATGTATAGTAGTTTTGTTTCTCATAAAGAACCATGTATTTCCATAATTTTGTTAAATAAGCATTGTTTGTGTGACACATATTACTACGTAAATATATCGTTGCTATCTATTTGCGAGTTTTATGACCATACTAACTGATATGGCGCGACTCGGGCGCCAGTATCCTTTATGAATTTGTCACCCATAGACCTGTCGGTCCTACTGTAGCAAGCAGCAACGTGCGAGATTGGCAGTCCCGTATAGATCTATACACAAACTCATTGCTCTCCCTCGAGGAGTCTCTGGTTCATAAGGGTAGTCTTCCACTAGTACATGTAATTGTACCCAAAGACGTGTCTCTCAAACTAGATTAACGACATTACAAGTAATAATACGGGAAACTCGTTTTATAAATAACGGAGAGATTTATAAAAGATGTGTGTTTGTAGATGTATAACCATGTATTGAATTCCCAAACTATACCTAATATAGTTTGTGTGTTTGTATATGTATAACCATGTATTGATATCCCAAACTATACCGTTTATAGTTTGTGTGTTTGTATATGTATAACCATGTATTGAATTCCCAAACTATACCTTTTATAGTTTGTGTGTTTGTATATGTATAACCATGTATTGAATTCCCAAACTATACCTTTTATAGTTTGTGTGTTTGTATATGTACTTTGATTTATGTATTGGTCTGAAAACTATGTGGTTATGTTTGTAAGTTGAAAATGTCCCTTATGCTCAGCATATTACAAAAGGGGTAAATATTTAAATATTTTATAAAACAAGGAAAGTCTTTTGGTTGTATCGATTTCATAAGTTTTAAACTCATTGAAATTCTTTTGTATAAGTTCACAAAAATAATCGTATTGGGCTTGTATTCCCCCCCTGTCAACATGAAAAATAGTAAAAGCTTAGGGGTATGAACTCACCTGTTGTGAGTGATGTGTATGTAAGACTGGTTGTAGGATGCTAAATGTCAAGTGAAGACTCGAGTATAAACGGATCCTATTTAGCATATAATGTCATATATTTGTATCAAATTAGTGTATAACGCAACTAGTTATGATAGGGAATCACCCTAGGGACTAGGAAACACTTGAAACTAAGTGTTTAAATCACATATGATCAAATAAGGGAGGTTCACGGCCACACTAAGGTGTGTACAGCCATGAGGTTCACGGCCCATGAGTGTACGGCCGTACACTCATGTAGAAGTATGCAAAATGAGGTGTTTTATGGTCCTATCTAGCATCAAGGAAGTGTTCTTTGTCCCATGCTTAGTTTTAAGGAGAGTTTAAGGCCAACTATGAACATCAACAAGGGTTTACAGCCGTATGAGGTGTGTACGGCCGTACAAGGGTTTACGGCCGTACACCTTCATGTTCTTGCTAAGATGGTCGATTTTAAGATGAATAACAAGTGTTTCTAGTAGATAACAAGCATAGGAAGCAGTTACTCACGATTTTGGACGCTTGATGAGGGTTCACGGCCACCAAGAACTAGTGTGTGTTCTTGGTGTTTTTGGTGAAAGATGAAGATCTAGGCAAAGATGAAATTTATGGAATGAAAACATGGATTCATCACTAGTTAAAGCAATGTAGCAACAATTTAAGGTAGGAAACACTTACATCTTTGGGGGTCTAGGTGAGAAACTTGATGAATCTAGATAGAGAATCTGAATTCCTGGCTTGGAAGTGTGAAAAGTGTTGAATAATGACTGAGTATCACTTATATAGGTGAGAGTTCACGGTCGTAGCTAGGTTTACGGCCGTACACCCATGTGCACGGCCGTACACTCCTCTTGAAGGAGTGATTGGCCCGGATGCAATACTGTGACTTAAGATAACTCATCCCTAAACTCAAACCTTGGTTGTACTAGGCTTAGAACACTCAAACAGACTCTAAACAATGCTAAAAGGTAGCGGAAATGAGTCTGGCTTTGATGGAATTGAATGGTTGTACAAGATAGAAATTTCGGATTGTCACATCATCCCCCCGTTAGAGGGAATTTCGTCCCGAAACTCAGACACTGAATACGAATCATGAAGTTGGAAATAGGTGAAGGTACTTCTGTTTCATTGAATATTCGTGTTCCTAAGTGAATTTGGGTACGGGTTCCTCTACGAAGTGTGAGTTCTCGTCTAGTTCGATCTCATCGAGGGAAATCACAAGTGTCTCATTGGACAAACACTTCTTTAGGTTCGACACGTGGAAGACGGGGTGTATGCTACTAAATTCTTAGGGTAAACGAAGTTTGTATGCCACGGGACCGATCCTAACGGGAATCTCGAATGGTCCTATGTATCTTGGATTCGGCTTTCCACGCTTTCCAAAGCGTATCGTGCCCTTCCTGGGGGGGGGGGCCTTCAAAAGAATACGGTCACCAACCTGGAACTCCAAAGGTTTTCGTCTCTTATCAGCACTACTCTTTTGTCTATCTCTTGAATATGGATTTGTGTTAGTTTCTAAGCTTAAACTCGACCCATTGGACGAGTGGTAGTTCTGGAGGGTTTACTGGGTATTCTTCGGAAGGGTTTCGGAGGGTAAGGTACTCCTCGCATGAGTACTTCGGGGTCTAGAATATGAGAGAGGCGATTCGGAGATCTATGTCGGGTTGTCGTTACAAGTGATAAGGGTCTCGATAATCGGTCGGTTAAGGCGGTGGGTTTTCGTGACACATGAACTTGGTATGGTGAGGACCACATTAATCCCTGTCGAATGACTATGCTGGATTCTTTATAGAAACAAGTGTTAGGTCGATTTGAATGAAACGTATGTTATAATGATGGTGTATCCGGAGTGTGCTCGACAGTGTATTATGTGTAGACTTTCTAGTGCTTTCTCGATAATACCACTGCCATAAATTGTATCGCAAGAAACGAGTACTAGCAGTGAAAGTGCTTTGATAATTAGTGACGATACTTTATATTATGATTCTTCTCGGTACCTCTATGATAGCTTGGCATATACAAGTTATGTATAATTAAGATGAATAAGACGGTCGACTGAGTGACTCTGCCCTGAATCCACAACCTGACAAGGAACATAAATTAAGGCGGAATCACTCACTCTAAGTCTGTAACATCTCAGCTAAACACAACCCTGATGTATAAACTAAGCCATCATAGCTTCCCCGAATAGATCTTTAGTTTTCTTATGGATGTCGTGACTAGTTCAGACGAGTGAGTTATTTATAATTACTTTTTAATTTCCCCAAACTTTAATATTAGTATAGATTAAATCTTTATAGAAATTTTATTTAGAAGACGTACCAAAATCTCAAAAAGGGAGGGGGGTTCCTCGATGTTCTTATATGTCATGCTGTTACACTCCTCCTTCTCCTCCGTCATTTCTCTCCGTCGGATAATTTCTCTTGAAATGCCCCATTACACCACATGTATGGCATACTTGAATTATAGTAGCATCGGTAGTTGAAGTGATGTGTTGAGTCGGGGTCCTATGGAAGCAAGCTTCTTCACCATTTTTAGTCCTTGGACAATTTCTTTTGAAATGTCCAAATTCGCCACAACTATAACAAACCTGACTCATTTCCATGCCAAGAACTTGGGTGATTGATTGTGTCGGTGCCCTGCAGAAACGAGTGGTGTTTCCTTGTCTGTTGCAGTTCTTACATTGCAATTCGCAACATTTTCCTACGTGGTGGAAGTTGCATTTCTTGCATTCCGGTAGATTTCCAGCATATTGCCGTACTGGCATTGGCGCTGGAGTGGCAGATGTCTTGGTCGTAGAAGTTGCCACAGGTTGTTGTCTCTTGGCAAGTTTTTGAGATAACTTGCGCTCCTTTTTGTTCCAGAATTTTCATTTATTATTCTTAGGTTTGTGTGTTGCAGTATCATCATGGCTAGGCCCTTGTCGATTTCCTTGTGTGTTGCTACGGTTTGAGTGTTGAAACTGTATCCATTCTCATTGGGTTGTTGGCATTGAATTGCGCCATCACAGCTGTCACGGCGGCTGTGACCGTGGCCTGAAATGTAGCGAAGTCTATCTGCAGAAATGGTGTCTCGCTAGTTGGTTGGTTACCTCCTTGTGAAGACATGGTTCTGTGGCATGACGAGAAACGATCTTGTGAGTAACGATGTTCATCGGTAGTTGAATTTCACAAATTTATATACTTATAAATTTCACGCCTTGGAGGACTACCCAGAATGGTTCTGATAATATTCCTGAGGAGTATTCTATGGAAGTGGGTATTGCACGAGTGTTAATTAAGCTAAGTTATACTGGTTTCTGAGAGTATTATAATCCGACTTTTATAGTGTCCTGATAATCATCCATAAAGGAAGTCTATATGAAATAAACTTTTGGATTTGAAGTGGCTATTCTTGACTGAATTTCTGACGAGACGTTTGTGAGGTGGCATTTCTCAGTTATAAATTTCAAAGATAAAATAGTGGTATGACTTTGATAGAGTTACTTAGTTTGCATGTTACTGATCTAGAATATATTTCAGTTAAAGATGTCATGAAATAAGATTGATGTCACTATAGTTGGTATTGAGATTACATAGAGTTCGGAAATTTTGACCTAGGAGTAGGTCTACAACATACCAACGGAGGAAATTTTGACAGCATAAAGAACTATTGAAACAGTACTTGCAAGACAGGAATGTTTACGGGAAAAGTGCTACTTAGAGCATAGATATGAAGGTTATTCCTTAAACCAAAAGAAAGGATGAGTAGAGTATTTCCTATCGGCGATGGGCACCCCTCGGACGAATCCTTAACTCGGCCAGCTGACGCTCCACATCAAGCAGGTGTCTCTCCTATACTGACTGACGTGCTCGGAGCTCTATGACCTCAGCTCGGGTTGCAGCTAGCTCTTACCGCAGAGCTTCATTGTCTCTCATAGATCTCCCGTGAGAAATTTCAAGGCAATAAATGTGATCCATACTGGCGCTTGAATCCGCTTCAAGTTCCACAGTTCGCTGAATGGTTTCCATACCTAATTCAACATTGCGAGCCACTCGGCGAATCAGGATTGGAAGGGCCCCGTCTGCGGGGCCTCCCTCATTCAGATTGTAGAAGTTGCGGTCTCTGTTGTATGGGAGGGGTTGGCCTTGCTCGTGGCTCCACCTATTCAAACTCCCAACCCACATAGGCGTTGGACCTTGGAATTCAAGTCGGTGGTTAGGATTTGGTATTGGGGCCACTTGAGGTAGGTTCTCGACTTCAGGTTCTGAGTCAGTCTCTTCAGGGAATTGTTCTGCGAAGTCATCGTCCAAAGGAATTTCATGATTTTCTTCTGGCTCTGCCTCGAGCCATCCATCATTTCCTTGGTTGGGAAAGTACGGGTCGCCAGGGAGATTGAATCCAGCCATGATATCTAAGCGAGAATAGGGGTGAAGGGATAGTTAATAAACGTCGAATCTAATAATACTTCTATAGTATTATAATTTTATGTTCGATACTTTGTTGTTATCTTATAGTAACTAAAATACCCCTATAGTATTTTAATGTTGTATGTTCTGTTCTATCGATCTCTTGATGTATATAGTTTGGTAAGTTTTAGGCTTGCTGCAACATCACGGTCACTCCCAGACACATGTTGGTCATGTCTCAAATAAATACAGTTGATCAGGCTATATTGATCCCAGACATGATTACATAACTATCTAGGTTTAACCACAGTGTTCAACATCCAAATACTTTTGTTTTGTTCTACTTACGATAATGTTTCTGGTACGTATGTATACTTGTATACTTCCTATAAAATACTTATATTTGGAAAAAGTATACTTTTAGTTCAAGGAACTTTGGCCCCCTTAGTGTTTATAGTTGTATACCATGTAAGGTTCGGTATACTTAGTTCACTATAAAAAATATCTCTAATACCAATCTGTCACATCCCCAAACCGAAACGGCGGAAACGTTCGGGGGCGGATGACGTCATATGTATAGTATCACAACAATTGCATCATAGTAATCAAAGTAAACACAACCATTACATTGAATATATATAAAAAGTATTACATCTATTTACTTCATATTATTATACATCCAAAAGTAGTAAAAAGAAAGACAAGACTCCATACGCTCCGTTTGCTCAAAAGTCAGTCAAGGTACCTGTCTACTGATTTCCTGAGAATACAAGCGGTTTTGAAAGAGAGTATCAGCATAAAAGTTGGTGAGTTCATAAGCATCTTTTTGTAATAAAAACCTGTTAATGAATCAGTGAAAATGTTTGTACGTTTCCAAGAAAATCCAATATTTTCTAGCATGTAAGTTTCTACATTGTTCCATAAAGTATTTGTTTGAATGTTTATCTACCACCCGATTAATTGTATAATAATGTTTTGAATGTAAATTCCCTTTTTGTAAGAAAACCCTGGCTATCGCCAGTATGAATAAAATGTTCTGTTTGAAGAATCCTGGTTATTAACAGTATGTATAGTAGTTTTGTTTCTCATAAAGAACCATGTATTTCCATAATTTTGTTAAATAAGCATTGTTTGTGTGAAGCATATTACTACGTAAATATATCGTTGCTATCTATTTGCGATTTTTAGGACCATACGTACTGATATGGCGTGAATCGGGCGCCAGTAGCCTTTATGACTTTGTCACCCGTAGACCTGCCGGTCCTACTGTAGCTAGCAGCAAGGTGCGGGATTGTCAGTCCCGTATAGATCTATACACAAACTCATTGCTCTCCCTCGAGGAGTCTCTGGTTCATAAGGGTAGTCTTCCACTAGTACATGTAATTGTACCCAAAGACGTGCCTCTCAAACTAGATTAACGACATTACAAGTAATAATACGGGAAACTCTTTTTATAAATAACGGAGAGATTTATAAAAGATGTGTGTTTGTATATGTATAACCATGTATTGAATTCCCAAACTATACCTAATATAGTTTGTGTGTTTGTATATGTATAACCATGTATTGAATTCCCAAACTATACCTTTTATAGTTTGTGTGTTTCTATATGTATAAACATGTATTGAATTCCCAAACTATACCTAATATAGTTTGTGTGTTTGTGTATGTATAACCATGTACTGAATTCCCAAACTATACCTTTTATAGTTTGTGTGTTTGTATATGTATAACCATGTGTTGAATCCCCAAACTATACCTTTTATAGTTTGTGTGTTTGTATATGTACTTTGATTTATGTATTGGTCTGAAAACTATGTGGTTATGTTTGTAAGTTGAAAACGTCCCTTATGCTCAGCATATTACAAAAGGGATAAATATCTAAATATTTTACAAAACAAGGAAAGTCTTTCGGTTGTATCGATTTCATAAGTTTTAAACTCGTTGAAATTCTTTTGTATAAGTTCACAAAAATAATTGTATTGGGCTTGTATTCCCCCCCCCCCCCCCCTGAAAACATGAAAAATAGTAAAAGCTTAGGGGTATGAACTCACCTGTTGTGAGTGATGCGTATGTAAGACTGTTTGTAGGATGCTAAATGTCAAGTGAAGACTCGAGTATACACGGATCCTATTTAGCATATAATGACATATGTTTGTATCAAATTAGTGTATAATGCAATTAGTTATGATAGGGAATCACCCCAGGGACTAGGAAACACTTGAAACTAAGTGTTTAAATCACATATGATTGAATAAGGGAGGTTCACGGCCATACTAAGGTGTGTACGACCATGAGGTTCACGGTCCATGAGTGTACGGTCGTACATTCATGAAGAAGTATGCAAAATGAGGTGTTCTAAGGTCCTATCTAGCATCAAGGAAGTTTTCTTGGTCCTATGCTTAGTTTTAAGGAGAGTTTAAGGCCAACTATGAACATCAACAATGGTTTACGACCCTATGAGGTGTGTATGGCCGTACAAGGGTTTACGGCCGTACACCTTCATGTTCTTGCTAAGATGGTCGATTTTCAGATGAATAACAAGTGTTTCTAGTAGATAACAAGCATAGGAAGCAGTTACTCACGATTTTGGAAGCTTGATGAGGGTTCACGGCTACCAAGAACTAGTGTGTGTTCTTGGTGAAAGATGAAGATCTAACCAAAGATGAAATTTATGGAATGAAAACTTGGATTCATCACTAGTTAAAGCAATGTAGCAACAATTTAGGGAAGGAAACACTTACATATTTTGGGATCTAGGTGAGAAACTTGATGAAACTAGAGAGAGAATCCGAATTCTTGGCTTGGAAGTGTGAAAAGTGTTGAATAATGACTGAGTATCACTTATATAGGTGAGAGTTCACGGTCGTAGCTGGGTGTACGGCCGTACACCCATGTGTACGACCGTACACTCCTCTTGAAGGAGTGATTGGCCCGGATGCAATACTGTGACTTAAGATAACTCATCCCTAAACTCAAACCTTGATTGTACTAGGCTTAGAACACTCAAACAGACTCTAAACAATGCTAAAAGATAGCGGAAATGAGTCTGGCTTTGATGGAATTGAATGGTTGTACAAGATAGAAATTCCGGGTTGTCACACCATGTGACAAAGTTTTCGCTCTAATTCCCTAGAATGATTTTGAGGAAACACTTTCGCTAGTAGATTTTAAAGGGTCTGATAAAGATCAGTATGAATATTGGTTGTGTTAATTGCATTCTCAAATTCACGATATGATTACGTAATCCCTCTTAATATTTCAAATTGTGAGGAATGGAAAGGAATTGTTTGAACTATTCATGACATATATCTATAAGTTTTGAAAGGGTTTAAGCATACAAATATGTTATCCAATTAAGGTATATGTGCTTAACAAGTCTAGTTGGAGACTTATCAAACACAAATTGATACTTTAGTAAGAAAGTCAAGGGTATTGATTTCTGGGTACATGGAAAAGCTAATGTGAGCATAATTTATGCTAGTATTGCATGTGGATAATACTGTTCGCATGGAACAATATTTCTAATTTACAAATTGCAGAGTTTGGGAATTGTTTCGCCATAGTTGGCTTAAGGGAAAATACACTCATACTTCTTTTCAAATATAAAGGTTTAGATTGCATATTATTATAAAACTTAGTCATAAACATATATGAATATCATGTTAAAATGGTTCAACATAGGAAATTCATATATGAAAAATATTATAGCAAGATATTGAACAGATATCGGATATAATGAATCGAGTCCCATATGCTTCAGATATAGGATCGATTACATATGATGTAATATTCCCGTATTCTGATTTTTTTTCAAATGCCTTGAGCATTGAGAGGAAAAGGACTAGAATTTTGTCTAACTAAAGTTATTAAACGACTGTCAAGAACATTATAAGGTTATACCAAAAGGCTAGTAGCTTCTGGACAGTTAGAAGTACGATGTTTATTTGGACGGACCATAGTGAGATGTTTTAGATTGAGATGATTCTTGGTTAAAATTGATGGTCGTATGGGAATATGGATATGTTTCCATAATAGGAGATACTTGAAAAGTCTACTTGTTAGTTGGAAACTTTAATGCAAGAGGAGTGTTCAAGGAGTATACCTTGAATTAGAAACTTCGTTACCATGGAATCGTTTCTAAGAACAAAGTTCAAATAGGATATTCTGTAATATTGTTGGCTCAGTCTCTGTGACTTTGAAGCCTCGACATCACAGAAGGTCAATGCATGTAAGTTTGGAATTCCAATACATTTTAGACAGTGAGAAGAATTTGGAATTATGAAATGAGTATCATTGGAATAGTGTCCAGTCGATCTGTTCACAAAGGAAGGACTATAGAGAGACATTGTATGTATGTTCATAACATGACATGATTAATGTTATTTAATTCAAGTGGTTACTTGAATACTCGAAACATTATACAATGAATAAAGTCGTAATTATTATGGTGATTAAATAATACATATTTATTTCTTTTCACTAAGTTTGAAACCATAGTTAATTAGTTTATTATTGTGTTTCACTTTGCTTGTTTTACTTCCAGAATAATTTTATTATTTGAAGCTCCACAGTCGCTCACACTTTTGGAAGTAAGTAATGAATTAAGACTGTCATGAATTGAATTGTAAGATTGTCTATAAGGATTAGACGTTTCCATAAGATTGCTACAATGTTCAAGAGTACTTCGAAATGATGATTTTAAGTATTGGATAAACCCACCCTCAGAGAATTCGTCATGAATTCTATCATGAGTAATTTTGAGATGACAATATATTGTATTCTTGAAATGGAGATATATGAGTTGTAATTTACAAGTCGATCATGCATTGGTGTTATGTAAATACATCAGTAACATGATGTTATAAAACGTAGTATCGTGTATGATTTGATGAGTAAACGATCCAAGCATATAAGTCAAAATTTATTCGTTCCTTTTTCCCTAATAGGAAAAGCGATATATTTGGGTCCCTCGATGATTTGATATCGATTTCGGAAGTGCTTGGCCGAGCCTAGACTAAATTGACCTGTTCAATTAGTAGTCTAAATTCAGTCGTTATAAATTAGGAAATCGGGAAACAAAATTTTGGACAATGTGATTGATTTTAATTCATGTCTCGCGTCCATACGATATCTTGTAGAACACAAGAATATTTGATCACTTATCTTAGGGCTAATGTCTGATCAGATTAGAGATTGGAGTTGCTCTAGGAAGCACCCTTTGGTGATAATTTAGAAATTATACTAGCAATTGTAGTTATAGACTTATCCAAGTGGGAGACTGTTGGATTATGTGTCTAAGCCAATAACTGAATTGGTATATACTTTATTTATTAACAAAGTCTTTTTCGGTTGCCCTCAAACCTAGTAATTAAATAGGATGAATTTTAGAGAGAAATATCAATTTATTGATTTATTATATGATTAATAAATAGAAATAAATGATTTATTAATATATTATGAAAATAATATATTAATTAGAAATAATATTATTTAATTAAGAATTAATCATAAATTAATTTGAATTAATTTTTGGATTAATCGGATTAATTAAAAGTAGAAGGACTAAAGGTGATAATGTTCAAAAGTTGAACATTGAGCAATTCTAGAACCTCCCTATGTGGGGGATGAATTCTAGAAAGTCTTCTAGGGTTTTCCTTGGTCATTAAGCAACTTTGGATACCTTAAGGAGGAAGAAAAAGGATAAAGGCTTATCTTAGGAAACTTCCTTATCCAATACCTTCCTAGTCACCTATATAACCCCATAAGGGTTTAGATTTTTGGATTCCTGACTTCAAGAGCCTCAAATTCGAAAATTACCTCCTCTCTCTTCTCTTTTCAAGTCTCCTTGGTTGCTAGGGTTTGAGTGTGAACCATCAGAGGCACGACACTTGTGGTGCTTGCTTCTAAGAGTATGTCAAGAAGGTTTTGATTAGTTATTTACTATAATAACTAAAAGGTATGTAAACCCTAACTTGTTTATGATTTTTGAAATTAGCAGAGGGTTGATATGGTTCTTGTTGTTCAATAGAATGTTACTTCAATAGTGTTATGACTTAGATCTTTAGGTTGCATGTACCCTTAGGTGCTAAGGATTTATCCGCGTTATTACATGTAAAACCGATTAGGCTGGAGGTGGTTGGTGGACGGAAATGATATTGTTGAGCGACATTTTCTGGAGACCTGATTTTCAGGGAGGGTTTAGGGCCCATTTCTTTTTTAAAAGGAAATAATAATAACTTTTAATAATTATCAAATCAATAAATATTTAAGAAATAACAAACAAATAAGGGCAAAATATTCTTTAAATGCCCGGAGCGATGAAGCCTGTAAGTTTTAAACTAACAAGAGACGGTTCGAGTTAATTTTTAAAAATAATGACTGAACGTGAATTTTAGCACCTGCACAAGTGACGATGCATGTAATTTACTTTAAATAATTTCTTTTAATAGGTTATTTTCTTTAATTAATAAAAAACAATATTTTAAAAAGAAAATACGAAATGTAATATAGTCTTTTCATGTCTGTTAGAGACGAAAAACACAACAAAATGATACCTTAGGGATGGTTCTAGTGCAAAAAAAAATGATAGGGACCAAACATGAAATTTTTGCAAATTATAGAGACCATTTCAGTAATTTGTTCATATATATATATATATATATATATATATATATATATATATATATATATATATATATATATATATATATATATATAGGCCTAGGTTATTCTATTCAAAGTAATTATTGTGTTATTGTATTCATAACTATGGGCCAATCAATTTTACTTATTTTAAGAAAGTGATTAATATATATTATTGAATTAAATGTAATTGAAAAAGATTATCTAATTTAATTACAAGGGTATTTTAGTCAATTAATATAGATTTAATAAAGGAAAATTGCATATTTTAAGGGATCATAGATTCTATTAATTTTAAAAATCCGATTTTACGAATTATAACTATTTTAATTCAGACATTCTGACAGAATATGTTTATTTATTTAATTATTTACTCAAAAATAAAAATATTCTTGAACCATAAATTCTTGAACTTCTTGTAGAATAACAAATTCTTGAACAATCAATTGAAGAATAAAAACAAAAAATACATTATTTCTTATAGAATACGGGTAACAGTTGTTAAGAATTACATTTATTGTTAAAGAATAAAACTAAAAAAACTTTCAAAACGGGAAAGAAAACATCAAAATCTAACAACGACTAATACATTCTAAAAGAATAATGTGGTCCGTTTCAATTTTGTGGGCCGTTCTTCAAGCATCAACTTCTGTGCTTCCAAAAGAATTGGAATTCGTGATTCCATTCCAACAGAATTGGAATACGTGATTCCATTCCAATAGAATTGGAATCTCACCAATATCATCCATTGAAGCATCTACATAAACATACTTGATACCTTTTCAGAATTCAACCTTGTCAAGATCCTGCACTGTCCACATAAATGAAATGTTAAATCAGAAGAAAAAAAAACATAAATTGAAATATGAATCAGTCCCTTTGCTGCATCAATCAGACCATTTGAAAGAAACACGATGATCTCCATATCACTCAAAACCCCCAAATTCCACTTGAATTGGAATTACCATATAAAACAAATAATAAAATGCTTCAAGAATTTATAAAAAACAAATATAAATTGAAGAAAAAGAATAATAAATTTGGAACTTACAAAACTTCCAAGGCTTTCAATGGACCCATATCTATAAATATAAATAAACCATGGATGTTCTTTAGGCAAGCATGGAATTCGTAATGCCATCGCTACAAACAAATAAATTGATCTTTTGAATTCGTAATTGATAGTTTCGTTTGGAAAATTTATCAAAAAAGTTGTTTGTTTAAGAAGAATCTAAGAATCACCATGGTACCATCTCTACCAAGAGTAGCTCCACCGAGAGGCAAAATCTGATAGATCTCGCCAACGTTAATCAAACGTCCGATGGAGATCTCGCTGGCGTTAATCTTGCTGCCCTCGCTTCACCCTCCTCTCCATCCGATTCAGTCGATTAAACCACCTAAAAACACCCCCTTGGAGATCAGCGATCTTCTTTGCCTTCCCCATTCGTGTGGCTGCTGATCGGGCCAGAAAGAAAAGAAAGAAAACGCTGGTGATAGTCGGTCGGCCGGTGCCCCTCAATTTATGTCATCGATCTCCCACAGCTTTCGTCCCATTCTTTCCCCTGTGCCCGATCGGTCAAAATGACAATACACAAACCAGAATTGGAGAGATCGATTTTGTAGTCCATGATTTAAATTGGAGAGATTTGGTCAATACCATGATTATAGGGATTAATTTTGGAAGTTACTAAACAAATTACTAAATTACCCTTATTTAATTATTTAATTATTTAATTTTTTATTTAATTTTTATTGGCCCACATTTATGCATACGATAACACAATACTTAGTTTAAACAAATGAACCTAGCTCTCTCTCTCTCTCTCTCTCTCCATATATATATATATATATATATATATATATATATATATATATATATATATATAATGTATTTTTATTGAATACTATTATACATCATTTCAACTATTTATTATAATTTTCTATGTATGTTTATAACTTCCGTTAAAAACCTGATATGATTTTTCTAAATACGGATGAGTATATGATAAACAAGATTTTGATATAAAAACACATTTTTACAAAGACACAATCTATAGACATTATAAAGAACTCTCGAATTCATATTTGTATATTAATAATAAAATAGGTTAATTATTTGTGTGAATATATATATATATATATATATATATATATATATATATATATATATATATATATATATTAATTAACATTCAATCAATATTATTTTAACCGCATAATTTTATTCCTACGGAACGCACCGACATACGTTTAGTTAATAAGTAAAACTGAAACATTATTATAAAACAAAAAATCTAAAGAACCATTTCATATAATAAAAATGGATTATAAACTTGATACAAAATGTTATGTTTAAGAAAATGTTTTATTAGGTTTATTAATAATTGATAAATTTAAAAAGCATTAGCCGTAGATGCTGTTTTGTTGGAAGAAATGGGTTTTCCTAAATTTCAAAATAATAATAATAATAATAATAATTCCATTAAAAAAATTCAGATACTGGATTATTAATTATAATGTGTGTTGTGTTGTCATCATTTTGGTATATTATATGTAGAGCTGACAAAAATCGATTCAACCCGTCAATTCAACCCGAACCCAATAAAAAATTAGAGAGTTGGGTTGAGATTTTCAACCCATTTAACTTAAATTAGTCAACCCGTCTAACCCATTTATTTAAATAAGTTGGGTTGGGTAGAAATTATGAACCCGTTTTCAACTTGTCAACCCATTTAACTTGAATATATATATATATATATATATATATATATATATATATATATATATATATATATATATATATATATATATATAATTTAATTATTAGTTGAATATTATCATGTATTAATCAAAGTACTAATTTGTAAATTATAATGTTGCATTATTATTAACTATGTTTAATAAAATTCAATCCTAATTTTCATTACTTTTTAGCGCCGATAATATTGGTCACTCTTCAAAATCATTATGAAACCAAACATTTTTAATGTTATTTGAAAATTTATTTGTATTTATGAGTTAGCATTGTGCTTCAGTCATAATTATGAAGTTTTATTTACGTTTTATGATTTAAGTGGTATAATATTTAATTATATAATTTATTTAATTGATTTTAAATGGGTTAACCTAAGTTTAACCAATTTATTTAATAGGTTGTGTTGGTAACTAGATAAAACAGGTCAACTCGATGACAGACTATTTATCTAAAAGGTTGGATTGGTTTGAAAATGAGTATTTTTAATCCTACCCTATTTTTAGTAATCCTACCCCTTTAATCATTATTGCAGCTCTTGAATAAATGTCAGGGAAAAAGTTTTGCTTTTCTCACGAAAACAAATCCTCAAGACAAGCTTCTCGAACTATGCTGACAATTGTTTTTTTTCATTTACATTAATAACCTCTCTATTTTTTAAAAATGACATTGTTTACCCTTTCTATTTTTGTTTACCCTTGTATTTATATTTATATAATTTCTGCATATATGTTAATTTATTTTAACAAAAGAACGTCGACTTTTTTATGATAAAATTATGTAATAGGTTTTTAATTCATAGATTACATAAACTTTAAAAATCCTACATAATTTATTTTTGATTTTTTTCATAGATTGCATAAACTTTAAAAATGATAAATAATTTATTTTTGGTGTTTTTTTAAATAGATTACACACACTATAAAAATTGTACATAATTAATTTTTGGTGTTTTTTTAATAGGTTACTTAAACTTTAAAAATTGTACATAATTAGTTTTTGGTGTTTTTTTAATAGATTACATAAACTTTAAAAATTGTACATAATTAATTTTTGGTGTTTTTTAATAGATTACACAAACTTTAAAAATTGTACATATTTAATTTTTGTTAATACATGTTTTTTTTAATTTTCAAAATATTAAATTATTTGTTTTTTTTTTGTATATAAAGATGTTTAAATTATTTGGAATCAACGTATTTGCTCGAGATGAAGATACTTCTATCAAGAAATCGGTATTCATTACGTTGGCACTTGTAAACGGTATTCATTATATATCGGTGTTTTTGAAAGGAAATTATCCAATGCTTCCTACCACAGTATATTGGAATGCCAATAAAAGTTTGTCTGCATCTACATGGCAAATTATATATTTGCCGCGTTTTGATTTATACAATCAACTTAGGTCTCGTACTTCTCAAAATATTATTTTATAGTTGAACTTTTTTTATTATTATTTGTTACGTTGTGTCGTGTTTTAACTTTTTTTTAAATGAATAAAAATATTTACATATCTTTTATTTTATTATTATTGTGTCGTGTTCTTATTTGTTATGCTAAAATATTATTTTATTATTGTTGTGTCGTGTTTTAATTTTAAAAAAAAATGAATAAAAATATTTACATATCTTTTATAAAAATAGTATTATAAATTATCTATTTAATAAATAAAATAAATAATATCTTAGTAAATAGAATTTATGAATAATTAATTATAAATATGTTAGTAAAAGTATGTCATTATAACCTAATTATTAAAAATAATATTAATTAATTAGTAAAAGATATGTCATGATAACCTAATTATTAAAAAATAATCATTAGGGATAGTGATAAGTATATAAGGGGTAGGAATAAATGATGGATTTGAAAATATATACTCATTTAAATAAATAGGTTGGGTTGGGTTGATATTTTCAACCCTATTATTAAATGGGTTGAACTCGAACCCAACCCAGGTCGACCAATTGCCACTTATAATTATGTGTCTAAAACGGGCTTAAAGTGAATAGAAAATTAATCTTTAAAATAAAGTAGTTTGACAAATTTGATAAAAAGGTTTATAAGTTTAACTCGTTTGATGGAAAAATAACTTTAATTTAGAAGAAAACAACTTTAGTTTTCTAAAAAAACATCTTTATTATATTTTGTTGAAAAACAACATTATTGAGCGGTTTTGTTTAAAAACAGTTTCTAATTAAGAAATACGCTTCAAAATTGTATGGTTTTTTTATAAACTTTTTTGTTCATTATTTTAAAAGTTGGTTGCGCATTTTTAATGATTTTTTTGTGCAGTTGTGTTGTGCATAATTGATTTCTGTCCAAGTTTCGAGGCATAAATAATTTTCTAGAACTTGTGATACTAAATGATGTGTTTTATGTACCATAAATTAAGAATAATATGGTCCGTGTATGGTTGGTAAACTAGTATGGTTTTTGAGTTAGATAAGTTTTTGTTAACTAATAGCACATTTCTTTCAAAGCTTTAAATGTTATGGTATAACACATTTCATTACAGTAAGTCATGGTTTGTAGAAGTAGTCCAAAAACACATTGTTCAAAAATTCGCAAGTGGGTGTTATATAATTGATACCAGACAAAAACTATAGCAAACAACTTAAGATTTACAAAACATCATATACAAGAGTCTATAAACGTTCCATTCCAACAATCATTCCAATCACTTCAAGTCTTCGTTATACGAAAATTAAACCTTGGAGCTACAACTTGAAATACATGACATTAAACAAACATACGTAAAACGGAAACGTCTCCTGATTTACATGGATTTCGATTCAAAATACTTTCAAAAGCTTCAAAGTTCTTTGCCTTATATTTGAAATTATGCAATGCACGATCTACAACTAGTTATTATCATTGCTTGTTGTTACTGTGACAACCGTCACTTTCTGGTCAAGTCAAAGTCAAGAAAGTCAACAAGTCAAACTGGTCAACTCAACTAGTTCCAATATGTTAGGGATTACCTTATGTTTACTAATGTGTAACTCTAAATCTTAATGCAAAGTAATACTTGAAAGTTTGAAATGTTCAAAATCCTAAACCCTAATCAGTTTGAGGGAAGTAACAACTCTATAAAACACTATTACGTATCCTTCGGGGGCGTATAACACTCAAAATGAGTTGTAACTAAGCCTACGACTTTTGATCTGCGAAGAAAAACATTAATAAAGGTCCCCGACAAAATCTCTCCAAGTATGTGAAATCTCTCCCAAATCTCTCCAAGTATGTGAAATCTCTCCCAAATCTCTCTAAGTATGAGAAATCTCTCAAAGTATGTGAAATCTCTCCCAAATCTCTCTAAGTATGTGAAATCTCTTCCAAATCTCTCCAAGTATGTGAAATCTCTCCCAAATCTCTCTATGTACCTTCCTCAGTCGAAAACAGCCCAAAAGGACCCTCTTAGTCTGGAACCCTCTTGGTCTGGAACCCTCTTGGTCCGGAACCCCCTTAGTCCGGACTATCCTCCTGCTTCAGAACCTCCTTCTGACTCCGGAACATGTGGGGCGGATCGGACCTCCAAGCTGAACCGGACGAATTTCGCTCCTGACCTCGGATCCGAGAAGAAAGCTTCGGACCTCGCCCAACGCCTCCGGAATTCCCTGTTTACCCACTTCGGACCCTCGCAGTCCTAAACCTCTCCTCCGGAAATTGGGTTATAGCTCCGGAATGCTTAGAGGAGCTCCAGAAATTTTACTGTGACTCCGGATTTCACCCCTTCACTCCGGATTTTTACCAATTTCGGACCTTTTAATGATTTTAAGTGATTTTTGCTCCGGAAAATTCCTCAAACTTTTATTTTTCAAATTTTAAACACTCCAAACTTATATTTTTATATATAAGACCCTATATTATCATATTTTAAACCACATTTTGGGAAAGGATCATTAACCAAGGACAATATCTATTGGGTGAGATATTGTGTTAGAGTGCTGATTTCCCATAGAGTGTGACACAAGTTATCCCCTATACCCACTTAGGACAACCCCTAGTCACTATTCACCCCTACCTAGTCAACTATTTGTCCTCTCACATCTCTCCTCCAGCTGGTAACTTGATCAAAAGTTGGAAACTCCCATCTCTCCTTCCACTTTACTCACACTCTCACCAAGAAACAAACACTTCTCTCTTATTTCCCTCTCTAAGAACTCGAGACTCCAAGGCTGCCTTTGAACTTCTCACCCTCATTCAGTAAATATTCTCATCCTACATTAAACATTCTTCACTCCTTCACTCAACTTATGAATCTCTCATAACCAATGTCACCATAATTGTTCTTAGATCTTCAACTCTCCAAGCTTCTATCAAGTGTTCTTGACTTAGAAACCCTTTCTCTTCAGCATACATCTAAGGAAATCACTCAAGGTGAGTTCATACCCCTACATTTTCATGTTTTCTTCAAGTTTTAAAGGGGAATATAAGTTAACACACCTTAACATAACTCAAACTCATACTTCAGCTTTTCACAGAAAAGTTGAGTCCTATTCACAGACTGTTTTGACCAACTTAAACTTAATATATTTCAAAACTATTTCATATGAAAGTATTTCAGGTTTATACCTTTCTAATGACTACTTGCACACCTCCATACTATTTTCTACAATTTATGGTGAATTTTATAAAACTGCCTATCATTTCCGAAATGAATTCGGACCAGTCTGTTAATATGAACATTTTCACATAAGTTAGACACTTCTAAAAATCATACTAAAAATTATGGATAAACTAGACACATTTTCTAAACTCTTAAAGTTTACGGATTCAGTTTTCGACTTCGTATGATTTTTCTAAAGCAGTACAGAAAGGTTAAAAACTAGTTCACAGCTTACAATTTTCATAACACTTTGTAACATGTTGAGCAAAGTGTTTGTCTTTGATGACTTTATAATTTACACATGTTTTCGGTTAAGTTATGGTTAAATAACAGAAATTTACTTCCTAAATTGTAAGAGTCCTTTCACATTACAAACATACAAGATAAAACATAAGAAGCATAGTTATGCATTCTAAGCATGCTACACGTAAACTCGTTAACATAAGTTGTGAGACAATTCTCCAAATGTACTCTTAGAGTACGGGTTAGAAATTCCTGTAAGTTATAACCAGAATCTCTTGTAGGGAGAGCGTGATAATTGTGTATAGATCTATATTGGGATTGACACCCCACACCTTGCTGCTAGCTACAGCGGGACCTGCAGGTCTACGGGTGACAAAAGTCATAACATAATTTTAACGTCTGAAAAACGTTGTAACAGGTCATCCGGTTGTAGTATGGTTATAGCGACTCACATAGGGAGTTAAAATCACTTAAAGTTTACGGGAGATACTACTTTAAAAAGGAAAACAGAAAGGGGTTTTATCTATTTAAAACTGTATTCTTCATTTATGTTACGAACACACAATCATGCATTCGGTCTTGGGATTTAAGACTACATAATATTTTATAAGGAAAATATTGGATTTTTCTTGTGTACACATTCCATTTTACAAATAAAGGTTTTTCCAACATTTCACCCAAAAGCTTATGAACTCACCAACTTAATTGTTGACACTCTTTCAAAACTACTTGTATTCTCAGGAAACCCGTGAAACATGTAATCAACTGCTTTTGAGGATGAGTCGCCAGACGTCAAATTAAACATTTTTGTCATCATAATGTAATTGATTTTGAAACATGTAAACTCATACTATGGTGTAACTTTTTCAATTATATTTATGATGGTTGTATTTACTATGCACACTATTATACTCGTTGTTGTGATACTATACATTAAGTCCTCCACCCCTGAACGTTTCCGCCATCCATGGTTTGGGGGTGTGACAGATTGGTATCATAGCATTGTTTATAGTGAACGTAGTATATCAAACCATATAAGATATACAAACTATAAACACAAAGGGACTAAGACTCTCTGATTTAAAAGTTTTCCCCTACAAGTATGCTTCTAAAATAATAAAAGCGTTATTTTTATGAGAAAGTATAAGTGCATACATGCTTACCAATATAGAGTCACGTCTAAGGAAAATGCAAAAGTTAGAAATAGAGGAGTTGTGCAATGTGAATATGCCTTGGAATATGAAATCAATTCTGGGAGGAATATAGCCTGATCAACTATATTCGTCCGAGAAGTGACTAGTATAGGCCAGGGGATACTCATAGTGGACAACAAGTCTATCAACTTACCAACACCCATACAAGAAACACATTAAGAATCAAACACAACCGTTAAAATACTATAGGAGTATTTTTGTTAACTAAGCACAATATTTCTAGATCCATTATGTGCCTCTTACACCTCCCCCCTTTTTTTTCTCGTACAGACGACATGGCAGGATTTCATTTACCCGGAGACCCCTACTTTCCGAACCAGAGGAACGGTGGTTGGTTGGAAGCAGAACCAGAAGAGGATCTCGAGGAAGTATTCGAGGAGGAACCCGAAGAAGACCCCGAAGAGGACGAAGAAGAAGAGGAATTGGAGGAAGAAGAAGAAGAGGAGGAGTCGGAGGAGGAAATCATCAACCCTCTTTACATCGCCAGGGTGACTGCGAACCGTTTTGGCTACAATGGGCCCGAGCCCCGTTGGGCAACAGTGATCGAGAGATGGAGCTGTCAAAAATGACAACGATCACCATTTGGCGCGCAACGGGGTTACTACGACCTCAGTCATGGGGGACCGGCTGACAGAGCCCTCCCAGTCGTGATCCAGCAGATCACGAACCTTGGGGACCAGAATAGGGAGATGGCGAATCAAGTTCGGAACCTCAACGCTGTGGTGGATGCATCCGATGCTCGTACACGGGACTTGGAAAGAGACTTCTACCCCATGGACCAACTCATCGAGGACCTTACCACCGCTCGGGCGGAAGTAAGGGAGTACCAGATAATGCACGCGGCTCTCGAAGAGAGAGTGATCGCGGCCGAACGCCGGATTGCGGAACTTCAGGGAGCCTCGACCTCGTCTCAAGGCCACGATGGACCAGCTAATACCACCCGTCGCGAGTAGTGCTTGCACTACTCACATTTTGTTATAAACTAGGTTCACGAGTATGTGTTGGGACTACTCTTTCCTGTAAGTAGGTTTGACCTTGCGGCTAAGTGATCACACTAGTCAAAGGGTCTACGTGCTGTCAAAATTCTCTGTTACGTTGATGTAATGTAGACCTTCTATAAGGTCAAATTTTCCTAAAATCATGTACTAAACTATATCAATGAAAATTGGCATGCGTTTTATTTTATTGGGATTTCACCTCAAATTGCATAACATGGCATTAACAAACGATTTGCTTATGGTAACTCTGAGATTATTTAATATATACCCCGAGGTTATGTGTAATCAAGAGGCGATCGACTTAGAAATGGCGAGTTCGCCTTGGATCCTGTTCCTTGTTTGGTTGTGGGCTCAGGGCAGACTCATTAAGTTCGACGGTCTGTTGGATCTTAGTTATATACAACTAGTATACATTAGGTGGTATTATGAGTGGGCCAGGCATGGAACACAGATTACAAGATTTCATTTGAATCATTACTACTAAATTCATAAGTTTATTTATATAGACTTCTGCTATGAATTGTTTGCAACATTCGAAAAATCGGGAAAACTAATAACCTAGTTTTGCGTCTCCCGACTAATAACCATTTCTAAAAGACTTATACTCATTTCGTCTTTGAAATTCTATAACAGAAAAATGCCGCCTCGTAGATCTGCTAGACGTACCGGCAAGACGCTGTTAGATGCATTTCATGCATTCATTTTGTAGTTTTAGTTCATAAAAGTGCATTGCATTTAGGTTTAAACTCATGCATTTTGCATATTTTTCGGGATTTTTCATGATGCAATTCCATTCACACACTTTTATGATATTTCAGGGACTTTTGAAGGTTGGATCTTGATGGAGGAAGTTAAAAAGAGTTGGAGATAAAGTTTCAGAAGTTTTGGAGCATTGAAGAGAGAGAGAATGAAGAAATGAAGATTTGAGCCTTTCAGACATTTACACGGCTGTGTAAATGATGGCTTATAGTTTACACGGGCCGTGTAAACACATATGCAAGAGCATTCTACTTTTCTTGTTTACACGGTCGTGTAAATGACACCCTTTAATTTACACGGGCCGTGTAAACGTCTCGACAATTTTTAAAGTAGTTTTACTCTCATATAATTCAGACAATCAGTTTTGTTGGAGGTTAGGTCGGAATTTGGGCAGAGAGAAGGCGATTTTCAGAGCTTTTGGAAGTAGATTAACACTTGGAAACACTTTAATTTCCTTTTTGTAAGTCAATTTGAAGTGTAAACTTGTTTGATTTGTAGTTTAACCTAGACATGTGTGGTTGATTTCAAAATCATTTCCGAATCTGAATTCTAAAGTATGTGTTGTTAGGTTGTAACTTGAACTTGATTTGTGTTTAACATCTAGTAATCTTTGATTTGATCTTAATCAAGTGTTTGGTTTATTCTCTTTTTCACTTGATCAATGAATTAGGGTTTTTATCAATCTAGTTAATCAAATTGTAAAATTCGTATATGTTTTATGATTTGATGTTAGTAACATGCACTTAATTGATTGTAATTGAATCAAAATGAGTGTAATCAAAGATTAAATGTTCATAATCCCAAGCTTATGAGGAATATTGAATATTGTTGGTAATTGTTGCAAGAACTTAAAGTCATTTAATGATTTAAAGAAAGAGCTTATTTGAATTAAATCAATTAAATGAAGTTTTATTTGAAGAACATGTTTTGAATAAAACAATTTTTGTCAACTTAGATATTAGAGTTTATTAGTATCTAAATTACCAACCTAGATAGAACATAATCATATTCATTTTGCATCTTTCAACATAATACATGTATAAGAATCAGAATCGGAAATGTATTTCTTTTACTAAATTCTGTTAACAATCTTGTTTATTTATGAAGTTTAAATCTAGTTCTAACACAATCTCCCATTTTAATATTATTTGTATTATGTGTGAAAATATGGCAAGATAAGAAGTCTTGTATTCCTGTGGACCGACCCTGCTTACTCTATACTATATTTAGTATAAGAAATAGCAGTGACTTGAGCTTTATTAATATTCTTTATCCCATTATTTGTTGGTTTGACAGCCAAACAGACGCAAACAAATCCACCACCGCCGCCTCCCCAGTATGACCCTGTAATGCTCCAAGCCGCAGTCATGGCTGCGGTGGCAGCTGCTATGTCCCAAATCAGCACCGATGGTGCCAGAAGGACCGGGAGCGGTACTAATAACTCCACTCAAGGAGATAGCCAAGGGCGTTCGAGAGAGTGTTCCTTTAAGTACTTTACTAATAGCAAACCCGATTCGTTCAATGGAAGCGGGGGAGTCATCGATTTGATGCAGTGGTTCGAGAGGACCGAATCTGTCTTCGAAATCTGTGCGTGCCCCGAGGCAAACAAAGTCAAATTCGCAGCTCGCACTTTCACCGGCAGGGCCCTTACTTGGTGGAATGGCCACGTAAAATCCCTAACTCTCGCCGTGGCAAATTCAATAAGCTGGGAAGATTTGAAAACCATGATGCTGAAGGAGTATTGCCCAAGGGGTGAAGTGCAGAAATTAGAACATGAACTTTGGGGTCTCAAGATGACGGGCTCTGACCTCACAGCTTACACCGCCCGATTCAATGATCTAGCACTCCTCTGCCCGACGATGGTCATTCCGGAAAGCAAGAAGGTGGAGCGATATCTCTGGGGATTATCTTCTGAGATTCAAGATAGTGTGTTGGCCTCACGACCAACTACTTTCGAGAGTGCCAAGGAGTTGGCACAACAACTCATTGATCATCGGGCCAGCCATACCACAGTGACAACCACCTCCGATCAAGCGCGACGAGGAAACAACAAGAGGAAATTCTGGGATAATAAAAAGAAGCAACCGGCACAGGGCCGCACAAAGAAGCAGCAAACTATTTCCATCCATGCTGCCACTACTCCTTCCACCCCAGCACCACTGAGGCAATATGTTGGAACCCTTCCCAAGTGCAACAAATGCAACTTTCACCACAAACGGTCCCTATCGAGAAATGCACTGCAAAAGCTGTAACAAAAAGGGGCATACCGCCCGTTTCTGTAGGGCGTCTGCCCAACAAGCCAAACCAGCCACCAACGCCGGATCAAGCCGAGCCTGTTACGGTTGCGGGGAGACTGGGCACTACAAGAGGGATTGCCCAAAGGCTGGAAATGCAAATGCCGGCGGTATCGGAAGGATTTTGGCCATAGGACAAGGAGAAGCAAGGGAGGATCCCGCGGTGGTTACCGGTACGTTTCTCCTCAATAACTCATAGGCATACATATTATTCGATAGTGGAGCGGAGAGGAGTTTCGTTAGCCACAAATTCAAACAATTATTAAAAAAAAATCCTCAATCACTAAAAGATACATACGTGGTAGAAATGGCTAATGGAAAACAGAAAGCACTAATGACATATACTCAGGGTGTACCCTCACACTAGACAACTACTCATCCAAAATCGATCTATTGCCAGTCTCAATAAAAAGTTTTGACGTCATCATTGGCATGGATTGGTTAAGTTCAAATCGTGCTGACATTCTGTGTTACGAAAGGGCCGTACGCCTTAATCTGTCGAGTGGCGAAACTCTTGTCATCTACGGCGACAAACCCAGTGCAAATCTACAAATCATCTCTTGCGTCAAAGCCCAAAAGTATCTCCGCAAGGAATACCACGCCTTCTTAGCCCACGTTGTGGATAGGAAACAAGAGGTGGAAAACATGAAGGACCTTCCGGAGGTCTGTAATTTCTCTGACGTATTCCCGAAAGACCTTCCCGGAGTCCCTCCCGCACGACAAGTCGAATTCCGAATCGACCTGATCCCCGGAGCTACCCCAGTAGCCAAAGCGCCCTACCGTCTAGCGCCAGCCGAGATGCAGGAACTATCCAGCCAACTAAACGAACTGCTGAGCAAGGGGTTCATTAGACCCAGCTTCTCGCCTTGGGGAGCACCAGTTCTCTTTGTGAAAAAGAAGGATGGATCGTTTCGCATGTGCATCGACTACCGCGAGCTAAATAAGCTTACCGTCAAAAAGCGATACCCTTTACCTCAAATCGACGACCTATTTGATCAACTCCAAGGAGCATCTTACTTCTCAAAGATCGATCTGAGATCGGGATACCATCAACTACGGGTTCAGGAGGAGGATGTTCCCAAAACGGCATTCAGAACTCGGTACGGTCACTACGAGTTTGTAGTAATTCCCTTTGGGTTGACAAACACACCCGCAGTGTTCATGGATCTAATGAACCGGGTGTGTCGGCCTTACCTAGACAAGTTCATGATTGTCTTTATAGACGACATCATAGTCTATTCAAGGAGTAAGGAAGAGCACCGACAACATCTACGACAGGTATTGGAGACACTAAGGGCAGAGAAATTATATGCAAAATTTTCAAAGTGTGAATTTGGGATCCGAGAAGTGGACTTTCTCGGTCATGTGGTTAGCGAGAAAGGGATACACGTGGATCCCTCCAAAATCAAGGCAATCGAGAATTGGTCAGCACCAAGGACGCCCACAGAAATCCGCTAATTCTTAGGCCTCGCTGGCTACTACCGAAGGTTCATCCAAAACTTCTCCAAGATTGCCAAACCACTTACCACCCTAACCCAAAAGAGTGTAACGTTCAGCTGGGGAGAGAAACAAGAAACTGGCTTCCAAACCTTAAAACAGGCCCTATGTAGCTCCGCGATTTTATCCCTGCCCGAGGGAACCGAAGACTTTGTGGTCTACTGCGACGCATCAAACCAGGGCCTTGGATGTGTGTTGATGTAACGAGGAAAGGTCATTGCCTACGCATCAAGGCAATTAAAAACGCACGAGGTCAATTACGCCACGCATGACCTCGAATTGGGAGCAGTAGTATTCGCCCTAAAAATCTGGAGGCACTACCTTTACGGAACAAAGTGCACTATCTTTACCGATCACAAAAGCCTTCAACACATCCTCAATCAAAAAGAGCTCAACATGAGGCAGAGACGATGGGTAGAATTACTGAATGATTACGAGTGTGAGATTCGTTATCACCCAGGTAAGGCCAACGTGGTAGCTGACGCCTTAAGTCGAAAAGAATACTCGGGTCGCCGAGTAAAGTCATTAACCATGACAATCCATTCGCACCTGACCATGCAAATCAAAGAGGCTCAGATGGAAGCTTTGAAGCCTGAGAACGTGGCAGGTGAGGCTTTAAGAGGAATGGATAAGAATATAGAAGTCAAAGGCGACGGAGCTCGTTATCTCATGAACCGAATTTGGACACCGAAATTCGGCGGCTTCAGGGACGTTGTCCTGAACGAAGCACACAAAACTCGATACTCCGTACATCCCGGTTTGGACAAGATGTACCTGGACCTAAAGAAACTCTACTGGTGGCCGAACATGAAAGCCGAAATCGCTACCTACGTGAGCAAGTGTCTAACTTGCGCCAAAGTTAAGGTAGAGTACGAAAAGCCTTCGGGTCTACTACAGCAACCTGAAATACCCGAATGGAAGTGGGAACGAATAACCATGGATTTCATAACCAAACTGCCTAAGACGACAAGTGGTCTTGATACCATTTGGGTAATCGTCGATAGATTGACCAAATCCGCGCACTTCCTGCCAATGAAGGAGATCGACAAGATGGAAAAGTTGACTAGGACGTACATCAAAGAGATTGTACGACTGCATGGTGTGCCGATATCCATTATCTCTGACAGAGATAGTAGATTCACTTCACGGTTCTGGCAGTCCTTACAGAAAGCTCTAGGGACCCGGCTAGACATGAGTACGGCCTACCATCCACAAACCGACGAGCAGAGCGAAAGAACTATTCAAACCTTGGAAGATATGCTAAGAGCTTGTGTTATTGACTTCGGTAAAGCGTGGGATACCTAATTACCACTTGTTGACTTCTCATACAACAACAGGTATCATACTAGCATCAAGGTCGCGCCATTTGAAGCTCTTTATGGCCGCAAGTGCAGATCATCACTGTGCTGGGCTGAAGTGGGAGACACACAGTTAGCAAAAGGGCAAGTCCCTAACAGCACCCTCACGGGCCCTGAAATCATAAGGGAAACTACAGAAAAGATTGTTCAAATTTGAGAAAGACTGAAAGCATCTCGAGATCGACAAAAGAGCTATGCCGATAAGCGACGCAAACCCTTGGAATTCCAGGTTGGGGATCGGGTGCTACTGAAGGTCTCACCATGGAAAGGGACGATACGTTTTGGTAAACGTGGTAAACTAAATCCAAGGTACATCGGGCCATTCGAAATCCTTGCCAGGATTGGCCCAGTGGCATACAAACTTTGGCTACCTCAAGAACTTAACAACGTGCACCCAACTTTCCACGTGTCAAACTTAAAGAAGTGTCTGTATGACGAGACTCTTGTGATACCTCTCGAAGAAATCGAGGTCAACGACAGTCTCTACTTCGTAGAAGAACTGGTAGAAATCATGGATCGAGAGATCAAGAGAACGAAACAAAGTCGTATTCCTATAGTGAAGGTCCGTTGGAACGCAAAACGAGGACCCGAATTCACTAGGGAACGCGAGGATCAAAAGAAACAAAAATACCCGCATCTTTTCCCCAACTCTTGAAGTCTCAGTCAAAACGCTAATTTCGGGACGAAATTCCTTCTAACGGGGGGATGATGTGACAACCGTCACTTTCTGGTCAAGTCAAAGTCAAGAAAGTCAACAAGTCAAACTGGTCAACTCAACTAGTTCCAATATGTTAGGGATTACCTTATGTTTACTAATGTGTAACTCTAAATCTTAATGCAAAGTAACACTTGAAAGTTTCAAATGTTCAAAATCCTAAACCCTAATCAGTTTGAGGGAAGTAATAACTCTATAAAACACTATTACGTACCCTTCGGGGGCGTATAACACTCAAAACGAGTTGTAACTAAGCCTACGACCTTTGATCTGCGAAGAAAAACATTAATAAAGGCCCCCGACAAAATCTCTCCAAGTATGTGAAATCTCTCCCAAATCTCTCTAAGTATGTGAAATCTCTCCCAAATCTCTCTAAGTATGAGAAATCTCTCCAAGTATGTGAAATCTCTCCCAAATCTCTCTAAGTATGTGAAATCTCTCCCAAATCTCTCCAAGTATGTGAAATCTCTCCCAAATCTCTCTATGTACCTTCCTCAGTCGAAAAAAGCCCAAAAGGACCCTCTTAGTCCGGAACCCTCTTAGTCCGGAACCCCTTGGTCCGGAACCCCCTTAGTCCGGACTATCCTCCTGCTTCGGAACCTCCTTCTGACTCCGGAACATGTGGGGCGGATCGGACCTCCAAGCTGAACCGGACGAATTTCGCTCCTGACCTCGGATCCGAGAAGAAAGCTTCGGACCTCACCCAGCACCTCCAGAATTCCCTGTTTACCCACTTCGGACCCTCGCAGTCCTAAACCTCTCCTCCAATAATTGGGTTATAGCTCCGGAATGCTTAGAGGAGCTCCAAAAATTTTACTGTGACTCCGGATTTCACCCTTTCACTCCAGATTTTTACCAATTTCGGACCTTTTAATGATTTTAAGTGATTTTTGCTCCGGAAAATTCCTCAGAATTTTATTTTTCAAATTTTAAACACTCCAAACTTATATTTTTATATATAAGACCCTATATTATCATATTTTAAACCACATTTTGGGAAAGGATCATAAACCACGGACAATATCTATTGGGTGAGATATTGTGTTAGAGTGTTGATTTCCCATAGAGTGTGACACAAGCTATCCCCCATACCCACTTAGGACAACCCCTAGTCACTATTCACCCCTACCTAGTCAACTATTTGTCCTCTCACATCTCTCCTCCAGCTGGTAACTTGATCAAAAGTTGGAAACTCCCATCTCTCCTTCCACTTTACTCACACTCTCACCAAGAAACAAACACTTCTCTCTCATTTCCCTCTCTAAGAACTCGAGACTCCAAGGCTGCCTTTGAACTTCTCACCCTCATTCAGTAAGTATTCTCATCCTACATTGAACATTCTTCACTCCTTCACTCAACTTATGAATCTCTCATAACCAATGTCACCATAATTGTTCTTAGATCTTCAACTCTCCAAGCTTCTATCAAGTGTTCTTGACTTAGAAACCATTTCTCTTCAGCATACATCTAAGGAAATCACTCAAGGTGAGTTCATACCCCTACATTTTCATGTTTTCTTCAAGTTTTAGGGGGGGGGGGATATAAGTTAACACACCTTAACATAACTCAAACTCATACTTCAGCTTTTCACAGAAAAGTTGAGTCCTATTCGCGGACTGTTTTGACCAACTTAAACTTAATATATTTCAAAACTGTTTCATATGCAAGTATTTCAGGTTTATACCTTTCTAATGACTACTTCCACACCTCCATACGATGTTTCTACAATTTATGGTGAATTGTATAAAACTGCCTATCATTTCCGAAACGAATTCGGACCAGTCTGTGAATATGAACATTTTCACATAAGTTATACACTTCTAAAAATCATACTAAAAATTATGGAAAACTAGACACATTTTCTAAACTGTCAAAGTTTACGGATTCAGTTTTCGAATTCGTATGATTTTTCTATGATTTTTCTAAAGCAGTACAGAAAGGTTAAAAACTAGTTCACAGCTTACAATTTTCATAACACTTTGTAACATGTTGAGCAAAGTGTTTGTCTTTGATGATTTTATAATTTACACATGTTTTCGGTTAAGTTATGGTTAAATAACAGAAATTTACTTCCTAAATTGTAAGAGTCCTTTCACATTACAAACATACAAGATAAAACATAAGAAGCATAGTTATGGATTTTAAGCATGCTACACGTAAACTCGTTAACGTAAGTTGTGAGACAATTCTCCAAATGTACTCTTAGAGTACGGGTTAGAAATTCCTGTAAGTTATAACCAGAATCTCTCGTAGGGAGAGCGTGATAATTATGTATAGATCTATATTGGGATTGACACCCTACACCTTGCTGCTAGCTACAGCGGGACCTGCAGGTCTACGGGTGACAAAAGTCATAACATAATTTTAACGCCTGAAAAACGTTGTAACATGTCATCCGGTTGTAGTATGGTTATAGCGACTCATATAGGGAGTTAACATCACTTAAAGTTTATGGGAGATACTACTTTAAAAAGGAAAACAGAAAGGGGTTTTATTTATTTAAAACTGTATTCTTCGTTTATGTTACGAACACACACTCATGCATTCGGTCTTGGGATTTAAGACTACATAATATTTTATAAGGAAAATATTGGATTTTTCTTGTGTACACATTCCATTTTACAAATAAAGGTTTTTCCAACATTTCACCCAAAAGCTTATGAACTCACCAACTTAATTGTTGACACTCTTTCAAAACTACTTGTATTCTCAGGAAACCCGTGAAACAGGTAATCAACTGCTTTTGAGGATGAGTCACCAGACGTCAAATTAAACATTTTTGTCATCATAATGTAATTGATTTTGAAACATGTAAATTCATACTATGGTGTAACTTTTTCAATTATATTTATGATGGTTGTATTTACTATGCGCACTATTATACTCGTTGTTGGGATACTATACATGAAGTCCTCCACCCCTGAACGTTTCCGCCATCCTTGGTTTGGGGGTGTGACAATTACTAACTATGTTATCGGCTAATCATCGATCCAAGATTTTTATACATAGGGCAGGATCACTTTTAGTGATACCCCACCCCAAGTCTAGGCCAAAACTAGACGAACAAATCAACATGTCCTTGCTCTCATTACATTAAGATATGTACCTCATGAAGGAGAAGTACCACCCCGGTAGAGTTTTTTAGGTCACTTGGTGGGACTCTTTTGGTCCGGACAATCAATTAGTGTTACCTATCCTAACTTACTATTCAACTAGGTGTATGCATGAACACCATTTTTATTTTATCTAATCCATTCATACATGAGCTAATTGAAAATACATTAGGTTGAATGTAAATTCATATAATTTACAAAACTCATAACAATTAGCAAAACAAGATAAAGCATTTAGTATTTCAAAAGCATTTATAACATTTCAAAAACATTAACATTAGTTTGAATGTAAATTCATATAATTTTCATGTACCACTTTGGAAATTCCACATGTATTCACCTTGGTAGTAAGATTGACTAACCACTTTTCCCCTTTGATGAATATATTGTTCCTTTGATTTTCAACTTCAATTCCTATAGAATTGACCATTCCATCCATTTATGAAATTGACCAATCCATCCATTTCGTATTCTATTCATGTATAGGGTATATTCTATTTATATATAATGCATTAATTGTACACTTTGACAATAAGCTCAATAACTCATAGTGCCAAATTACCACTGGTGTATTGTCATAGCACTTTAGTTACCATTTTTATATTATATGGATTTTAACGCTTAATGTTATGTTTTAATAGTAATACCAAATTCATACTCATGATAATACATCATTAACTTGCTAATATCTACTAATGACATTCTAATAATTGTATAAACATGCTTCAAAATTCCATATTACCAATTTATAGAATTTGTACTTTTCAAGTTATGCATCAAATATTTGTACAATTTTTAAACTCATATTATCCTTCCAATTAATCAGTAATTCACTTAGTGATATGTTAATACATGAAAAAAAGTGATTGCCCATGGTCAATTTCATCATTTAACTTATGCCAAGAAATTAAGGTTCTTAATAGAATCCATAATACTTTAATTGAATTCATACAAGTGAAAGAATATAGTATCATACCTTGAATTTCATAGTGAGGATGATAAAAGCCCATTGATTTACTCTTAAATTCTTGCTTAATAATACACCAAGAACACATGTACATAAGTCCAAAGAGAATTTTTGGGTAAAAAAATGTTAAAACATGGGTAAAAAAAACCAAATTTTTGAGAGTGAAATGATCTTTGTTCGGTGCATGCAACATATACACATGTAGATTTGGAGACAAGTTACAATGTGCCCAAAAATTAGGTCCTAAGACTATTTTCATGTACCCCTGTGTCCCACATATATACATGGTGGTTGGCCAAGCGCTAGTCAACTCACTAGGTGACTCGTTTGAGAACTCAACCACTGGTTCCAACTTTGGACCTCTATTTGACCTGATTTTTATTTAATTATTTATGTAACGTTCCATTTTCACAAGTAAAATTTTCATTTTTAAATAAGGTAAAATAACCATTTACGTAAAACGGAAGTTAAGAAAACGCATTTGTTCTGAAATATAGTTGTTTGAAAATCAGAGTAATACAAATAAAAACAGAATCTCCATTGCTACTGATGAGTGTGTACAGTCACGCCTTTGCCTTCCCACGATCACTAATGGTACCTAAAAAACATTTAATCCAAAACTATAAGCCAAAACGTAGTAAGTTCCCAAAAAATATCACACACTACAACAAACATACAATACATATACACATGAGCCTTCAGTTTGCCTGACCCCCTCGTAAAGCCTACAACATGCCTGGACCGCTCTCCCGAGCCAACAGTTTGACTGGACCGTCTCGCAAGGCCTATGGTACACCTAGACCGCTCTCTCTTAGCATACAATTGATCCACACCTAGCCTACAACAAATCGTTGGCCCGCCTAGGTATATTGTCCTACAGCATAAAGCAGGACTGCCTCAATCCACCACCCAATATGTAAACATATAGATCAAACAAACAATCAACTAAACACATAAGGACATGCAACTATCTACACTAGACTGAACCCTCTACCGCATACAGGGTATCATACAATACTCTACGTCACCACTGATAGATCACTAATGAATGCATAACTATATGCAATCAGAGGTGAGATAGACTGTTGAACCAATGATCCCAATCTAGAGCTACAACCAAACAACGAATAGGCAAGAAAGCCTAGATCAAGAGTTCTCAAGCTACCCTACATGACTACATGCAACCCCTAAGGCACTCAACTAGACGATCACCGACCCTTGGTACTCAAACCAGCATACCGCTACTCCTATATCCTAACATACAAGAATATATAAGGTAACACATAGTATAGTGACGAAACTCACCTGAATCAAAGACCCAAGGAAACATATGTAACATGTCAAAAATCACAACCAATTTAAACTTTTCAAATCAACCCATTTACTAATAAAAGTGTTTACAAAACCATTGTTTTCAAAACATTGTTCGAAACAGAGTTTCCAACGATCAACAACATAAAATCAAGATATGTACGGTCACACCTTCACCTTCCTACGATCCTCGGAAGTACCTGAAACCATAACCAAAAACTATCAGCTAATGTTTAGGGAGTTTCCCCTAAAGTACCACCAGACAAAACAAATATCATAAAAAAACAAGCATGTTGGGTCTAATCATTCATCGGACTGGAATACCCACGGGTCCACAGCCATCGGGCTGGATTACCCCTAACCCAATCAGTCATCGGACTGGAATGCCAACATACAATAGGTCCACTAAGTCATCAGAACGGAATACCAATATACAACGGGCCCACTCAGTCATCAGACTGGAATACCTTTGGGGTCCACTCAAACATCCGACTGGAATACCCCCGATCTATTGACTCATGCACATAGCAGTAAAGTCTCAACCCAACACAATATGTCAACATATAACAGATAACAAACATCATCAGTAGATAGATAAACATGCAGCCAGAAATCACTCGTAGTCCTACATATCTACCAGTTTACACATATCAACAACTATCATATAATCTTACAGATCTATCCCATACTCAGAAAATAATATATCAATGTATAACAGGATACCAATCCAATGGCCCGACCTTGGTGCCTTCGACCCGTAAGTATAGTGAGGAAAACTCACCTCACAATCTGACGAATAACTGATCAATACTTTACTCCTAAATATCGGATCAACCCAAACTCCTAAATGTCAAACCATCACCTATTAGTAATATTTTCCCCAAAATTCCCTTGGTCAAACCTGGTCAACAGTCAAAAGTCAAGTCAACACCTAGCCGAGCTAACCCAGCTGAGCCAACCCGACCAAGTCGAGTACGCTGGGCTTACTCTTCTGTACGCAGGGAGTACTCGGTGTTTAACCAGATGACAGGACGCTGACCGCGTATGCACAACATACCACTTGGTGTGCCCAACCTACGTACCATATTCAGCGCTTTCCCCATTAAGTTCTTAATACTCCAAAACTTCATGTCCAAAGTCAGATCCAAAGCCAAAATACCCTTAAGAGTCATAAAGTTTCCAACTTTATGACATTGCATGCCCATTAAGTGCTTAAAACTCAAAATCTCAACATCTTAATGCATTAAGACCTTCTATAGTGTGCATGGAGCTAAACTAACCATCAAGACCACATTTTTATTACTTAAGACCCCTCCTAACGTCTGAAAGGATGAATTATTGGTTCAAGAACATGCCATGCTCAAGAATCATTATATTTGGGACAAAAAGTGTCTTAAAGGAAGAATGTCTAGATCTTCAAGATGGAGTGATCAAGATGTGAACTCTATACCCCCTTTAGGTGGCTAACAAGAAGGTGATCTCAGATCCAAGATGCCTTCAACCTCCAAGCTCTTCTCACCACTCTTTTCTTATTCAAGAACACCTCCAAAACACTCCAATGGACCTAAAATGCACTCTTCTCACTTAGGGATTTCTTGGGATTGTTTTTCACAGAGGGAGGCTGATGAAGAAATGAGACATGAGGCTAAAATGGGTTTATATATGGACCAAACCCTAAAAATTAGGGTTTGCACATTCTTCATGTACGCCCTGCGTATGAGGTATACACCCAGCGTACACAACATACGCTCAGCATACTACACCTGAACAAAATTACCATATTGCCACTATGGGGAATTTGCAATCCTTTCCAATCCCAAGGTCTAAAATACAATATCATTCAAACATAGGGTTGAAATTGAAATTACCTTGAGAGTGGGATGTTACAATTCTCCCTCACTTGCACTAGATTTCGTCCTCAAAGTCGGCCGTCGCGAATAACTCAGGATAATGCTCCCGCATCTCAGCGTCCGGCTCCCAGGTCCACTCGGAGCCTCTCTGTTGTTGCCACTGAACCTTTACCAAAGGTATCTCCTTGTGGCGCAGGACGTTCATCTTTCTCTCCAATATGGCCACTGGCCTCTCAATATAATTTAGGTGCTCATCGACTTGAATATCATCCAGAGGGACCAATGCCTCACCGTCCAACACACACTTCCACAATTGAGAGATGTGGAAAGTGTTGTGGATCTGACTGAGCTCACTTGACAAATCCAACCAGTAGGCCACGTTGCCTACATTGGCTATCACACGGAACAGTCCAATATATCGGGGACCCAGTTTCACCCTCTTCCTGAAGCGTATCACACCCTTCCAAGGCGAGACCTTTAGTAATACCATATCACCGACCTGAAATTCCAACTCTGATCGCCCCCGGTCGGTATAACTCTTCTGCCGCTCTGAGCTATCTACGGCTTCTACCTAATATACTAAATAAGCTATGTGGTCTGAAGGACTACTTCGGTCCTTCCCATGACCTGTGACCAACCTCTCCCCAACATATCAGGGTACGACATCTTCGACCATACAAGAGCTCAAAAGGTACGCCACTAATGCTGGAGTGGTAGTTATTATTGTAGGAAAAATCCGCAAGAGGTGGGTAGGAATCCTAACTCCCACCAAAATCTATGACACAAGCCCGCAACATATCATCGAGTGTCTAGATGATCCACTCACTCTGACCGTCGGTCTGCGGGTGATAAGTAGTGCTGAAAGGCAGCCTTATGCCAAGTTCCTAGTGGAACTTCTTCCAGAATCGGAAAGTGAACCGAACATCTCGGTTTAAAACAATGGTGACCGGAACCCCATGACGAGCAATCATCTCCCGAACATACACCTCGACCAACTTTTCGGCTAAAGGGCTCTCCAAAATGGCCAAAAAGTGGGCACTCTTGATCAATCGATCCATGATGACCTATATAGCATCAAAACCTTTGGCAGTCTTTGGAAACTTGGTGATAAAATCAATGGTGATCTGTTCCCACTTCCACATAGGAATCTCCAAAGGCCTCAACTTGCCATGTGGCCTCTGATGCTCGGGCTTGACCATCCTACATGTCAATCACGTCTCAACGTACCAGGCTATCTCCCTTTTCATACACGGCCACTAGTAACTTAATCTCAAATTCTGATATATCTTCGTGGCTCTCGGGTGTATAGAAAAGCGGGACTTATGAGCCTCCTCCAACATTATCTGCCTGATCCTACCAGAAACTGGAACCCAAACCCGACCGAACCAGGTCAACAACCCCCGACTATCGGTGACAAACCTGTCGATCTCTCCCCTGATCCTTTCCTGTTTCAAAATTTCCTTTCCTAAATCCCTCTGTCTGTGCCTCTCTGATCAAACCCAAAAGTGGAGAATCAACATATATCCTCATACACATTTCTCAAACTGAAGATCCAGTCGACTTGTGGCTTAAGGCATCCACTACCACATTCGCTTTACCCGGATGGTAAAGGATCTCGCATTCATAATCCTTGACCATGTCTAGCCACCTATGTTGCCTTATGTTTAGATTCGGCTGGTCCATAAGATATCACAAACTCTTGTGATTCATGTAAACAATACAACAGACCCCATAAAGTTAATGTCTCCAAATCTTGAGGGAAAATACCACTGCCCCCAACTCCAGGTCATGAGTAGGATATTGTGCCTCATGCGGCTTCTGCTGCCGAGAAGCTTAAGCAATCACTTGTCCCCTCTACATAAGGACCACCCCCAAACTAGTGATAGATACATCAGAAAATACCATGAAATCCTCGACACCCTTTGGAAGGGTTAATACCGGGGACTCGCATAACCTCTGTCGCAGTGTCTCAAAAGTAACCTACTGCTCGGGGCCCCATCAGAAATCCACTCATTTCCTCGTCAGACGAGTGAGGTGTAACGCCCGTAGATCCGAGCTAGTCAATCTGGAGATAATAGTGGTCGAAAACGACTTTTCGACAAAAGATTATTTAGGATAAATAATCTTAACCAAGTTGTAGAATATGTCTCAAGGTTTCCGTACATATAAAGAACGCCGAAATCCGAGTTATAACGAAGAAGTTGCGACCCGTCGAAGTTTCGCGACGGAACCGGCACGGCACCAGGAGACGTAAATAGTGAATTTATGATAGAGCGACTTTTGGCCTTAGCGATCTAAACGAAAGTCATAGAAAACGTTAAACCGAGAGCTTCCATAAAAAGAACGCCCAAATCTGACTTCGTATGAGGAAGTTATGATTTTTCGAAGTTTCGGCTTAGCAGTGTACAGCCCGAAGTTCGAATATTAGATCGAGCGATTTTTAGCCGACACAACCTAAACGAGAATCGAAGATCTCGTTAATAGTAGCGTACCGATAAAAAGACTGACGAAAACGGACGTCGGATGAAGAAGTTATGAATTTTTAACGGACCAATCCTGTCCCGGCCTGTTAAAAATATAAAATTTAAAATAAATTCAAAATTAGCCGACGGAGTCTAAACGAAAGTTGTAGAGTACGGTCCCGCCTACGCGTGGATATAAAGGACGTCGAAAACAGAGTTCGTATGTGAAAGTTACGAATTTTTAAAGTCGAGTGTGCAATTTGCGAAATCTATTGTGAAGGTGATGACGTGGCTCAATCAGGGCCGTCGCTTGCTGATCACGGTCTGGTCTTCGGATTCGGACACCTGGCTCGTAAGCGCAACACGTACAAGAAGAACGCAGCGCGTCCGAGGAACGCCTCGCGTCCGAAGGGAACGCTGCGCGTACTCATTCTGCGGTCCGAGGAGGTCCACGTCGCCCCAGCAGCTCCGCGACACGTGATGTACGATCCGAAGCTATGCCCCGCGTAGCAGTTCTGAAAGCCCAGCGTTCCGAGAGGGCTCGCTGCTATAAATACCTGCAAGGGCTGCCGAGCAAATCGCACCAATTCTCTTTCTCTCTCTAGTTTCTTTCTCTCTCTAGCTCCCCAAACCACCCCTAAACCCTAGATAAAACCCCTAGCACCCAAAGGAAGCACCGAGGCTCCCGGAGTCCCGAGAAAAAGGGTCTTTCGGTTCGGAAACGCTGCTCCGAGCAAAACCCGGTTTTTAATAAAACCTGCTGTAAGTAAGCTACGCTTATGCATTTTTTAATATAGCTTTTAAATAATTATGGTAATGTTATTAGGTCCTTAAATATAATTATTTGGGCTATTATTATGAATTATATTGAGTGTTATTTAACGCTTATATAATAATAATAATAGCTAGACTATTAATTAGTCGCAGTTAAGGTTAGACTAAACCCTAGTGGTATAGATACTAGGTTTTGTGGAGGGAAATTGTTTTAAGAAGTAACGAAGCGTTGTTCGAGTGCAGAGTCACCACCTTCCAGGTGAGTGCATAGTCCTTTTCATCTTACACATAGATATGAAGTATTTATATAAACTACGTGCTATGTGTGCATATTATCTATATACTTGCTACTTACACATAGATATGAAGTATTTATATAAACTACGTGCTATGTGTGCATATTATCTATATACTTGCTATCTATGCTGGATGAACGATTTTATACAAGTTTTATATGATTTAAGTTGTATATCTTTTTTATATCTACAAATATGTTGGGTGAAACATGGGTAGATGAATGATGAGGGATGAAAGATGATGTGAATGAACATTGGCAGCTATAGTCTTAGTGCCTAAATAATATCGGCAGTTATGGACTTAGTACCTGATAGATAAACACTGGTAGCTATGGACTTAGTACCTGATGGATAAACGTTGGTAGCTATGGACTTAGTACCTGATAAACGTTGGTAGCTATGGACTTAGTACCTATTAGATGAACACTGGTAGCTATGGATTTAGTACCCGATGAATGAACTTTAGCAGCTATGGATTTAGTGCTTTACGAACGAGCGTTGGTAGCTATGGACTTAGTACCTGATGGATAAACGTTGGTAGTTATGGACTTAGTACCTGATAAACGTTGGTAGCTATGGACTTAGTACCTGATAAACGTTGGTAGCTATGGACTTAGTACCTATTAGATAAACACTGGTAGTTATGGACTTAGTACCTGATAGATAAACATTGGTAGCTATGGACTTATTACCTGATGGATAAACGTTGGTAGCTATAGACTTAGTACCTGATAAACGTTGGTAGCTATGGACTTAGTACCTATTAGATGAACACTGGTAGCTATGGATTTAGTACCCGATGAATGAACTTTAGCAGCTATGGATTTAGTGCTTTACGAATGAGCATTGACAGCTATGGACTTAGTGCCTGTCTTATAACCCTGGAGGCAAGGGACTTCGGAATGAACGAATAGATGACTCTTAGGGTAGACCCTTGAGAGTAAGGAAGATAATGGGGATGGGTAATTGGGTTGATTGTTTGATGTTTAAACATACTAATTATATTATTGTGGGTTGAAAACCCTATGTACTCACCAGGTTTCCCAACCTGACCCACTCAAGCTTATTTGTATCACGGGTGCCGATACAAAGCTACTTTACACTGAGAGATTTAAAAGAGATGTAGATCACTAGTGTAAATAATGTAAGTTCTGTTTATGCTTATGTTTCTGTATTGACAATGACATCCCAATGTTTTGAAAATGAATAATAATACATTTCCTCGGAAATGCTTTGATAACCTATTTATCATGTTTTGTGGGAACAAATTCCACAACATTTTTGTTAAAAGAAGTACTCTGATTTTTATAAAGCATAAACAAAATCGGTCTTTTCTGGCCGTGAAAATGGGGATGTTACAGTTGGTATCAGAGCATTAGTTTAAGCGAACTAGGAATTTGGATTTATTTCTAGACTTAAACTTAGGATGCTAAGCGATGATTGTGAGGAGTGTGTCTAATAAAATTTAGGTAATACACCTGAATAGACACAAGCACTAGCTTATTTAGGGAAAATGCCTAACATGCTATTATGTGCTAAATGATTTGTGATGCTTTATGCTATCGTTTGATCGGATCTATGGTCTGTTGCCGACCGGATCTGGAAACCTTATGTGTTTAGGATTCTGAACGTACGATTATGATATATAACTAGCATGTAAACGTTTCGGAGAGATAAGGATGATTTAAACGTCTATCCTAAATAAAAATCTAAATTCACCGTATTCGGTGTATAGATCAAGATGGAAAGAACCCGCAGTGGAGCTGGGAATGCGAATGGGAATAGGAATCAACCCCCAGTTATTCAGCAAATACCTGTTGTAGTAGAAGCTGCACCTGAACAAATCACCATGGCTGGAGTACAAGCCATGATTCGGGCTATGTTAGCTGAACAAAGGGAAGAAATGAGGCAGATGTTGCATGAGAATAGGGACGAACCTACCATGCCCATTGAGCAACCTGAACTGATTCTCGAGCAATCGGAGGAAGGGAACTATAGCCGCCCTGTGAGTCAAGTTGGGACACAAGGAGAACGAAGGAATGGCCCGGAGAGGGGAAACAACAAGGATGGACGAATGTATAAGAACTTCTTGGCAGCCAAGCCACCAAGCCTTTCTGGAAGCCCGAAGCCGGTTGAGATTATGGACTGGATCTCCGAAATGGAGATGGTGTTTGAGATCTGTGACTGTAGCGACAGGCAGAAAACCGTCTTTGCAGTCAGACAATTAAAGTCTGGAGTACTAAGCTGGTGGAAGCTACTAGCTAACACAATGCCTAAGGGAGAAGCAAGCAAGATGTCTTGGGAAGATTTCCTGGTGCAACTAAAAATGCAGTACTGCTCTGAGCAGGATCTTCTGGAGATCAACAATGAGTTCCAGAATCTGAAGAAGGGAAGGATGAGTGTCACCGAGTATGCTGCAAGTTTTACGGAAAAGATGAAGCTTGTCCCCTACCTAGTTCCAACGGAAATTTCCAAGGTCAACAAGTTTGCCAATCGATTACCAGCGGACTTTGGTCCAATGGTCAAACAAGCAACCACTTTGAAAGCCGCCATCTGGGCAGCCAAGAATGTTGAGACCCAAATAAGGGAAAAGGGTCTGGAGAAAGCTGAAGTTGGTGAGAAAAGGAAGCTTGAAGGATCCTCAAGACCTGATAATAAGGGAAAGTTCTCAAAGTCTAACCTGGATGACCAAAGGTATGGAGCCAAGTGGTGTGAAAAGTGCAAGAAGAAACACTTTGGAAGATGCAATGAAGAGGTAACCTGTTACAAATGTGGAAGGATCGGCCACTATTCCAAGGATTGTACACAAAATGATAAGGTATGCTTCGGATGTGGAGGCAAGGGGCACATGTCTAGAGACTGCCCGAAAAAAATGAAGCAGCAAGGCTAGAGGCACCGCCAAAGCCAAGGGCATTCCACATGATCCACGACGAAGCAGACAATAACGCGAGGAATCAAGGATAAGGAATTCATATCCGAAGATCGAGTTATGAAGTAGCCAAGGGGATAGACTCATACGATGTAGCCTATTAGGGGCATAGACTAGGGTGAACTTGAACACCTATGTAATAGTTTCAAGAAATAATAAAGCCTTCGTATTGTTATCTGATGTGTTAAACTGTTATGTGATTTTCTTGATGACTTGGGGACTGCGAGACAATACTTGGGACGAGTATGAGTAGGTGTGAAAGGTAGTAGATGCATATACTACCGGAAGCACAAGACTCACACTTGGATCAGGGAAAGTCACAAGGTTACCAAGAAACTAGTAATTGATTCTGTTTTATTCAAACATGTTGTTACCATCGATTCCGTAATGACTAAGAAGATTGTTGTTATTCCGACCCTAGTGGTCATATCGAATTGAGTCCGACTACGGTGAGTATGTTACGTGGTTCAGAGAACCAAGTTCGATGTAGCATCTGAGTTAAGCCGGAAGATTGAAATGAAAGATAATCAAAGCGATCAGTACAGGTATCACGACAGTTGCTTGTAGCTAGAAATGCTACCTTTTAAGATGTGATAAGAACATGAAGGAAGGTATAATCTGTTCTGGAATTTGACTCTAAGAGACCTGAGTCTAAGTGTTGCAACATACGACGAGAGGTCGTTAGAACGAGGCACGTCAATCTATTATAGAAATCAAAGAATTTATTCTTAAGTTTGTCAAGAAGAAGAAGGAGTCTCCAGTCAGAATCGAGATTGTGACTTGAAGGTCATAATTTGGAGTCTAATGAGAGATAGGGAGCAGGTGCAAGATCGAGCACCGCTTGTAGTCAAGGAGTCTAAGAGTTAGATACTCGTTCGAAGAAATATCAAAGTTATGGTTACCACTTAGGATGAAGAGATAACGGATGGAGTCATCATGTGAGCCTTGTTTCGTTGATGATTCCGGGACGTAATCATCCTAATGGGGAGATAATTGTAACGCCCGTAGATCCGGGCTAGTAAATATGGAGATAATAGTGGTCGAAAACGACTTTTTGACAAAAGATTATTTAGGATAAATAATCTTAACCAAGTTGTAGAATATGTCTCAAGGTTTCCGTACATATAAAGAACGCCGAAATCCGAGTTATAACGAAGAAGTTACGAGCCGTCGAAGTTTCGCAACGGAACCGGCACGGCACCGGGAGACGTAAATAGTGAATTTACGATAGAGCGACTTTTAGCCTTAGCGATCTAAACGAAATTCGTAGAAAACGTTAAACCGAGAGCTTCCATAAAAAGAACGCCCAAATCTGACTTCGTATGAGGAAGTTATGATTTTTCGAAGTTTCGGCTTAGCAGTATACAACCCGAAGTTCGAATATTAGATCGAGCGGTTTTTAGCCAACACAACCTAAACGAGAATCGAAGATCTCGTTAATAGTAGCGTACCGATAAAAAGACAGACGAAAACGGACGTCGGATGAAGAAGTTATGAATTTTTAACGGACCAATCCTGTCCCGGCCTGTTAAAAATATAAAATTTAAAATAAATTCAAAATTAGCCAACGGAGTCGAAACGAAAGTTGTAGAGTACGGTCCCACCTACGTGTGGATATAAAGAACGTCGAAAACGGAGCTCGTATGTGAAAGTTACAAATTTTAAAGTCGAGTGTGCAATTTGCGAAATCTATTGTGAAGGTGATGACGTGGCTCAATCAGGGCCGTCGCTTGCTGATCACGGTCTGGTCTTCGGATTCGGACACCTGGCTCGCAAGCCCAGCGCGTACAAGAAGAACGCAGCGCGTCCGAGGAACGCCTTGCGTCCGAAGGGAACGCTGCGCGTACTCGTTCTGCGGTCCGAGGAGGTCCACGTCGCCCCAGCAGCTCCACGACACGTGATGTACAATCCGAAGCTATGCCCCGCGTAGCAGTTCTGAACGCCCAGCGTTCCGAGAGGGCTCGCGGCTATAAATACCTACGAGGGCTGTCGATCAAATCACACCAATTCTCTTTCTCTCTCTAGTTTCTTTCTCTCTCTAGCTCCCCAAACCACCCCTAAACCCTAGATAAAACCCCTAGCACCCAAAGGAAGCCCCGAGGCTCCCGGAGTCCCGAGAAAAAGGGTCTTTCGATTCGGATATGCTGCTCCGAGCAAAGCCCGGTTTTTAATAAAACCCGCTGTAAGTGAGCTACGCCTATGCAATTTTTAATATAGCTTTTAAATAATTATAGTAATGTTATTAGGTCCTTAAAATAATTATTTGGGCTATTATTATGAATAATATTGAGTGTTATTTAACGCTTATATAATAATAATAATAGCTAGACTATTAATTAGTCGCGGTTAACGTTAGATTAAACCCTAGTGGTATTGATACTAGGTTTTGTGGAGGGAAATTGTTTAAAGAAGTAACGAAGCGCTGTTCGAGTGCCGAGTCACCACCTTCCAGGTGAGTGCATAGTCCCTTTCATCTTACACATAGATATGAAGTATTTTATATAAACTACGTGCTATATGTGCATATTATCTATATACTTGCTATCTATGCTGGATGAACGATTTTATACAAGTTTTATATGATTTAAACTGTATATCTTTTTTATATCTACAAATATGTTGGGTGAAACATGGGTAGATGAATGATGAGGGATGAAAGATGATGTGAATGAACATTGGCAGCTATAGTCTTAGTGCCTAAATAATATCAGCAGTTATGGACTTAGTACCTGATAGATAAACACTGGTAGCTATGGACTCAGTACCTGATGGATAAACGTTGGTAGCTAAGGAATTAGTACTTGATAAACGTTGGTAGCTATGGACTTAGTACCTATTAGATGAACACTGGTAGTTATGGATTTAGTACCCGATGAATGAACTTTAGTAGCTATGGATTTAGTGCTTTACGAACGAGCGTTGGTAGCTATGGACTTAGTACCTGATGGATAAACGTTGGTAGCTATGGACTTAGTACCTGATAAACGTTGGTAGCTATGGACTTAGTACCTGATAAACGTTGGTAGCTATGGACTTAGTACCTATTAGATAAACACTGGTAGCTATGGACTTAGTACCTGATAGATAAACGTTGGTAGCTATGGAATTTGTACCTGATGGATAAATGTTGGTAGCTATGGACTTAGTACCTGATAAACGTTGGTAGCTATGGACTTAGTACCTATTAGATGAACACTGGTAGCTATGGATTTAGTACCCGATGAATGAACTTTAGCAGCTATGGATTTAGTGCTTTACGAATGAGCATTGGCAACTATGGACTTAGTGCCTGTCTTATAACCCTGGAGGCAAGGGACTTCGGAATGAACGAATAGATGACTCTTAGGGTAGACCCTTGAGAGTAAGGAAGATAATGGGATGGGTAATTGGGATGATTGTTTGATGTTTAAACATAATAATTATATTATTGTGGGTTGAAAACCCTATGTACTCACCAGGTTTCCCAACCTGACCCACTCAAGCTTATTTGTATCACAGGTGTCGATACGAAGCTACTTTACACTGAGAGATTTAAAAGAGGTGTAGATCACTAGTGTAAATAATGTAAGTTCTGTTTATGCTTATGTTTCTGTATTGACAATGACATCCCAATGTTTTGAAAATGAATAATAATACATTTCCTCGGAAATGCTTTGATAACCTATTTATCATGTTTTCTGGGAACAAATTCCGCAACATTTTTGTTAAAAGAAGTACTCTGATTTTTATAAAGCATAAACAAAATCGGTCTTTTCTGGCCGTGAAAATGGGGATGTCACATTGGTACTTCGAACTTGGAGAAGTCCTGAATAAATCTCCGATAGTATCCCGCCAAACCCAAGAAACTCCTGATCTCTCAGAGAGATTTCGGAACCTCCCACTAAATCATGGAATCGATCTGGGCCGGATGGACCAAAATCCCATCCTAGTTAACGAGATGTCCCAGAGATTGGACCTCTCGTAACCAAAACTCACACTTCAAGGACTTAGCATACATCCGTTCTCACCTCAATACTACCCAAATCTCTCTGAGGTGCTCCTCATGCTGCTCTTTGGTCTTGAAATACACCATGATATCATCAATGAACACACTAACTAAACAATCGAGCATCGGCCTGCATACCCGATTTATCAAATCCATAAATACTACAGGTGCACCGATGAGCCCAAATGGCATCATTACGAACTTGTAATTCCCATAACAATTCCGGAACACGGTCTTCTCCACATCCACCTCTCTCACTAACACCTGATGATATCCAAACCTTAGATCAATCTTGGAGAACCAAGATGCACCCTGCAACTGATCAAAGAGGTCATCAATCTACAGAATGGGATAATGGTTCTTCACCGTTAACTTGTTCAACTCCCGGTAATCAATTCACATCCAGTGTGAACCGTCCTTCTTCTTAAAGAACAATATCGACGCTCTCCACGATGTTAGGGTGCAAAGTTCCCCTTGTATGTGGTTTACCCTCTTGTGACGTGTAATAGGTTTAGCCTTTGCTATAAATAGGAAGTGATGAGTAATGGGTTTACGCATTTTGGAGTGATTAGACTAGTAAGCGAATTATTGAAAAACCCATTTTGTAGAAGTTTCTTAGATTTAATGAGATCTTAAAAAGAATTTATTTACTCTTGGTGTTCTTGATGATTGATGGATTCACTTGATCTTTACTATTCCGCACATTTCATCATAATCCGGATCACGACAATTGGTATCATAGCGGGTGTTCTTGAAGTTCTCAAGAATTTGATCCATGATGACAACATGATTTGGTGAATCTCAAATGAGTGTAAGTTCTTCATCTTTGAGAGAGTTTTTGTTCTAGAAATTGAATTTATTCCTTGATTTGATTCAAAATTCAATTTTCCCTTTCTAGAATACTTGTCAATTTCACTTTCACTCTCTAGAACTTGGTTCATATTCACTTTTTCTCTCTAGAGATTTCACTGAAATACACTTTCTCTCAATAGAAATATCCAAGTTCTTGTGATCTTTGTTGTTAATTGAGCAAAGATGATGTATTTTCATTATGATTCTTGGATCGTGATGATTAAATATGTAAAATACAAATTCAATGAGAAACAATTTTATGGGTTATTGTTGAATAGCGGGTTAATTACATGGGAAAAATTGATTTCTTATGGAGGCTTGAAAGATGATCATGCAAAGTTGATATTTCAACCTCTTAGTAAGATCGGAAGTTTGATAGAAATTACCATGAATATGTTATCTTGGTGTGAAAATCAAAATGAAGGAAAAGAAAGAGAATTATTCAAAAGTAATATTTTTCTCTTATTAAAGACCCAAAATGATCTTCATGTTCTTAAATTTGTTGAAGTTCAAGAAATGAGAATTCAATGTGATTTTCATGAAGATGTGAAAGTTTTTTGTTCAATTGAAGTTCAAACCGATGATTTCTTGAGTTCTTTCGATTAGTTTAAAGGAATGGTTCCATATAGTAATCCTTCAATCCAAGAAGTTTAAATGTATCAAACTCCAAAATATTTGATTCAAAGTTGCAAAGTTGAAGTTGTTATGAATGATGTTGTTCTTGAATTCAAAACTTCAAGATCCAAAAAGATGAAAAAGATGAAGAAGAAGAAGAAGAAGAAGAAGAAGATCAAAAATAAGAACAATTGGGTTTCTAAACAAAATTCTTCCAATGTCATCTTGAAGCCGGAATCTATGAAGCAAATTTTGGTTCCAATGCAACAATCATCAAGTGTTGCAATGAATTTTATTTCCTAACGCAAAGTTGTTGAATAATCTCAAAATCGTTATGAAGATCAAGCTAGATCTTTGAAAAATGAGAAGTACGGATTGTACAACATGCTTCATGTGTGGTACAATGTGAAATTTGGAGATTTTCTTGTTCCAACAAAAGATCTGAGATCTTGCATAATCGATTCGAGTATTGCAATTGGAATAAGAATTATCAAGAAGGTTTCTCAAATTCTCAAATGGATTCCGAAAAATTCATGTTGAGATCGATACCTTGTTCATGAAGATCCGTTGATGAACGATCTAGGTTTTCTCGAAATTCAATCATAATTTCAATTCGTCAAACCCAAGAAACTCCTGATCTCTGAAGGAGATTTTGGAACCTCCCACTGCATCATGGCCTCGATCTTGGCCGGCTTCACCAAAATCCCATCCTGGTTAACGAGATTTCCCAGGAACTGGACCTCTTGTAACCAAAACTCACACTTCAAGAACTTTGCACACAACCGTTCTCGCCTCCATACTACCAAAAGCTCTTGAAGGTGCTCCTCATGCTGCTCTCTGGTCTTGGAATACACCAAGATATCATCAATGAACACACTAACTGATCGATCGAGAATCGGCCTGCATACCCGATTTATCAAATCCATAAACACCTTAGGTGCATCGGTGAGCCCAAATGGCATCATCACGAACTTGTAATGCCCGTAACAAGTCCGGAGCGCGGTCTTCTCCACATCCACCTCTCTCACTCTTACCTGATGATATTCGGGCCTTAGATCAATCTTGGAGAACCAAGATGCACCATGCAACTGATCAAAGAGCTCATCAATCTGCGGAAAGGGGATAATGGTTCTTTACTGTTAACTTGTTCAACTCCCGGTAATCAATTCACATCCAGTGTGAACCATCCTTCTTCTTAACGAACAGTATCGGCGCTCCCCATGATGTTAAGGTGCAAAGATCTCCTTGGATGTGGATTACCCTCTTGTGATGTGTAATGGATTTAGCCTTTTCTATAAATATAAAGTGAGTGGCTCCCATTTAGTAAGCGAATTTATTGCAAAACCCTTTTTGTAATAGTTTCTTAGATTTAATGAGAGCTTAAAAAGATTTTATTTACTCTTGGTGTTCTTAATGATTTGGTGAATCTCAAATGGTTGTAAGTTCTTCATCTTTGAGAGAGTTTTTGTTCTATAAATTGAATGTATTCCTTGGTTTGATTCAAAATTCAATTTTCCCTCTCTAGAATACTTCTTAATTTCACTTTCTCTCTCTAGAACTTGGTTCATATTCACTTTTTTCTCTAGAGATTTCATTCGAAATACACTTTCTCTCTGTAGAAATATCCAAGTTCTTGTGATCTTTGTTGTTAATTGAGCAAATATGGTGTATTTGCATTATGATTCTTTGATCGTGATGATTAAATATGTCAAGTGAAAAGTCAATGAGAAACAATTTTATGGGTTATTGTTGAAAGGCGGGTTGATTACATGGGAAACTTTGATTTCTTATGGAGGCTTGAAAGATGATCATACATAGTTGATATTTCAACCTCTTAGTAAGATCAGAAGTTTGATTGAAATTACCATGAATATCTTATCTTGGTGTGAAAATCAAAAGGAGGGAAAAGAAAGAGAATTATTCAAAAGTAATATGTTTCTCTTATTGAAGACTCAAATGATCTTCATGTTATTAAATTTGAAGTTCAAGAAATGGGAATTCAATGTAATTTTTATGAATATGTGAAAGTGTTTTATTTAATTGGAGTTCAAACTGATGATTGCTTGAGTTCTTTCGATTAGTTTAAAGGAATGGTGCCATATAGCAAGCCTTCAATCCAAGAAGTTCAAATGTATCAAACTCCAAAATATTTTATTCAAAGCTTCAAAGTTGAAGTTGTCAAGAATGATGTTGTTCTTGAATTCAAAACTTCAAGATCTAAAAAGATGAAAAAAATGAAGAAGAAGAAGAAGAAGATCAAAAATAAGAAAAATTGGGTTTCTAAACAAATTTCTTCCAATGTCATCTTGAAGCCGGAATCTATGAAGCAAATTTGGGTTCCAAAGCAACAATCATCAGGTATTGCAATGAATTTGATTTCCAAACCCAAAGTTGTTGAATATTCTCAAAATTGTTATGAAGTTCAAGCTAGATCTTTGAAAAACAACAAGAACGGATTGTACAACATGCTTCATAGGTGGTACAATGTGAAATTTGGAGATTTTCTTGTTCCAACAAAAGATCCGAGATTTTGCATAATCGATTCGAGTATTGCAAATGGAATAAGAATTATCAAGAAGGTTTCTCAAATTCGCAAATGGATTCCGAAAAATTCATGTTAAGATGGATACCTTGTTCATGAAGATCTGTTTATGAACGATCTAGGTTTTCTCGAAATTCGATCATAATTTCAATTCGTCAAACCCAAGAAACTCTTGATCTCTGAGGGAGATTTTGGAACCTCCCACTGCATCATGGCCTCGATCTTGTCCGGATTAACCAAAATCCCATCCTGGTTAACGAGATGTCCCAGTAACTGGACCTCTTGTAACCAAAACTCACACTTCAAGAACTTGGCACACAACCGTTCTCCCCTCAATACTACCAAAAGCTCTTGAAGGTGCTCCTCACGCTGCTCTCTGGTCTTGGAATATACCAAGATATCATCAATGAACACACTAAATTATCGATCGAGCATCGGCCTGCATACCCGATTTATTAAATCCATAAACACTGCAGATGCATCGATGAGCCCATATGGCATCACCACGAACTTGTAATACCCGTAACATGTCCTGAGCGCGGTCTTCTCCACATCCACTTCTCTCACTCTCACCTGATGATATCCGGACCTTACATCGATCTTGGAGAACCAAGATGCACCCTACAACTGATCAAAGAGGTCATCAATCTGCGGAAGGGGATAATGGTTCTTCACCGTTAACTTGTTCAACTCCCGGTAATCAATGCACATCCAGTATGAACCATCCTTCTTCTTGACGAACAGTATCGACGCTCCCCACGACGTTAGGGTGCAAAGTTTTCCTTGGATGTGGTTTACCCTCTTGTGATGTGTAATGGTTTTAGCCTTTGCTATAAATAGGAAGTGAGTGGCTCCCATTTTATGTAAGACCCATTTTGGAGTGATTAGACTAGTAAGCGAATTATTGCAAAACCCTTTTTGTAATAGTTTCTTACATTTAATGAGAGCTTAAAAAGATTTTATTTACTCTTGGTGTTCTTGATGATCGACGGATTCACTTGATTTTTACTATTCCGCACATGTCATCATAATTCAGATCACTACAATTGGTATCAGAGTGGGTGTTCTTGAAGTTCTCAACAATTTGATCCATGATGACAACATGATTTTGGTGAATCTCACATGGGTGTAAGTTCTTCTTCTTTGAGAGAGTTTTTGTTCTAGAAATCGATTTTATTCCTTGATTTGATTTAAAATTCAATTTTCCCTCTCCGGAATACTTTTTAATTTCACTTTCTCTCTCTAGAACTTGGTTCTACTCACTTTTTCTCTCTAGAGATTTCATTCGAAATGCACTTTCTCTCTCTAGAAATATCCAAGTTCTTGTGATCTTTGTTGTTAATTGAGCAAAAATGGTGTATATGTCAAATACAAAGTCAATGAGAAACAATTTTATGGGTTATTGTCGAAAGGGTGGTTGATTACATGAGAAACTTTGATTTCTTATGGAGACTTGAAAGATGATCATGCAAAGTTGATATTTCAACCACTTAGTAAGATCGGATGTTTGATTAAAATTACCATGAATATGTTATCTTGGTGTGAAAAACAAAAGGAAGGAAAAGAAAGAGAATTATTCAAAAGTAATATGTTTCTCTTATTGAAGACCCAAATGATCTTCATGTTCTTAAATTTGTTGAAGTTAAAGAAATGGGAATTCAATGTGATTTGCATGAAGATGTGAAAGTTTTTTGTTCAATTAGGGTTCAAACCGGTGATTGCTTGAGCTCTTGTGATTAGCTTAAAGGAATGGTGCCATGTAGCAAGCCTTCAATCTAAGAAGTTCAAATGAATCAAACTCCAAAATATTTGATTCAAAGTTGCAAAGTGGAAGTTGTCAAGTATGATGTTGTTCTTGAATTCAAAACTTCAAGATGCAAAAAGATGAAAAAAGATAAAAAAGAAGAAGAAGAAGAAGAAAAAGAAGAAGATAAAAAATAAGAACAATTTGGTTTCTAAACAAAATTCTTCCAATGTCGTCTTGAAGCCGAAATCTATGAAGCAAATTTGGGTTCCAAAGCAACAATCATCAAGCGTTGCAATGAATTTGATTTCCAAACCCGAAGTTGTTGAATATTCTCAAAATCGTTATGAAGATGAAACTAGATCTGTCAAAAATGACAAGAACGGATTGTACAACATGCATCGTGGGTGGTACAATGTGAAATTTTGAGATTTTCTTGTTCCAACAAAAGAACCGAGATCTTCCATAGTCGATTCGAGTATTGCAAATGGAAAAAGAATTATCAAGAAGGTTTCTCAAATTCTTAAACGGATTCCGAAAAATTCATGTTGAGATCGATACCTTGCTCTTGAAGATCCATTGATAAACGATCCAGGTTTTCTAGAAATTCAATCATAATTTCAATTCATGCTTTCGTTTTTTCATTTTTGATCGTTTTTACTCGTTGGATCAAAGTTGTTTCAACCTCATTGATGATCCAATATTTTTTTTTATATCAAACCTAAAACCAAATCTCGTTACTATTCATATGATCTGATTTCTAAGCCCCCGTATCAAATTGACTCGATTAATTTTTGAGCCCAAACAAATCAAATATTGTTACTGTTCATTTAATCCAAAAATACGAGCCCAAAAGTCATTCGATCTACTGTTAATGGATTCAAGCCCAATAAAAAAAATTTGAATATTGTTCATATAACCAAATTCAAATCCAGTTGATAAAAGTGTGGGAACGGTTATCATTCAAAGCTTGAGTTCGACTATTTGTCAGTCGAAACATGTTCAATGTTGATCGATGCTTTGATTTCGATGGTTACCTGAAGAATCGAGATTGAAGATTTCGACTATGTGTTTACTTGGGGTCGAAATCGAATCCGTATAATGTATCTATTTCATGTCTGGAAATAAATTGAAAATGAGTTGAAGTCAAAAATCAAGGATGATTTCGACTTTTATGGTATATATGTGTTCGTTCGAATCTACAGGGAAGGATGATTTCTTGAACTCAAAGTCGAAATTGAAACTGGTTTTGATTTGGACTTACATGGAATCGAACAGAAATCGTCTTGGGATCGAATGGTTAGGAATTTAAGTTGACATTGTAAGCGTTTGGCGTCGATTTCGATCTCGACTGATGTTGATATACCGACTCAATTTCAATTTTTGATGTTGATTTCAACTGGTTCAATTTTGATGTTAATGTTCGAGTCGACAGTCTACAAGAATGATTGCTTGATTCTAGGTCGAACGATTTTTTTACGAATCGTAATCGAAAGTCATTGTGTTGGAGTATCGATTTTTGGTTAACTGTAGAAAGCCTTTAGCTTGAAGACGAATGGAAAGATTGAATTGGAATCGATTTTCTTTGAATTTGATTGGTGTATGTCTGACTGGTATGTGTGCGATGGGGTAAATGCGAGTCAAAAGTAAGTATTTCAATTTGTCATTCCCGTCAAAATTGAAATCACACCTTGTTTTGAAATTGAAGGTATTTGATTGGTGCTTGGAATCGAAATCAATTTCAAGAGTATTGGGACCGAACATGTTGGTTGCTTGGAGTTTGAGTCAAACGTTGGTATGATAGTCAAACAAGAATTGCTTTGAGTTGAACGTAAAATCCTTGGAGTCAAACTGGTATTGCTAGGAGTCGAATTCGACTTATGTCTGTATGTCTGTATGGAGAATCCTCCCTTCATTCAATTGATATGTTTGAATAAATACAATTATGGATCCTGAATAATGGATCCTGATATTCAGGAACTAACATCTATAAAAAACAATTTAAAAACAAAGAGATAAAGCAAACTAAAGAGATAAACTCTAAACGAACCAAAGCTAACCACGTGTGCTTTGACATCCCCCCCCCCTCAAGTTGGAGCATGGGGATAAAAAATGCTCAACTTGAGCACCAAATTATCGAACGTGTTTTTACCAAGAGCCTTCGTAAGAATGTCAACCAGTCGAAGTTTCGTGTGAACATAAGCAGGAACAATAAGACCATCAACAATCACATCTCGAACAAAGTGACAGTCTACTCTATGTGCTTTGTGCGTTCATGGAACATCGGGTTTTTAGCAAGATGGATAGCAGATTCACTATCACAGTAGAGAGTAACACGTGGACAATGTTTAATACCAAAACATGTCAACAACCCCTTCAGCCACTTGGCTTCACAAGTAATGGCATCCATAGAACGATATTCCGCTTCAGCCGAGGAACGCGACACGGTGGGCTGCTTCTTTGTCTTCCATGCAATCGGGGAACCACCTAGGTACACAATCCATCCTGACAATGATCTCCTTGTGACTGGGCAAGCAGCTCAGTCCGAGTCACACCACCCCGTCAAGGTCAAGTTGGGTGTAGCTTTGAGTAAAATTCCTTGACCCAGTGTACCTTTCAAATATCGAACAACTCGCAAATCCGCCTCCCAATGTTCTACCCAAGGGCTCTGTATAAACTGTGACAATATGTGCACGGAATAGGCAAGATCTGGACGTGTAACGGCTAAATAAATCAGTCGTCCAACTAACTGACGATAAGCCTCCAGATGAGAAATTTTGGCGCCAGTAGCTAACCCCAATTTGTGATTTTGTTGAATGGGAAAGGCAGAAGGTTTAGCTCCCAACAATCCGGTTTCTGCCACAATGTCTAACGTATACTTGCATTGGCACAAGAAAAGACCAGGTGGACTTCTAGCAACTTCAATGCCGAGGAAGTATTTTAGGGCTCCAAGGTCCTTCATTTTAAAACAACTACACAAGTATTCCTTAAAAGACTAGATTGCGTTGGGATTGTTACCAGAGATGATCAAGTCATCGACATACACCAACAAATGAAGTCGTACATCCCCACGAGCATAAGTAAATAAGGAGTAATCGGAATAGGATTGGCGAAAACCATATTTTTGAGTGTTGTCACCAATTTGGCAAACCAGCAGCGCGGGGCTTGTTTTAATCCGTACAAGGACTTACGAAGTCGGCAAACAAGGTTTGGATTAGAGCCTTTGAAACCCAGAGGAGGTTGCATGTACACTTCTTCTTGAAGATCCCCGTGTAGAAACGCATTATGTACATCCATCTGATGAAGTTCCCACTGTTTAGAAGCTGCTATCGCTAAAAATACCCGAACCGTGGTCATCTTGGCGACAGGAGCAAATGTCTCTGTACAATCTACACCCGCATCTTGATGATTTCCATACACCACTAAACGAGATTTAAGTCGTTCAATTTCTCCGTTGGACAAGTACTTGATTTTATAAACCCACTGGCTGCCCAATGCTCGTTTACCGTGTGGTAATGGTTCCAACGTCCAAGTACCATTCTCCTCTAGCGCTCGGATTTCATTTTGCGTGGACTTTTTCCAACCATCGTGTTTCACGGCTTCCTTGAAATTACGAGGTCCGTGACCCGAGGTCACGGCTGCAATAAAATGTTGATAACTAGGAGAAAATTTGGCACAATTTATATAATGTGTGATAGGATATGGTGTACCTTTAGAGGACTTTGGAGACGGTGTAGAGGAGGACGGACTTTTAATGGCAGATGTGTAAGAGACAAAGTCTTTGAGTAGAATAGATGGGAATTTTTCCCTGTGGCCACGACCCATTTGTTCCTGTGGAGTCACAGAGGGTTCGGGAGGTGTCACTATTGGAACCAAAGGTGAAGAGAATGGTTCTTCGCTAGTACCAACCAAAGGATTACCCGGAGAAAAGTTGTTGGTATGCTCTTCATGATTAGGCTGGGGTACAACAGATAGTGGCTCCTCTCCATATATCACATCATTATAACTAGGACATATTTCTTCAATGGTGGCATCTTCATTATTTGTGATGTCACGCATATCAGAATATGGAAAGATATCCTCAAAAAATTTAACATCACGAGATACAAAAAATTATTTGGTGTCCAAATCAAACAATTTCCATCCTTTTCTTTCCAAAGGAATAACCCACAAAGATGCATTTTCGACTTCTACTTCTGAACTTATCATTTTTAGCTCGTTGGTTATGGGCGAAACACAAACACCCAAAAGTTTTGTGAGAGTTATACGAAGGTAATGAGGCAAAAAGAATCTCACAGGATGTTTGTTGTTTTAAAATTGATGAAGGAGTTCGGTTTATTAAGTGAGCAGCAGTGAGGACTGCTTATCCCCAAAAATCAATGGGTAATTTTGCTTACATCAAGAAAGCTCGTGCAACATTTAAAATGTGCCTATGTTTTCTTCTACTCTTCCATTTTGTTGTGGTGTACTAACACATGAAGTTTGGAAAATGATTCCATGTTTAGAAAAGTAGCTAAGTAAACAGTTAAACTCTTTTCCGTTATCACTTTGAACGATCTTTAGTTTTTGAGAAAATTGTCTTTCAACCATAGCAACAAAAGACATAAACATGTGGAAAACGTCAGCTTTATCATCTAGCAAATAAACCTAAACAACACGAGAGAAGTCATCTACTAAAGTTAAAAAATAACGCGCTCCACAAGAAGAAGCATGTTTGTAAGGACCCCATAAGTCACAACGTATTTTTTCAAAAATCCTACTAGTTTCATTCGTACTTAAAGGAAAGCTTTCCCTAGTTTGTTTGGCTCGAAAGCATACTTCGCAAGCTTTATTTAAACTACCCTTACTATCACTAACCGGAGAGAGTAACTTCACAACCTTCTCAGAAGGATGACCCATTCTCTTATGCCACAACTCCATAGTCGATACTGCCCCATTAACCGACACATGTAGAACCGATTCTCCTTTCTTGAAGTAGTAAAGTCCGTCCCGTATAACACCCGTTCCAATCAGCCTCCTCGACCGGTCCTGTATAGCACACATATGTGAGTCAAAAGCAACAACACATTTCATATCATCATTTATGTGACATCCCCAATTTCACTGCCAGAAAAGACCGGTTTAATTTATGCTTTTTAAAATAATTTCAGAGTAATCATCTGATTAAAAGTGTTGCGGAATTTGTTCCCAGAAAAACATGATAAATATGTTATCAAATCATTTCCGAAGAAATGTATTTTATTCAATTAAACCATTGGGATGTCATTGTCAATACAAAAACATAAGCATAAACAAAACTTACATTCATTTACACTAGTGATCTACTTCTCTTTTAATCTCTCAGTGTAAAGCAAGTTCGTATCAATACCTGTGATACAATTAAACTGAGTGGGCCAGGCTTCGGAGCCTGGTGAGCATATAGGGTTTTCACCCCACAATAAATAAATTTATTATGCTTAAACATCAAACAATCAACCCAATTACCCAATCCCCATTATCTTATTTATTTCTTAAGGATTTACCCTAAGAATCAACTATCACTCATTCCTAAGGATTCATCCTAAGGAATAGGCACGAAGTCCATCGCTGCCCAAGGTTTATACTACAAGCACTAACAACGTCGATCCCCACATACTGATCCTATACAGTGATCTTACTAGATCTAGCCTAAAGGATCGATATGAACAACCAACTAACGAAACTGCTTCGGAAATCCCCTAGCAGCAAACAAGGATCGATAAAGACATCAAATGAATGGAATAAGTTTAAACACGACTTTTGTTCGTAAAAGAAAGAACCACAAGAAAATTAAGTCAGGGGTAGTTATCAATGCCTAGGCTGTGGTCTGAATATCGTGAGATATGTAACCCCCAGACTCACCCATATCCGGCATCGAGAATGGAAACGCTGACTAATGCCTAGGCTGTGGTCTGAATATCGTGAGGTATATAACCCCCATACTCACCCCTATCCGGCATCGAGAATGGAAACACTGACTAATGCCTAGGCTGTGGTCTGAATATCGTGAGGTATATAACCCCCAGACGCACCCTATCCGGCAATAGAAACGCTGACTCATGCCTAGGCTGTGGTCTGAATATCGTGAGGTATATAACCCCCAGACGCACCCTATCCGGCAATGGAAATGCTGACTCATGAAGCTCGTCCGATCACTTCATAAAAGAAACAAAGACTCCAAATCTCCTCAAAATAAAAGTATAGGGAAAATACTAATAAAGTACTCCCGTACCCCGACACGTAATAGTGTCAAAAAGAAGAACTAACGGATGAATACATAGTTCAAAAACACCTAATGAACATATAGTTCGAGAAAACCTTATGAACATATAGTTCAAACATACCTACCGATTACAAGTCTGCTAACGTTCCACTGGACTATCTAAAATAGTCTGTGGCCGTTGTCTATACTCTGCTAGATGACTAGATCATCTTAAACATCGATACTTCTCATCACTTTTATTTCATCACATATCATCTAATTCATCTACCCATGTTTTACCCAACATATTTGTAGATAAAAATACATATACAGTTTAAAACTTGTATAAAACATCTATTCAACAATCATCTTAATTAAACAATTAATATAACTACACATAACACGTATTTTAAAGAAAATACTTCATATATATGTGTAAGGTGAAAGTGACTATACACTCACTTGATTTAACGATGACCGGGCAGCACTTCGTTGCCTAAAACGATCGTTTCTAATAAAACCGGGAGTTTTATTAAGAAACCGGGCTCTGCGAGAGCAGCAGATCCCCCCTTATTTTGGGAAAGCTGGTGGCCGCGTCGGGCTTCGAAACCGCAAAAAATAAATTTCCCGGGCTTCTCGGGCACTCCGGGACGTGTTCCGGGCGTTGGAAATGATCTCGGGGCATCGGGGGAAGTCAAAATAGCTAAAATATTGATAAAGGGGCCAGAATTGCCTATTCTTAAATTCTAGCCGGGAGGGTTTGCACCCTCCTATTTATAGGCTGCGAGACCGAGGATCAATGGCTGAGAAGGAGACACGCGACAGCAGATTCGAAGGGGGCAGCACCTGGCTTGTACGTGGGTTGCGCATGCGAGGGCCTCGCTGGAGGGTTCTGATTGGACCGAAGTCCGCGTCCGAGGAGGGGGGGCTCGTGGCTCCTGCGAAGCTCGGATGGATCAAGGCGACATGGGGCGTGCATGCAAGGTTCCAGCGCATTGGACACATCATCGATTCGGACACGTGGCACGATTTGAGCGAGGTGACGTGGCCGAAGTCCACGTATGCGAAATTTCCCGGTTTTGATATTTTTTTCTCGATTTTCGCGCCAAAACTTCTAAAATCCATAACTTTCGCATACGAGCTCCGTTTTTGACGTTCTTTATATGCACGCGTAGGTAAAATTACGCTCTACAACTTTCGTTTAGACTTCGTTGGCTAATTTTGAATTTAATTTTATATTATTATTTTTAACAGACCGGGACAGGAAATCCGTTAAAAATTCGTAACTTGTTCATCTGACGTCCGTTTTCGTCTGTCTTTTTACCGTTATACTACTATTTAAGAGACCTTCGATTCTCGTTTAGGTTGTGTCGGCTAAAATGTAACACTCGTGTTTCTAGCCTAGACATTAATATTAAGGTGATAGTCTAGGTTAACCTTTGTAACTCATTTTGAAGAAATGAAAAAGGAATTATGTGAATTCTATGTGTTTTATGTGTGTTATGCTTAATTACTAGGAGTTAATTAATTAAGAATAAAAATGAGCATCGAAAATAAATTTTAGATAATGCCGATATCTATTAAGAAAGTTGTAGTGGTCGTGACAAGGATTACGGATATATAAAGAATGCCGAAATCCGAGTTATAACGAAGAAGTTTTGACCTGTCGAAGTTTCACGACGAAACTGACTCGGTGCTGAATGTCGTAAAAAGTGAGTTTTTGATAAAATACTTTTTAGCCTTAGTGATCTAAACGAAACTCGTAGTGTTCGTTAAACCGAGAGTAGGTATAAAAAGAACACCCAAATCTGACTTCGTATGAGGAAGTTATGATTTTTTCGAAGTTTCAGCTTAGCAGTAGACAGCTAAAAACTCGAATTTTAGATCGAGTGATTTTTAGCCGATACGACCTAAACGAGAATCGAAGGTCTCGTCATTAGTAGCACAACGGTAAAAATACAGACGAAAACGGACATCGGATGAAGAAGTTATGAATTTTTAACGGATTTCCTGTCCCGGTCTGTTAAAAATAATAATATAAAAATTAAAATTCAAAATTAGCCGACGAAATCTAAACAAAAGTTGTAGAGCATAATTTTACCTACGCGTGCATATAAAGAACGTCAATAACGGAGCTTGTATGCGAAAGTTATGGATTTTAGAAGTTTTTGCACAAAAATCGAGAAAATTCGCATAGTCACGTTTTTGCCACGTCACCCTCGCTTAGAACGTGCCACGTGTCCGAAATTGGTGAGTCATGCGAGCCACGTGTCCGAGCTGCTGAGTCATCCGAGCTCTTGACCTGATCCGAAGTAGTCCATTGAGAAGGCGACACGTACCCTTTAGCACATGTCCGAACCCTCGCAAGGCTGCCACGGATGCCTCTACTTCGGACCCTAGACCTCGGTCCAGTAAGAAGCTGCCAGCAAGCCTTTGCATGCTCAGCCATGTGCGAGCCCTCCCTGCGAGCCCTCGGATCTTCGCCACCTGGAGGCTTCTCAGTCGTCCGATCAGAAGCTCCTCCCGATAAATAGAAGGCTGTGAGCCTTCCCGGGTAACTTTGGAAATTTGCCACCTTTTACCCTAAATTTCATATTTTAGCTATTTTTACTTCCCCTAAAGCCACGGTATCGATTATAACCCCCGGAATACGCCACGAAGTGCCCGTGAAGCCCGAAAAATTTATCTTTTCGGTTTCGAAGCCCGACCTTCGCAGAGCCCGGTTTCTCAATAAAACTCCCGTTTTTATTAGAAACGATCGTTTTAAGAAACGAATTGCTGCCCGATTTTCATTAAATCAAGTGAGTGTGTAGTTAATTTCACTTTACACATAGATATGAAGTATTTACGTTAAAATACGTGTTATGTGTAAATATATTAATTGTTTATTTGAGGTGATTGTTGAACAGATGTTTTATACAAGTTTTAAACTGTATATGTATTTTATCTACAAATATGTTGGATAGAACATGGGTAGACGAAATAGTCAGTGTGTGTTAAAATGGTGAGAGGCCTCGGTGTTGGTGTCGGTGTTGGTGTTGTTGGTGTTGTTCTTGGCGAAGTCGTCTAACGGAGTATAGATGACGACCACAGACTTTTGTAGACAGTCCAGTGGCACACTAGCAAGTTCGCAACTTGTAGGTGTTGGTGAACTAAATGTTTGCTGGCGTACTCCAATGCGGGGCGAAGGGTAGGGTTGGCTCCACGCGGAAAGTCAATTAGTGTTGGGTCCTCGGGGTAGTCAACTAGGGTTGGATCTACGAGGAAAGCCAATAGGTGTTGGCTGTACGAGGAAAGCCAAGTAGTGTCGGCTCAACGCGGATAGTCGGTTAGGGCTGACTCTACAAGGAAAGTCGGTTAAAGTTGGCCCTATGATGAAAGCCAGTCGGATGGTTATTCTAGGCAACCATTCGGACACATGGTTCACCTAAAGATAGGTGAACTGGAGTGATGTTGGCTCTACGAGGAAAGTCTGCGCAAAACATCACGTGGGAATTGGAAGGTGTAGCGGTTGGAATTGGCACCGCTCGTACCAATCCTTAACGACAACGCATGTATACGTATGTGCACAGTCGGAGTAGCGAACGCAAAAACCTAGAGCAATGATTACGAGTGAGAGTCGCGCCTCACTTAGTGCATTGGGTCGTGCAGGTCACGTTAGTAGTGAACGAGGTATTGTTTTAGGGGTTTTTGTGGGGATTAAATAGACCCTAACTAGGAGGTAATACTTTAATAATTACAGCGGTGAGCGGTGAGTAATTATTAATGTAAAAGGGAGAAACAAAATATTATATATTTATATTTAGACGGTGAATCGATAAGATTAAATTAGTTGCAGTGGTGTTAAGGAGAGTAACTAATAAAACAATCTGCAACTGAAGAACTAAAATAAATTAAGCTAAAGCTGTGTTTGTTATGTGGTGTGATGTTGTATGTCTTGCTAGTGAGTCTTTGACTGTGTGTGGATGTTTTGTGTGAATCTGTCTACGATATGTGTGTTCTCTTGACACTATATTATATTGACTCACTTAGCTTATGCTAACACTTGTTCTTTCCTTGTTGGTTTTCTTTGTGTGTTGGAAAAGGTAGCTTGACATGATGCTTTGGTGAGGATGGGAGCTTTTGGGTAGTCTTAGTTAGTATCTTTAGTTGTGATACCATTTGAACATGTTAGGTTTCATGATTATGTTATTGTGAACTTTAAATTTTGGTGAGGTTTGTTTTGACATGAAAGTAACTTTGGTGATGTTTTTGAAATAAAATAAGGCTTCCGCAACGTATTCTGTTAAATAAATGTCTTACAAATAAAAAAAACTTGGGTGAAAATTCACGATGTTACAAGTTGGTAGCCTAGTGTTTAGACTCACAGTGTAGACTGGCTCAATTAGGTGCTCTAGGATTCTTAAGGGGGGAAGGGTGTGTGCTGAGAGTTATAGGATAGTTATATGTAACTTCCTGAATTTTCCTTTCATACGATTGTTATGTGGACTTAAAGTTCTTTATTATTTAGGAACATGTCGCATGATGAAGGGAATGTCAATGTTGGAGGAGCTGGTGTGGGGCAGGACAACCGTACACCCGAGACGCCACCGTTTGATTTTCAGATCCCACCAGCTGGTCGTCAGCCACGGACCCAACCAACCGGTAGCGAGTGCTGCTATCATTGCTTACCTTCAATAGCAGCTTGAGGCACGCGATCGATACATGGAGCGGATGTAGCAGGCTATGCGAGATGCGTGACTTTTACCACCATAGGACGAAGAAGAAGAGAATGAGGGTCCACGAGAGGTGATAGCTAAGAGCCGCTCAGTCACTTGGGGGCAAAGCAGGGAGCCCACTAGAGAACGTGTTGAGGGGCGGGGTAGTTCCTACAAAGATATAACCGACCGCAAACCCCATGTCTTCAAAGGAGGAGAAGACCCGACATTGTGTGTGCAATGGTTGCACAAGATGAGGTAGATTTTCCGTTCAGGCGACTTCACGGAGCTACATAAAGTCAGTTATACAGCACTGAAATTGGATGGTGATGCACTACAGTGGTGGGAGATGTTGGAATATGTTGTACCTGAGGCTACAATTCAAGCCATGACCTGGGAGATTTTCAGCCAAAAGCTTCAAGAGCGTTTCTATCCACCGGGGAAGATAAGGAAGGTCGAGCGGGAGTTCCTTACGCAGGAAAAAGGAACTATGTCGGTTTCAAAATACAATTCATTGTTCTCTAAGAAGCTACAGTTTGGGAAAAATTATTGTCCCACCGAGGCAAAGCAGGTGGAACGTTATGTTGAGGGGTTACCAGAAGAGTATCAAGCTATTGTGAGGCAGCGCAACACTTTGGCGGCTGCCATGGATGAGGCACTTAGGGTCAAGGTTGATTTGTCTACACCAGGGTGTACGGTGATAAAGAGTGTGCAAAATAGGAAATGGGATGGTTCGTCTGATTTCCCAGAGAAGAAGTATAGTCAGCACAAGGAGAAGGGTGAAAAGGCGGTGTTAGGAGTGTTGTCAATTGTAGACGTTGTTGTAAACGGGGACACATGCAAGTGGATTATAATAGTCCTGATTTGGTATGTTATAATTGCGGAAAAATGGGTCACATTAGTCGCCTGTGCCCGAATGCGAAGGTTGAAGCAGATATCGGTGGTAAGGAGACTGCATCACCAAGGATGCAAGAATGAGCATTTCAGATGACTGTCGAGGAAGTCGGACTCGATGGTGAGGTACTCTAAGAATTTTTTCATATAAGTGTTTTTTTTTTGCTTTGTGTAATTGTGTTGGATGCTAATAGTGGTAGATCATTTGTATTTGCTGCTTCATGTGCTTGTTTTGTGTTAGTTCAGAGTTTTTATGAATTTTTGTGTTAGACATTACGATAGCGGTAGGGAATCTTGTTTTCATGTTTGGGAAAATGTTCGATGAGTTTCCTATTGTGATGGTTAGACACATTTTTATTCCCTTTGGCTTGGACTTCGATTGGGATCAAGTCATATGATGTTGTTATGGATAGGTTTTGGTTGTCTGCAAGTCAGCCTAAGGTTCTCTACGCTAGAAGCATGTGTTGGTTTTGCATTTCGTGTGAGGGTACATTTGTTTTGTGAGATGAGAACTCTAGGATTCGCTTGAATCATGACTGCTTGAGGTGAGCAAGTGTCGAGTGACATGGAGTGAAGTTCCCCGACTCATGCGGTAGGGAGTTCAAGGAATTCGATGGACATTTCCTTGTAGAAGTGGTCAAGGAGTTTTGTGAAGATAATTTTCAATTTTGTTGATCTAGGAACGCTGAGTGGTGAGTATCTTTTTGTTAGACAAGTTACAAGGCGATGAATTAATGCACAAGTTGAGAGAGCTGGAAGTTATCTTGGTTGGAGAAAGACCAAGCAGCCATAGATGAGACGATTCAAGCTAATTAACTTCTGAGAGGAGGGCATGTACATGTCAGAAGTGACCTAGGTGGTTCAAGATATGAAGGTTTGTTACCCTAAGTTGTTCGTATGGGTATCTGATTCCGAGGACGGAATCATTTTAAGTAGGGTAGAGTTGTAACGACCCAAAAATCGTTTTCTTAATGGTGTTAGCTTCCGTTCCTCGAATAGTTATTTTCATAAATGATTTCGGTGTTATGACTATATATTGAAATAAATTAAAATAAAATAAGGGTATATATATACGTATTTGAGTCTAGGGGGTGAAATGTAGTTTTAAGAAACTTGATTTGTTAAAGAAAATGAATAAAGGTTAAAATAATTAATTGGAAATAAATGGAGGGGTAAAAAGTGAAAAATTGATTAATAAAATTTCCAAACACAACATTCGTGAGTAATAAGAATTGAAAATGTTCTTCCTTTAACCTATCCATGAGATGTAATTATGATGGACAATTTCTTTGTATCTTTTGGTGTGTGACTCATTTTGTCTTCGGGCATTTAGGAGTCCAAGTGAAAAAAAAAGAAAAACAAAAACCCCATAACCGTTATGGGCATTAAGTGCGTGCGTTTTTTTGAAGCCTACCGATTGATCGTTTCTTTTCTTGGGCGTTTCCTTCCTTGGGATTTACTACTTGCATCGATCTTTCGGAGAAGAAAGAAAAAATAACGCACATTGGGTTGAAGAAACGAAGTGAACGATCGAACAGGAGGAAGAAGCAAAGAAAAAAAAACGATCGTGAGCTCTAGGGAGAGGAGGCAACATCGATTAAAGAAGGAGGAGGAGGAGGAAAGAAGCCTTGCTTGATCGATCCTAGAGGGAAGAAAGAGAGCTGCGATTTTGGGTTAATTCGGGGTCTAGAAGTCATCCTTCGTAAGCCTCCAATTTCCTTCTTGTGAAATTCATTAACCAATTGTTGAGAATTGGTTAATTGAATTGTCAATTTTTCTCTCTTTAATGTTATTGATCATTCTTCTTCTTCCTTGAAATTCTTCAATGTGTTATTGGCTAATTCCAGTCTCATTGGGTGTATTTTGATGATTCATTGTTGCCAAAATTATGTTATGAACACACTCAAGAATGATTTTGATATGTCTTTGAATTACTTCTTTGTTGAATGTCAAAATTCACGCTCTTGTTATCTCGGATTCATGAAGGTGTTTTTGGTGAATGGCTATGTGTTGGACTCTTCATACGGCCCTCAAAATAGTCTTCAAGTATATTCATATATGGTGAATTAGTAGTAGAAATTCAAACCCAAGTTGGTTCTTTTTTTTAACATCATATGTTTTATTTCTTTTAAAGACAATGTACTTTGGACCATGGTTGGAGGGGGAAACTATTTTTTTACTTCCATGATATATTGCTACTGATTTAGACTTGTTTTTCAGCTATTTGGTCGATTTGGGTGATGGCTTAATAGGTTAAGTGGTCAAAAAGTCTCTAAAACCCAAAGCTGGAAATTGCAAGAAATTGTCGAATCTGCCCCTGGATTGGAAAAATTATAGAATGATCACCAAGAGTCGGATTAATCATCTGTAAATTCTCTAAGTTTTCATTTTGAGTCTAGTTTATCCATGAATTTTTCCAGCACCTTTTGTCGCTTATAACTTAGGTGAAAATCGCCTTTTTCACCAGTTTTTCAGAATGTAGCTGCATTGATAGGCAGTTTTGTAAAAATCATATAAAATCGTAGAAAAATCATTTGGAACTTCAAAAAGTACATTCTGAAAAGATAAAAGTCTGAACTTCTGGAATATGAAATAAAAACGGAAGTTATACATTTCAAATGTGCTAAAACATCCCTAAACAGGTGGCTGTTTTGGTCCAAAACTGAGAATTTTACTTACTAGTTGATTTTCGTGTTTGGGTTATAAATTTGTCATCTTTGGTATTGTAGAACTCCAATAACCTTGTTATTTAAAATGTAATAGGGGAAAGGGTGACACTTCAACCAATACAAGACTTGATGTGTGAGTTGGTCGCATCTTTGGCAAAGGTGAGTCAACTTGTGGTTTTAAATGTACATTGTTAGGAGTATCCCGTATCTTAGATGGATTGGGATGAACCTAGTTATCTAGGATGAATGTGCCCATTTTTATGATTGATTGTTATGCCATCATTGTTGAAATGTTTTATGTGTAATGATATATAGGGTCTTGCATGCTTGACCCTTCTTTGTTTGGTGTGAGATGTGAGTTAGGGTCATGCTAGATTGAGTGAAGTGTATGAACATTATGTGACGTGAGCATGTTAATTATTTTTTGAAAATATTTGCTTAAAATGTTTTAGGACAAGCATGCTAGTGTTGTATCAGCTTCATAGATGTGTTATGTATAAAAGTAGCGTGTGATGTAAAATGTAACAACTTCATGAAATTACATGTTTGCATGAAAATAACCCTTAAAGAGCTAATGTGTTAATAAAAGTAAATTCATAAAACTTACACGATTACTTGAACATGGTATAAAGTGTAACTACTTAATTAATTAATTAATATTAAAAAATTAAAAAGGGTAATATACACTAGCGGGGCGAAGGGTAGGGTTGGCTCCACGAGGAAAGCCAATTAGTGTTGGGTCCTCGGGGTAGTCAACTAGGGTTAGATCTACGAGGAAAGCCAATAGGTGTTGGCTCTACGCGGAAAACCAAGTAGTGTCGGATCAACGAGGATAGCCGGTTAGGGCTGACTCTACGAGGAAAGTCAGTTAAAGTTGGCTCTACGATGAAAGCCAGTCGGATGGTTATTCTAGGCGACTAGTCGGACACATGGTTCACCTAAAGATAGGTGAACTAGAGTGATGTTGGCTCTACGAGGAAAGCCGACGCAAAACATCATGTGGGAATTGGGAGGTGTATCCGTTGGAATTGGAACCACTCGTACCAATCCTTAACGACAACGCATGTATACGTATGTGCACAGTCGGAGTAGCGAACACAACAAACCTAGAGCAATGATTATGAGTGAGAGTCGCGCCTCACTTAGTGCATTGGGTCGTGCAGGTCACGTTAGTAGTGAACGAGGTCTTGTTTTGGGGGTTTTTGTGGGGACTAAATAGACCCTAACTAGGTGGTAATACTTTAATAATTACAGTGGTGAGCAGTGAGTAATTATTAATGTAAAACGGAGAAACAAAATATTATATATTTATATTTAGACGGTGAATCGATAAGATTAAATTAGCTGCAGTGGTGTTAAGGAAAGTAACTAATAAAACAATCTCTAACTGAAGAACTAAAATAAATTGAGCTAAAGCTGTGTTTGTTATGTGGTGTGATGTTGTATGTCTTGCTAGTGAGTCTTTGACTGTGTGTGGATGTTTTGTGTGAATCCGTCTACGATATGTGTGTTCTCTTGACACTGTATTATATTGACTCACTTAGCTTATGCTAACACTTGTTCTTTCCTTGTTGGTTTTCTTTGTGTGTTGGAACAGGTAGCTTGACATGATGCCTTAGTGAGGATGGGAGCTTTTGGGTAGTCTTAGTTAGTATCTTTAGTTGTGATACCATTTGAACATGTTGGGTTTCATGATTATGTTATTGTGAACTTTAAATTTTGGTGAGGTTTGTTTTGTCATGAAAGTAACTTTGGTGATGTTTTTGAAATAAAATAAGTCTTCTGCAACGTATTTTGTTAAATAAATGCTTAAAAATAAAAACAATTGGGTGAAAATTCACGATGTTACACTCGCAGTCTATCATAGCACCAAACTTGCTCAACCAATCCATCCCTACTATCATGCTTACATCCACCATGGGGTTAGCGATTAGATCAGTCGAATAAGGCACCCCGAAGATCTCCAATACACAACCTTGATACACTCTAGATGCAAAAATCCTGTGTTCGTAAGCGATAGAAAACCACAACGGACACTCTAACTCCCCAACATGCATATCAAAATCCCTATTGAACGTTTGGGATACAAAAAAGCGACTCGCACCCGAGTCAAATATCAGAAGAGCACGCAAAGAATTCAATAGGAAGGTACCTAACATAATCATAAATATAAGCATACCATAGAATAATGGACAGAACAATAAATTGAAACATACCCGTCATGACATCTGGCGCTACCCTGGCCTCCTTTGCCGCGAGCTGAAAAAGGCGACCTCAAGCCCTCAGGGGCTCTGTCCTACCCTGGCTCCCATCAAGGGACAAGTTGTGACAACCCGAAATTTCTATTCTGTACAACCATTCAATTCAATTGAAGTCAGAACTGTTTCTGCTAACTTTAAAGCTTTTTGGAATAAGTTTGAGTGTTTTAAGATTAGTACTTCAGGAGATAACAGGAGAGAGGATGCCCTAGGGTTTATTGTGCAAAAATAATGTCCCAAAACTCCAAGAGTTTGGAGTTTACGGTCTAAACAAAGGTGTTTACGGTCGTAAACCCTAAAAGGGGGTAGAAATATGACACTTAGTCACTATTTACCACTTTTCACATTTTCAAGATCCAAAACCCATTTCTCTCTCAAGTATCATCCGACTTTTCTTCAAGATCTTCAACTTTGTAAGTGTTTCTAGCCCTAAAAATTTGATATCTTACTTAATCTAGTGATTTTACATGATTCCATCCGTGAAATCATTCCAAAAGTGTAGATCTTCAAGTTTCACCAAGAACACCAAGAACACACACTAGTGTTCTTGGACTTTTAGCACCATTTCAAGCTTCTACCTCGTAAGTACTCTTACCCTAGTGTATTATAAGACTTGTTACACTTCTAATCATCAAGAGAACACCCACGAAACACAAGATCAAAGGTGTTTACGGTCCAAGATGTTCTTGGACCGTAAACCCTAACAAAGGGGCCAAAGTGGCCCTAGTCCCTTACCAAGCCTTGGAAACTAGCCTAGACCCCTTCCTTGATGTGCTTAGTACTTGGAAACATCAAAAGACCATAAACCATTTGGGTTTACAGCCGTAAACCCAAGGAGAAGTGGTCCAAGGATCGTAAACTCCCTAAAGGAGTGAAATGGTGGCCTAATCTCTTCGTAAGGCTTAAACATGAAGTAGGAATGCTTCTTATGATCTGTATGGCTTCAAAACACAAAATGGTCAAAGTACCATGAGTTTACGGCCGTAAACTCATGGGTTTACGACCGTAAACTCAATGAGTTATGGTCACAAAACCGTAAACTCCAAGGGAGTTTACCCTTGAACCCTAAACTCAATTGCAATGCCCTACAACCCTTAGATGCAATCCTTAGCACTTATAAGCACTTAAATCAAGTGTTTTACATGTCTTAGGATGTCTTAACTTGGTTAATTAGTTGTTTAATGACTAATTGGATATATATATGTGTGATTATATGTTAACTAGGATCCTTGTGTGTTCAACTCTTCACTTGACACTTAGCATCCTACATCATCCGTTCATCCAAACCACTTACTACAGGTGAGTTCATACCCCCTTAATCAATCTTTTAAATGATTTTAAATGCTTTCATGGGGGGGGGGGAATACAAGTAGAAAATAGGAAGTTATAGAATCAATCACATGTGATTTATAACTGTGTTTTCAAACAACTGATTTCACATACTTCAAAATGTGATAAATACAATGCTTTTCAGTTATTTTTACTTTGTTATCAACAAATTACTTTTGAATTATTTTATAAACTGACATCAAGTCATTATGTTTCATGTATATGTGTATTGATATGAGAGCTTTCATTCTTTCTTCAGTTCCAACACTCTTGAGTAGCAAGGGTGTATAAACCTACTTGGACATTCAATTTACATTCCAGTAAACTATTATAGGTATAGTTTAGGGGATACAAATTACTATTCCTATTACAAGGAATTACACAAGAGTTAGTTCATTCATGAGTCTATACTACTATATGAAGAGATACTATTACATGTTATCCAGAGAGAAATGCTATATCTATACAGAGAGAAATACTATATATATACTATACGGGACTGACCATCCTACACCTGGCTGCTAGCTACAGCGGGACCTGTTCATCGACGAATGATCTCGGTTGTACTGGTTGGCGAGTTTCCACGCCGTGTTTAACCTAAGGCAAAAGGATACGATTTCAATGATTATATAATTTTCCCTATTACTTTTATTTTGTGACACATTCACATAAACGATGAGGTAGACTATATTTTTATAATAATAGTTGTACAGGGAAAAATCTTCATTGATACAGAAATGCAAACCTTCAAAGCATTCGGGTTTTGGTAGAAGACTACTTTTTATACTAGTAGGAAATATGGGATTTTCTAGGGTTTTCACACTTATACTAAATGTTTCATCAAATATTTACAAGTCTTTCATAACAGCTTTTCAAATCAATGACACCATAATACTTATGAATTCACCAGCTTTATGCTGATCTACACTTTCAAAATAACTTGTATTCTCAGGTCACCAGTAGACAGGTACGATGACCAGGTTTTGAGAAGACGGAGCACAGACAAGACTCGTCTTTTATTTTGATTACATATTTTGGTGTCTTATTACTATGAAAGAACACTCAAGTATTAAAACTTTACTTTTAATGCAATGGATGATGTTGTTGCTTGTTTACTACTTTGCACTGTTATGATACTTTACATGACGTCCTCCACCCCTGAACGTTTCCGTCGTTCTTGGTTTTGGGGTGTGACAGATTGGTATCAGAGCTTTGTTTATAGTGAATTGAGTATATCAACCCATAAAAGATATACTAACTATAAATACAATGGGATTCAAATACTCTGACCAAGAGTTTATACTTTTAAATAATAAAATATTTAATTAAGTATACATGCCTGCATTCATACTAAAATCAGTGTCACAACGACAAAAACAAAAGTATTACGATTGTTGGATATCACAGGTAAGCTCGGGGATGTATGGTCAGTCCTGGGAGTGGCATAGCCTGATCAACTATGCTAGTCTGAGGAGTGATTAGCATATGCCCAAGAATGGTTGTGATATGGCAAGTAGTCTAAAAACTTACCAACATTATCACAATGAAATACCATAGGGGTATTTGGTGTTACTATAATTACTTATCTGAGAACTAAAAGGTGTTTATCAGTAGGTCAATAGTTGCTGAGTGGATACACTAAGGTTATATGCACCTAGGACGTCATAGACTTAGAATCTGTGAATCTTTGCTTTACTTCTTGTTCCTTGTTTGGTTGTGGGCTTAGAGTTAGGGTCTCTTATTCGAAGGTCTATCCTGTCCTGAGTACATATAACTGGTATGCACTAAACAAGTATTGAAGTAACTGATAAAGATCATCTTATAATTATCTTAGTTAGTACGTCTATTAATTTCTTCTTATATCCCTTTTCTCGCGTAGATATCATGGCTGGATTCCATCCCCACAACGACCCATACTACCCTAACCACGGTAATGCTGGATGGCTCGGAGAAGAGCTAGAGAATGATCACCCAATTCCTTTAGATGATCACGAAGCTGAAGGCTTTTCTGATAGTTCAGACTCAGAACCAGAAGTCAACAATCTACCCCCAGCTGCTCATGACCCAAACCCTCGTCCAGCATTTCAAGGACCCACACCTCTGTGGGCCACAAACTTGAATAGATGGAGTCAGGAACAGAGTCAACCCATCCCCTACAATGGAGACAGAAGCTTCTACAACCTCACTGAGGGAGGTTCAGCTGACAGGGTCCTACCCATCATGGTTCGTAGGATTTCCCGGAACACCGAACAGGGTCGAGCCGCTATCGACCGAGTCATGGAGATTGACGCCAACTATGGCGTTAACACAGTCCGCATTCGCCAACTAGAGTCTACTCATGAAAGGACTCTGGTCCACAATGCAGCTCTGCAGAGAAAACTTGCTGGAACCCAAGCTGAAGTCAGGGAACTTCGAGCTCAGCAAGTAAGATCTGACAGGCGTGTGAGGGACATAGAACGCCTTCTGTCGGAATCAAGAACTCACTCTAGTAGCTCTCGTCGCCGATAGAATCTCATCGACTTCTCTTTTGGATATAACCTAGTTATGTAAAACTCTGGTCTAATTTCCTATCTTTGTAAATCTTAGACCTGTTAGGTCTTGATTAGGTCGTAGTCATGTCAAAATTTTCCCATCATGGTTGATGTAAGGCCTCCTACTAGGCCATTTTTCCCGAACTTGTTACATCTGTAATTCCATTAATATTGACAGGTACCTGATCTCATGGAAATTATTATCCAAATGCTATCATAGATCTACATTCAATCGTGCTGTTGGACTATGAAGAGTTAGTCCATGAGTCATTTTCATCAACTTTCCTATTGAATTCTTATCAATATCTTCATCTTTCTAAACATATAGTTAAAAGATGCCTCCTCGCAGAATTCTGAGGCGTAACAATAATAACGAAACACCGATACCACCACCTCCACCACCTCCTCTGTTCGATGCTGCTATGTTCCAAGCAGCTGTCACGGCGGCCGTAGCGGCTGCCATGTCACACATCAATACTCCTGTCCCTAGTGGATCAGGAACTGGTGCACCTATTTCTAACCATAGCGAGAGCCATGGGCACTCCCGGGAATGCAGCTACAAGGATTTTACGAATGCCAAACCCAAAAATTTCAATGGAACTGGAGGGGTTATGATCTTAAGGGAGTGGATCGAAAAGACAGAAGCGGTCTTTGAAATCTGCGCCTGCCCAGAGAACAATAAGGTCAAGTTTGCTACTTGTACCTTTTCTGATAGGGCTTTAACTTGGTGGAATGGCCACGTTAAGTCACTGACTCTGATAGTGGCAAATCCGATAAGCTGGGAGAACTTGAAAGCCATGCTGATGAGAGAGTACTGCCCACGAGGGGAAATTCAAAAACTCGAGCAGGAACTATGGGGTCTTGTAATGGTTGGTTCTGACATATCAACCTATACTAATAGATTCTGTGATCTGGCAATTCTTTGCCCTGATATGGTTGCTCTAGAGAGCAAGAAAATAGAGAGATATATTTGGGGACTGTCGCCCCAGATCTAGTCAAGTGTGTTAGCATCAAGGCCTGTTACCTTTGACAGCGCTAAAGAGCTGGCACAATCTCTTATAGATCACGGAAACTACCAGAACCCAATGATTTCTACACCCGAGAAACAAAAGGGAAACAACAACAACAACAAGAAAAAGGGGTGGAACAAGAGGAAAAGCGGGACTTCACAAGAATCCTCAAAGAGACAACAACTAGTTACAATCAATGCTGCCACGGTAACTCCTGTTGTCCTTGCTAATCCCTTACAAGCGAAGCCTTATGCCGGTAATCTTCCGAAGTGCAACAAATGCACCTTCCATCACAACGGACCTTGCCGGGAAATGCAGTGCACTAACTGCAACAGAAGGGGGCATACTGCCCGTTTCTGCAAGACTCCAGCAAGGCCGACCGCTCAAGTTCCTAACGCCGGTGTGGGCCAAGCTTGCTACGGTTGTGGCGAAGTGGGCCACTACAAGAGGAACTGCCCTAAGGCAGAGATAGCTGGAGGAGTAGGAAGAGTTCTGGCCATAGGCCACGAGGAAGCCGTAGCTGATCCTACAATAGTTACTGGTATGTTTCTCCTCGATAACTCATATGCTTGCATACTTTTCGATAGTGGAGCGGAGAAAAGTTTCGTAAACCAGAAATTTGCACACCTGCTTAAACAAAAACCACGTGCACTAGATAAATCATTCGCTGTAGAAATGGCAAACGGGAAAACGGAAAGTACTAACTGCACATACGTAGGTTGTACTCTAACTTTAGATGGATATACTTTCAAGATAGACCTCATGCCGGTCACAATTAAAAGTTTCGACGTCATTATCGGCATGGATTGGTTAAGTCTTCATCGCACCGACATCTTGTGCTTTGAAAAAGCAGTTCGTCTTAACCTTCCTAACAGCGAAACTCTAGTTATCTACGGCGACAAACCTAGTATGAACCTTCGCATTATTTCGTGTATCCAAGCTCAGAAGTGCTTGCGAAAGGAATATCATGCATTCCTCGCACACATCGTCGATACGAGTCAAGAAGTGAAAGATATTCAGAACATCCCAGAAGTACGCGACTTTCTCGACATCTTTCCAGAAGAACTTCCACGATTACCACCACAACGCCAAGTCGAGTTCAGAATCGACTTAGTGCCAGGGGCTACTCCAGTAGCCAAATCTCCATATCGTTTGGCACCAGCGGAGATGCAGGAACTTTCCAGTCAGCTTAACGAACTTCTCCAGACGGGATTCATTAGGCCAAGCTTCTCACCATGGGGAGCACCGGTCTTGTTCTTCAAGAAGAAAGACGGATCGTTTCGTATGTGCATCGACTATAGGGAACTCAACAAGCTTACCATTAAAAATCGTTATCCCTTACCCCGCATTGACGATTTATTTGATCAACTTCAAGGAGCCAACTACTTCTCGAAGATAGATCTACGATCCGGGTACCACCAACTATGAGTGTTAGAGGAGGATGTTACCAAGACAGCCTTCCGAACTCGTTATAGGCACTATGAATTCGTAGTGATGCCATTCGGATTAACTAACGCGCCCGCAGTATTCATGGATTTAATGGATAGGGTGTGTCGTCCTTACTTGGATCAGTTCGTCATCGTCTTCATCGATGACATACTCATCTACTCTCGTAGTAAGGAGGAACATAGTCAACATCTTCGTCAAGTCTTAGAAACATTACGATCGGAGAAACTCTATGCGAAGTTCTCCAAGTGCGAATTTTGGATTCGAAGAGTCGAATTCTTGGGCCACGTAGTTAGTGAAGAGGGAATTCACGTGGACCCTTCCAAAATCAAGGCCATTGAGAACTGGTCAGCACCGAAGACACCTACAGAAATTCGTCAATTTCTAGGTCTCGCTGGATACTATCGCAGGTTCATTCAGAACTTCTCCCGCATTGCGAAACCTCTTACAACACTGACCCAGAAGGGCGTGGCCTTTGACTGGGAAGTGAAGCAAGAGAGAGCGTTCCAAACGCTCAAGCGAGCCTTGTGCACCGCACCAATACTATCCCTCCCCGAAGGGATAGAAGACTTCGTTGTCTATTGTGATGCTTCAAATCAAGGGCTCGGCTGTGTTCTGATGCAACGAGGTAAGGTCATCGCCTATGCCTCGAGACAGCTGAAGACACACGAGGTTAACTACACCACCCATGATCTTTAACTAGGAGCAGTTGTGTTTGCTCTGAAGATCTGGAGACACTACCTGTATGGTACAAAAAGTACTATCTTTACAGACCACAAAAGCCTACAACATATATTCGACCAGAAGGAGCTCAACATGAGACAACGACGGTGGGTCGAGCTACTCAGTGATTACGAATGTGAAATTCGTTATCATCTGGGTAAAGCCAACGTAGTAGCCGACGCCCTAAGTCGGAAAGAATACTCTGGTCGTAGAGTCAAATCTTTGACTCTAACTATCCATTCACACTTGTCCATGCAAATTTAGGAGGCTCAGCTCGACGCTTTGAAACCTGAAAATGTGGCGAGTGAAACCCTAAGAGGGATGGTTAAGAATTTAGAAGTCAAGGGTGGCGGATCCTTATACCTCATGGATCGGATTTGGACACCGAAACACGGTGGCTTCAGAGACTTGGTCATGACCGAGGCACACAACACTCGTTATTCCGTCCACCCAGGTTCAGATAAGATGTATCTGGATCTTAAAAAGCTATACTGGTGGCCTAACAAGAAAGCAGAGATTGCTACCTTCGTAAGTAAATGCCTTACTTGCGCCAAGGTCAAGGTCGAATACCAGAAACCCTCCGGTCTTCTACAACAACCAGAGATACCGGAATGGAAGTGGGAGCGGATCACTATAGACTTCATAACCAAGTTGCCCAAGACAACGGGTGGACTTGATACCATATGGGTCATCGTCGACAGATTGACCAAGTCTGCACACTTCCTGCCTATCATAGAAACAGACAAAATGGAGAAACTTACAAGAACCTACATTCGGGAGATTGTACGACTGCACGGTGTTCCCATATCCATTATCTCGGACAGAGATAGTAGATTCACTTAGAGGTTCTGGCAGTCGCTACAAAGTTCCCTAGGAACTAGGCTGGACATGAGTACAGCCTACCATCCACAGACCGACGGACAAAGTGAGAGGACTATCCAAACCTTGGAAGATATGTTGCGAGCCTGTGTGATCGACTTTGGGAAAGCATGTGATACTTATTTACCCCTTGTCGAATTTTCCTACAACAACAGTTATCACACGAGCATAAAGGCTGCTCCATTCAAAGCCCTCTATGGCCGAAAGTGCAGATCCCCTCTGTGCTGGGCTGATGTGGGAGATACCCAGTTAGCTAAAGGACGAGTTCCTGAAAGCACTCTCACAGGTCCGGAGATCATTCGGGAAACGACAGAGAAGATCGTTCAGATTCGTGAACGATTGAAAACCTCTAGAGACCGACAGAAAAGCTACGCTGATAAGCGAAGGAAACCGTTGGAATTCCAGGTGGGCGACCGTGTTCTATTGAAGGTCTCACTCTGGAAGGGCTTGATACGCTTCGGAAAGCGTGGAAAGCTAAATCCAAGGTACATAGGGCCTTTCGAGATTCTTGCCAGAATCGGCCCTGTAGCTTACAAACTTAACTTACCACGCGAACTTAGTAACGTACATTCTACTTTCCACGTCTCGAACTTGAAAAAGTGTCTGTCCGACGAGACTCTTGTAATCCCACTCGACGAGATCGAGATCAACGAGAGCCTCAACTTCGTGGAAGAACCAGTAGAGATCATGGACCGGGAGGTCAAGCAAACGAAACAAAGCCGTATCCCGATAGCGAAGGTTCGCTGGAACGCCAAGCGAGGACCTGAATTCGCTTGGGAGCGAGAGGATCAGATGAAACTGAAATATCCTCGTCTTTTTACTTAGTTATTTGTAACTACTTATTTGCTTAAACTCTAATTTCGGGACGAAATTCCTTCTAACGGGGGGATGATGTGACAACCCGAAATTTCTATTCTATACAACCATTCAATTCAATAGAAGTCAGAACTGTTTCTGCTAACTTTCAAGCTTTTTGGAATAAGTTTGAATGTTTTAAGATTAGTACTTCAGGAGATAACAGGAGAGAGGATGCCCTAGGGTTTATTGTGCAACAATAATGTCCCAAAACTCCAAGTGTTTGGAGTTTACGGCCTAAACAAAGGTGTTTACGGCCGCAAACCCTAAAAGGGGGTATAAATATGACACTTAGTCATTATTTACCACTTTTCACATTTTCAAGATCCAAAACCCATTTCTCTCTCAAGTATCATCCGACTTTTCTTCAAGATCTTCAACTTTGTAAGTGTTTCTAGCCCTAAAAAGTTGATATCTTACTTAATCTAGTGATCTTACATGATTCCATCCGTGAAATCATTCCAAAAGTGTAGATCTTCAAGTTTCACCAAGAACACCAAGAACACACACTAGTGTTCTTGGACTTTTAGCACCTTTTCAAGCTTCTACCTCATAAGTACTCTTACCCTAGTGTATTATAAGACTTGTTACACTTATAATCATCAAGAGAACTCCCACGAAACACAAGATCAAAGGTGTTTACGGTCCAAGATGTTCTTGGACCGTAAACCCTAACAAAGGGGGCAAAGTGGCCCTAGTCCCTTACCAAGCCTTGGAAACTAGCCTAGACCCCTTCCTTGATGTGCTTAGTACTTGAAAACATCAAAAGACCATAAACCATTTGGATTTACGGCCGTAAACCCAAGGAGAAGTGGTCCAAGGACCGTAAACTCCCTAAAGGAGTGAAATGGTCCCTTATCTCTTCCTAAGGCTTAAACATGAAGTAGGAATGCTTCTTATGATCTTTATGGCTTCAAAACACAAAATGGTCAAAGTACCATGAGTTTACGGCCGTAAACTCATGGGTTTACGACCGTAAACTCAATGAGTTATGGTCACAAAACCCTAAACTCCAAGGGAGTTTACCCTTGAACCCTAAACTCAATTGCAATGTCCTACAACCCTTAGATGCAATCCTTAGCACTTATAAGCACTTAAATCAAGTGTTTTACATGTCTTAGGATGTCTTAACTTGGTTAATTAGTTGTTTAATGACTAATTGGATACATATATGTGTGATTATATGTTAAGTAGGATCCTTGTGTGTGTTCAAGTCTTCACTTGACACTTAGCATCCTACATCATCCGTTCATCCAAACCACTCACTACAGGTGAGTTCATACCCCCTTAATTAATCTTTTAAATGATTTTAAATGCTTTCATGGGGGGGGGAGGGGAATACAAGTAGAAAACAGGAAGTTATAGAATCAATCACATGTGATTTATAACTGTGTTTTCAAACAACTGATTTCACATACTTCAAAATGTGATAAATACAATGCTTTTCAGTTATTTTTACTTTGTTATCAACAAATTACTTTTGAATTATTTTATAAACTGACATGAAGTCATTATTATTTATTGTTCAAAACTCTTAAATGTTTTACAAAACCTCTTTCAATTTACTGTTAAAATCCATATCTATACACTTATGTTTCATGTATATATGTATTGATATGAGAGCTTTCATTCTTTCTTAAGTTCCAACACTCTTGAGTAGCATGGGTGTATAAACCTACTTGGACATTCAATTTACATTCCAGTAAACTATTATAGGTATAGTTTAGGGGATACAAATTACTATTCCTATTACAAGGAATTACACAAGAGTCAGTTCATTCATGAGTCTATACTACTATATGAGGAGATACTATTACATGTTATCCAGAGAGAAATACTATATCTATGCAGAGATAAATACTATATATATACTATACGGGACTGACCATCCTATACCTGGCTGCTAGCTACAGCGGGACCTGTTCATCGACGGATGATCTCGATTGTACTGTTCGGCGAGTTTCCACGCCGTGTTTATCCTAAGGCAAAAGGATACGATTTCAATGATTATATAATTTTCCCTATTACTTTTATTTTGTGACACATTCACATAAACGATGAGGTAGACTATATTTTTATAATAATAGTTGTACAGGGAAAAATCTTCATTGATACAGAAATGCAAACCTTCAAAGCATTCGGGTCTTGGTAGAAGACTACTTTTTATACTAGTAGAAAATATGGGATTTTCTAGGGTTTTCACACTTATACTAAATGTTTCATAAAATATTTATAAGTCTTTCATAAAAGCTTTTCAAATCAATGACACCATAATACTTATGAATTCACCAGCTTTATGCTGATCTACACTTTCAAAATAACTTGTATTCTCAGGTCACCAGTAGACAGGTACGATGACTAGGTTTTGAGAAGACGGAGCACAGACAAGACTCGTCTTTTATTTTGATTACATATTTTGGTGTCTTATTACTATGAAAGAACACTCATGTATTAAAACTTTACTTTTAATGCAATGGATGATGTTGTTGCTTGTTTACTACTTTGCACTGTTATGATACTTTACATGACGTCCTCCACCCCTGAACGTTTCCGTCGTTCTTGGTTTTGGGGTGTGACACAAGTAGCCTTCACATGGCCTACCTGATCACAATGATAGCTAATCCGGGTGCTGGGTATTGGAGCATGCTGTCGGCAGTCCCTCGCAATGTGGCCTTGCCTGCCACATTTGTGGCATCCAGAAGAATGTCGGAAAGCACCATTAAGAACCTTGTCGCACTTCCCACAAGTGCGGGCCCTCGGACTCCCAGATCTCACATCAGCAGCCTTGAACCGTTTCGCGGCAGGCTACGACTGCGTCGGGGCCTGCCTATGCTCCCTTGTATGGAGCTCCATCTCCCTCTCCCGCCGCCTAGCAACCATCTACAAATCCACCAGTGAACCATAGCGTTGTGTAGAGAAAAAATGAAGGATGTCCGTCTTGAGCGTGCTCAAGTACCGGGTCATATGAGCTTGCTTAGAAGCAACAAAGTCAGGCCAAAACATAGCTCTCTGTGTGAACATCTTGGTGATCTCCGTCACCGACTCGACTCCCTGTCCCAAATCCAAATACTCATGGGCCAACATCTCCTGCTCCACAAATGGAACATATATCGGTAAGAGCAAGTAAAGAACAATCCCCTAACATCTAACATCCACCTTATGGCAATGATCGGATCCTGAACCCCATCAAACACCAGGGGCTTTGTATTGTCGAAGTCCTCGTCTAAAAAGCACTCCTAACGTCAATCCCTGCCGCAGCAATGACCGCGGTAGCTGCAACAGCGACAGTCTCAGAAAGTGCAGCATATCGGTCATCAAAGAACTCCATCATAACGGTCTTGATAGACCCAAACAACTCTGGTATCTGCTCCTAGACAATAGAGACATCCTCATTACGAATGATCTACCTAACCCGATCCTCATTCAATCATGGCCCATCCTGGCCACCTACTCCGACTCTTGATCCGTATCGCAACTCAAATCACCATGTAACCACCGTACTGAAAATAAACTAGGGAGATATCACATAAAACACATATCATACCATAGGACCATTCCCCAACAAAACCTTAGGTGTTGTGACTTCCCTGTTACACATATGGGTCCTGTGCTTCAAGTAGTACGGGCCAATGATATCATTAGAGATATCAGAGAACTGCTCCAATGATACTGTAGCTCGCTGCTCTGGGGTGTATGAGCTAGTAACCAACCTCCACCAATCCTTCACTCCAAACCGAAGAACGTTCAGAGCACAGTTGACCTTCTGGTCAGTTGGGCAAGAGAAAGTAAAGAATCATCCCTCAACATCTGACATCCACTTCATGGCAATGATCGGATCCTAAACCCCATCAAACACTGGGGGCTTTATATTGTCGAAGTCCTGATACTAGAAAGCACTACCCACGTCAATCCCTACCGCAACAATGACCGCGGTAGCTGCAACAGCAGCAGTCTCAGAAAATGCAACGTATCGGTCGTCGAAGAACTTCGTCATAGCGGTCTAGATAGACCCAAACAGCTTCAGTATCTGCTCCTGGACAATAGAAACATCCTCATTATGAATGATCTCCCTAACGCGGTCTTCATTCAATCGTGGCCCATCCTGGCCACCTAGTCTGGCTCCTGATCTGGATTGTCACACCCTCAAACCGGAACGGCAAAAACGTTCGGGGGCGGAGGACATCATGTAAAGTATCACAACACATGCATCATAGTAATCAAAGTAACAAAAACCATTTTATTAATAATATAAAGTTTACATTTTGTTCAAAACATTTCATAGTTTACATTAAAACTATAGAAAAAGATATGACGTAAGCTCTGTCTTCACAACGCTTGAGAGAGAGTACCTGTCTACTAATGATCCTGAGAATACAAGTGGTTTGAAAGTGTATCAACATTAAAGTTGGTGAGTGCATAAGTATTTTTGTTATAGAAAGGATGTTCTATATTCTTTTGAAAAGTTCACCAGTTCCTCCAGAAAATCCTTTATTTTTTGCTGATAAATGATAAGTAAAATGACTCATGATTGTTCCTTCTACGAGTACTTAGTGAATACAAGTCATATACATTTCAGATCGAACAGATAGTCGACTGTGTAGTTCTGCCCCAAGCCCACAACCAAACAAGGAATAGGAAATGAGGCGGAATCCACACATCCCACTATCTGTCGGATCCTCATGTATATAACCCTGACATATTCACTAAGTACTTTTAACAATAAGTTTAAATGATCCTTTATATTGAATGAAAACGTCCCTTAAGAAAATCCTATATTTTCTTTATAAGAATATGATAATACCCGTTCCTTCTATGATCAGTTAGTGAATACAAATTATATATAATACATATCGATTAGACAGTTGAATGTGTGAATCTGTCCTAAGCCCACAACCAAACAAGGAACAGGAAATGAGGCAGAAGTCACACATTCCACTGTCTACCAGAGATTTATTATATATAACTCTAACGTATTCACCAAGTAATCACAAAATTAACAGTTATGAACCTTTTTGAAACGATGAATGAGTTTCCTTCAAAAAGTCCAATATTTTCTTGGTAAAATAGTACCCACAATAGTTCCTTCTACAATCAGTTAGTTTATACTAGTTATATATAACCTAATATCGAACGGACAGTTGAATGTGTGTATCTGCCCTAAGCCCACAACCAAACAAGGAACAGGAAATGAGGCGGAAGTCACACATTCCACTTTCTATAGGATATTACTTATATATAAGAGTTGAACCTTTCGTAAATAAGTTTCTGGTTCCACTTAATCTGTTATAAAACATTGTTTTCAGAAAGTTAATTCGAAAACTATTTATCTTTCAAAATAACGATGTAAACCATAAAAAATCCTATATTTTCTATAAAATCGATTTGTAGTCTTAATCGCTCCAAGACCGAGAAGTACAAGTATAACTACCATAATTAGCTTAATGATACCTAGTTTTGTTTATCAGTAACTCTATCTGAACATGTGATTACCCTGAAAAACTCGATGTGACGATACTACCCTCCTATGATCACCTACTACATATGGGTCATATAATACTGAGATCGAACAGACAATTGAATGGGTGCATCTGCCCTAAGTCCACAACCAAACAAGGAACAAGAAATGAGGCGAAATTCACACATTCCACTGTCTATCGAACTTCAGTTTTATCTAACCCTATTGTATATACTGAGAAATCATATAGTTAGTATTGATGGGTTTTAGCCATAAGAACATCCTATGTGCTCATACAAACCCTAATGCTTGGATCTAGGTTTCTCTATTGTATATGCAATTCATCCAAGACTATAAACCCTAGATCTAGTATATGATAATCAATATAACATATGAATGAGGGTTTAGATCATACCTTGATTGTTATGTATCAATAACAATCTCAAATCCTTCTTGTAATGACTTTAGAAAGCTTAGAGTCACAAATGTCACTCCTCTAATGGTTCACAAACACCAAGAGCAAGAGGATGAAGAAGAGAAGAGAAGGAGGCTACCAAAAACGTGTGGAAACCCTAATCAACAAGTTCCCCCCGTTTTTGAGCCATAAGGGTCCTTTAAATAGAGAGGCTATTAGGGTTATCAAACAAGGAAACCCTAATTGGATGCTTAAGCCCTAAGCAACCCATGGACTCCTTCCTTAAAGGCCTAGGACGATTTCTAATGGGTTTCCCCATAGAATTCGTCCACCCCTTTAATATGTAGTCCATTAGCTCAATATTCAACTATCATACAATTGACAGTTCTAGTCCCTTAAGTTTAATTAATCTCTTTTAGCCACAAAACTAATTACCAATTAATTCTTGACTAATATTAATTAAACAATATGATTTCTCCTTTAATATATTATTCTCATAATATATTAATAAATCATATTTAATCTTTTCTCTCCATAATTCATCCTATCAAGTTGCTTTGGTGAAGGCAACCCAAAAGGACCATGCACCATCGGGTCAAGTACATACCAAAATAGTTATGGACTTAGACACTAATCCAACAGTCTCCCACTTGGATAAGTCTAATAACTATTCTGCGTATGACTTCAGATCCTGATTTGCAATCGTAGCTTTCCAAAGCCGCTGTCAACTCTGATCTTATCAGATACGCGTGTCCTTTAGATAAGGGATCATATATTCCTCCACTCTAGATATCGTATAGACTGAGACATGGATTTAAATCATTCTCTCTGTCTATGTGTTGTTTCCCGATTTCCGATTTATGACGACTGACAACAGACTACAATTGAACACATCAAATTAGTCCCGGCTTGGCCAAGCGCTTAGGTGTCATCACTAAATCATCGAGGGGCCCACATATATCGCTTTCACCCTACTTTGGATAAAAGGAACGGATAAACTTTGATTCAATGCTCGCTTGCACTCACTCACCGAATCACACACAACAATATGTTTTATAACACCAAGTTACTGGTGTGTTTACATATTATCAATGTGTAACCGACTCGCAAGATACAACTCACACATCTCGGTTTCAAGAATATAAGATGTTATCGTCTCACCAATCACTCGTGATAAAATCCATGAAGTGATCCAAGTGAGCGTGGGTTTAATCCAATGCTCAAATCATATTCATAAGCACTCATGAACGTTGCAGCAAACATTTGCTTATGTCTAATACACTTTAGACAATCTACAAACCAATTCATGACAGTCTTCATTCATACCTACTTCCAACATATGAACGACTGTGGACCATTCGAATAATTTGATTATTCTGAAATAATTTAATTATTCAGGAAGTCAAAACATGCAAAGTGAAACACAAGAATAATACTAATCCCATATGGCCCCAAACTCTGGGTATAAATAAAACATTTTATTTAATCACCATATTGATTACTCATTATTTTTTATTTCGGGTAATCAACTTCTTACTTGAATTATTACTACACTTGTCCCATGCTCTCAGCATGCACACAATGTTTACCTATGGTCCTCTCTTTGTGAAATAGATCAAATGAACACATTTCCAATCATATTCATTTCACAACTCCCAATCCTTATCACAAGTATAAGAATATCAAATTCTTGTTACTTATGCTAGGTTCTAACATTTTAATGCAATGATTCTTTCGTAAAGTCACAGCTCAAAATCATCAAGACTCGGCCAATCTCTATCAGAAACAATTCTATAGATATGATGTCTCTCACTCAAAGTACATTCCTTTGAACATCCTTCTTGCATAAAAGTTTCTAATCTAGATACAGATTCTCAATATCCAACCCCCAATATGGAAACATTTCCATATTTTCCATATGACAACTTATTCTTAATAGAATCTTTTCTATTCATAATAATGTCGATATGGTCCATTCAATACTATACTTCCAACTACTCACAAGCGACCAATCCTCGGCGAACCTTGGATTGTCCTTTGATAGTTGTTTAATTATCTTAGTCAAAATCTATTCTTGTCCTTTTCCCTCTAAATGCGCTAGACATTTGGAAAATTTTAGAATGGTCAAATATTATAGCATTTGCAATCGATCCTATACCCGAAGCGTATGGGACATGATGCATAATGTCTTACATGAAGATTTGATACTTTATCAATCTTCTGCCATAATATTTTATGTGCTACGTTCTCACAATTCGATCTATGAAGAGGAATGCCTTAATCATAATCGAAATTTAAGAACACATTATGTATCCTTGACTAAATTTATTAACATTCCACAACCTAAGCCTTTAGATTTGAAATGAAGCATAATATTCTCTCCCTTAATTATAGAAAAACAACTATTCAACCCTTACAACTTTGCAAAGTATGATTCTTGTTTTCTATAATTAATATTGCTAACTTGCAATACTTGCAATCATAACATTTATGCTCCCACTATCACAATGATTATTGTAAACATAACACTTATGCTCCCACTAGCTTTGACATGTATTCAGAAACAGCTTAACTTTCAGAAAGACAATACCTATTGAATTTCTTAAGTTCATGTTTCTAATACCTAATGCTTTGATAATCTTTTATCAAGGCTTCTTAAACTTATACACCTTTGCCTTAGATAGCTCATATGTGTGTCTAAACAATTCAGACTAATTGCCAAATCTCACAATTCGAATCATGGAAAGGGATGTCGTAACCATAATCGAATTCGAGAATACAATTTCACAATCACTATCTTCTTAAAATCTCTCTTAGTGAAAGCATTTCCTCACAGTCATTTTCATGAAGGAGGGAATCTTATGACACTTAGATTTTAATGGTGTATGTGTTCCTATCCATGCGAATTTGTCAAAACCAAAGTTTGCGACAAATCCAAACTCATATGGACTGAACTTTCTCAATCTTGATTTCTTACCTTATGGTAACACGAGTGCCCACCATGTCTTCCAAGTAGTTAAGCAGCTCACCCTTTCATATCAACGTACTTTTCATTGATCAAGGTGCTTGCCTTTTATGCGTTCAAATGAGAACTTATAGAACTCACATGCATAATTAACTTAATTGGAATGGCACAGAAACAAAATAATGTAAACACGATAGGTTGTAAACCTCAAGTCGTGTGCTAGTGATGATCGATAAGGTTTATTCTCGATTAGTTCTTGAAACTTTTCAAGACCATTAAGACTCCCACTGACTCCTTGACATATAAGATTCTTTTGTCAATAAACATTTCTCGACAAACAAATATTCAAGAGTTAGTGTAGTTTTTATCAAGACAAAACACTTCACTAAATTGGCCCTAGTTGGTCTTTGTCTTATCCAAGACATCACAACTTTCCAATTGTGCAAGAATAAGAAAACCTTTTTAAGACTTGTCACTCAATTCACAATCTTAACTCTAAGACTTGGTTTTGGAACGAAGTATGATTGACTTCTTGATTTAACCATTTCTTCAATTCTTGATTCCTCTTCTCAGACATACAATTGCACTAAGACTCACTTAGAGGATCAATTGAGATATGGTTCTTAATCATTAAGACCTATCATAAAACATAATAAAAAGGTACTCTCCCTTCTTCTTAGAATAGAGAAACTTTTATCTTTCTGCCTATTTGATTCTTTTTATTCGTTCTGCTATTTATTGAAACTCTTTCAATCAATTGAGAATTATACTTAATCTCATAAGTATAATCATATTTACTTAACCTTAGTAAATTATGACGAATATCTTTGTTACTCTTGTGGTGGACTTGATCAACACACAACCTTGTGTACTCGATCTCCTAGTCCTTCACTTGACACTTTGTCAATGAATTAGTCTAATTTCCAAATATGAAATTTCTCATTCATCATGCAACCAAGTTGTATGATTCCAAGTTTCTGTCCAATTGAAACTTGGGCGATGAGAAACTTTCCCTATTTGGTAAATTCTTGACCTTTCCACAAATAACATAATTAAGAATCAAATCCATTATTGCTAATAATAGAAACTTACATCAATTTTTCATACACGCCATTGCAAGGATAAATAAATAATATAAAATCAAAATTTATATTATTGCGGAAAAATTTGTCCTTACAATGCAATTCAATTGAAAAACTATGTTGTTAAATATTCCTAAGCAATCTATTCTAACTCCAAGTAGTAGCTTAAGATTCTAATCTTCAAGTAATGCGATCGAAATCCATTTCTTCACAATTAGATTCCGCTCACTTCTTCCCTTAAGATTCCTCTCTTTTCTTCGATCCTACAAGACATCGAAATGTAATCTTATCACATTATGTATTAAGAATCTAGAATAGGAACTTAAAAGAGTTAGTTAATGGATTTTACCTAAAGTAGAGCCATACATTTTGACTCTCCCATCTCGTAGATCTCTTAGGTAAATAGGGCAGCTTCGTCTCCAATGCCCCTTCTCTTGGCAATAAAAGCAAATTGACTCTTTTGGAACAACACACGGAACTACTTCTGACTTTGCCTTTCTCTTATGATCAAACTTTTCGATCATGGCATGCCTTTCGTTGCCATTGTCTATATCCATAGAGGTCTGGAAGGCAGATCCACCAATCAACTTTGCTTTTCCAGTGCGCCAAATCATTGCTGATTCAGCAGCAATAAGCATATAGGTGAGATCGATGAGGGTTACGTCGTGGTTCATCATATAGTACTCTCTTACGAACTCACTATATGAGTCAGGAAGTGACTGAAGAACCCAGTCAACAGCCAGCTCCTCACAGACAACAGATCCCAACATTCTTAACCTATCAATGTGTGACTTCATCTCTAGGACGTGTGCACACACTGACTTTCCTTCTTCATGTTTACTTGCCAAAAGGGCTTGAGTGAGTTTGAACTTTTCAACCTTTTGAACTTGTGGGTTACGGAGAACAATAGTAGGAGGTGGAGGAAGTGAAGCATGATCTCGTGTTCCTCGATCGAATCGTGGAATATCATCTTCATGTGAAAAGCTTGTTCCACGGAATTTGGGAAGGCCATAGTTGTCATACTTTGACATCTACAAAACGGGAGAAAAATTCAAGTTAGTTGATTGATTGAGTCCTTAATAAATCACCCAAATGAGATATTAAGGCTAGGACCCAACACAATACTCTGCAACTTGGGAGAGGGATGCCGTAACCCAAATTGCAGAACATTTGAAGGTAATTGAATGACGATTCACTAATTTCCACCATGAAAAACGAAAAAAATTTAAGTTTTAAATCTATTGAAAATTCCTAGATCTTTTGAGATTCATTGAACATTTCAATGGCATGTTTAAATCTCGATATGCCCCTCGATTTGTGACTGGGATGCCGAGGATCACAAAACAGGGTGTGAATAACCATGCAAACTTACATGGTGCCCTCAAATTATACAGTCACTTATTCGATGTGCCGGTTAACCACACACGCTCCACCGAACTATGACAAACAATGAGTCACCCTTTGCTACCTTTGCTTAGAACCATTTAGCGTGTCGGTTAACCACACACGCTCCACTAACGTCTTCGCAAGGGCACAAAGTGTAATTTCATGGAATTGCATCAATTCACTTTTGCCTAAAGTAACTAAGATTGGGAATTTTGTAAAAGCATTCAGTTACTTTTGTACTTCATTATACTTATAATGGAAGGTTTCTGTCCTATCCTACCCGTTCGGCTAACGACCCCCCACTAGTCAAGAGTGCGGTGGGTAAGAGTGGATACCCATTCAATCGCCATTTTATAGGCAATTTCCTTAAACACCCCTGATAGACCAGCTTCGTGAATGAGGCCTACTAACGGTAAGACTGACTGTTTACTCATACATATATAATACTAGACTTTTAATGTTATATATAGTATAGGGTGTATTTTATACTTTTAAAATACTTGGTGGTCAAATTTAATAATTACACTTTTAATTTAATTAAATTGTAAACCAAAACTTTTATGGATTTATTAAATCTCTCTTAATTATACACTTTAATTAATTAATAAAACCATAAGGGTGTGAATTGAACTTTTCAAAACAATACTAGGGTTTTAGAATTTAACATTTCTAAATTAAACTTTTAATCAACTTTTAAATTCCAAAACTTGAGGGCAAGTTTTGAAACATTTCAAAACATTAGGGTTTAGAATTTAAATATTTCAAATCAAACCTTTTAATCAAAATTTAAATTCCAAAACTTGAGGGCAAGTATTTGAAACATTTCAAAAACACAAGGATCAAATAGCAAATAATTTAAATTAAACAATTAATTTAATGATTATCTAATTTTGACCTATTTTCAATTTCTTGCAAGATAAGTTACCCAATTAATACAAATAATTAATCTTTGATCATATAAGGAGGTTATTATCTAATCAATTGGTAATTATCTTTTGTTTAATCAAGGATATTCTCAAATATAAGATAAAATTCGAATATTAAAGATCCAAAATAATTAAGGCAAGTATCCTTAAGCAAAACAACAAGAAATCCCGAATTTCCCTCTTTCTGACGCTCGAACTCGCCGAGTTCCTCTATGGACTCGCCGAGTTGGAGCAACTCGCCGAGTCCACATTGGAACTCGCCGAGTTCATCAGTCAGGGAGCCAAAAAATCGATTTTGAAGCTTGAACAAATAACCAAGGCATCAATACAATAGAAACCAATCAAGGCTCTGATACCACTAATGGGTTTTAGCCATAAGAACATCCTATGTGCTCATACAAACCCTAATGCTTGGATCTAGGTTTCTCTATTGTATATGCAATTCATCCAAGACTATAAACCCTAGATCTAGTATATGATAATCAATATAACATATGAATGAGGGTTTAGATCATACCTTGATTGTTATGTATCAATAACAATCTCAAATCCTTCTTGTAATGACTTTAGAAAGCTTAGAGTCACAAATGTCACTCCTCTAATGGTTCACAAACACCAAGAGCAAGAGGATGAAGAAGAGAAGAGAAGGAGGCTACCAAAAACGTGTGGAAACCCTAATCAACAAGTTCCCCCCGTTTTTGAGCCATAAGGGTCCTTTAAATAGAGAGGCTATTAGGGTTATCAAACAAGGAAACCCTAATTTGGATGCTTAAGCCCTAAGCAACCCATGGACTCCTTCCTTAAAGGCCTAGGACGATTTCTAATGGGTTTCCCCATAGAATTCGTCCACCCCTTTAATATGTAGTCCATTAGCTCAATATTCAACTATCATACAATTGACAGTTCTAGTCCCTTAAGTTTAATTAATCTCTTTTAGCCACAAAACTAATTACCAATTAATTCTTGACTAATATTAATTAAACAATATGATTTCTCCTTTAATATATTATTCTCATAATATATTAATAAATCATATTTAATCTTTTCTCTCCATAATTCATCCTATCAAGTTGCTTTGGTGAAGGCAACCCAAAAGGACCATGCACCATCGGGTCAAGTACATACCAAAATAGTTATGGACTTAGACACTAATCCAACAAGTATCCCTTGAGACTGTTAAAGAGAAAGTATATCTTTATGTAACTAATTAGTTAATACTATTGTGAATACTTATTATAACCATTCTAATACAAAGTCAGTCCCGTATAGATCTATACACTAACTCACGTTCTCTTTTAAGGAGATTTTGGTTATAATTAAGTGTCGAGCGGGCACCATGAGTGGTACAACAAGTGGTTCACAATCCTGTATTAATTAGTTTACATAAAGTGAAAAACCTTTGTATAAATAACTGGTAGTTTTTGTAAAAATATCCATGTGTTCCGTAAACTATACCTATTATACTTTATAAGTTAATTTCCATAAAGTGAAAAACCTTTGTATAAACTAACCTGGACTTCATAAAATAGTTCATATGATCCGTACACTATACCTATTATAGTTTACAAGTTTATTTTCATGTTTGAACAAGTTTCGTGTTTAAATACATATAAACGGTAAGAAAATCATAACAAGTAAAATTATATTTTTAAACACAAGATTTCTTGTGTTTTACTTGTATCCCCCCCCCCCCCTTTAAAACATTTAAAAAGCTTAGAAAATATGGAGGGTATGAACTCTTCTTATTTGAGTGATTCGATTGAAAACTGGAATAAGGATGTTATACTCACGAACGAAGTCCGGAGCACAAACGAGTCCTAAATAGCATATTGTGACATATATATGTATACAGTTAGTGTATTTAACATCTAAGGTGTAAAGGAAACAGCCTATGAAGTAGGGAACACTTACAAAGAATGTTAGTATCGAAAATGGGAGGCTGAAAGTTGATCACGGCCTGGCTGATGGGTTCAAGGACCATGAGGGGTTCACGGCCCAAGGATAGTTCACGGCCCTAAGAATGGTCCACGGCCCAAAATTAGGGAAGAACACTTGATGATCTTAATGATTGGCGAGTGTGTGAAGTTCCTAAGTGGTATACTAAGGAGATGCAAAAGGAAAAGGGATGAAAAGAGTGAAAATGGTGTTCTTGGTATATGATACTTGAGAGAGAAAGGGATGTTTGCGGCCAAGAGATGAAGAAGTGAAGAAATAATGAACCAAAATCATATATATATAAGGTATAGTTCACGGCCAAGGGAGGGTTCACGGCCGTGAACCTAGTTTGCGGCTGGGAACCTCACTCATTGAGGTTTATGGCTCGAATGTAGTTCTTGGTTCTCGGTTCTTATGTGTTTCACTTCATAACACACAACCCTTACGTATACTAGGTCTAGAAACCTATAAGTTTGACCTTCGGTTGATGTGTTTGACCTTACAAGATAGAAATTTCGGTTTGTGAACATCATCCCCCCGTTAAAGGGAATTTCGTCCCAAAATTCATAATTCTAAGTGGTTACTCATGAATTTGGGAAAAAGATGGGTATTTCGGTTCTATTTGATTTTCTGTTCTGATCGGTAGAGAGTGTGCGGGTTTGGCTTACTTGACTACATTTATCCAACTGGTAGGATGTCCACTCGTAGTTTTGGACAGCTTTGTCCTGAAGTTCATGGTAAGACTCATACTTGGTTCATCCATCATCGCCTCGTGTATACAAGTCGTATATAATTAAGATTGAAAAGACGTTCGGATGAGTGACTCTGCCCCAAGTCCACAACCAGACAAGGAACAGGAAATAGTGTGACAACTCGAAATTTCTATCTTCTACAACCAATCACTTCAATAGAAGTCAGATTTGTTTCTGCCAACTTTTAAGCTGTTTTGAGTCAGTTTGAGTGTTTTAAAGCCTAGTACTTCAAAAGGTAAATATAGGAAGTATGCTCTAGAGTTAAATGTACAACATTTAAGTCCCAAAACTCCAAGAGTTTGGAGTTTACGACCCAAACATGGAGTTTACGGCCGTAAACTCTAAGGAGTATAAATATGACACTTTGTGACAACCCGATATTTAAAGTCAATATAATGACCTAAAGTCAAGTATTATAATATATTTTTGGAATCAATAGAAGTTAGCGTCAAAAATGAAGTATTCTAAAATCTAAATTGGGTTGCATAAAATGATAGATATCGTGTCAAGGTTTCCAAAAATATAAAGAACACTCAAATCCGAGTCATAACGAAGAAGTTATGACCAATCAAAGATCCGCGTCAAAACCGGTAAAACACTGTTAAGCGTAAAAAGTGAAACTTCAATAAAATACTTTTTAGCCTTAAGTATCTAAACGAAAGTCGTAGATTACGTTAAACCGTGAGCATGCATAAAAAGAACGCCCAAATCTGACTTCGTATGAGGAAGTTATGATTTTTTGAAGTTTCGGATATAGCGATAGACAGCTAAAAACTCGAAATAGAGATCGAGCGATTTTTAGCCAACGCAACCTAAACGAGAATCGAAGGTCTCATGAATAGTAGTACAACGGTGAAAAGACAAACGAAAACGGACGTCAGATGAAGAAGTTATGGATTTTTAACGGACTTTTCCTGTCCCGGCCTGTTAAAAATAAATAATTAAAAATAAATTCAAAACTAGCCGACGGAGACTAAATGAAAGTTGTAGAGTACATTCTCACCTACACGTGCATATAAAGAAAGTCAAAACCGGAGCTCGTATGAGAAAGTTATGGATTTTACAAGTTTGAGGCACACAAACCAAGACGATTTACGCCCAACGTACTCGGATGCTAGGCCTCGGTTCGTCCACGTCGCTCCAGTGCTTCGTACGAGGATGCGGTAAGCCATGACGCATGCGAACGCGCCGCGTAACCTCGCTGGTACGCCCCGCGTACGCGAGGGTTCCAGCCCCTATAAAAGGGATGCGAGAGTTCCGGGTTTCTTTGCTCATTTTCTCTCGTTCTCTTGCGTTTTTACCTCGTTTTGCGTACAAGAAATATCCTGAAGTCCCGGTTTTCATATCCAAGTCCCGAAGGAAGATTTACGCTCCCGAGATTCCCGAGAACCCCGAGAAATCCGCTTCCTCCTGTCGAAGTTCTGCTCGATTATTGCCTTATCTTTTTCAACCCGCCTCTTCGACCATGTGAGTTCATACCCCTACGTTTTTCCGAGTTTTTCATGTTTTCAGGGGGGGGATACAAGCAAAAGCACAAGTAATCTTGGCCTTAAAGTATATTATTATGTTTAAGATAATTATACTTTCAATATACTTTGAACATGGAAAATAGTTTTTACCAAATGGGTTAAGAAATCAACTCGCAGAAACGGTTTTCAAAACTAAGACAATGAACTTATGAATCATGAAGTAAAAGATATCATTTTATAAAAGGATTCATGTTAATTACAAAAAGGGTTTTCAACATTATTACTTGTAAATTTGTTAGCCTAAGTTGGAGACACGTCCTTGGTAACACTCACCACCGAAACAGAGTGTAGGACTAACACATATGACCAGAATCTCTTGTAGGGAGAGCGTGACTGTTGTGTATAGATCTATATGGGATTGACAATCCCGCACCTAAACTGTTACCTACAGTTAGACCGGCAGATCTGGGGTGACAAAGTCATAAAGGATACTGGCCCCGATACGTGTCATATCAAGTTAATGCATGGTTATAAAACTCGCAATCTAGATAACAACGATTTACTTACATAATAATGGATCAAATGAACTAACCTCAGAGTGATAATCAATTGATTACTAGGGAGTATTAATAATACCTTCCGGATTCAGTTCACCATGTTATTATTAGTTTTATTTATGTAATAAGGCTAATGTACCTCACTGGGTGTAACCAGGGTTTTTAAAAGAAAACTGTTTTTATCATTATAAGTATGGTAGATACTTGTACACCTCAGTTTAGAACAGATAACCAACCATCAACTTTTAGGGAAAATATAGGATTTTCCCGGGATAACCCGGCTATTCAAAAACAGATTGTTTAACGTGTAACCAACGGATATTCATATTCATTCCACGACACCTTGGATTGTACATATCTTGTATGAATCTGGAAGTCATGGAAGGAATGGGTTTTCAAACAAGCTTTCAATAAGAAAATATAGGATTTTCTTGAAGAACGCTTTTCAAAAGAATCAAAGAACATTTTTCCACCAAAACTAAATGCCTATGAACTCACCAGCTTTATGCTGATATTCTTTCAAAACTGCTTATATTCTTAGGGGATTCAGTAATACAGATAAAACATCAGCTTTTGAAGAAGAGACGCTAAGACATCAATCTTAAAACTTAGTGAATCATCATATTGTAATTATTTTGGGACATGTATTGTAAGCAACAATGTAACTTTTATATTATATATATGATGGTTGTGTGTACTTTCTTTACAAATATTCAACTGTTATGATACTACGTGAAGTCATCCGCCCCCGAATGTTTCCGCCATTCTGGTTTGGGGGTGTGACACAGTTAGTCATTTTATTCACTTTTTACCATTTTCAAGCCAAGAACTCTTTCTCTCTCAAGTATCATCCGATTTTTCTTCAAGATCTTCAAGAAAGTAAGTATTTCTTGCCTTGATTAGTTGATATCCTTCATCATCTAGTGATCTTCCATGATTTCATCCATGAAATCTCTCCATTTTCTTAGATCTTCAAGTGTTCTTCATTTCACCAAGAACACCAAGAACACACACTAGTGTTCTTGAACCGTGAACACCCTTACAAGCTTCTATATTGTAAGTACTCTTACCTTAGATCGTTATAGGCTTGATACACTTGTTAAACAACTAGAAAACAACAAGAAACACAAGATCATAAGTGTTTACGGCCAAGGCAATCTCCTTGGGCCGTAAACTCTAATGAAAGGGCCATTATGAGCCCTAGTCCCTTCCTAAGCCTTGGACACAAGTCTAGATCACTTCCTTGAGGAGTATAGGATCTTAAACAAACAAAAGAATCAAGCACACATGAGTTTACGGCCGTAAACTCATAGGGAATTGACCATGGGCCGTAAACTCTAAAAGGTGGTGCAATTGTGCCACTATTACTTCCTAAGGCTTGGACTTGATCATAGGATACTTAACCTTGACTTGTAAGACCTTAAAACACAAAATGGTACTAATTACCATGAGTTTACGGCCGTAAACTCATGGGGGAAATGACCATTGGCCGTAAACTCACATGGTGTTACCATATGGGCAGTAAACTCCAATGTGAGGCCATACTCCCTTTAAATGCAACCCTTTGGTACTTATAGCACTTGAATCAAAGTGTTTACCATGTTCTAGGGTGTCTTTAATTGATTAATTAGTTGTTAAATAACTAATTAGGTACATATATGTGTCATTATATGTTAAATAGGATCCGTGTGTGTGTTCAAGTCTTCACTTGACACTTAGCATCCTATACCATCCGTTCATCCAAACCACTCACTACAGGTGAGTTCATACCCCTTAATCAACCTTTTAAATGATTTTAAATGCCTTATGGGGGGAATACAAGTTGAACTATTATAGTTATTATATCAATCACATGTGATTAATAACTATCAAGCATATGGATATTCTTACTTTTCAAACTGTGTTATCAAACAAACTACTTCAAACTGTTTTGCAAACTCTTTTACATGTTAAATAATTTTATTAAACTCTTTTAAACTTATACTTTTTTAAATGTGTATCTATGTAGATATAGTTATATAAGTAGGATTGAAAGGACTTAGGACTGATAGCTCACCTTACCTCCTGTTCCTTGTTTGGTTGTGGACTTAGGGTATCGGTTGTTTGTCCGAAGGTCGTTTGAATCCTAGTTATATATTATGTATATGTATACAGATATAAAAGTTCCTTCTTTCAATTCAATACCTTTGGGTAGCAAAGGTATACAAACATGTTCATACATACAAACAACATTACTAGTAAACTATAATAGGTATAGTTTAGGAAGTTACTAATATTATTACTAGAACAAGGAAACATTCAATGAGTCAGTTCATACATGAGTCAATAAATACTATAACGAGATACAGATAGAGAATACTATGATGAGAAACAAACATAACATACAGATAGAGAATACTATGATGAGAAAAAAACATAACATACAGAGAGAACATACATACATGCTAGACAGAGAGAGCATACAATACAGCTAGTACATACATTACACTAGTACATACAATACATATACAAGAACATTACAACAGTTATGTGAGCCACGTAACGGGGCATGGCATCACCTGTCATGGCTCGTTTTGTATCCATAATCTCCTTAAATGGGGAGCGTTGAATTTGTGTATAGATCTATACTGGATTGACTATCCTACACCTTGCTACTCGCTACAGTGGGACTTGCAAGTCTACGGGTGCCAAATGTCATTTCTTCCAACGTCTTTCATCGTCGTGTTTATAGTCGGTAGTATGGTACAGGCATATCACATGTTACTTTAAATAACAATTGGTTTAAGGTAAGTAGTACAGCAGTAGTTACTTAATAAAACACTAGAGTACTTTATTATTATTTCCCCATTGCATTCACTTTGTGATCTTCCCACAATGAACAGTAATGTAAAACTATATTTTTGGTTAATGATAGTCATACTTGGGGAAAATACACACTTTTACATATAACAAACATACAAGATATTTGATGCCTTGGTAGAAGGCTACTTTTAGTAGAAAACATAGGGTTTTCTAGGAGATACAAACATTTACAAACATTTACATCAAGCACTTACAAACACTTTCATACAAACAATGACACTAAAATACTTATGATCTCACCAGCTTTAAAGCTGATAAACTCTTTCAAAATAACTTGTATTCTCAGGTCACCAGTAGACAGGTACCGGTGCCAGGTTTTGAGAGGATGGAGCTCGTTCAAGACTCATCTTTTATTTTGATTTATATTTTTGGTGTCTATTAAACTTCACAGAACACACTTGTATTAAATTATCTTATTAATTCAATGGAAGATGTTGTTGCTTGTTTACTACTATGCATTGTTGTGATACTGTACATGACGTCCTCCACCCCTGAAGGTTTCCGCCGTTCCGGTTTTGGGGTGTGACAAATAGGGTAGAATCACACATCGTAAATCTGTAAAATCTTAATTATATACCACCCTCGCGTATACACTTAGCAGCGATAGGTTAACTGTATTTGTCCCTAGCCTTTGTGCTTGAACTTGACTTGTTGTATGAGTGGTGTTCCTAGGAGATCTATTGGAGATACTTCGGAAGGATTGGAGACTTCCATAATATCCTCGGTGTGTTTCCCTTTAATTTTCTTGTCTACGAAGTAAGCTAGAACGGCGTTGTACCCTTCTCATGGGTACTTCTGAGTTTTTAAACGAGAGACGATACGAGGGTTTGTGTCAAGATTGAAAGGATTTTGTTAGACGGTCGTTTAAAGCGAAGGGTCTTTATGTAGCACATGAAATTGGTATGGTGAGGACCAAACCAAAACATTTCTAAAGACGACATCAGAACTTCTAAAGTCGGTTAGAACGACAAACTATTCTATGTATTTGTTTTTCAGTGCCCTCCGGTTTTATCCTTGTTATTACTACTACGAACAAATTGTACCACATTAAGCGAGTATTAGCAGTATGAGTGTTCTGATAAGCGAGAGTGATTAATTTACATAAGATAATCCCTAACAGGTCTCTTTATAATCGCTTCGTGTATACAAGTCATGTATAATTAAGATTGGAAAGACAGTTGACTGAGCGACTCTGCCCTAAATCCACAACCAGACAAGGAACATGAAATAAGGCGGAATCACTCACTCTAAGCCTACAAATCCTAATTATAAATGACCCTAATGTATACAATAAGCCATCATAGCTTATCTACAAGGGTTTTTAGTTTTTATATGAATTATGTGTTTTGTTCAGACGAGAGTGTAATTTATAATCATTTATAAAAAAATTTAATTTTGAAATATTTTCATTGGAAAGACGTACCGCTATTCACAGAGGTTTCGGGACAGTCTCTCCTGCAGTAATCATTAGCACTCTTCCATCTCCGCCAACATTCTTTATTATTGAACACTCTTGAGATGTCCAATTTCACCACACTCATAACACACTGAGTTTACTCCGCTACCGGGGACTTGGTTGAGGGGTAGTGCTGGTGCCCTACAGAAACGAGTAGTATGCCCTTTCCTGTTACAATTTATGCAGTGTAACTCTTGGCAAGCTCCATAATGATGGAAGTTACACTTATTGCATTTTGGGCGAATCCCCATATATTGTCGTGCTGGTGTTGGCATGGCAGGTGTTGTAACCGCATGAACAACAACTATTTGTTGTTTCTTCGAGGGTTCCTGAGTTGGCTGTCCCTTTTTCCCACTCTCAGATTTTCGTTTATGGTCGCCCCCTTTTGATGGTTCAAGAACGGGAGTCATTATTCCTTGGCGAACCCCATGGTCCACGAGTGTTTGTGCCAACTGCTTGTGTCACACCTCGAATCCGTGATGGCGGAATCGTCCCGGGGTGGAGGACGTCATGCGTAGTATCGCAACAATTGTATCATAGCAAGCATAGTAAACACAACCAGACATTAAATACATATATGAAAAAGGTTTACATTGTTTAATACATAGTTTTACTCATATCAAAAGTAAAATGGAAAGACGCGACTCTAACGCTTCGACTTCTCCGGACTCCTGGAAGTACCTGTATACTAATTCCCTGAGAATACAAGCAGTTTTGAAAGAATATCAGCATAAAGCTGGTGAGTTCATAAGCATTTAGTTTTGGTGGAAAAATGTTCTTTGATCCCTTTTGGAAAACGTTCCTCAAGAAAATCCTATATTTTCTTATAACAGGCGTGTTTGAAAACCCATTCCTTCCATGACTTCCAGATTCGTACAAGATATGTACAATCCAAGGAGTCGTGGAGGGAATATGAATATCCATTGATTACATGTTGAACAATTGAATTTTGAATAGTCGGGTTATCCCGGGAAAATCCTATATTTTCCATAAAGGTTGATGATTAATTATCCATTCTAAACTGAGGTACGCGAGTATCTACCATACTCGAAAAGCAGTTTTCTTTTCGAAGCTCTGGTTACACCTAGAGAGGCATATTAGCCTTATTACATAAATAAAACTAAATAAAAGAAAACCGTGATGAACTAAGTCCTGGAGATATTATTATTAATACCCTCTAGTAATCTATCGGTTATTACTTTGAGGTTAGTTCATTTGATTCATTATTACAAAAGTAAATCTTTGTTATCTAGGTTGCGAGTTTTATAACCATACATTAAACTGGATATGGCACGTAACGGGGCCAATATCTTTTATGACTTTGTCACCCGTAGACCTGCCGGTCCCACTGTAGCTAGCAGCGAGGTGCGAGATAGTCAGTCCCGTATAGATCTATACACAATAGTCACGCTCTCCCTCCAAGAGATTCTGGTTACAAGGGTTAGTCCTACACTCTCGAATCTGGTGGAGTGTTACCAAGGACCTGTCTCCAACTTAAAATAACAAATTTACAAGTAATAATACCGAAAAACCTGTTTATGATTTGCATGAATCCCTTAAAATAATACATTTTACTGTAAGATTCACAAATTAATTATCTTGGTTTTGAAAACTGTTTTCTACGAGTTGATTTCTTAATCGATTGGTAAAAAAAAACTGTTTTTCCGTGTTAAAAGCATGTTGAGCATGTAATTAACTTATACAACGTAAATTACTTTGAACACGAGTTTCCTCGTGTTTTTGCTTGTATTCCCCCCTGAAAACATGAAAAACTCGGAAAAGCGTAGGGGTATGAACTCACCTCGGGTGATTTGAATGAAGGATCGACACGAAATGTCGGATGTTCAAGTGAAGCCTTGAATACGATCTGGTCCTACTTAACATGTAATGGCACATAAAGGAGTCAAATGAAGGTATTTCACCACTAAAAGTGATGGAGGACCACTCTAAGAACTTGGAACTACTTGCACTAAGTGTTAGGACCTTAAAGGTTTGCATGAGGGAGGTGTATGGCCACTTTAATGGTGTGTGCGGCCATGGTTGTGCGGCACAAGGGGTGTGCGGCCGTACACTCATGTTGGAAAGTGTTCTTGGGGTGTTTCAAGGTCCATGCTTGCAATCCATGAAGTGTCCTAGGTCTAAGCTTGAATGTAGTGCAAGTTAGGGGTCCTAGAAGTGTGTTTGTGGCCCTAAAATGAGTGTGTGGTCGCACACTACGGTGTGCTGCCGCACAAGTGTGTGTGCGGCCGTACACAGGTGTGTGCGGTCGTACACCCCACACAAAAATGTTCAAAATGCCATTTCCAAGGTGTAGCAAGGCTATGGTCATGTCTATCTCGAAGATGGAAGTCAAACTCTCACTTTGGAGGGTGTTTTAAGGGTGTGCGGCCAACCTTATGAAGGTGTGCGGCCGCACTCCTTCAAGGGACGAAGAACATGATGAAACTTGATGAATCAGGGCTTACATGAAATGGTTCCTCAAGTACAACAAGCTAAGGGACGGATTACTCACGTTTTTGAAGCCTTGGGAGGGTTTGCGGTTGAAGAGTCTTGAGAGAAAAAGGTGTTGTGTGCTGCCAAGGTGTTAAAGAAATGAAAGGAAGAGGTATGCCCTTTATATAGGGTGGGTGTGCTGCCCAAGAGCAAGTGTGCGGCCAAGAGGGGTGTGTACGGCCGCACACTCCTCCAAAAGGGGAGTATGGCTCGGTTTGTCACCCTATGACATGCCGACTCATTCTCAACCTTGGCTATTCTTAAGCTTAGAATGCTTAAATGGACCCTTAGATAGCACCAGAAATCAACAAAAACAAGTTGAATATTGATTGAACTGACTAAGTGTATAGGATTGAAGTTTCCGGGTTGTCACATCATCCCCCGGTTAGAGGGAATTTCATCCCGAAATTCAAGAATAAAATACAATCATGAACTTGGAAAGAGATGGGGGTACTTCTGCTTCATTGAATCCTGCACTCCCAAGTGAACTCAGGACCCCGCTTGGCATTCCAGCGGACCTTCACTATCGGGATGCAGCTCTGTTTCGTACGCTTGACTCATCGGTCCATGATTTCAACAGGTTCTTCCACAAAGTGTAGACCCTCGTCCAATTCGATCTCGTCGAGAGGGATCACAAGCGTCTCATCGGACAGACACTTCTTTAGGTTCGACACGTGGAAGACGGGATGGATGTTGATGAGCTCTCGTGGTAACTGGAGTTTGTATGCTACGGGACCGATCTAAGCAAGGATCTCAAATGGTCCAATGTACCTTGGGTTTAACTTCCCACGTTTTCCGAAACGTATCATGCCTTTCCATGGCGAGACCTTCAGAAGGTCGCGGTCACCGACCTGGAGTTCCAAGGGTTTTCGTCTCTTATCGGCGTAGCTCTTTTGTCTATCTCGTGAGGCTTTCAGTCGTTCTCGGGTTCGCATGATCTTTTCTGCCGTCTCTCGGATGATTTCAGGACTCGTGAGAGTGCTGTCAGGGATTCGACTTTTGTCTAGTTGCGCGTCGCTCACCTCAGCCCAGCACAGATGGGGTCTGTACTTATGGCTGTAGAGGGCTTCGAACGGTGCAGTCTCGATACCGGGAAGGTCACCATTGTTGCAAGAAAGTTCACTTAAGGGTAGATGTAGTCCCACAACGCATCTTCAATTGTCCGGATGGTTCCCTTATTTCTTCCTTCTCTTTGTGGATGATACTCTTCGTATGAATACTTACGGGTTTCGAAGAGAGATGGATTTTTCGAAGTTCGCATCTGGTTTGTCGTCACGAGCGACGGGAGTTTTGCGATCGAACGATTTAAGAGAAAAGGGTTTGATATGACATAGACCCAATCGGATTAAACAGGATGGCGCTGTAGAATTATGCGTTAAGTTAGTCTGGGAGGATCGTTTTGTTAGTACATCGGTGTTCCTAGAGGAATGACTCGGGTGTTTCCTGGGTTTGATTTGACTTGGTGGGTACTACTAATACGAGGGTCCGGATGTTTTGAAACTATGAACTCTTGATGGAATGGTTCTTACTAGATCCCTCTATGATCGTTTGGTGTACACAACTATGTATAAACACAACTGACTCCAATGTATACACTAGGCTACCCTAATTTACCCATTAGGGCATCAACTTTTAAAAGTAAATGGTGATTTAATTTGGATGGAAAAGAAATCACGATTATGAATAATTATTGAAGTTTTTGAAAACGTACCCAGAACACTGTAGGGTTCTTTGATGCTTCCCATCTTCTGAGGTCAGACCCCTCCGGTCTCCTCATCGTTCTTCTCTGTTGGGCAGTCTCTTTTGAAATGTCCCATTTCGCCACATGCACAACACATTTAAACTATGCTAGCATCAGTAGCGGCAGCAATGTGTTGAGTCGGGGTCTTCGCGAAGCGAGCTTCCTTGCCATCCTTAGCCCTTGGATAATTTCTTTTGAAATGTCCTACACTACCACAGAGGTAGCAGGTTGGTCTAGCCCCAACATTTGCATTCAGAGTGACGAATTTGACTAGGGTCCTACAGCTGCGGGAGGTGTGCCCCTTCCTTTTGCATCTGGTGCAATGCAGCACTCGACAGACTCCATGATGATGGTAGTTGCATTTACTGCAGTGCGGGCGATTTCCACAGCAGGGTATGGTTGGTGTTGGAACAGCAGGGATGACTGGGGTACTGATTGTCCCAATTCGTTGTCTCTCAGTAGGTCCTTGGGTTGAACAACTTCCTTCGTACTTTCGTTTCAGGACGTTAGGTCGGAGATCGGGTGTGTCCTTTCCAGTAGGCACCTGTCGTTGAGATTGGTTAACCCCAAGGTTTGGATTGCCATTCACAGTCCCACCCGCATTTGTGTTGTTGGCATTAAGAACAGCTAGGGCGGCTGCTACGGCTGCTGTGACAGTAGTTTGGAACGTAGCTGAGTCCATTTGGAGAATCGGTGTCTTACCGGTGGGCTGGTTACGTTTCTTCGGAGGCATGATCCTGCTATATGTCAAGAAAAGAATCTTGTGAGCAACAACGGTTGCCTCTGGATGTACCCTAAATGTTTATCTATGCATTGGGATTTCCCATTTTGCTATCTGACTCTTAGTGATTCGACCCACATCCGCATGATGTGGTCTTATCAAGAATAGAAAAGATTTGAACATAACAAAGTTCACATAGAATAAGTTTACGAACTCCTAGTTGCTCAGCTCATCGGGCTGGCTAACTAACTCTCACATTTTCGTTGGCTCTTGACGATATGGGGATTTCGCTATAAAGGTAGTTTTGAGGATCAATTCGATACGGAATTCAACTTGGCACTCGGAAGAAATCCCTGGAATGTCTTTGGGGAAAACATTAGGAAAGTTGCAGACGAACCAGAAATGCATAGCATTCCTTCCGTAGGTGCTCCTAGGCTTCGACGCATGAAATGATACTAAGGTTCGAACAGACTTATCACTGAAGCCAGTGAGGACTCCGTCAGAAGGAAGATTGAGACGAATCACTTTCTCCAAACAAAGGACATCGGCATGATGGGAGGCTCATTCGTCCTATGCCGATTAGGACATTGAAGCTTTTCATGGAGACTGATATGATATCTATGGGATAAAGGTATGATCGTCTAAGATATGAGCGCATCCTATGATACATACTTTAACTGAGAATACGATTTTTGTCGTCATAACTGAAACTAAGATTACATATTTCGGAACTCGTGACCTAACAATAGGTCTAAGTCCTAATAACAAAAGAAAATTTTGATGATATGAAAGACAGAGATGTTTATGGAAAAAGAGCTACTTAGAACATTGATATGAAGGTTATTCCTTAGACCAAAAGGAAGAATGAGGAGGGTATTCCTCTATTGGCGACGGGCAGTCCTCGGGCGGAACCTTAAGTTAGCCAGATGGCGCTCCATGTCGAGCAGGCGGCTCTCGTATACTGATTGACGTGCTCGGAGCTCTACGGCCTCAGCTCGAGTTGCAGCTAGCTCTCACTGCTGGGCTTCGTGGTCTCTCAAAATCCTCCCATGAGCAACCTCGAGACTGCGAATACGGTTTGTGTTGGCATCCAAGTCTGCCTCGAGTTCCACAGTTCGGTGAATGGCCGCCACGTTCATTTCGACATTACGGGCCACTCGTCGGACTATGATTGGAAGGGCTCTATCTGCGGAGCCTCCTCCGTCCACATTGTAGAAGCGACCATCCCCATTATACGGGCGGGGTTGGCCTTGTTCGTGACTCCACCTATCCAGGCTTCCGACCCACATAGGCGTTGGGCCTTCATGTACAAGCTGAGGGTTGGGATTTGGTATTGGGGCCACTGCGGGTAAGTTCTTGACTTCTGGTTCCGAGTCAGTCTCTTCAGGAAATGGTTCGGCAAGGCCATTGTCAAAAGGGATTTCAAGGTTTCCTTCTAGCTCTGGTTCGATCCATCCATCATCTCCTTGGTTAGGAGAGTAAGGGTCGCCAGGAAGATAGAATCCATCCATGCTATCTACGCGAGGTGAGGGTAAAGGAATAGTTAATAGGTATCGGATCTATTAATACTTCCAATGTATTATAGCTACATAATTGATTCTTGAAGAATTGATTCTCGGGTAAGTTTCAGGTTTGGTTGTTATAGCATCTTAAAATACTCCTATAGTATTTTAATCCCTATGTTAAGCTCTAGAATTCTTCTGGTATCTAGGTAAGTTTTAGGCTTGCTGTAACACCACAGTCACTCCCAAACACATGTTGGTCATGTCTCGACTGAATATAGTTGATCAGGCTATATTCACCCTAGACATGATTACATAACTGCCCAGTTTTAACCGCGATGTCCAACATCCAAATACTTTTGTTTTGTTCTACTTACGACACGGATCCTGATACTCGGGTATGCTTATATACTTTTATAAAAATACTTGTATCTTTGAAAGTATATTTTTAGTTTAGAGCACTTAGGCCCCTTAATATTTATAGTTGTATATCATGTAAGTTTCGGTATATTTAGTTCGCTATAAACAAGGGCTTTGATACCAATCTGTCACACCCCGAAACCGTGATGGCGGAATCGTCCCGGGGTGGAGGACGTCATGCGTAGTATCGCAACAATTGTTTCATAGCAAGCATAGTAAACACAACCAGACATTGAATACATATATGAAAAATGTTTACATTGTTTAATACATAGTTTTACTCATATCAAAAGTAAAATGGAAAGACGCGACTCTAACGCTTCGACTTCTCCGGACTCCTGGAAGTACCTGTCTACTAATTCCCTGAGAATACAAGCAGTTTTGAAAGAATATCAGCATAAAGCTGGTGAGTTCATAAGCATTTAGTTTTGGTGGAAAAATGTTCTTTGATCTCTTTTGGAAAACGTTCCTCAAGAAAATCCTATATTTTCTTAAAACAAGCGTGTTTGAAAACCCATTCCTTCCATGACTTCCAGATTCGTACAAGATATGTACAATCCAAGGAGTCGTGGAGGGAATATGAATATTCATTGATTACATTTTGAACAACTGAATTTTGAATAGTCGGGTTATCCCGGGAAAATCCTATATTTTCCCTAAAGGTTGATGATTGATTATCCATTCTAAACTGAGGTACGCGAGTATCTACCATACTCAAAAAGCAGTTTTCTTTTCGAAGATCTGGTTACACCCAGAGAGGTATATTAGCCTTATTACATAAATAAAACTAAATAAAAGAAAACCGTGATGAACTAAGTCCTAGAGATATTATTATTAATACCCTCTAGTAATCTATCGGTTATTACTTTGAGGTTAGTTCATCTGATTCATTATTACAAAAGTAAATCTTTGTTATCTAGGTTGCGAGTTTTATAACCATACATTAAACTGGATATGGTACGTAACGGGGCCAGTATCTTTTATGACTTTGTCACCCGTAGACCTGCCGGTCCCACTGTAGCTAGCAGCGAGGTGCGGGATAGTCAGTCCCGTATAGATCTATACACAATAGTCACGCTCTCCCTCCAAGAGATTCTGGTAACAAGGGTTAGTCCTACACTCTCGAATCCGGTGGATTGTTACCAAGGACCTGTCTCCAACTTAAAATAACAAATTTACAAGTAATAATACCGAAAATCCTGTTTATGATTTGCATGAATCCCTTAAAATAATACATTTTACTGTAAGATTCACAAATTAATTATCTTGGTTTTGAAAACTGTTTTCTACGAGTTGATTTCTTAATCGATTGGGAAAAAAAAAACTGTTTTTCCGTGTTAAAAGCATGTTGAGCATGTAAATAACTTATACAACGTAAATTACTTTGAACACGAGTTTCCTCGTGTTTTTGCTTGTATTCCCCCCTGAAAACATGAAAAACTCGGAAAAGCGTAGGGGTATGAACTCACCTCGGGTGATTTGAATGAAGGATCGACACGAAATGTCGGATGTTCAAGTGAAGCCTTGAATATGATCTGGTCCTAGTTAACATGTAATGGGACATAAAGGAGTCAAATGAAGGTATTTCACCACTAAAAGTGATGGAGGACCACTCTAAGAACTTGGAACTACTTGCACTAAGTGTTAGGACCTTAAAGGTTTGCATGAGGGAGGTGTATGGCCACTTTAATGGTGTGTGCGGCCCAAGGGATGTGCGGCCGTACACTAATGTTGGAAAGTGTTCTTGGGGTGTTTCAAGGTCCATGCTTGCAATCCATGAAGTGTCCTAGGTCTAAGCTCGAATGTAGTGCAAGTTAGGGGTCCTAGAAGTGTGTTTGTGGCCCTAGAATGAGTGTGTGCTCGCACACTACGGTGTGCTGCCGCACACTTGGAGTGTGCTGCCACACAAGTGTGTGTGCGGCCGTACACAGGTGTGTGCGGTCGTACACCCCACACAAAAATGTTCAAAATGCCATTTCCAAGGTGTAGCAAGGCTATGGTCATGTCTATCTCGAAGATGGAAGTCAAACTCTCACTTTGGAGGGTGTTTTAAGGGTGTGCGGCCAACCTTATGAAGGTGTGCGGCCGCACTCCATCAAGGGACGAAGAACATGATGAAACTTGATGAATCAGGGCTTACATGAAATGGTTCCTCAAGTACAACAAGCTAAGGGATGGATTACTCACGTTTTTGAAGCCTTGGGAGGGTTTGCGGTTGAAGAGTCTTGAGAGAAAAAGGTGTTGTGTGCTGCCAAGGTGTTAAAGAAATGAAAGGAAGAGGTATGCCCTTTATATAGGGTGGGTGTGCTGCCCAAGAGCAAGTGTGCGGCCAAGAGGGGTGTGTACGGCCGTACACCCATGTGTGCGGCCGCACACTCCTCCAAAAGGGGAATATGGCTCGGTTTGTCACTCTGTGACATGCCGACTCATTCCTAATCTCAACCTTGGCTATTCTTAAGCTTAGAATGCTTAAATGGACCCTTAAATAGCACCAGAAATCAACAAAAACAAGTTGAATATTGATTGAACTGACTAAGTGTATAGGATTGAAGTTTCCGGGTTGTCACATCATCCCCCCGTTAGAGGGAATTTCATCCCGAAATTCAAGAATAAAATACAATCATGAACTTGGAAAGAGATGGGGGTACTTCTGCTTCATTGAATCCTGCACTCCCAAGTGAACTCAGGACCCCGCTTGGCATTCCAGCGGATCTTCACTATCGGGATGCGGCTCTGTTTCGTACGCTTGACTCATCGGTCCATGATTTCAACAGGTTCTTCCACAAAGTGTAGACCCTCGTCCAATTCGATCTCGTCGAGAGGGATCACAAGCGTCTCATCAGACAGACACTTCTTTAGGTTCGACACGTGGAAGACGGGATGGATGTTGCTGAGCTCTCGTGGTAACTGGAGTTTGTATGCTACGGGACCGATCCAAGCAAGGATCTCAAATGGTCGAGTGTACCTTGGGTTTAACTTCCCACGTGTTTCGAAACGTATCATGCCTTTCCATGGCGAGACCTTCAGAAGGTCGCGGCCACCGACCTGGAGTTCCAAGGGTTTTCGTCTCTTATCGGCGTAGCTCTTTTGTCTATCTCGTGAGGCTTTCAGTCGTTCTCGGGTTCGCACGATCTTGTCTGCCGTCTCTCGGATGATTTCAGGACTCGTGAGAGTGCTGTCAGGGATTCGACTTTTGTCTAGTTGCGCGTCGCTCACCTCAGCCCAGCACAGATGGGGTCTGTACTTATGGTTGTAGAGGGCTTCGAACGGTGCAGTCTCGATACCGGGAAGGTCACCATTGTTGCAAGAAAGTTCACTTAAGGGTAGATGTGTGTCCCACAACGCATCTTCAATTGTCCGGATGGTTCCCTTATTTCGTCCTTCTCTTTGTGGATGATACTCTTCGTATGAATACTTACGGGTTTCGAAGAGGGATGGATTTTTCGAAGTTCGCATCTGGTTTGTCGTCACGAGCGACGGGAGTTTTGCGATCGAACGATTTAAGACAAAAGGGTTTGATATGACATAGACCCAGTCGGATTAAACAGGATGGCGCTGTAGAATTGTGCGTTAAGTTATTCTGGGAGGATCGTTTTGTTAGTACATCGGTGTTCCTAGAGGAATGACTCGGGTGTTTCCTGGGTTTGATTTGACTTGGTGGGTACTACTAATACGAGGGTCCGGATGTTTTGAAACTATGAACTCTTGATGGAATGGTTCTTACTAGATCCCTCTATGATCGTTTGGTGTACACAACTATGTATAAACACAACTGACTCCAATGTATACACTAGGCTACCCTAATTTACCCATTAGGGCATCAACTTTTAAAAGTAAATGGTGATTTAATTTGGATGGAAAAGAAATCACGATTATGAATAATTATTGAAGTTTTTTAAAACGTACCCAGAACACTGTAGGGTTCTTTGATGCTTCCCATCTTCTGAGGTCAGACCCCTCCAGTCTCCTCATCGTTCTTCTCTGTTGGGCAGTCTCTTTTGAAATGTCCCATTTCACCACATGCACAACACATTTAAACTATGCTAGCGTCAGTAGCGGCAGCAATGTGTTGAGACGGGGTCTTCGCGAAGCGAGCTTCCTTGCCATCCTTAGCCCTTGGACAATTTCTTTTGAAATGTCCTACACTACCACAGAGGTAGCAGGTTGGTCTAGCCCCAACATTTGCATTCAGAGTGAAGAATTTGACTAGGGTCCTATAGCTACGGGAGGTGTGCCCCTTCCTTTTGCATCTGGTGCAATGCAGCACTCGACAGACTCCATGATGATGGTAGTTGCATTTGCTGCAGTGCGAGAGATTTCCACAGCAGGGTATGGTTGGTGTTGGAACAGCAGGGATGACTGGGGTACTGATTGTCCCAGTTCTTTGTCTCTCAGTAGGTCCTTGGGTTGAACAACTTCCTTCGTACTTTCGTTTCACGACGTTAGGTCGGAGATCGGGTGTGTCCTTTCCAGTAGGCACCTGTCGTTGAGATTGGTTAACCCCAAGGTTTGGATTGCCATTCACAATCCCACCCGCATTTGTGTTGTTGGCATTAAGAACAGCTAGGGCGGCTGCTACGGCTGCTGTGACAGTAGTTTGGAACGTAGCTGAGTCCATTTGGAGAATCGGTGTCTTACCGGTGGGCTGGTTACGTTTCTTCGGAGGCATGATCCTGCTATATGTCAAGAAAAGAAGCTTGTGAGCAACAACGGTTGCCTCTGGATGTACCCTAAATGTTTATCTATGCATTGGGATTTCCCATTTTGCTATCTGACTCTTAGTGATTCGACCCACATCCCCATGATGTGGTCTTATCAAGAATAGAAAAGATTTGAACATAACAAAGTTCACATACAATAAGTTTACGAACTCCTAGTTGCTCAGCTCATCGGGCTGGCTGACTAACTCTCACATTTTCGTTGGCTCTTGACGATATGGGGATTTGGCTATAAAGGTAGTTCTGAGGATCAATTCGATACGGAATTCAACTTGGCACTCGGAAGAAATCCCTGGAATATCTTTGGGGAAAACATCGGGAAAGTTGCAGACGAACCAGAAATGCATAGCATTCCTTCCGTAGGTGCTCCTAGGCTTTGACGCATGAAATGATACTAAGGTTCGAACAGACTTATCACTGAAGCCAGTGAGGACTCCGTCAGAAGGAAGATTGAGACAAATCGCTTTCTCCAAACAAAGGACATCGGCATGATGGGAGACTCATTCGTCCTATGCCGATTAGTACATTGAAGCTTTTCATGGAGACTGATATGATATCTGTGGGGAAAAGGTATGATCGTCTAAGATATGAGCGCATCCTATGATACATACTTTAACTGAGAATACGATTGTTGTTGTCATAACTGAAACTAAGATTACATATTTCGGAACTCGTGACCTAACAATAGGTCTAAGTCCTAATAACAAAAGAAAATTTTGATGATATGAAAGACAGAGATGTTTATGGAAAAAGAGCTACTCAGAACATTGATATGAAGGTTATTCCTTAGACCAAAAGGAAGAATGAGGAGGGTATTCCTCTATTGGCGACGGGCAGTCCTCGGGCGGAACCTTAAGTTAGCCAGCTGGCGCTCCATGTCGAGGAGGCGGCTCTCGTATACTGATTGGCGTGCTCGGAGCTCTACGACCTCAGCTCGAGTTGCAGCTAGCTCTCGCTGCTGGGCTTTGTGGTCTCTCAAAATCCTCCCATGAGCAACCTCGAGACTGCGAATACGGTTTGTATTGGCATCCAAGTCTGCCTCGAGTTCCACAGTTCGGTGAATGGCCGCCACGTTCATTTCGACATTACGGGCCACTCGTCAGACTATGATTGGAAGGGCTCTATCTGCGGAGCCTCCTCCGTCCACATTGTAGAAGCGACGATCCCCATTATACGGGCGGGGTTGGCCTTGTTCGTGACTCCACCTATCCAGGCTTCCGACCCACATAGGCGTTGGGCCTTCATGTACAAGCTGAGGGTTGGGATTTGGTATTGGGGCCACTGGGGGTAAGTTCTCGACTTCTGGTTCCGAGTCAGTCTCTTCAGGAAATGGTTCGGCAAGGCCATTGTCAAAAGGGATTTCAAGGTTTCCTTCTAGCTCTGGTTCGATCCATCCATCATCTCCTTGGTTAGGAGAGTAAGGGTCGCCAGGAAGATAGAATCCAGCCATGCTATCTACGCGAGGTGAGGGTAAAGGAATAGTTAATAGGTATCAGATCTATTAATACTTCCAATGTATTATAGCTACATAATTGATTCTTGAAGAATTGATTCTCGGGTAAGTTTTAGGTTTGGTTGTTATAGCATCTTAAAATACTCCTATAGTATTTTAATCCCTATGTTAAGCTCTAGAATTCTTCTGGTATCTAGGTAAGTTTTAGGCTTGCTGCAACACCACAGTCACTCCCAAACACATGTTGGTCATGTCTCTACTGAATATAGTTCACCAGGCTATATTCACCCTAGACATGATTACATAACTGCCCAGGTTTAACCGCGATGTCCAACATCCAAATACTTTTGTTTTGTTCTACTTACGACACGGATCCTGATACTCGGGTATGCTTATATACTTTTATAAAAATAATTGTATCTTTGAAAGTATATTTTTAGTTTAGAGCACTTAGGCCCCTTAATATTTATAGTTGTATATCATGTAAGTTTCGGTATATTTAGTTCGCTATAAACAAGGGCTCTGATACCAATCTGTCACACCCCGAAACCGTGATGGCGGAATCGTCCCGGGGTGGAGGACGTCATGCGTAGTATCGCAACAATTGTTTCATAGCAAGCATAGTAAACACAACCAGACATTGAATACATATATGAAAAAGGTTTACATTGTTTAATACATAGTTTTACTCATATCAAAAGTAAAATGGAAAGACGCGACTCTAACGCTTCGACTTCTTCGGACTCCTGGAAGTACCTGTCTACTAATTCCCTGAGAATACAAGCAGTTTTGAAAGAATATCAGCATAAAGCTGGTGAGTTCATAAGCATTTAGTTTTGGTGGAAAAATGTTCTTTGATCTCTTTTGGAAAACGTTCCTCAAGAAAATCCTATATTTTCTTAAAACAAGCGTGTTTGAAAACCCATTCCTTCCATGACTTCCAGATTCGTACAAGATATGTACAATCCAAGGAGTCGTGGAGGGAATATGAATATCCATTGATATCATGTTGAACAACTGAATTTTGAATAGCCGGGTTATCCCGGGAAAATCCTATATTTTCCCTAAAGGTTGATGATTGATTATCCATTCTAAACTGAGGTACGCGAGTATCTACCATACTCAAAAAGCAGTTTTCTTTTCGAAGATCTGGTCACACCCAGAGAGGTATATTAGCCTTATTACATAAATAAAACTAAATAAAAGAAAACGGTGATGAACTAAGTCCTGGAGATATTATTATTAATACCCTCTAGTAATCTATCGGTTATTACTTTGAGGTTAGTTCATTTGATTCATTATTACAAAAGTAAATCTTTGTTATCTAGGTTGCGAGTTTTATAACCATACATTAAACTGGATATGGCACGTAACAGGGCCAGTATCTTTTATGACTTTGTCACCCGTAGACCTGCCGGTCCCACTGTAGCTAGCAGCGAGGTGCGGGATAGTCAGTCCCGTATAGATCTATACACAATAGTCACGCTCTCCCTCCAAGAGATTCTGGTAACAAGGGTTAGTCCTACACTCTCGAATCCGGTGGAGTGTTACCAAGGACCTGTCTCCAACTTAAAATAACAAATTTACAAGTAATAATACCGAAAATCCTGTTTATGATTTGCATGAATCCCTTAAAATAATACATTTTACTGTAAGATTCACAAATTAATTATCTTGGTTTTGAAAACTGTTTTCTACGAGTTGATTTCTTAATCGATTGGTAAAAAAAAACTGTTTTTCCGTGTTAAAAGCATGTTGAGCATGTAATTAACTTATACAACATAAATTACTTTGAACACGAGTTTCCTCGTGTTTTTGCTTGTATTCCCCCCTGAAAACATGAAAAACTCGGAAAAGCGTAGGGGTATGAACTCACCTCGGGTGATTTGAATGAAGGATCGACACGAAATGTCGGATGTTCAAGTGAAGCCTTGAATATGATCTGGTCCTAGTTAACATGTAATGGGACATAAAGGAGTCAAATGAAGGTATTTCACCACTAAAAGTGATGGAGGACCACTCTAAGAACTTGGAACTACTTGCACTAAGTGTTAGGACCTTAAAGGTTTGCATGAGGGAGGTGTATGGCCACTTTAATGGTGTGTGCGGCCCAAGGGGTGTGCGGCCGTACACTCATGTTGGAAAGTGTTCTTGGGGTGTTTCAAGGTCCATGCTTGCAATCCATGAAGTGTCCTAGGTCTAAGCTCGAATGTAGTGCAAGTTAGGGGTCCTAGAAGTGTGTTTGTGGCCCTAGAATGAGTGTGTGGTCGCACACTACGGTGTGCTGCCGCACAAGTGTGTGTGCGGCCGTACACAGGTGTGTGCGGTCGTACACCCCACACAAAAATGTTTAAAATGCCATGTCCAAGGTGTAGCAAGGCTATGGTCATGTCTATCTCGAAGATGGAAGTCAAACTCTCACTTTGGAGGGTGTTTTAAGGGTGTGCGGCCAACCTTATGAAGGTTTGCGGCCGCACTCCTTCAAGGGACGAAGAACATGATGAAACTTGATGAATCAGGGCTTACACGAAATGGTTCCTCAAGTACAACAAGCTAAGGGATGGATTACTCATGTTTTTGAAGCCTTGGGAGGGTTTGCGGTTGAAGAGTCTTGAGAGAAAAAGGTGTTGGGTGCTGCCAAGGTGTTAAAGAAATGAAAGGAAGAGGTATGCCCTTTATATAGGGTGGGTGTGCTGCCCAAGAGCAAGTGTGCGGCCAACAGGGGTGTGTACGACCGTACACCCATTTGTGCGGCCGCACACTCCTCCAAAAGGGTAATATGGCTCGGTTTGTCACCCTGTGACATGCCGACTCATTCCTAATCTCAACCTTGGCTATTCTTAAGCTTAGAATGCTTAAATGGACCCTTAAATAGCACCATAAATCAACAAAAACAAGTTGAATATTGATTGAACTGACTAAGTGTATAGGATTGAAGTTTCCGGGTTGTCACATCATCCCCCCGTTAGAGGGAATTTCATCCCGAAATTCAAGAATAAAATACAATCATGAACTTGGAAAGAGATGGGGGTACTTCTGCTTCATTGAATCCGGCACTCCCAAGTGAACTCAGGACCCCGCTTGGCATTCCAGCGAACCTTCACTATCGGGATGCGGCTCTGTTTCGTACGCTTGACTCATCGGTCCATGATTTCAACAGGTTCTTCCACAAAGTGTAGACCCTCGTCCAATTCGATCTCGTCGACAGGGATCACAAGCGTCTCATCGGACAGACACTTCTTTAGGTTCGACACGTGGAAGACGGGATGGATGTTGCTGAGCTCTCGTGGTAACTGGAGTTTGTATGCTACGGGACCGATCCAAGCAAGGATCTCAAATGGTCCAATGTACCTTGGGTTTAACTTCCCACGTTTTCCGAAACGTATCATGCCTTTCCATGGCGAGACCTTCAGAAGGTCGCGGTCACCGACCTGGAGTTCCAAGGGTTTTCGTCTCTTATCGGCGTAGCTCTTTTGTCTATCTCGTGAGGCTTTCAGTCGTTCTCGGGTTCGCACGATCTTTTCTGCCGTCTCTCGGATGATTTCAGGACTCGTGAGAGTGCTGTCAGGGATTCGACTTTTGTCTAGTTGCGCGTCGCTCACCTCAGCCCAGCACAGATGGGGTCTGTACTTATGGTTGTAGAGGGCTTCGAACGGTGCAGTCTCGATACCGGGAAGGTCACCATTGTTGCAAGAAAGTTCACTTAAGGGTAGATGTGTGTCCCACAACGCATCTTCAATTGTCCGGATGGTTCCCTTATTTCGTCCTTCTCTTTGTGGATGATACTCTTCATATGAATACTTACGGGTTTCGAAGAGGGATGGATTTTTCGAAGTTCGCATCTGGTTTGTCGTCACGAGCGAGGGGAGTTTTGCGATCGAACGATTTAAGACAAAAGGGTTTGATATGACATAGACCCAGTCGGATTAAACAGGATGGCGCTGTAGAATTGTGCGTTAAGTTAGTCTGGGAGGATCGTTTTGTTAGTACATCGGTGTTCCTAGAGGAATGACTCGGGTGTTTCCTGGGTTTGATTTGACTTGGTGGGTACTACTAATACGAGGGTCCGGATGTTTTGAAACTATGAACTCTTGATGGAATGGTTCTTACTAGATCCCTCTATGATCGTTTGGTGTACACAACTATGTATAAACACAACTGACTCCAATGTATACACTAGGCAACCCTAATTTACCCATTAGGCCATCAACTTTTAAAAGTAAATGGTGATTTAATTTGGATGGAAAAGAAATCACGATTATGAATAATTATTGAAGTTTTTTAAAACATACCCAGAACACTGTAGGGTTCTTTGATGCTTCCCATCTTCTGAGGTCAGACCCCTCCGGTCTCCTCATCGTTCTTCTCTGTTGGGCAGTCTCTTTTGAAATGTCCCATTTCGCCACATGCACAACACATTTAAACTATGCTAGCATCAGTAGCGGCAGCAATGTGTTGAGTCGGGGTCTTCGCGAAGCGACCTTCCTTGCCATCCTTAGCCCTTGGACAATTTCTTTTGAAATATCCTACACTACCACAGAGGTAGAAGGTTGCTCTAGCCCCAACATTTGCATTCAGAGTGACGAATTTGACTAGGGTCCTACAGCTGCGGGAGGTGTGCCCCTTCCTTTTGCATCTGGTGCAATGCAGCACTCGACAGACTCCATGATGATGGTAGTTGCATTTGCTGCAGTGCGGGAGATTTCCACAGCAGGGTATGGTTGGTGTTGGAACAGCAGGGATGACTGGGGTACTGATTGTCCCAATTCGTTGTCTCTTAGTAGGTCCTTGGGTTGAACAACTTCCTTCGTACTTTCGTTTCAGGACGTTAGGTCGGAGATCGGGTGTGTCCTTTCCAGTAGGCACCTGTCGTTGAGATTGGTTAACCCCAAGGTTTGGATTGCCATTCACAATCCCACCCGCATTTGTGTTGTTGGCATTAAGAACAGCTAGGGCGGCTGCTACGGCTGCTGTGACAGTAGTTTGGAACGTAGCTGAGTCCATTTGGAGAATCGGTGTCTTACCGGTGGGCTGGTTACGTTTCTTCGGAGGCATGATCCTGCTATATCTCAAGAAAAGAAGCTTGTGAGCAACAACGATTGCCTCTGGATGTACCCTAAATGTTTATCTATGAATTGGGATTTCCCATTTTGCTATCTGACTCTTAGTGATTCGACCCACATCCCCATGATGTGGTCTTATCAAGAATAGAAAAGATTTGAACATAACAAAGTTCACATACAATAAGTTTACGAACTCCTAGTTGCTCAGCTCATCGGGCTGGCTGACTAACTCTCACATTTTCGTTGGCTCTTGACGATATGGGGATTTGGCTATAAAGGTAGTTCTGAGGATCAATTCGATACGGAATTCAACTTGGCACTCGGAAGAAATCCCTGGAATGTCTTTGGGGAAAACATTGGGAAAGTTGCAGACGAACCAGAAATGCATAGCATTCCTTCCGTAGGTGCTCCTAGGCTTCGACGCATGAAATGATACTAAGGTTCGAACAGACTTATCACTGAAGCCAGTGAGGACTCCGTCAGAAGGAAGATTGAGACGAATCGCTTTCTCCAAACAAAGGACATCGGCATGATGGGAGACTCATTCGTCCTATGCCGATTAGGACATTGAAGCTTTTCATGGAGACTGATATGATATCTATGGGGAAAAGGTATGATCGTCTAAGATATGAGCGCATCCTATGATACATACTTTAACTGAGAATACGATTGTTGTCGTCATAACTGAAACTGAGATTACATATTTCGGAACTCGTGACCTAACAATAGGTCTAAGTCCTAATAACAAAAGAAAATTTTGATGATATGAAAGACAGAGATGTTTATGGAAAAAGAGCTACTCAGAACATTGATATGAAGGTTATTCCTTAGACCAAAAGGAAGAATGAGGAGGGTATTCCTCTATTGGCGACGGGCAGTCCTCGGGCAGAACCTTAAGTTAGCCAGCTGGCGCTCCATGTCGAGCAGGCGGCTCTCGTATACTGATTGGCGTGCTCAGAGCTCTACGACCTCAGCTCGAGTTGCAGCTAGCTCTCGCTGCTGGGCTTCGTGGTCTCTCAAAATCCTCCCATGAGCAACCTCGAGACTGCGAATACGGTTTGTGTTGGCATCCAAGTCTGCCTCGAGTTCCACAGTTCGGTGAATGGCCGCCACGTTCATTTCGACATTACGGACCACTCGTCGGAGTATGATTGGAAGGGCTCTATCTGCGGAGCCTCCTCCGTCCACATTGTAGAAGCGACGATCCCCATTATACGGACGGGGTTGGCCTTGTTCGTGACTCCACCTATCCAGGCTTCCGACCCACATAGGCGTTGGGCCTTCATGTACAAGCTGAGGGTTGGGATTTGGTATTGGTGCCACTGGGGGTAAGTTCTCGACTTCTAGTTCCGAGTCAGTCTCTTCAGGAAATGGTTCGGCAAGGCCATTGTCAAAAGGGATTTCAAGGTTTCCTTCTAGCTCTGGTTCGATCCATCCATCATCTCCTTGGTTAGGAGAGTAAGGGTCGCCAGGAAGATAGAATCCAGCCATGTTATCTACGCGAGGTGAGGGTAAAGGAATAGTTAATAGGTATCGGATCTATTAATACTTCCAATGTATTATAGCTACATAATTGATTCTTGAAGAATTGATTCTTGGGTAAGTTTCAGGTTTGGTTGTTATAGCATCTTAAAATACTCCTATAGTATTTTAATCCCTATGTTAAGCTCTAGAATTCTTCTGGTATCTGGGTAAGTTTTAGGCTTGCTGCAACACCACAGTCACTCCCAAACACATGTTGGTCATGTCTCGACTGAATATAGTTGATCAGGCTATATTCACCCTAGACATGATTACATAACTGCCCAGGTTTAACCGCGATGTCCAACATCCAAATACTTTTGTTTTGTTCTACTTACGACACGGATCCTGATACTCGGGTATGCTTATATACTTTTATAAAATACTTGTATCTTTGAAAGTATATTTTTAGTTTAGAGCACTTAGGCCCCTTAATATTTATAGTTGTATACCATGTAATTTTCGGTATATTTAGTTCGCTATAAACAAGGGCTCTGATACCAATCTATCACACCCCGAAACCGTGATGGCGGAATCGTCCCGGGGTGGAGGACGTCATGCGTAGTATCCCAACAATTGTTTCATAGCAAGCATAGTAAACACAACCAGACATTGAATACATATATGAAAAAGGTTTATATTGTTTAATACATAGTTTTACTCATATCAAAAGTAAAATGGAAAGACGCGACTCTAACGCTTCGACTTCTCCGGACTCCTGGAAGTACATGTCTACTAATTCCCTGAGAATACAAGCAGTTTTGAAAGAATATCAGCATAAAGCTGGTGAGTTCATAAGCATTTAGTTTTGGTGGAAAAATGTTCTTTGATCCCTTTTGGAAAACGTTCCTCAAGAAAATCCTATATTTTCTTATAACAAGCGTGTTTGAAAACCCATTCCTTCCATGACTTCCAGATTCGTACAAGATATGTACAATCCAAGGAGTCGTGGAGGGAATATGAATATCCATTGATTACATCTTGAACAATTGAATTTTGAATAGCCGGGTTATCCCGGGAAAATCCTATATTTTCCCTAAAGGTTGATGATTGATTACCCATTCTAAACTGAGGTACGCGAGTATCTACCATACTCGAAAAGCAGTTTTCTTTTCGAAGCTCTGGTTACACCCAGTGAGGTATATTAGCCTTATTACATAAATAAAACTAAATAAAAGAAAACGGTGATGAACTAAGTCCTGGAGATATTATTATTAATACCCTCTAGTAATCTATCGGTTATTACTTTGAGGTTAGTTCATTTGATTCATTATTACAAAAGTAAATCTTTGTTATCTAGGTTTCGAGTTTTATAACCATACATTAAACTGGATATGGCACGTAACGGGGCCAGTATCTTTTATGACTTTGTCACCGGTAGACCTGCCGGTCCCACTGTAGCTAGCAAGGAGGTGCGGGATAGTCAGTCATGTATAGATCTATATATGTATTCAATGTCTGGTTGTGTTTACTATGCTTGCTATGATACAATTGTTGCGATACTACGCATGACGTCCTCCACCCCGGGACGATTCCGCCATCACGGTTTCGGGATGTGACAGCTTGGCACTGTCGAACGTAACAGATTTTGCAGCTATCACGTTTCCTTGAATCTGAGGAGATAGTCCCCAGATGTATCTCTCTATCTTCTTGCTCTCTGGGGTAACCATCCCGGGGCATAGTATCGCTAGATCACTAAATATATTAGTGTAGGCTACTATGTCTGAACCTACCATAGTAAGCTCCCACAGTTCTTGCTCTACTTTTTGAACTTCGCCCCTCGAGCAGTACTCCCCTAGCATCATTGTTTTTAGGCTTTCCCAGCCCATTGAATTAGCCACTGCAAGGGTCAGTGACTTGACATGGCCATTCCACCATGTCAGGGCTCTATCGGAGAAAGTGCAGGCAGCAAACTTGACTTTGCTCCCTTCTGGGAACGCGCAAATTTCGAAAACGGATTCTGTTTTCTCGAACCATTGCATTAGAGCAATGACTCCTCCATTTCCACTAAAGGATTTGGGTTTGCAATTCATAAAGTCTTTATACGCACACTCCCTAAGGAGTCTGTGGTTAATTCTGTAGTTAGATGGGTTGGCACCACTTCCTGATCCATTGATACCACTTGCGTGAATATGAGACAAGGCAGCTGTTACGGCGGTAGTCACCGTAGCCTGGAACATAACAGGATCATACTGTGGACGTTGTGGCGGTGGATTTGTGGTCGTGTTGTTATTACGCCTGATATTTCTACAAGGCGGGATCTTTCTGTCATAAAGTTTACTGATGAAAGGTTGGCAAGATATTGGTAGTATAAATCGAATGACATAAGACCAGGTTATTGTAGTTTGAGTTTATCATGTTCCGAAAGTGTTTTGAAATCAATTCATAATAGAAGTCTATGTGAACATAAACTTATGAATTTTTCAATAGTGAATACCCTTACTGGAATTTCGTGGCTTTATTTGCAATTACTAGTTGTGATGAAAGACGTGATAACATAACACATAAAGTGAGTAGTGTAATCACTAACTCATTAGGTTAAATTAGCTTTTTAGTTATTAATGTGATGTATACGGTACTTTCTAGTTTGTTCCTGATAAGGTAAGGTTTGTTAATGATCTCTCTAGGACCTTTCTCTTCGTCCGATCCTTTCTCGGAATTCTCCTTGTAAACTCTCTTTTGGTTCTGTCTCGACTCCTCTGTTGGCTGCTTACGATGTCTAGGTGTGTTGGTTGTGCGAGAATGGAAGTGTCTAAAGAATCTACGAGATTAATAAAACATTTTTATTAAAAATTAATTCTTACGAGGATGATCCTTATCGGTCCTTCTGTTGATATACTTAGTTCACTATAAACAATGCTCTGATACCAATCTGTCACACCCCGAAACCGGAAAGGCGGAAACATTCGGGGGCGGAGGACGTCATGTAAAGTATTACAACACATGCATCATAGTAATCAAAGTAACAACAACCATTATATTAATAATATAAAGTTTACATTTTGTTCAAAACATTTCATAGTTTACATTAAAACTATAGCAAAAGATATGACGTAAGCTCCGTCTTCACAACGCCTGAGAGAGAGTACCTATCTACTAATGATCATGAGAATACAAGTGGTTTGAAAGTGTATCAACATTAAAGTTGGTGAGTTCATAAGTATTGTTTTTATAGAAAGTATGTTCTTTATTCTTTTGAAAAGTTCGCCAGCTCCTCCAGAAAATCCTTTATTTTCTGCTGATAAATGATAAGTAAAAAGACTCATGATTGTTCCTTCTACGAGTACTTAGTGAATACAAGTCATATACATTTCAGATAAAACGGACAGTCGACTGTGTGGTTCTACCCCAAGCCCACAACCAAACAAGGAACAGAAAATGAGGCGGAATCCACACATCCCACTATCTGTCGGATCCTCATGTATATAACCCTGACGTATTCACTAAGTACTTTTAACAATAAGTTTAAATGATCCTTTATATTGAATGAAAACGTCCCTTAAGAAAATCCTATATTTTCTTTATAAGAATATGATAATACACGTTCCTTCTATGATCAGTTAGTGAATACAAATTATATATAATACTGATCGATTAGACAGTTGAATATGTGAATCTGCCCTAAGCCCACAACCAAACAAGGAACAGGAAATGAGGCGGAAGTCACACGTTCTACTGTCTGCCGGATCTTTATTATATATAACTCTAACGTATTCACCAAGTAATCACAGAATTAACATTAATGATCCTTTTTGAAACGATGAATGAGTTTCCTTCAGAAAATCCAATATTTTCTTGGTAAAATAGTACCCACAATAGTTCCTTCTACAATCACTTAGTTTATACTAGTTATATATAACCTAATATCGAACGGATAGTTAAATGTGTGTATCTGCCCTAAGCCCACAACCAAACAAGGAACAAGAAATGAGGCGGAAGTCACATATTCCACTGCCTATCAGATATTACTTATATATAACTCTGATGTATAAACAAAGGAATTATAGGGTTAACCATTAAATGTCCTTTATGTTATACTAGTTCGGAAATAAGAGTTGAACCTTTCATAAATAAGTTTCTGGTTCCACTTACTCTGTTATAAAACATCGTTTTCAGAAAGTTAATTTGAAAACTGTTTATCTTACAAAATAACGATGTAAACCATAGAAAATCCTATATTTTCTATAAAACCAGTTTGTAGTCTTAATCGCTCCAAGACCGAGAAGCACAAGTATAATTACCACACTTAGCTTAATGATACCTAGTTTTGGTTATCAGTAACTCTATCTGAACATGTGATTACCCTGAAAAATTCGATGCGACGATACTACCCTCCTATGATCACTTAGTACATATGGGTTGTATAATACTGAGATCGAATAGACAATTGAATGGGTGAATCTGCCCTAAGTCCACAACCAAACAAGAAACAGGAAATGAGGCGGAAGTCACACATTTCACTGTCTGTCGGACTTCAGTTTTATCTAACCCTATTGTATATACTGAGAAATCATATAGTTAGTATCCCTTGAGACTGTTAAAGAGAAAGTATATCTTTATGTAACTAATTAGTTAATACTATTGTGAATATTTATTATAACCATACTAATACAAATTCAGTCCCGTATAGATCTATACACTAACTCACGTACGTTCTCTTTTAAAGAGATTCTGGTTATAATTAATTGTCGAGCGGGCACCATGAGTGGTACAACAAGTGGTTCACAATCCTGTATTAATTAGTTTACATAAAGTGAAAAACCTTTTTATAAATAACTGGTAGTTATTGTAAAAAGATCCATGTGTTCCATAAACTACACCTATTATAGTTTATAAGTTAATTTTCATGTTTTAACCTGGACTTCATAAAATAGTTCATATGATCCGTAAACTATACCTATTATATTTTACAAGTTTCTTTTCATGTTTTAACAAGTTTCGTGTTTAGATACATATAAACGGTCAGAAAAGCATAACAAGTAAAATTATATTTTTAAACACAAGATTTCTTGTGTTTTACTTGTATTCCCCCCCCCCCCCTTTAAAAAATTTAAAAAGCTTGGAAAATATAGGGGGTATGAACTCACCTTATTTAAGTGATTCGATTGAAAACTGGAATAAGGATGTTATACTCACGAACGAAGTCCCGGAGCACAAACGAGTCCTAAATAGTATATTGTGACATATATATATATATATATATATATATATATATATATATATATATATATATATATATATGTATACAGTTAGTGTATTTAACATCTAAGGTGCAAAGGAAACAGCCTATGAAATAGGGACATTTACAAAGAAGTGTTAGTATCGAAAAATAGGAGGCTGAAAGTTGTTCACGGCCTGAATGATGTGTTCACGGCCCATGAAGGGTTCACGGCCCATGAAGGGTTCACGGCCCAAGGAGAGTTCACGGCCCTAAGAGTAGTTCATGACCCAAAATTAGGGAAGAACACTTGAAGATCTTGATGATTGGCGAGTGTTTGAAGGTCCTAAGTGGTATACTAAGGAGATGCAAAAGGAAAGGGGATGAAAAGAGTGAAAATGGTGTTCTTGGTATATAATACTTGAGAGAGAAAGGGATGTTTGCGGCCAAGAGATGAAGAAGTGAAGAAATAATGAACCAAACTCATATATATAAGGTATAGTTATCGGCCAAGGGAGGGTTCATGGCCGTGAACCTAGTTTGCGGCCGTGAACCTCACTCGTTGAGGTTTATGGCTCGAATGTAGTTCTTGGTTCTTGGTTCTTATGTGGTTCACTTCCTAACACACAACCCTTACGTATACTAGGTCTAGAAACCTATAAGTTTCACCTTCGGTTGATGTGTTTGACCTTACAAGATAGAAATTTCCGGTTGTGACATGGATCCCGACTCAAATCGCCTCGTAACCACCATATTGAAAATAAACCAGGGAGATATCATATAAAACACATATCTTACCATAGGACCATTCCCCAACAAAACCCTAGCGTTTATGACTTCCCTGTTACGTGTACGGGTCCTGTGCTTCAAGTAGTACGGGCCCATACTACCTTCTGCACCTACCCGTAGTTGTCTGAGGGGATCATCACAATAACACGCATACACCATATTCTCACTTTCTAGAGAAAGGCTAGACATCCCTTGACTGGTCGGCTGACCCCACATAACTCATCCATGAAACTTCCACCCACCCAACAACACTCGTTTATGCTAATCATACATGACACTGCATCCTATAGACAGTTGAATACTTGATTCTACCCTAAGCACACAACCAAATAAGGAATAGGAAATAAGGCTAAATCAAACATTCTCAGGCTATAAAATCTTAGTTATATACAATCAAACAGTAATGATATCAATGTCATATAAGGAAAAACCCTAGGCTATCATGCGTCATATAATCAGGCAATTCTATCATGAAATTCTTGAAGATCCCTAGCCTATCACTACCGTGTTGTTCTAACATATCATAATATAATATAACATTTTGGTAACTTGGGGTCTACTTATTGGCTTTGGCTTATCGTACACATCACATCCTTTCTTGATTGTTTTTGAAAACAATTTTGAAAATCATTTTTAAAACCTTTGAAGTTCCTTAGTTTGAGACTGGATTCAAACAGGTGTTCCTCCAATTCGCTCAAACCAAGGTTCTGATACCAACTTGTAACATCTCAAAAATCACAACGAAATTAAACTTTTCATATCAACCCATTTACTAATACAAGTGTTTACAAAACTATTGTTTTCAAAACATTGTTCAAAACAGAGTTTCCCAAGATCAACAACATAGAATTAGGAAGTGTATAGTCACGCCTTCGCCTTCCCACGATCCCGGAAAGTACCTGAAACCACAACCAAAAACTGTAAGCCAACGCTTAGTGAGTTTCACTCAAAGTACCACCACACAAAACACATATCATGAACGAACAAGCATGATGGGTCCAATCAGTCATCAAACTGGAATACCCACGGGTCCACAGTCATCGGGCTAGATTACCCCTGACCCAATCAATCATCATACTAGAATGCCAACATACAATAGGTCCACTCAGTCATCGGACTGGAATACCAATATACAACGGGCCCACTCAGTTATCGGACTGGAATCCCCTCGGGTCCACTTAGACATCAGACTGGAATACCCGTGATCTATTGACTAACGCACATAGCAGTAAAGTCTCAACCTAACACAATATGTCAACATATAACAGATAGCAAACATAATCAACCGATAGATAAACATGCAACCAGAAATCACTCGTAGTCCTACATATCTATCGATTTACACATATCAGTAACTATCATATAATATAACATATATATCCCATACTTAGAAAATCATAAATCAATGTATAACAAGATATCAATCTAATGGCCCGACCTTGGTGCCTTAGACCCGTAAGTATAGTGAGGAAAACTCACCTCACAATTTGACGAATAAGTACTCTGCTCCCACATACCGGATCAACCCAAACTCCTACATGTCAAAACATTATCCATTAATAATATTTTCCTCAAAATACATGTGGTCAAACCAGGTCAAGAGTCAAATGTCAAGTCAACACCTAACCGATTCAACCCAGCTGAGACCACCTGACCGAGTCGACCCAGTCGAGTATGATTGGCGTACTCTTCTGTATGCGGGGCGTACTCTGTGTTTGACCAGATGACGGGACGCTGACCGAGTACGCACAACATACCACTTGGTACGCCCAACGTACACGCCCTGTTCGGCCCTTTCCCCATTAAGAGCTTAATGCTCCAAATCTTCACGTCTAAAGTCAGATCCAAAGCCAAAATACCCTTAAGAGTTATAAAGTTTCCAACTTTGTGACACTACATGTCCATTAAGTGCTTAAAACTCAAAATCTCAACATCTTAATGCATTAAGACCTTCTATAGCATGCATGGAACTAAACTAACCATCAAGACCACATTTTTATGACTTAAAATCCCTCCTAAGGTTTGAAAGGACGACTTATTGGTTCAAAAACATGTCATGCTTAGGAATCACCATATTTGGGACCAAAAGTGTCCAAATGCAAGAAATGTCTAGATCTACAAGATAGAGTGATCAAGATGTGAAATTTATACCTCCTGGAGGTTGCTAACAAGAAGGTGATCTCAGATCCAAGATGCCTCCAAGATCCAAGATCTTCTCACCACTCTCTTCTTCTTCAAGAACACTTCCAAAACAATCCAATAGCCTAAAAATGCACTCTTCTCACTTAGGGTTTGCTTGGGATCGTTTTTCACAAAGGGAAGCTGATGAAGAAATGAGACATGAGGCTATAATGGGGTTTATATATGGACCAAACCCTAAAAATTAGGGTTTACAAATTCTTCACATATGCCCCACGTATAAGGTGTACGCCTAGCGTACAAGGGCGCGCCTTAGTACGCTTAGCGTACATAATGTACGCTCAACATACTACACCTGGACAAGATTACCATCTTCCCACTATGGGCCATTAGCAATCCTTTCCAATCCTATGGGCTAAAATACAATATCATATAAACATAGGGTTGAAATTGAAATTACCTTGAACGGTCACCAATCAACAAAATTCGATGGTCAACACACTCACCACGATGTGGAGACCTCTTGGCCATGTCATGGACACATTAGGACTAAATAGTGGCAAATCTGAGAACCACCATGGCATGACAAGCCCATTGCCACATCGTGGAAACTGGAAGATGGCAATATTCTTCATTAAGAGTTTACCCCTTACAAATCTAAACCCATAACTTTAGATCCAATCCTTTCGAATGACTTAATGAATAAATTTAACAATTTTATCCATTAGGACTCCACCACAATGCAAGATCTATAATTCTAAGTCCAATAAGTCCTTAATGAGGCCAAATTTGAACATGGAGACAAAGTAACTCCAACCATGGATCTTTTCTTAATTAATAGAAGCTTGGAGACCAAAAAGGACCTTAACAAGATCTGGAACTCCTCAAGCTCCAAGAGCATCGATGGAAAGGAACAAAGCCAACCAAAATGATCCCAAACTTTAATCTAAAAGAAGAAATTCCAAGGTACAAACATTATACCTCAAATTCCTTAGAAATCAAAAGAGAATGATGGATCCAAACCAGCCCCTTTCATCCTTGCACCAATGGGAACTTCCTTCTCCCTCAAGCTTCACCATAATCCAAAGAATAAGCACTAAATCAAGAAGATAGGCTCTCAAACATCCATGAAGGTTATGGTTTTGTGATGAGGGGATTCAAGTTGAACAAGATTCCCTAATTCTTGCGATTAGGTGCTTAAGTATGGAAGAAACCATGAAAGATCATGGGCTTGGGCAACAACTGCTGCCATGTTGTGGCATTCCTCTTGCCACGTAGTGGCGGCCAGTAGTTATGTGTTCCATGCATTTGGCATGCCACGTAGTGGTGCACCATTCACCACATCGTGGTACTATATTTTTCCCCAAAATCTAACCTTTGACTCCTCCAAGCCATCAACTGATCCATTCTGGAAATCGATCCTTACAATTTCCATTTATATCCAATATGAACCTCTCACGGTTCATCTAATCCCACTTCAATTTCACTGGAGAACACGACTCTCTTGCTATAGTTTATAGTTCCCTCCTGAAATCCTTCTTGAACAAAATCAAAGTCTAATCATGGACTATACAATTTACAATCGATATCTCGACTGTCGCAACTATGCCATACTTAGACGACCATTTCTGAAACTCCAGACAATTAAATCCTCTAGAAAAAAACATACACCCCGACGGAGAAATGAAATTTAACCCCATCGTGAGAAAATCACTCCCTAAGCATTACTCGAAGAGCCCAAGATCCAACCCTATAATATTGCGAACAATTCCAACCTATCGTGAACCATGCTAACAGAATTTCACAGGTTCGATCTGACCAAAATCTCCCCGGCCTCACATCGTCCTACTAATAAACCAAATTATGGAACCCACAGCCGAACATCATCACCGATAATCTCGCATAAGACACACTAGCGAAGACCTGAACGGGTACCCGATGAACGCATATTAAACTAGCTTATATACCCACTTGGTTCTAAAAGCCTATACCTGATAACCACCCACAATTGTTGGCATTACCCCCGATCTGCCAACCACCGACAACTCTCAAGCTTACCCCCGATCCGCAAACTACCTACAGCTCTTAGTCTTACCCCCTATCCGCCAACCACTAACAACTCTCGGGCTTACTCCAAATCCGCCAACCACTAACAACTCTCAGATTTTCCCCCGATCCACCAACCACTAACAGATCCACTCAACCTAACATAGGCACACACTGAACTTGCGAAACTTAACTATCCCTATTAGGACTTTGGATCGTGACTCGGATCCCTATGTCCCAGTAAAACAAGAAAAGCCAAGGAAATCCTTACCAAAACCGTCAACTTGAGCATACTAATGTTCCCAAACTTTAAACACAACAAAATCTTTCGGAACCACTTATGCGACCTATAATTAGGACCATCCAGAAAGGATTGGCCCACCAGATTTGAACCAACTACAGAACTTCAAAGATTATAAAACCGTGTGAGAGTCTCTAACTTGAGTAGTCTGGTAGAAGATTGGAACCTGGTCCAAAATTCTTCCGCTACTAATTCTCCGCTCTTCCCCACATGGAATATACACTTTATTCGAACACATTCAAAATGAAACTGAAGCTCCAAATCAATCTAATTGGAGTACTACCCATTCCTACCCCTAAGAAGCAGCTAGAATTGGAGTAAGATTGTACTTTGAACCATTCAATTCAACCCTACAACCTTCATCAAACAAAAAGAGGTAGAGATGTCAATTTGAAAGTTTTAAGTCTATGTCACCCCAAGACTGCAATCTACCTAGCACCTGGTACTATCTCGAATGAAAAATATTATACAAGACAGTAATCCGCCCAAATGAAATCTTAGAAAAGAAAAACCCAATTAATAAATGCAAATTTAATAACTGGAAACATACCCGCAGTTGACATAGTCGCCACCCCTGAATCCTATGCCACAAACTAGAAGGCTCCTCTTTCGACCCCAGGGACCTCACCTCTCCCATGACGCCCATCTAGAATCTGCCAAGCTCCAAATCAATCTAATTGGAGTACTACCCATTCCTACCCCTAAGAAGCAGCTAGAATTGGAGTAAGATTGTACTTTGAACCATTCAATTCAACCCTACAACCTTCATCAAACAAAAAGAGGTAGAGATGTCAATTTGAAAGTTTTAAGTCTATGTCACCCCAAGACTGCAATCTACCTAGCACCTGGTACTATCTCGAATGAAAAATATTATACAAGACAGTAATCCGCCCAAATGAAATCTTAGAAAAGAAAAACCCAATTAATAAATGCAAATTTAATAACTGGAAACATACCCGCAGTTGACATAGTCGCCACCCCTGAATCCTATGCCACAAACTAGAAGGCTCCTCTTTTGACCCCAGGGACCTCACCTCTCCCATGACGCCCATCTAGAATCTGCCAAGCTAAAGGTGTAGGGTTCTGCACTTCACCGAAAATGAGAAGAGGACAATGAGCTCTAATATGGCCCTGCTGGTAGCAATGAAAAAAATCCTGCACACTTTTCCGGCAATCCCTGCAAAAATGTCACTCATTTCCATACATGTGACATTCAAAAGATCGACGCCATACATCATGAAACTTCCCACACTTATCATACTTGGAACTCCTATACTCTATTTCTCCTAATCTCGAGTCGGCTGACTTGAACCGCTTGGCCACCAGCAGCAACTGGATTGAATCTGTTCCCTAATCCTTCCTTTGGGTATCTAACTCCATCTCTTTCCTCCTGGGATTCGACTGCAGCTCAGCCAAAGTCTGTTACTGCTGTGTGACAACCGTCAAAATTCGAGCCGAGTCTAGACTTGAATAAATTTAGCTGCACGTATAGGTACGACACATGTTAGCTTTAGTAGCTAGAAGCTAATTTATAGCCCACTATAAACTTGGAAACAAGTAGAATCGAAGGATAGTGTATATAGATTTCACATTGATATGTGAATTCTACAACTACGTTAACAGTAACAACTATCCGAATTCGGGTCATTCATTGACTCGAGCATCTTTCTACACTCATATAGACACATCATGCACTTGACCTAGAAGTACAAATTAGGTCAGAGTCTCATAGAAACATAAGTCAAAGTTGAAACTAGGACTAGTATACCCGATTCGTCAATTTCACTCGAATCTCGAAACCACTACATAGAAATGCCAATAAACCGATAAAAATTAATAAAAAATATTATTTCTAACTTGAATAATAGTTATGAAACTCTAAACTAGTTTGAAGTCTCAAAATTCAATCAATTTTGATATCTAAAGATTTACAAACTCCTTAAAACTCTAAAAGTCATAAAAACTTAAACTTACAAAATTTTATTAAAATCCCTATAATATCAAATTAATATATTTAAAATGTGAAAATATAATCAAGGAAATTAATTTAATTCATTAACATTAACTTTACATTTATAAGCTAAAAATCCAAGAGTTATGAACAAATTTTATATAAAATACACATTTTATATAAATTGAAAGAAATTTTATAAACATTAAGGAATTAATACAAAATAACTAAATAAAATAAAATAAAATCTCCTCTCTCCACTCAAAATCGGCCTCATCCTTCCCAAGACAACTCTTCCCCAAAACTCAATCATTTCACTCACCTATTCACTCTACCACTCTACTTCTCTCACTAAATTTCTCTCTTCCTTCTCTCTAAAGGAAATCTGATGGAAGAAGCAACTTCTTTGGGAGAGATTTTTCCAGATTATTATTCATATGTTAACACACATCTCTGAATTTTGGTGACCGATTTTAGTGTAGAGAATCCCCAAAGAGATGACAAGAGAGATTGGGTATCCAGAGAGATGAAATCTTTTTTCTCTCTCTTTTCTTCTCTCTAAAATCCCCATTCTTTACGTCTGTGAATTAGCTCCAAAACCCATGAAATTTCCAGAAAATATCCCTCATTTTACTCAAAAATATTCATCATTTGAAGTTGATATTCAAGGTAAAATTAATTTCTTTATATTTTCTATACTTTTCTTTAAAAAAATCATGTTTTCTTGCATTTTTGTCCCTCTTCTACACTTTTCTTTGAGATTATTCACACACATGTTCATGCATATCGAATTTGGTGATGATGGTGGTAGGATTTCACCCAAAAACAACATGCATGCTGTTAGAATGTGAAATCCAATGATCAAAACCTAAATCAAATCCATCAACTTGAGTTTTACAAGTTTTAAAGATCCAAAACCACATGCATTCAAGTTTTTCAATTAGAAACATCATTTTGAACAAAATAAGTTCATTCATGGTCTTCAAATCATAATGCATGTTATGAACATCAAGCTTAAAGGCTTGATGATCAAAAGTACATTGTTAAGAATGCTTATAAATGATTTATTCGTAAATAAATATCTAAAACTCGTTTTCTCCCCAAATCCAGTTTTTCCAATAATCCCACCAACAAAATGAGAAGTTCTGGAAATTTTCAGAAAATAATTCATTTTTCTCGAATTATTATAATTATTGGAATAGAAAAGAGCAATAATTCACATAAAATACTTTTTAAGGTCAATAATTTCTGAGACAATTTTGGGATGACCCATAAACTTATTAAGAACATTCTGTAAAGTTTCATGCATTTCTATGATAGTTTTCTCTTTATTTGCATTTCATTTTTGTTGAAGAAAATTAATTTCTAAAATACAGTAATAAATGTCAAAAGCCATATTTGATTATTTTTGCACATTCTATACATCATAAAGACCTCATGAACAACTTTTCAGATTTTTCCAAGACAATGTGTTATTTTTCCAGATTTAATGAATATTTAATGGATTAAATTGATAAAAATAGAAAAACTTGTCCAAAAATTATAAAACTTTTTCCGAATATCTTACAATATATATTAACCGTAAATAAAAAGTTGATGAATTTTTCTTACTTTTTATTAATTTTTCATGAATTAATGCTTATTTATGAGAATAAATCAAGAAAAAATAGTTAAACTGTTACAAAAATCACAAGAGATTTTCATAAAATCAAGTACTACATTCTAAACACAAATAAAAATTTTGGGAAATTTTCTAAACTTTTTGATATTTATTTGAATTTTTAATAGAATAAATACACAAAAATCATAAAAACAGGTTAAGTTGTTCAAAAAACCAACTTTGATAATTTTCCTAGATTATATACATTGTATATAAGTTGTACAAAAATATTGGAAATTTTTATTAACTGGTTTCTATTTTTCTTTAATTATTGAGAATTCAAGTGGTTAAATAAAGGAAAAATATCTATACATATCTAAAAGTCGTGAAATATTATCTAAAAGTACTTGAATTCAGTTGCAACACAAATAAAAAGTTTGGTGATTTTTAATTACTGTTTGATATTTAATTAAAATTTCTTTGTGCAAAAGACATTTAAATTATAAACCGATTTTTATTGATCAAAATTGGCATATATTAATTTCCAAGTTTAGAGACATTGTGAAGCAGTAACACAAAAATTTTAAGAATTTTCCATGATAATTTACTATTTTCTGCAAATTTTTTTATTTTTTCAAGGAATTAAATTGGTGAAAAATAGTTAGACAAATCAAAAATTGAAGAAAATTAATTTTAATGTCTTTGACCTCAGTTAAGATTGAAATACAAAGTTTGGGAAATTTTATAACGTATTTGACTGAGTTTTGAATATTTAACCATTTGAAACACCTTCCAAAATGTTATAGTTACACTTCAATTGATTTTGCCAAAAGTAGGATTTTTCACTTAAATTTGTTAATTAACAAATTAATCCATGGAAATCTGAATTTACAGAAAAATGTTTGTAACTTATACAAAACCTAATTTTGACACAATATTGACATAATTCTATTGTCGAAATTAAGTATACTAGTGTTAGATTTTCGACTAGAGACTTATTAGTGTGTAACCTTATCGTGGGGAATCGGTAGTAGGACGTGAGGGAAGGCATCACAAATACATTCACACATCATTGTGAGTATTCATGCCTCCACTTATTTTTGGTTTTCAAATGATTTGGGGTGGAAAAGCATGTCCTAGCCTATTTATGTTCATTGTATTTATTTTGACTCGTATAAACTTGGTTGCTATATTTTGCATGTATGTGTATGTTACTTTAATTCATGAAGACTGTATCACGGTTAAGTCCCTGGAAACATTTGACACAACTCATTAACTCTTTTGAGCCCAAGGTCATTATGGATATCGCTATTAGGAGGTAGACAACTCCTCACTCACACGATTCTCTTGAGTGCATTTTTCCATATTTTATACACTATGTTTGCGATACACATAGTAGTCAATAGGGCATGATTTGGTCAGGCTTGGGTTGTGAACTCATGAATGAAATCTTTATGCACATACGAAACTTGTATACTCATTTTAGCAGTGAAACTTGTATACTCATTTTAGCAACGAAACTTGTATACTCATTTTAGCAGTGAAACTTTTATACTCATTTTAGCAACGAAACTTGTATACTCATTTTAGCAGTGAAACTCGTATACTCAATTTAGCAACCAAACTTGTATATTTATTTTAGCAACGAAACTTGTTTACTCGTTTTAGCAACGAATTATATTTCCCATGAGAATATGAACTTTGCATCTCATTTTGACAATGTACTTTATTCTCATGATGACAACGAACTTTGTTTACGTAAACTTATTTACTCATTTTAGCAATGTACTTTTATTTATGGAAACTTCTATCAAAACTTTGATTACGATTCATGAAACCAATATTTTTGTAAACTTGTGAACTCACCAACTCTTTTTATATATGATGCTCGTTTTACATGCTTTTTCAGGAATCTTCTAGTAAGAGGCACCTAAGGACACATCACTTGTAGGAGCATTCACATGTGTTGTCTTTTAAATACATTGTAATTTCTATTAAAAAGTTTTTCAAACTCATTTTAAATTTGTAATGCTTTTTAATACTATGGTTGATGTTGTCTTTTAACTTTTGCTATGAGACCCTTTGTACAACCACGCCCCGTGTTTCCGCTTTAGCGGGGTGTGACATGCTGAGTGAACACGAACTCTCGAATCTCAGCCTTCACCATGCTCAAGTATCGTGACATCTGCATCTTCTCTGAAACGGCATACTCCGGGCGGAAAATGGCTCTCTCTATAATCATCTTTGTGATCTTTGTCACTGAATCTTTCATCTGCTGGAGCGATAAATAGTCCTGTGCTAGTCATTCTATCTCCATAAGCGGAACATACTCCGCCCAGAACATCTCCAGAAATCTGTCCCAAGACACTCCATCTTGCTCTTATATGAAAAGGTATGGGTCACAAAATCCCACCAATCCTTCGCTTCCCATAAAAAAGGTTTAGAGCAAACTTCACCTTCTGGTCCTCAGACACGAACAAGTGTAGAAAAATTCCTCCACTTCATATGTCCATCTCAATGTGATAATTGGGTCCTTGTCCTCTCTCAACTATGGAGGCTTCGTACTACTGAACTCTTGATACTGCGCCACTGCACCTCTCTAAAGTCCTATTGCGGCAACGAGTGCGATGACTGCGATAACATTAGCCTGCATGACGGTGTCATAACGCCCGTCAAACTCATTAATTAGCGTGGTCTTGACTGACCCAAAAATATCCAGAATTGCCTCTCTGATCAAAACAACTACCTCTATATCAATGATCTTGTGGATCTCCTCATCACTCAGACACATCCCCTCTTGTAAGCCAACGCTTGATCCTGTTTCTCTGATAGACACCATACTAAAACCTACAGTGAAGAAGGTCAAACATCTATACATAACGCTCAAACACACTATGCCTTCACTTATTAGTTCCTTAGTAGCGTCGAGATCCTTCTCATTCTCATACAGATCCTGTGCTTTTAGTAGTACGGGCCTACACTACCTTCCACACCTATTCGTAGTCGACTCAGAATCCATCTCAAGGTCCTATGGCACTGCACTAGACCACCCCTAGGTACACTAACAACCACATGCTCCTAAGATCCGCTACTAACTTCCTAGGAGCTCCTCCTAGGATTCTCATCAATCATGATTTTGCTCTAATAATTGCCTTCATGCATGCAAATCGTACACAATACATGATCAGATAAATAGTCGAATAAATGACTCTACCCTAATCCCACAACGAAACAAGGAACAAGGAATAAGGATAAGTCACTTATTCTAAGGCTACATAATCCTAACCGTATAGAACTGTACAACATACACTTAGAAATTCACATAATCAAATAGCACACAACAAGCAATTCCCTAAGCTATGAGGCATCACAGAAGTTAGGAAATACTTATCATATAGTTCTTGATGGAATCCTTAGCCTACTGACTAACATGCACTTCTAATAATTCACATATCAACAAGTTCATATTCAACCTATATAACAAGTATGGGAATTTTGGGAATCACTTTCTTGTTCAGGATTTGGTTGACTGTACACATCGCATCTTCTTGTAAAACCGAAGTTGAGTCAGCGGTCTATGTTCACGATCCTAAGCCAATACTCAATCAAAAATATAACAAGAGACTGAGCCCATGTCTCAAACCCTACTGGTTTATTAAAAAGTCCTATTTCAAAATGTCACACCCCCAAACCAAGGATGGCGGAAACGTCCGGGGGTGGAGGACTTCATGTATAGTATCACAAGAACGAGTATAATAGTGCTCAAAGTAAAAACAACCATCATAAATATAATTGAAAAAGTTACACCATAGAATGTGTTTACATGTTTCAAAATCAATTACATTATGATGACAAAATGAACTGTTTGACGATTTAACGTCCCATCCTCAAATTTCTGTTGATTTCCTGTTTCACTGATTTCCTGAGAATACAAGTAGTTTTGAAAAGTGTCAACAATTAAGTTGGTGAGTTCATAAGAGTTTTATTTGAGAAAGAAGCCATTTTCCTGGTAAAAGCGATAAAGTATGATTCCAGAAAATTCAATATTTTCTTTATTAAGTATGAAATGAACGCTCCTATGCCATGCAATAATGTACCCTATACATACCCGTAGATTCCTTCTATAATTACCCAGTGTATATAAGTTATATAAAATTTAAGTTAAATAAACCGTCAAATATAATGGGTCTGCCCTAGGTCCACAACCAAACAAGGAACAGGAAGTAAGGCGGGCCCACCAATTCTAAATCGATTGCGACTAAATTCATATATAACTCTAACATATACACTTAGCAATTATAGCTGAAGTCTAACAATTCTAGATTAAACGTAGTTTTAATAGAAATGTGTTTCCAAAGAAAATCCAATATTTTCCTTATAAAAGTCATGTAGTCCTAAATCCCAAGACCGAGAATATGTGTGTGTTTTGTACGTATAACGTATTTGTAGCTTTAAATAGATAAAACCCCTTTTTAAAGTAGAATTTTCCCCGTAAACTTGAAAGATTGTTAACTCCCTATGTGAGTCGTTATAACCATACTATAACGAGAATTAACCCGCAACAACGTTTTTCAGACGTCAAGATCCTATGACACTTGTCACCCGCATACCTGCTGGTCCGGCTGTAGCTAGCAGCGAGGTGTGGGGTGTCAATCCCAATATAGATCTATACACAATTATCACGCTCTCCCTACAAGAGACTCTGGTTATAACTTACAGGAATTTGAACCGTACTCTAAGAGTACGATGGAAGAATTGTCTCACAACTTACGTTAACTAGTTTACATATAGTTTGAGTATAAAACCTCTTCTGTGGTGGAAGTGAAATCAACTTTTATGAAATAAATTAGTGATACGAATCCATAAACTATTACTATTATAGTTTATCATGTAGTATTTGAAAAACCCATTTGTTCTGAGAGTAAAACCTTTTCTGTGGTGTGCTTTTATCGTAAAATCCATAAACTATACTTATTGTAGTTTATTATATGTGTTCGAAATGAATGGAAAAACCTTATCATGAATGAGTAATTTCTATTTATGATGATAAACTCACAAGAAATACATCCAACATTTAGAAACTTATTGCTATGCACTTTGCTCAACATACTACAAAGTGTTGTTAATATGGTAAGTTATGTAACTAGTTTTTAACCTTTCTACACTGTTTTGATAATAGCATAGAAAAATCATACGAAGTCGAAAACTAAATCCGTAAACTCTGAGAGTTTAGAAAATGTGTCTAGTTTATTCATAGTTTTTATTATGATTTTTAGAAGTCTTTAACTTGTGTGAAAATGTTTATATTCACAGACTGGTCCGAATTTGTTTCTGAAATGATAGGCAGTTTTGTAAAAATCACCATAAATTTTAGAAAAATCGTATGGAGATGTGAAAATAGTCATTTTAAAGGTATGAACCTGAACTATTTTCAAATTAAAGAGTATTGAAAGATATTAAGTTTAAGATGGTCAAAACAGTCCGTGAATGGAACTAAACTTTCCTGTTGAAAGCTGATGTTTGAGTTTAGTTAAGTTTTTGGTATTTTAACTTGTATTCCCCCCCCCCCCCCCCTAAAACTTGAAGAAAACATGAAAACGTGGGGTTATGAAATCACCTTGAGTTATTCCCTGAGATGAAGGTGAAAGAAGAAAGGTTTCCAAGTCAAGAACACTTGGAAGATAGTTGAAGATTCGAAGATCCTAAGCACAAATATGACGATATTTGTATAAGAGATTCATGATTTGAGTGAAAGAGTGTAGAGTATTCAAATGTAGGATGAATATACTTACCAAGACTGAAGTGAAAAGCTCAAGAACAGCCTTGAAATCTCGAGTTCTAGAGAGGGAAGGTGAGAGAGAGAGGTGTTTGCTTTTTGGTGTGAGAGAGTGAGTAAAGTGGAAGGAGATATGAGAGTTACAGCTTTTGATGAAGCTATGCAGCTGGAGGAGGGGTGTCAAAGGAGAAATAGTTGACTAGGTAGGGAGGAATAGTGACTGAGGGTTGTCCTATGAGGGTATGGGTGTTAACTTGTGTCATACTTTAGATAAAGTCAACACTCCAACACCATATCTTACCCAAAAGATATTGTACTTAGTTTAGGATCCCCCTCCTTAAAATGTGATTAACATATGATAATATAGGGTCTCTTAAGTCAAAACATGAGTTTGGGTGAAAATCTCGCGTTAAAATCACGAAAAACGAGCTTAAAACGAAGTCGGGGTCGAAAACCGGGAAAAGGGGCGAAATCTGCAAAATTCCGAGTTTAGGGCCGAAGGTTCGGTCCTTAGGAGCTTAGAACCGAGAGGATGGTTCGGTTGATGCATTAGAAACGAGAGGAGGGCTCGGTCCGAGCAGTCTCGCAGGCGAACATGGAAGAGGGACCGAAGGTATACTGAACCGAAAGTGCTTGTTTCGGACCGAGAGGACTTAACCCGAACCGAAGGTGAGTTCGGTCCTATAAGAGGAGTTCGGTTCTAAGAGGTTTCAGGTCTAGGAGGTTTCGGTTCCTAAGAGGTTTCGGTTCTATATGGCTGATTTTCCGTTTATCTTCCCGTTTCGAGTTATTTTTTACTAAATTAAGGGTCGGGATGCCCCGAGTGATTATAAAAAGTTGAGAGAGATTTTGAGAGAGATTTTGAGAGAGATTTGGGAGAGAATTCATATTCTTGGAGAGATTTCACATACTTGGAGAGATTTGGGAGAGATTTCACATACTTGGAGAGATTTCACATGCTTGGAGAGATTTGGGAGAGATTGCACATACTTGGAGAGATTTGGGAGAGATTTCATATTCTTGGAGAGATTTCACATACTTGGAGAGATTTAGGAGAGATTTCACATACTTGGAGAGATTTGGGAGAGATTTCACATACTTGGAGAGATTTGGGATAGAGAGAGATAGAGCGAGAGAGATTTAGAGAGGCTTTGTTTGCGACCTTTGCGAGTGTTTTAACTTTGAAATGCAAGGTTTGTAAACGTCGTTTTTCCTTGTTATGAGCGTTATACGCCCCCGAAGGGTATGTATTAATGTTTTATTGAGTTGACCGGTTTGACTTGTTGACTTTATTTGACTTTGACTTGACCGGAAATTGACGGTTGTCACACAAAAACATTTTGTGAAAATTCTGAAATCCGAGTTTGAGTATGGATTCACAGAAGTATTCCTCCAAATCCTTCAAACTAGGGCTCTGATAACAACTTTTAACGTCCCATTTTCACAAGAAAATTTTTCATTTTTAAATAAGGTAAAATCACCATTTACATAAAACCCAAGTTATGAAAACCCATTTGTTTTAAAATAAAATTGTTTGAAAATCAGAGTAATATAAATAACACATAATCTTCATTGTTGCTAAAGAGTGTGTACACTCATGCCTTTTCCTACCCACGATCACCAATGGTATCTGAGAAACATTTAATCCCCAAATGTAAGCCAAATCTTAGTGAGTTCCCCCAAAATATGACACACCACAATACAATTACAATGCACATACATATGAGCCTTCAATATGTCTGACCTGCCTCGCATGGCCTACAACATGCATGGACCGCTCTTCTAAGTGTACAGTCTGACTGGACCGCCTCACAAGGTCTACAGTACACCTGCACCACTCTCTCTCAGTGTACAACTGATCCATGCCTGGCCTACAACACACTGTTCGCCCGTCTGGATATCTTGGCCTATAACACAAAGTAGGACCACCTCAAACCACCACCCATTATGTTCGCCCGTCTATCCTATGTGACTACATACAAACCATAGGGCACTAAACTAGACAATCACCGACCCTTGTTACTTAAACCAACATACTACTACTCATATATCCTAACATACAAGAATATATAATGTAACACGTAGTATAGTGACGAAACTCACTTGAATCAACGACCCAAGGAAACATAGCAGCGCCCTCACTCTCTACACTGGTCACTTCCACGAACCGGCTGGCACCAAATAGAAATAAATCCATAATAAATAACCCAATTCCTTTAACTTTGACGCAAAGTCGAACCGGTTAAAAGTGAACGGTCAACAAAAGTCAACGGTCAACCAAGTCAACACTCAACCTGTTGGATACTTCGTAGAGACATGAAGGTAAAGTTGTCGCAAAGCTGAGAACCACCACGGCATGGCACGCCATTTTCTATATCGTGGAAACTGGAGGATTTCCAAGGACATATCACACATCCAATTTTGAAATAGCGAAATCATCCTATGTAAGCTCCAAAGTAGGTACCTACTGTGATTTGGGACTCCTCCTACACTTAAAATTTTTTAGACTAGCATTTTAACTGAACTTTTTCCTTATCATCACTTCTCCATAATTTCCTCATTTGAAGTCTGATTTTCTTAAGTCTTATATCCACGAAAATCTATTCACGATCTTTATAACTTCTTCTTCATGACACTTTGCCAAATATTTTCCGATTTTGAGTTATTAACATGTGAACATGGGCCTTTTCATATTTTTGGCACTTTTACGCTTTAAAAGAAATATTTTCAAATGACCATATTTTTACATTGGGCGTGTTCGACACGGAGCTTTTAGGAGCGTTTGAGAGCTTCTAGCTTCTAGCGTTTGACAAAATGCTCCGTTTTGAACAGAAAGCCTTGTTTGGCACTACAAGCTTCTAGCGTTTAGTTTAAACAAAACGCTCCAAATCCAAATGGTACTTCATGTAGCGTTTAACAAAACGCTACAAACTACCCGCCACCCGCTACAAGCTACCCGCTACCAGCTAATTTTGCCGAACACGCCTATTATAAACTCATTTTGGCTAGATCATTTCTCTAAATATTCCTCATAATGTAGAATACAACTTTCATTTATAGAACTACCTCTCATTCATTTTTGGCCTCTTGTTATAAGATCATGAATGAACTAATTACTAATATACATATTTATGTCTTATGTGCCCTATTTCCATTAAAGTGCAAACGAGGGATCTCATGTGTACTAATTCTGTTTAAGTGTACACCAGGAGTCTCCTGTTCAATAATCCCCTTTAATTGCACATCAAGGTCTACATTGCACCAATTTTATCTAAGTGCACACAAAGGGTCTTACACATGCATTTCCAATAGTACAAAACTGGTTTTCACGTCGGTTTTTGAAAGCAGGGTGGCGTTGATTTTCATATTTCTCATTACTAAAGGTCATAAAGTAATTCACATAATTATTTCCATGATATTTTACTGAAAATGATTCACCATTGCAAATCAAACTTCACAAATTACTCTCGGTTTTACATAAAAGAAGTGACAAGTAGTGTGACAGTCGAAAACAGTATCCAAATGTCCTATTTTATAACAAGTTTTGTTATTTTATATGTACCTTTAGTTTGTGTCGGTTCTTAAGTGAGACATAATGTGTTGAAGTTTCATTTTAGGTGATTAAATCTTATAATGAAATTTGTAACATGAAAAACCTATGACAAGTCGTGCAACAGTAAAAAACGGTGGCCAAATCTCATCTTTTATAATGGGTTTTTTATGTTATATGTATCTTTACATTGTGTTTGGCATTAAGTGAGACATAAATATATAAGGCGATAAAGTTTAATTTTAAATGATTAAATTGAATCTTATAATGAAATTTCTTTTGGAAATGAACTATGTTTTAGTGGGCTAAGTAAAATCCAACAATGCAAGTCAAATAAACTGGTTCAAACGCTTTTTAATGTATTTATCTCACCGGTTCAACCAAATTTTTTAAGAAAGCGTCCGGTTTGATCCGGTCTAAAAATTAGCAACTGGTTGTTGTTGAACCGCTCTTGTCTCTGTTCCAGTTCTAAAAGCATTGGTTATAATATTATAAATTGTCATTAGCTAAAAGTTTTAAAATATATATCAGCCTTGCTATAAATATTTTGGTCATTCAAAGTATTCATCACATTATATTTTTATTGTTCTTCACGAGCACCTCATGTTATAAATAAATATTATCAACTCCACAAGCATAGGAAGAAAAAGAAAGGATCGTACTAGGAAGAATTTGTCAAGCTAATATTTTAACACATGTAATCTTAACAAAAAACAAAAAATATCAAACTAATTATTAATAAAAGTATTGGGTATAAAACAACAAACCCCGATATACTGGGTATATATGCTAAAAATTAAAAAAAAAAAACTAACCAAAAATATTTATAGAACTTATAAAAGATAAAATAATAGTATTAGGTTTTGTCCTGCAGTCACTATATATTCACAACTTTTATTTCGCCTTATGTATTTTTTTTACCCTTTACAATCCGACCGAAAGTAATCATTACGGGATTCAACATCCATATCAAGTTTATCTACATGTGACATTATATAATTGTCTTTGTGTGGTAAAATTATTGTAATGTATTCCTCATCATCGTTTTCATATGCATATTTATAACTTTTTGGAGGTGTCATGATCACAATTGAATTTTTATTATCCTCCGGGCCTCTCACATAGAATATTTGTCGTGCTTGTGAGGCTAATATGAACATATCGTCCTTATGCACTAATGTATCAAGTTCTACCAAGGTGTAGCCAAGAGGATCTTTCCTAAACCCCTTTTTTTACTAAGAACTCATTCACAATTGAACATAGGAATTTTTTGTTTTATAATCTAGAACTCATATATCTTGTAGAACACCATCATAAAAGGTGTTGCCATAAGATACTTTTTTTTTCTAGATATGTGTGTCATTCGACTCTATGCTAACCCCACTATTTTTGTTAGCTATACTTTCATGGGAATTTGTACAAAATAGGTAACCATTGATATGTTATGCAACATATTTCGTTATGACGTATTATGGGCCATGAGAACCCCACCTTAAGTCCTCCGAAATATTGTGTATGTCGATCTCCATCGCTCGCTTTACCTAAGTATCATTAAAAGGATAAGCATCAGGTCTAAAGGAAAAAAATTAATTTTTTTTCCAAAATAGTCCCTACGAAAAAAATCACCAAATGTCAACACATAATGGGTTGATTAATTAGTTATTGTTTTGCTCACACAATTGATGAATGACAGGGAAAAAATTGCAAATTTCTAAAAACATAAATTAACTTGGATCATTATTTACCTCCTTTTTTAACCACTGACCGAACGCTTCATTGTGCTCTTTCTCCATCCATGCTTGTCTTTTAATAGGATGTTTATTTTCCAGATGTATCTTGTGTCGCCTATATGTACATTGATGAACAATAAAGTTAGCATATGTTTCTTTTTTACCTTATATGGACATAGTGAGTAAATGGGTTAAGCCAAAAGTCATGCCTTAATGTATTAAGACCCTAAAATATGTTATGGATGTATATATATACATAATTGTGTTAATATATTATATACTTATCCAGTTTAAGTGTTTCATTGTACTTTGACATGTATCCATATTAAGTGACTAATACAATAATGTATTAATGAATTAAGCTCTTAATATGGATTTTATAAAATAATGAAAAACTAATCAAACAAATAATGAACATACAATTAGTAAAACTTACTCGATATACGGATACACTTTAGGTGTATTTTACAGAATAGAGAAATGTTCTCTGCTGAAGAGTTCTAGACAAATTTGTTTATGTGATTTAGGACGTCTAATAGAATGAGTATTTTTTTAAACACGCTACATAACATTTGTATCCGCTGTAGGGGCATCCGTAAAGTTGAACCAAAACAGGGTAATCATTTATAGTCCATAACACAACTGCGTGTAAAGTAAACTTCTCTTCTACATATGGATCATATGTTTCAATCCCCTTTTCAAATAACACTTGAAGATCATTAATTAAAGGTTGTAAATAAATATCAACATCATTACATGGCGAACCGAATATTAGTACCGACAACATCATGAACTTCTTTTTCATACATAGCCATGGTGGAAGGTTATAAATGATAGCTAAAACTGGCCTTACACTATGATGTTTGTTTCCTCTATTTACATCAACCAGATCAACTGAAATGTCACGTCGTAGATTTCATGCATAATTAGCATTTTCAGGAAACCTGACATCTATGGCACGCCATGCTTGTGAGTCCGTCGGGTGACGTAATACACCGACATCTTTCCTACCACGGCTAAGCCTTTGCCAAATTTGATCCCTTGTAATGTTCTTTAATTTAAAGAGCCACTAAAATCTTGAAATTCGCTAAAAACAACTAATCTCCAATTTACTTTTTATTACACATATTGTTGTGTAGGTTTGAACGCGAAACTTCAAAAAAAATCATAAATTTTTCATACAAATTCAAATTTAGGCGTTCTTTATATTTTTGGAATCTTGTTGACATGTATTTTCAGATTATGTTATTATTTATAGAAAATAATACAAAATTTGTGCGCATATATTTCCCGCAATTGGATGGTTTAACTCATTTTTATTATGCATTTTAATGTCTAATATTATATTTTCCTCAAAAATAATTAAACATTATAAATTACTTCAATTACTTTCATGTTCGCCACATTTGCAATCGAAGATCGTTGACCAACTTTTGACGGTTGTCGCACTATCTCCCCATTGAAGGAATTTTGTCTCGAAATTCAGCTTGTAGTGCCCACAACCAGGACACTATTAAGTAGTTGGGGGTATTTTGTTTATATGATTTTTGCATGGTCCATCTATAGTCGGCTTGCTTATGAAAATCATATGTAATTCAATATTAGATACACAGTCGAATTAATGATTCTACTCTTTAATGGTTAGACTTAAACAAGAGTTGTGTAATATAGCTAAATCAAGTTTTCTAAATCCTATGTAACCATCCAATTAATATAGGTTTCACGCAGTATATAACTTATAATTTTCCCAATGTTCAAAAATAGTTTCTCAATGTATAAAAATAGTTTCCTCGGTGTATGAATATAGTTTTCAGCCGTAGTAGTTGGTTAGTGTCTCGCACTAGTATTTTTAAACTATAAATCATAGTACCTCACACTATTGTTTTTTTTTAACTATGAATCGTAGTGAATCGCACTAGTGTCTTTATTTTGTAAATAGTAGTGCCCATGCACTATTGTTTCTAACTTATCGTTGTATATAACTGTTATTAAAGAGAAACTAAATTAAAGGTAGACGAGTATTCTATGCGTTTACAAAGTCTATCGCACATGTGCATCCTCGTTTGTGTTATGTTCTTCTTTCGAAACTTTGAGTGTAGCATCTTAATTGGTGAGAATCTATGCAGCAAAATGCATCATTCTACGAATCTCCGTATACCAGCTCATAACCTTCTTTAGCTCTGCTTTATCACCATCATTGGTCTTTCTACAGTTATTCAGACGAACCATGAAGTTCGTATATTAAGCTGTAGTATATCTTTCCACTTCATTTACTTGGAATAAAAATCTTTTAGCTTTCCCATTCTTATCTTTTCCTGCAAAGACCAACCCAAAAGGCTTTAAACAAATCTCCCCATCATCATATTTCTTTAGTTCAACTTGAGTCTTTGTCACTTCCATAGCCACTTTTACTTCCTTCCCAAGTGCAGTTGACAATTCAACATCAGTCAAAGCTAGACAATCATAGTACTTGTCTATGAAAATTTTGATATGACCAAGACCTAGTCTCAAAATTTCCTTATCAGTTCCTTGAAGTTGCGAAGCATCAATGTCTTTCAAAATTAGAGCAACTTGAATAAGATCATTCAAGTTCATGAGAGGGAAATCTGCAACTGGAGAAATCACAAGCAACCTTGTTTGCTATAACAACATGATAACAAAAGTTATGTATCATGTTCTCAAACATTACGTCTTTTGTAATAGTCAACACCTTTGTGATCTTGATGATAGAACAAACTTCATCTTGTTCCTTTCCAACATCAGCATGAAACCTAAGTTCCATATGAAGAAAGTCATCTTCATTCTTGAACTTCTCTATCACCTTATACTGAGCTGTTAAGAACATCATTTCGTTAACAAGAAAATCAAGTTGATTCATATCAGAATTTTCGATAGAATAACTCTTTCGTGGTTTCTTCTCCAATGAATACATTTGATTGTATGACACTCTGGCTTTGATGTTTTCCTAACTATGCAACTTCTTAGGATCTCCCTTATCCATGTGTGGTGGATCATTCTCACGAAGCCTCATTATGCTTTGAATTTGTCTCTGTTTCTCCATTTCAGCTTCTATCTCAGCCTTCTTCTCTTCTTTTAATTTTTCAATCACAATTTCTTTCCCTTTATATTTTTCAGCTTCAGAAATCTTTGGCTTTGAAGAACTTGAACTCCCTCCTTCAGTTGTTGAACCAATCACAATTCCTTTCATTATGGGTCTTGTTGTGGTTTTGATAGCTTGTGTTGTATTGACTTTCGAAACTATTGGAGTGACAATTTGAGTTGATACTACCTTTGTTAAAACTTGAGTAGGTATCACTTTTTCGATAGTTGTGGACTGATATTCTCCTTATTTGAAAACCTTCGAAGTTTTACCTACTTGAGCTTTCTTCTCTTTTTCTCCCCCTTGCACCCCTGTGACAGCAGGTGGGGCACCAGTAGGTAACATATTTTCAAACTTTGAAATTGGAGCAACAACCTTCTGAATAGCTTGATCCAAACTGTGTAACTTCTGAGTTAAAAACTCAGGAGTTAAAAACGAAGTTGGAGCAGGTTTTGATACTAATTCTTTTATTTCACCAAGTAAAGCTCCCATCTTGTCAAAATTTTGACCATTTTCTTTATCCTTTGCATCAAACTTAGGACTTAATGATTGATACCATTCGACAATCGTTCTGACTGCAGCCGCTATAGTGTCAACATTCGACTTGATTATCGAATAGTTGGAATTCAGTTCATTTAACTCTTTTGAGATTTCAACCTTCAGCTCCTCAAGTTTTCGATTGACATCTTCTCGTACGGTCTTGACATCTTTAACAAAAAGAACATGACACTCTTTTGCTACCATACGAAGATCTTTGATTTCAGAGTTAAATGAATCAGCCTGAGCCTTGACCCTCAACTCGTTATTTTTATCCACAATGACCAATTGTTTCTGCATTCGAAGCTCCATTGCCTTCAACATAACATCAACTTCTATTCCCGAAACAGAATTCTTTGCTGCAGAATCAGCTTGTGATTGTAGAATAGAGTTAAGTTTCTTGTTCAGAATTTTAAATTGCTTACCAGACATCAACATGTGATCAGGTATATCCTCTTCTTCCGAATCAAAGTGGAGATCACCAAATGTTCCTCCGAAACCTCCTCCATCTGTTTCATCATAAAAATTGAGTTTTGGTGTATTGGTGGATTGAGATTGGAAAATAGTGGTAATTGGCTGTTGTAGAATTTGTTCGAATGTAGGTGAGGTGGTGCTGTTTGAACTTGAGTGTCAAAAGGTGGAAGTGAAAAATCGACAGTTGAAATAGGTGCGAAAAGAGATGGGTTAGGAATACCTTGAGTAATCAGTGATTGTGACCCTTCAACACTCATATTAACAGGTGCACCCGTATCAGATACGTTTGCAACAATGTTACAACACGAAATCCCCTGTACCACATTCGTGTTTTCCACACTCTTGATAAATTCCTTCCACAGTTGCATAGTATAATCTATGTTAAGATCATAATACAGACCAGCAATCCTTGCATACACCTCCAATCTTCCCTTGTCTAACCCTACACTTCGTCCAGTTAAGCAACGAAGATATATTCCAAACAAGAAATTCTGGATACAAGGAAGACCTGACTTCTTGAAGTCAGTGATCTTGGTGAGAGTTGGCTGATGACCCATCTCGTTGAACATAAAAATTATTTGATCAGTGGATACCTTGTAGAATGAAGATGAGTTAGGAATTTCCAGAATTTGAGCAAACAACCGCTTTGTTATACGGAACCTCTTGTCATTCACCAAATTGAATGTGACAACATCAAGAGCTTTGTTGTAAGTAGCAGTTGAACCAGCCATTGACAACCAGGACATCGGAACAGCAAAGGCGTTGAACATAGCAGTGGAAAGACCTGAATGTTGAAGAGCAACAATCAATATCTTGAGTTCTTCTGGATACAACGACACATCAGCCTCAACTTGATAGTTGGTGCTTTGAATCTTCATGATTGGTTGAGATGCAATTTCGTCAGTACTGTCGGTTTGAGCAGCAGCCATTGATTAGGGTTTTGAGAAACTCTTAAAGAACAGAGAAATTTTAGGGCTTTTTGATCGTCTGAGAGTTTGAACGTAATCATAAAAGGAGATAATAACTTCCTTTTATATGTATCCCCAATGGAATTCCAAACGGTTTCTTTAAAGAGTAATCCACGTCTGTCCTTGAAACTCGCAACACTAGCCGTTATGAGTACCATGTTAGATAAATACCTTGAAAGTCAGACCAAGTTGCCAAACAGTCACATCAAACTGTTCGTGAGTACCAAGTAGATAAGATCAAAAACCTTCGGCATGGAGGTTAGGCTCTTTCGTTTTTGGGATTAGAAACGAAGTCATATGCCAGACTGTCGAAATCATCAGCCTGAGTTGGTAATACTCAGAACCTCAAGGATTTCATGAGTGCAGTGTGCCAATAGAATGAGATAAGAAGCAAAATAACGAAAATTTGGGATCTGTGATGTCGAAAAATAAAATTTCGACACAAAAGAAGTTAAACCCCGGGCAAAGGTTGCTTCGTTAATTATCAAGAGAGATAATCAACAGCTTGTGTATTTTCTCGTGAATTACAATCGAATACTTGTAGAGAATTATCGAAGGGCTTCTTTTATATGGCTTCGTGGGTGGCTTAAAAAAATTTTCGTTACAAATCAACCTAAACATAAGGTGAATAATTGTAACAGAAATTACTTGTTTGACCAGTGTAGTCAGTGACAAGTATGCTTTAGAAAAATATATGAAATGACATAGAATTCAAATGAAACTCACCCAGAAATCATATTCAACAAAAAATTGTTGGCTGGATCCTGTTGGGTAACAAACATCGTGGGATTCGAACATTTGATCAAGATCACTCAAAAGAATTGAATATGATTTTGCAGTTTCGAAAGTTGGTACAGAAACAATTGTTTCGTTAAATCTGGAACATAGTTCCCCGTCAATTCCTTAAATGAGTTCGATATTGTGGGTTTCACTTTCATCACGGTCTCATGATGAAAGATCATTAACACAGAAGTTTGATATGTCTAAATCCTGATTGGTTTAACCAGAGATCTCTTGGACATATGTCATTGTGTGTGAAATTGTAAGAACTTTGTGATGAAAAAGATTGGTTCACGAATCCAGTTGTACCTCTGCTATCTTTGGACCAAGCAGAAAACTCTTAACTCATTTGAGAAGAGTTAGGTAGCTCAGTAGACTAATGTGAATACAAGCCTGATTGGGAAGAAATTTTTGTGATGAATAATTTCATTAAGGCTTTCGAAATCACACATTGAGTCAATGGAGGCTTGGGTCAACATGTTGCAGCATTCTTCTAGGGACATCCTAATTAGTACAAAGTTTCGAAAGAATACCTGACCCTAGAATTGCAAGCATGAACCTTGTAAAACATCCTCGAAATCTGCACAATTTGAACAAAAAAAGACAAAGTACAAAATAACAAAAATCTTTTTTTTTTTGGATTTTATATTTTTGAAAAGAAAGAAAAGAAATATATTTTTGGTATTTTTGATTTTTCGAAAACGAACAAAATATTTTTGGCTTTTCATATTTTTCGAAATTAAAAACAATAAACGAAAATTTAAGTATGTACTAAACTAACGAAAATTTTCTTTCCCAGAAGTCGAAAACGAAGCGTATCGAAGCGCTGAATATGAACAGTAACCTCTGAATGGTTAATACGAGATGCTTCTGAATCGTTCAGCATTGCCTCGCATTTGACATATTTGCTTATCACCACTTTGTTATTCTTTCGAAATTAATCCTGGAACAGAAATTGCTTCAATCATTCCCAAACCTTGCAAAATTCTAACAAATGATTTTTCGTCCAATGGTTTTGTAAAAATATCAGCAAGCTGATCAGTTGTTTTTACAAAATGAGCTTCAATGTTTCCATCTTCCACATGATCTTTTATAAAATGATATCGAAGAGCAATGTGCTTGGTTTTCGAATGTTGCACAGGGTTGTGACAAATGCGTATTGCAATTTGTAAATCACAATACAACAAAATTTTCTTCATATTGATTGTATAATCACCCAGTTGACTTTGAATCCATATGATTTGTGAAGTGCAAGCTGCAGCAGCAACATATTCAGCTTCTGTTGTGGAAATAGAAACACATGTTTGCTTTTTCGACTGCCAACTTACTAACTTCCCATCTAAAAGTTGACATCCGCAACTTGTGCTTTTTCTATCAAGATTACAACCTCCTAAATCAGCATCTGAAAAAGCTTGTATGAAGAATCCAGTTTTCGAAGGATACCACAATCCTAACGAAATTGAGCCTTTGAGATAACGAAAAATATTCTTGACTACAGTGAGATCTGGTTCTCGAGGATTTGACTGATACCTAGCACAATTACAAACAGAAAACATAATATCAGGTCGACTTGCCGTGAGTAAAGTAACGAACCTATCATGCTTCTGTAAAGAGGTAAATCAACAGCAGGTTTATCTAACGAAGGTATAAGCCTTGTTCCAGTCGCCATTGGTACTCGTAATTTTGTGCTATTCGTCAATCCAAAATTTTCAAGCAGATTCTTGGTATATTTTTCTTGATTGATAAAAATTCCTTCTCTGTTTTGACGAATATTTAAACCAAGAAAATTGTTGATTTTTCCCATCATACTCATGTCAAATTTGTCAGATTTTCGAATTCATTAGACAAAGCAGGGTCAGTAGAGCCAAAAATAATATCATCAACATAAATTTGAACAAGCATTAGATAATCCCTATGACAACCCGAAATTTCTATCTTGTTCAAACAATTCAACTCAATCAAAGTCTGTCTCATTTCTACTAACTTTTAGCACTATTTAGAGTCTATTCTGAGTATTCTGAGACTGGTACATCAAAGGAATCAGTGTTTGAATGTATCAATTTAATGTTCCAAACCATCTAGCAAACTGTAAACCTCCTCAAAAGGAGTTTACAGTCAGGAAGCCTAGAGCTTACGGTCATGGTGACCGTAAACTCCCCACATATGCATGAGTCATGATCCTTTTGATCATTTCCATCCTTTCCAAGCCAAAATCTCGAAAACTCTCTCAAGTATCATCCAACTTTTCACTTAGATCTTCAAGATAGTAAGTATTTCTTCTCTTTATTTGTGGATTTCCTTCAATACCTAGTGATTATACATGATTTCATCCATGAAATCTCTTCATTTTGATAGATCTTCAAGTGTTCTTCATTTCACCAAGAACACCAAGAACACACACAAGTGTTCTTGGATCCTAATCATCCTTACAAGGTTCTAATCAGTAAGTATACTACCCTTAGCTTGTTTTATGCTTGAATCACTAGTTAAACACCTAGAAAACATCAAGAAACCTAAGATCATAAGCAGTTTACGGTCCATGTGCATCTTCATAGACCGTAAACCCTTATAAAGGGTGTTCGTATAGCCTTAAAGCCTTCCTAAGGCTAAGCATGGTCCCTAGAATCTAATACCTTTGATTTAAGCCCTTGAAAACCATAAATTGTACAAGGTTTGATGAGTTTGCGGTTGATCTCCTTGGACCGTGAACTTCATGACCGTAAGCTCATGGGACCGCAAACACATGGGAACCATGAACTCCATGACCGTAAGGTCATGGGACCGCAAACACATGGGAACCGTGAACTCCTTGACCGTAAGGTCATTGGACCGTAAACCCAGTTGGACCGTGAACTCCCATGGTCATACCATTTTGACCGTGAACTAATTAGGTCATGTCATTTTGACCGTAAACTCAATAGGGTGGCCATACACCCTAGTTATGCAATCATATGTGATTGTATCCCTTCAATCTAAGAGTTTACTACTCTATTAGGGTGTTATCCCTTATAATTAGTTGTTTATACACTAACCAAATACACATACATGTCATTATATGTTATTAGGATCTTTGTGTGCTCAAGGTTTCACCTGACACTCTACATCCTATTTCCAAACATACTTCTGTACCACTCACTACAGGTGAGTTCATACCCCTTAATCAACCTTTTAAATGATTTTAAATGCTTTTATGGGGGGATACAAGTTGAACTAGTATAGTTATTATATCACTCACATGTGATTAATAACTACCAAACAAGTGGATTTCTTACTTTTCAAACTGTATTATCAAACAAACTACTTCAAATCTTTTTATAAACTCTTTTACATGTTAAATACTTTCTATTAAACTCTTTTAAACTTATATTTTGTCAAATGCATATCTATATAGATATAGTTATATAAGTAGTATTGAAAGGAGTTAGGACTGATAGCTCGCCTTACTTCATGTTCCTTGTTTGGTTGTGGACTTAGGGTATCGGTTGTTTGTCCGAAGGTTGATTTAATCTTAATTATATATTATGTATATGTGTATAGATATAAAAGTTCCTTCATTCAGTTCAATATCTTTGGGTAGCAAAGGTATACAAACATGTTCACTTATACAACAACATTGTTAGTAAACTATAATAGGTATAGTTTAGGAAGTTACTAATACTATTACTAGAACAATGAAACAAACAAAGAGTCAGTTCATACATGAGTCAATACATACTATTATGAGAAACTAAGAGAACTTACTATTATGAGAAACTAAGAGAACATACTATTATGAGAAACTAAGAGAACATACTATTATGAGAAACTAAGAGAACATACTATTATGAGAAACAAAGAGAACATACTACATACTAGACAGAGAGAACATACATTACACTAGTACATACAATACATATACAAGAACACTATAACATAAACGTGAGCCACGGTTTCAGGGCATGGCATCACCTGTCATGGCTCGATTTGTATCCAGAATCTCCTTGAGGGAGAGCGTTGAATTTGTGTATAGATATATACTGGATTGACTATCCTACACCTTGCTGCTCGCTACAGTGGGACTTACAAGTCTACGGGTGCCAAATGTTATTTCTTCCGACATCTTTCATCGTCGTGTTTTTAGTCGGTAGTATGGTACAGGCATATCACATTCGTACTTTAAATAACAATTGGTTTAAGGTAGTTAGTACAGCAGTAGTTCTATAATACAACACTACAGTACTTTATTATTTCCCCATTGCATTCACATTGTGATCTTCTCACATAAAAGGTAATGTAAAACTATATTTTTGGTTAATGATAGTCACACTTGGGAAAATACACTCTCTTACAAGAAACAAACATACAGAACATTTGATGCCTTGGTAGAAGGCTACGTTTAGTAGAAAATATAGGATTTTCTAGGAGATGCAAACATTTACTAAAAACATTTACAAACTTATACATCAAACATTTACAAACTTATACAACAAGCACTTACAAACATTTTCATACAAACAATGACACTAAAATGCTTATGAACTCACCAGCTTTAAAGCTGATAAACTCTTTCAAAATAACTTGTATTCTCAGGTCATCAGTAGACAGGTACCGATGCCAGGTTTTGAGAAGATGGAGCTCGTTCAAGACTCATCTCTTATTTTTGATTTACTTTTTTTGGTGTCTTATAAACTTCACAGAACACATTTGTATTAAATTATATTATTAATGCAATGGATGATGTTGTTGCTTGTTTACTACTATGCTTTGTTGTGATACTGTACATGACGTCCTCCACCCCCGAACGTTTCCGCCGTTACGGTTTTGGGGTGTGACAGATTGGTATCAGAGCACTATTTATAGTGAATCGAGTGTATCAACCCATAAAAGATATACAAACTATAAACACAACAGGGATAAAATACTCTGACCAAGAGTTTATACTTTTTAATAACAAAATATTTAACTAAGTATACATATCTGCATTCATACTAAAATCAGTGTCACTAGAGTAGAACAAAAGTATTACGATTTTTGAGCAACACAATTAGGCTTAGAGACATATAGTCAAATCTGGGAGTGATATTGCCTGATTAACTATATTTTCCGAGGAGTGACTAGCATGTGCCTAAGAGTGGTTGTGAGGTTGCAACAAGTCTAAAAACTTACCAACACTACTACAATGAAAACACTAGAACAGAACATAAACCTAAAATACTATAGGAGTATTTTGTGTTACTATAATTACTTATGTGCAAACTAAAAAGGTCTTTATTAGTATGTCAATAGTTGTTGAGTGGATACGCTAAGGTTATATGTGACTAGGGTGTCATAGACTTAGAATCTGTGACCTTTGCTTTAATTCATGTTCCTTGTTTGGTTGTGGGCTTAGAGTTAGGGTCACTTATTCGAAGCTCTATCCTATGTTGGTTACATATGACTGTTATGCACTACGAAAATGTTGAAGTATCTGGTAAAGATCATCTTATAATTATCTAAATTAGTACGTCTATTTAACTATTTCTTTACCCCTTTTCTCGTGTAGATAACATGGCTGGATTCCATATCCCCGGAGACCCGTACTATCCCAACAACGGAAATGCAGGATGGCTTAAAGAGGAGCCAGAAGATGATCATCCAATCCATGTGGATGATCACCATGCTGCAGGCTTTTCTGATGGTTCTGACTCCGAACCAGAAGTCAACAACCTACCACCAGTAGGTCCAAACCCCCGTCCGGCTTTTCAAGGCCCGAAGCCTCTGTGGGTGGAAAGTCTGGAGACCTGGAGTCAGGAACAGGGCCAACCTATCCCATACAATGGAGACCGAAGTTTTTACAATGTGAGCGAAGGAGGCTCAGCGGACAGGGTCCTGCCTATCCTGGTCCGCAGGGTTGCTCGTAACGAAATCCAGGGAAGGACAGCCCTCCAGCGCATTGCGGAACTTGATGCCAATACACGGATCAACACTGACCACATTCGTCATTTGGAAGATGCTCGTGAAAGAACTGAAAGGGACAATGAGTCTCTACTTCAAGCACTAGCTGAGACTAGGGCTGAAGTCATAGAACATCGTGTGCGCCAGCGAGTGTACGAGCGATGCATTCTGGAAATGGAGCGTCTGACGGATGATTTAAGGGTTCGTCCAAGGGGTTCCCGCCGTCAGTAGGGAATGCTCTGCTCATCCCTTTCTCTTTTGGATATAAATTAGGACCATGCAAAAGCTCTAGTTTTAGTTTTCCCCGTCTATATGAAGACCTTGAACTTTTGATAGTTAGGTCTAAATTCTGTCAAATTTTCTTAATCTTGGTGTGATGTAAGACCTACTTCTAGGTCACTTTTCCCAAAACTTATTACATCTGTAATACCAATATTATTGACAGATATCTAATCTCATGGAAATTATTATCCAAATGCTATCGTCTCTTAGTATTAGATCTGCATTCTATCATACTATTCAATTGTGTTGTTGGGCTATGGAGAGTTAGTCCATGAGTCACTCTCATCAATTTCTCAATTCTTACCAGTATCGTCATCTTTGTAAACTTTTAGTTAAAAGATGCCTCCGCGCCGATCAACGAGACGCAATCCTCGAGTAACTCCAATACAACCACCTCCTCCACAAATCGATACGGCAGCTCTAAATGCTGCAGTAGCTGCGGCTGTGGAAACAGCCATGGCTCAATATCATTCTACCAGTGCCAGCGGAGGTGGAACACCTGTTCATTCTACTCACGGTGAGATCCCCGTACGCTCGAGAGAGTGCTCCTACAAGGACTTCACCAATTGCAAGCCACTGTCCTTTATAGGGACTGACAGAGTCATTGCCCTCTTGCAATGGTTCGAAAAGACAGAGTCAATCTTCGAGATCTGCTCACACCCAGAAGGGAGCAAAGTCAAATTTGTTGCGTGCACCTTCGAGGAAAAAGCCCTGACATGGTGGAATAGCCATGTCAAGTCACTATCTTTAATAATGGCAAATGCTATGGGCTGGGAAGCTCTGAGAGAGCTCATGATTAAAGAATACTGACCGAGGGGCGAAATCCAAAAACTAGAACAAGAACTATGGAGCCTAACCATGAAGGGCTCCGACATAGTTTCCTATACCGCCAGATTCTGCGAGCTGGTGGCCCTATGTCCCAACATGGTTCACACGGAGGGAAAGAAAATAGAGAGGTACATCTGGGGGCTGGTGCCTCCATTCCAAGGGAATGTCTTGGCTTCAAACCCCACTACATTCGATAGTGCCAAGCGATTGGCACAGCGGCTCATTGACCATGGGATCCATACCCCGTCAACAACAACCCTAGCCATCTCAGAACCCTCCAAAACCGCTGATAACAAGCGGAAATTCTGGGATGACAAGAAGAAGAAGAAGGCTGCCAAAAAGCAGCAGGTCGTGGCAGTTTATGCTGCGGTAGCACCTGCCGATGTTGCTCCGGTAAAGCAGTACGCTGGAAGTTTGCCCAAGTGCAACAAATGCAACTTCCACCACACTGGAGCCTGCCGGGAAATGCAGTGTTCAAACTGCAACAGGAAGGGGCACACTGCCCGTTTCTGCAAAGCTCCGGCGAGGCCAATCAACGAAGTCCCCGGCGCTGGAGTAGGCCAAGCTTGCTATGGTTGTGGCGAGGTGCGTCACTACAAAAGGAACTGCCCGAAGGCAGGGAACGCCGGTGGAGTAGGAAGAGTTTTGGCTATAGGCCACGAGGAAGCAGTTGCCGACCCCACAGTGGTCACTGGTACGTTTCTCCTCGATAACTCTTATGCATGCATTCTGTTTGATAGTGGAGCGGAGAGGAGTTTCGTGAACCAAAAGTTTTCTCTCTTACTTAAGCAAAAATCACGAGCACTTAAAGAACCGTTCACTGTAGAAATGGCTAAAGGGAAGACTGAGAGCACTAGCAGTATATACATAGGATGTACTCTAACACTAGATAGCCATTCATTCCCAATCGACCTCATGCCAGTCTCAATTAAAAATGTCGACGTCATTATCGGCATGGATTGGTTGAGTCTACATCGTGCCAACATCATGTGTTACGAAAACACTGTTCGCCTTAATCTTCCGTCTGGCGAAACCCTAGTAATCTACGGCGACAAACCCGACACTAACCTTCGCCTCATCTCGAGCATTCAAGCCCAGAAATTCTTGCGAAAGGAATGTCGCGCATTTCTTGCTCATGTTGTTGATGTGAGCCAAGAAACGAAAGACATTAAGAACATTCCAGTAGTACGCGATTTTCCCGACATCTTCCCAGAAGAACTCCCGGGATTACCTCCACAACGTCAAGTCGAGTTCAGAATCGACTTAGTTCCAGGGGCTACCCCAATAACCAAATCGCCCTATCGTCTAGCACCTACAGAGATGCAAGAACTGTCCGGTCAACTTAACGAACTGCTCAGCAAGGGCTTTATAAGACCAAGCTTCTCACCCTGGGGAGCTCCGGTCTTGTTAGTCAAGAAGAAAGACGGATCGTTTCGTATGTGCATCGACTACAGGGAGCTCAACAAGCTTACCATTAAGAATCGTTACCCTCTGCCTCGTATTGATGATTTGTTCAACCAAGTGCAAGCGGCGAATTACTTTTCAAAGATAGATCTGAGATCCAGGTATCACCAGTTACAAGTGCTAGAGGAGGATGTTCCGAAAACAGCTTTCCGAACTCGATATGTACACTACGAGTTTGTAGTGATGCCATTCGGATTGACCAATGCGCACGCAGTATTCATGGACTTAATGAATAGGGTATGTCGTCCTTACTTGGATCAGTTCGTCATTGTCTTCATTGATGACATACTCATCTACTCTCGTAGTAAGGAAGAACATAGTAAGCATCTTCGACAGGTCTTGGAAACTCTGCGATCAGAGAAGCTCTATGCGAAGTTCTCGAAATGCGAATTTTGGATCCGAAAAGTCGAATTCTTAGGGCACGTGGTTAGCGAAGAGGGAATACATGTGGACCCTTCCAAAATCAAAGCCATTGAGAATTGGTCAGCACCGAAGACGCCTACAGAAATTCGTCAATTTCTAGGCCTCGTTGGCTACTATCGCAGGTTCATTCAGAACTTCTCACAGATTGCGAAACCTCTTACGACCTTGACCGAGAAGGGCGTGGCCTTTGACTGGGAAGAGAAGCAAGAGAAAGCGTTCCAAACGCTAAAGCGAGCCTTATGCACCGCACCGATACTATCCCTCCCCGAAGGGATAGAAGACTTCGTGGTCAATTGCGATGCGTCAAATCAAGGGCTCGGCTGTGTTCTAATGCAGCGAGGTAAGGTCATCGCCTATGCCTCAAGACAACTGAAGACACACGAGGTCAACTACACCACTCATGATCTTAAGTTGGGAGCAGTAATGTTTGCTCTGAAGATCTGGAGACACTACCTGTATGGTACAAAATGCACAATCTTTACAGACCACAAATGCCTACAGCATATATTCGACCAGAATGAGATCAACATGAGACAACGACGGTGGGTCGAGCTACTCAGTGAGTACGAATGCGAAATTCGTTATCATCCGGGTAAAGCCAACATAGTAGCTCACGCCCTAAGTCGGAAAGAATACTCTGGTCGTAGAGTCAAATCATTGACTATGACTATCCATTCACACTTGTCCACGCAAATTAAGGAGGCTCAGCTCGACGCTTTGAAACCTGAAAATGTGGCGGGTGAATCCCTAAGAGGAATAGATAAGAATTTGGAAGTCAAGGGTGGAGGAGTCTTATATTTCATGGATCGGATCTGGACACCGAAACACGGTGGCTTCAGAGACTTTGTCACGACCGAAGCGCACAACACTCGATATTCCGTCCACCCAGGTTCAGATAAGATGTATCTGGATCTTAAAAAGTTATACTGGTGGCCTAACATAAAAGCAGAGATTGCTACCTTCGTAAGTAAATGCCTTACTTGCGCCAAGGTTAAGGTCGAATACCAGAAACCCTCAGGTTTACTACAGCAGCCGGAAATACCGGAATAGAAGTGGGAGCGGATCACGATGGACTTCATAACCTAGTTGCCCAAGACAACAGGTGGCCTCGATACCATTTGCGTGATCGTAGATAGGTTAACTAAGTCCGCACACTTCCTGCGAGGATTTGAAGTCACTTGGGAGCACGAGGATCAAATGAAACTGAAATATCCTCATCTTTTCGCTTAGTTATTTGTAACTTAATTGCTTAAATTCTAATTTCGGGACGAAATTCTCTCTAACGGGGGGATGATGTGACAACCCGAAATTTCTATCTTGTTCAAACAATTCAACTCAATCAAAGTCTGTCTCATTTCTGCTAACTTTTAGCACTGTTTAGAGTCTATTATGAGTATTCTGAGCCTAGTACATCAAAGGAATCAGTGTTTGGATGTATTAGTTAATGTTCCAAACCATCTAGCAAACTGTAAACCTCCTCAAAAGGAGTTTACGGTCACGAAGCCTAGAGCTTACGGTCATGGTGACCGTAAACTCCCCATATATGCATGAGTCATGATCCTTTTAGTCATTTCCTTCCTTTCCAAGCCAAAATCTTGAAAACTCTCTCAAGTATCATCCAACTTTTCACTTAGATCTTCAAGTTAGTAAGTATTTCTTCTCTTGATTTGTGGACTTCCTTCAATACCTAGTGATTATACATGATTTCATCCATGAAATCTCTTCATTTTGATAGATCTTCAAGTGTTCTTCATTTCACCCAGAACGCCAAGAACACACACTAGTGTTCTTGGATCCTAATAATCCTTACAAGCTTCTAATCAGTAAGTATACTACCCTTAGCTTGTTTTATGCTTGAATCACTAGTTAAACACCTAGAAAACATCAAGAAACCTAAGATCATAAGGTGTTTACGGTCCATGTGCATCTTCATAGACCGTAAACCCTTATAAAGGGTGTTCTTATAGCCTTAAACCCTTCCTAAGGCTAAGCATGGTCCCTAGAATCCAATACCTTTGATTTAAGCCCTTGAAAACCATAAATTGTGCATGGTTTGATGAGTTTGCGATTGATCTCCTTGGACCGTGAACTCCCTGACCGTAAGGTCATGGGACCACAAACACATGGGAACCGTGAACTCCTTGACTGTAAGATCATTGGACCGTAAACCCACTTGGACCGTGAACTCCCATGGTCATACCATTTTGACTCTGAACTCACTAGGTCATGTCATTTTGACCGTAAACTCAATAGGGTGGCCATACACCCTAGTTATGCAATCATATGTGATTGTATCCCTTCAATCTAAGAGTTTACTACTCTATTAGGGTGTTATCCCTTATAATTAGTTGTTTATACACTAACCAAATACACATACATGTCATTATATGTTATTAGGATCTTTGTGTGCTCAAGGTTTCACCTGACACTCTACATCCTATTTCCAAACATACTTCTGTACCACTCACTACAGGTGAGTTCATACCCCTTAATCAAATTTTTAAATGATTTTAAATGCTTTTATGGGGGGATACAAGTTGAACTATTATAGTTATTATATCAATCACATGTGATTAATAACTACCAAACAAGTGGATTTCTTACTTTTCAAACTGTATTATCAAACAAACTACTTCAAATCGTTTTATAAACTCTTTTACATGTTAAATACTTTCTATTAAACTCTTTTAAACTTATATTTTGTCAAATGCATATCTATATAGATATAGTTATATAAGTAGTATTGAAAGGAGTTAGGACTGATAGCTCGCCTTACTTCCTGTTCCTTGTTTGGTTGTGGACTTAGGGTATCGGGTGTTTGTCCGAAGGTCGTTTGAATCTTAATTATATATTATGTATATGTGTATAGATATAAAAGTTCCTTCATTCAGTTCAATATCTTTAGGTAGCAAAGGTATACAAACATGTTCATTTATACCACAACATTGCTAGTAAACTATAATAGGTATAGTTTAGGAAGTTACTAATACTATTACTAGAACAATGAAACAAACAAAGAGTCAGTTCATACATGAGTCAATACATACTATTATGAGAAACTAAGAGAACATACTATTATGAGAAACTAAGAGAACATACTATTATGAGAAACTAAGAGAACATACTATTATGAGAAACAAAGAGAACATACTATGATGAGAAACAAAGAGAACATACTACATACTAGACAGAGAGAACATACATTACACTAGTACATACAATACATATACAAGAACACTATAACATAAACGTGAGCCACGGTTTCGGGGCATGGCATCACCTGTTATGGCTCGATTTGTATCCAAAATCTCCTTGAGGGAGAGCTTTGAATTTGTGTATAGATCTATACTGGATTGACTATCCTACACCTTGTTGCTCGCTACAGTGGGACTTGCAAGCCTACGGGTGCCAAATGTCATTTCTTCCGACGTCTTTCATCGTCGTGTTTTTAGTCGGTAGTATGGTACAGGCATATCACATTCGTACTTTAAATAACAATTGGTTTAAGGTAGTTAGTACAGCAGTAGTTCTATAATACAACACTACATTACTTTATTATTTCCCCATTGCATTCACATTGTGATCTTCTCACATAAAAGGTAATGTAAAACTATATTTTTGGTTAATGATAGTCACACTTGGGAAAATACACTCTCTTACAAGAAACAAACATACAGAACATTTGATGCCTTGGTAGAAGGCTACGTTTAGTAGAAAATATAGGATTTTCTAGGAGATGCAAACATTTACTAAAAACATTTACAAACTTATACATCAAACATTTACAAACTTATACAACAAGCACTTACAAACATTTTCATACAAACAATGACACTAAAATGCTTATGAACTCACCAGCTTTAAAGCTGATAAACTCTTTCAAAATAACTTGTATTCTCAGGTCATCAGTAGACAGGTACCGATGCCAGGTTTTGAGAAGATGGAGCTCGTTCAAGACTCATCTCTTATTTTTGATTTACTTTTTTTGGTGTCTTATAAACTTCACAGAACACATTTGTATTAAATTATATTATTAATGCAATGGATGATGTTGTTGCTTGTTTACTACTATGCTTTGTTGTGATACTGTACATGACGTCCTCCACCCCCGAACGTTTCCGCCGTTACGGTTTTGGGGTGTGACAATCCCCAACTTTCTTTCGAAAAATAGTGGGATCAACTGATCCTTGTTTAAATTTTGATTTTTTTAATAAAGAAGTTAAAGTGCCATACCATGCTCTTGGTGCTTGTTTTAACCCATAAACAGCCTTATCTAAAATATAACAATGATCAGGATACTCTTCATTTATAAACCTGGAGGTTGTTCAACATACACAGTCTCTTCAAGCTCTCCATTCAAAAATGCACATTTCACATCCATTTGATAAACATCAAAATCTTTATGAGCTGCATAGGCCAAAAATATCCGAACTGCCTCGAGTCTTGCGACAGGGGCGAAGGTTTTTGTGACAACCCGAAAATTTTTAAATTTTTGCCTTGCAAAGCCCAGCCAGTCAACTCCGCTGAGTGTCAGACTCATTTCTTCTATCATTTAGCCTCGTTTAGAGTCCATTTAAAAGTCCAAAGGTCAGTACATTCAAGCATTGAGCATAGGAATGGATCGCGTACACTTCTAGCATCACAATCGGGCCTTACACTCCGACATCAGGAGTGTACGGCCGCACACCCCTCTCCTGGTAGCACACTCTCGTGTATATATGAGGTACTTAGCCTTCTTTCATCTCTTTTCACCCTCTCAAGCCTAGAACTCGATTTTGCTCTCAACTACCATCCGATTTTAAGCTTAGATCTTCGAGTTGGTAAGTGTTCTTCTCCCGATTTGTTGTTAATCTTCATGAACTAGTTACATCCTTTGATTTCATCCATTTAAAATCATGTTTTGCCTAGATCTTCAAGTTACACCAAGAACACCAAGAACACACACTTGTTTTTGGCGATTTTGAGCCTTCTCGAGCTTCCGGATTGTAAGTACTTCTTCCCTACACTTGAATCTTGTTAGGAACACTAGATTAAGTCCTTAGTAATGCCCAGAACTCAAGAACACATGGTGTGTGCGGCCGCACACACTCATATGGCCGTACACCCCTTAAAAGACCCCTAAATGGCCTCCAAAATGCGTTTCTAGCTTCACCACTTGTTGAGAAATTGTCCCACAAGCCTCCCCACCTTTGGATAACGGTTATGTGCACTCTTTACCATGAGTTTGCGGCCGCACACTCCCTGGCCGCACACACCAAGTGTAGCCGCACATACCCTTTTAAAGGCCCAAAATAGCATCAAACTTCCTTTCCGGCTAAGCAATGGTCAAAACACCTTCCCTAGAACATTCCTAAGGCTTGGAAAACGTTTTTGTGCACTCATTACCATGAGTGTGCGGCCGCACACTCCCTGGACACACACCCATGGCCGCACACTCCTCAAAGTGGTCGTACACTCCCTTTTAGTGAATCACATGTGATTCCAACACTTAGTCAAAGTGTTTTCTAGTCCCGTGAGGTATTTCCTTGCATTTGGTTGCGTCTAAACACTATATTTATGTCAATATATGCCATTATATGTCATTTAGGACTCGTTAAGTCTCGGGACTTCATTTGTGGGACTTCTCATCCTTATACGCGTATTCGTTGAATCACCCACATCAGGTGAGTTCATACCCCGTAATGAATCTTTTAACTGTTTTCAATGTTTTAAGGGGGGGAATACAAGTTGAACACAATGATAATTGTGTAAATGTTTGCTATATACATCTTTCAAAAAGATTACTTATGTCTTTTATAAGTGATCAAAACATTTCAAAAACTCTTTTAAAGTTATGTTACCTTATAGTTTTACATAAACTCCATTTTAAAGTACAAACATAACTTAGTAGATAAAAGAGTCTTTTCAATACAGTTCAAGTAAAACATTAGTAAACTATAATAGGTATAGTTTAGGAAGACACTATTCATTACTTCTAGTACAATGAGGCATACAAAGAGACAGTTCATACACGAGTCAGAACACCTTATTTTGAGAAACATTTCACACTACACACTATACAAGAGGGTATACTATACACTAGTACAAAGAGAACATTACTACACTATAACTTACTATACAAACACTGTTATACGATAAATTAATGTGACAAACCATTTAAGGATACAACGACACTGTGTTGTATCAATTTGTAACCAGAGTCTCCTGGAGGGAGAGCGGGCATCTTGTGTATAGATCTATACGGGACAGACACTCCCACACCCTGACTGCTAGCTACAGTCCCAGCCGATAAGGCCATAGGGTGACAAAATGTCACCTCACTACATATTACACCGGAGGGTCATCTTTTATTCAGTCGTCGATCAGCATGGTTACATACGAGTTCACATTAAAACCTTTAATTTACCATTTTGGGATTAAAAATTACTTAAGACTCCCCGAGGTGTATTGTCCATTTAATACCACCTGGAGTCTGTATTTTATTACTTTAGACTCCCCGAGGTGTATTGTCCATTTAATACTACCTGGAGTCTGTATTTTATCGAAACAATTCCCCGAGGTGTATTGTACATTTAATACTACCTGGAGTCTGTATTTTATTACTTTATAGCCAGCAGTGTCACTGCTGAGGTAAAACATTATTTTCCCTATTACATTTACTTTGTGATCTTCTCACATATTCATTAATGTATAAACTATATTTAGTTAATGATAGTCTCACTTGGGAAATTACACACTCATACAAGAAACATACATACATAACATTTGATGCCTTGGTAGAAGGCTACGTTTAGTAGAAAGGACTGTAATGCTAATCTTATGATTCCTTAATGTATACATCAAAGGATACATATATCAATAGGATCCGACAGGTAATAGGATGTGTGCTCTCCGCTTCATTTCCTGTTCCTTGTTTGGTTGTGGGCTTGGAGCAGATTCACCCAGCCTATTATCTATTCGATCCTAAATATGTATGTTCAGTATACATTGAGTCATCATAAGGGTACCAGGTATGGGTCAAGTCATAGGACACATAGTCAATACACAGTTTTCTAGTACAGAACATACCTTCCAAATCAGAACTTTTGTTATACAAAACTAGAAACTTACCAGTTAAGGGTTTAATCCATTTTATTAAACCTGGATAACTTCAAGGACCTTAAGTGGATAGTTCTATAATACCTTAGATTATACATCAGAGTTATATATAATTAATAACCGATAGATAGTTGGATGTGTGCCTTTCGCCGCATTTCCTGTTCCTTCTTTGGTTGTGGGCTTAGGGCAGATCCACACAATTAACTATCTGTTCGGTATTAGATTATATATAACTAGTATAAACCAAGTGATTATAAAAGGAACCACTGTGGTTACTATTTTATTATAAGAAATAAGAGTTTTCTTAAAGAATCTTTCTTCAAATATAAAGGAACTATTACAGTTAACTCCGTGAGTACCAAGGGAATACACCAGGGTTATATACAACAAGGATCCAACAACCAATGGGATGTGTGCTTTCCGCCTCATTTCTTGTTCCTTGTTTGGTTGTGGGCTTAAGTGTGACACCAGTCAAAGTTTGGTCAAAAATAAATTGATCAATAATCGTAATTGGAATGAACCAAGTGGTAGAGTTTGTAACAAGGTTTCCAAAAACATAAAGAACACTGAAATCCGAGTTATAACGAAGAAGTTATGATCAATCAAAAATACGCGATAAAACGGGCAAAACACTGTTCAGTGTAAGAAGAGAATTTTAAATAAAAGGCTGTTTAGCCTTAACAATCTAAATGAAAGTTGTAGAATATGTTAAACCGAGAACGTTCATAAAAAGAACGTAAAAATCCGACTTCGTATGAGGAAGTTATGATTTTTCGAAGTTTCAGTTTAGCAGTAGACAACTAAAAATTCGAAATATAAATCGATCGATATTTAGCCGACGCAACTTAAACGAGAATCGAAGGTCTCGTCAAAAGTAGCACAACGGTAAAAAGACAGACGAAAACGGACGTCGGATGAAGAAGTTATGAATTTTTAACGGATTTCCGTCCCGGTCTGTTTAAAACAATAATATTAAAAATAAATTCAAAATTAGCCGACGAAGTCTAAACGAAATTCGTATAGTATGATTTTACCTACGCGTGCATATAAAGAACGCCAAAAACGGAGCTCGTATGTGAAAGTTATGATTTTCGCAAGTTTTTGGCACAAAAATCAAGAAAATCTTGAAAACCGGGCAATTTCGCATACGTGGCCTCGGACACGTCCCCCTCGCATGTAGCCTCCATGTCACACCCCCAAACCAAAGATGGCGGAAACGTCCGGGGGTAGAGGACTTCATCTATAGTACCACAACAACGAATATAATAGTGCTCAAAGTAAATACAACCATCATAAATATAATTGAAAAGGTTACACCATGGAATAAGTTTACATGTTTCAAAATCAGTTACATTAAGATGACAAAATGAAACGTTTGACGATTTATCGTCCCATCCTCAAAATGCTGTTGGTGTTCCTGTTTCACTGATTTCCTGAGAATACAAGTAGTTTTGAAAAGGTGTCAACAATTAAGTTGGTGAGTTCATAAGAGTTTTGTTTGAGAAAGAAACCGTTTTCCTTGTAAAAACAACAAAGTATGTTTCCAGAAAATCCAATATTTTCTTTATTAAGTGAAATGAATGCTTCTATGTTATGCGATAATGAACCCTAGAAGGACCCATAGATTCCTTCTATAATTGCCCAATGTATATAAGTTATATAAAATTTAAGTTAAATAAACCATTGAATATAATGGGTCTGCCCTAGGTCCACAACCAAACAAGGAACATGAGATGAGGCGGGCCCACCAATTCTAAGTCGATTATGACTAGATTCTTATATAACTCTAGCATATACACTTAGCAATTATAGCTGAAGTCTAACAATTCTAGATGAAATATAGTTTTAACAGAGATATGATTCCAAAGAAAATCCTATATTTTCCTTATAAAAGTTATGTGGTCCTAAATCCCAGGACCAAAAATAAACAAGTATTTTTCCATACTTAAAGTAATTCCTGTGAGTTAAATCGACATAACTCGCTAATTTAAAAGTAGAACCCGTAAATCTTATGTTTTGTTAATACCACATGTGAGTTATTATAACCATACTATGACTCAGACGGCCTCGTAATACGACGTTCTTCAGGCGTCGCAAGTTAAATGACACTTGTCACCTCAGACCTACCGGTCTAGCTGTTGCATGCAGCTCAGGTGCGGGTTTGTCAGACCCAATATAGATCTATACACAACTATCACGCTCTCCCTACAAGAGATTCTGGTTACAATTTACAGGACTTTTGACTTTGTTACCATGAAGGTAACACGAAGCGAATGTCTCACAAATTTATTCATTAACAGATTTACGTGAACTGAACTGAAAACCTTTGGTAAATGAGTTTGAAATGTAAATGATACATAAATTATACCAATTATAGTTTATCCAAAACGTTTGTACTGTAAAAGAACTCTTTTATGAAAATACATTAGTGTTATGAATCCATAAACTATGCTTATTATAGTTTATTATATGTGTTCGAAATGAATGAAGAATCTTATCATGAATGACTAAATTTCGGTTTATGATGATAAACTAACAAGAAAATACATTCAATATTTAGAACTTATTGTTATACACTTTGCTCAACATAATACAAAGTGTTATGAAAGTTATAAGCTGTTAACTAGTTTTTAAGCTTTCTGCACTGTTTTAGAACAATCATAGAAAAATCATACAAAGTCAAAAACTGAATCCGTAAATTCTGAGAGTTCATAAAATGTGTCTAGTTTGTTCATAATTTTTATTATGATTTTTGGAAGTTTTTAACTTGTGTTAAAATGTTCATATTCACAGACTGGTCCGAATTTGTTTTTGAAATGATAGGCAGTTTTGTAATAGTCACCATAAATCGTAGAAAAAGCGTATGGTGATGTGAAAGTAGTCATTTTAAAGGTATGAAGCTGAACTATTTGCAACTAATACAGTTTTGAAAACTAAAATGTTTAAGTTGACCAAAACAGTCCGTGAATGGAGTTGAACTTTTCTGATGAAGGCTGTTAAATGAGTTTAGTTGTGTTCTTGGTGTTTTAACTTGTATTCCCCCCCCCCCTTAAAACTTAAGAAAAACATGAAAAGTTAGGGTTATGAACTCACCTTGAGTGATTTCAGTAGATGGATGATGAAGAAAAGAAGTGTTCAACTCAAGAACACTTAGATGATGCTTGAAGATTCGAAGATCTAACAACAAATATGACGATATTTGTGTAAGGAACTAATGATTTGAGTGAAGAAGTGTAAGGAAATCAAGTGTGGGAAGAGATTTACTTACCAAGGTAGATGAAGAACTTGAAAATCAGCCTTGAAATCTCGAAATTTAGAGAGAGAAGTGAGAGAGAATGAATTTTTGCTTCTTGGTGAAGTGTGAGTGAATGGGAGGAGAGATAAGGGTTTTTCTACCCTTGAGTCAAAGTACTTGGTTGGAAAGAGGGGGAAAAGGACAATGAAATGACCAGGTATGGTGGAAGGACAAGGGCTGGTCATTGAGTGGGCGTGGGTGGTTGCTTGTGTCATACACTAAAGCAAAGTCAACACTCCACCAATAATATCCCACCCACTGTTCTTGGATAAGATTTACACTCAAAAACGTGATTAATTATGAATTAAGGGGTCTTATATGTTAAAATATAATTTTGGGTGAAAATCCTGCGTAAAAATAATGCAAAACGGGCCTAAAATGAAGTCGTAGTCGAAAACCGGGCAAAAAGGCGAAGTCTGCGAGACTTCTCGGTACTGGGCCGAGGTTCGGTCCCTACTGCTGCTGGGCCCGAAGGTGAGTTGGAGCGAAATAGCCCGAAGGCGAAGGTAGGAAGCGAAGGCGAGAGGCTTCGGGTTCGGGTCAGAGGCTTCGGGTTCGGTTCGCAGGGTTCGGTCCTCAGCAGTTCGGTTTCGGTTCTTCAGCAGTTCGGTCCCTATAGCGACCTTCGGTTCTAAGCAGCTTCGGTCCGAAAGGCTTTGCCTCTAAGACGTTCGGCCCTAAGAGGGTTCGACCCTATTTGGCAAATTTTCGCATAAACTCCCCGTTTTCCGCAGTTTTTCACCAAGTTAAGTGTCGGGATGCCCAAAATGATTATAAAAAGTTAAAGGAACTTTTGAGAGAGATTTTGGAGAGATTTGACATTCTTGGAGAGATTTCTCATACAGAGAGAGATATGGGAGAGATTTCACACACTTGGAGAGATTTGAGAGAGATTTGAGAGAGATCTCGTTTACGACCTTTTTAAGTGTTTAGCTTTGTAACGCAAGGTTTGTACATCTCGTTAAGTCTTGTTATGATTGTTATATGCCCCCGACGGTTAAGGAAAAATGTTTTACCGAGTAGTTTCATCACTTGCCCTGATTAGGGTTTAGATTTTCCGAACATGTGAAAACTCTAAGTGATACTTTGTATTAAGATTGCGAGTAGTTCAATAAGGAACATAATGGAAACCCTAATGTACAAGGGTTAGATGAGTTGACCGGTTTGACTTGTTGACTTTAGTTGACTTTGACTTGGCCAAAAATTGACGGTTGTCACACTCCACGTGTCCACTCGTGTCCGTCGCTGATTGGTCCGAATCCGAGGTCCGGTGGGCATCCGACGCGCCTCGCGTCCTAGGCGCCGTCTAAGACGGATCGTAAGACGGCTAAACACGCGGACTAGCCTCCCTTCGCATGTCCGACGTGTGGCTGGTGACTCTTCTCTTCGGACTCGTGGCTTCATGCGAACCGAACACATGGCTTCCCTCCCTCGCTGCCACCTCGCACATGACTCCTCCCCCTCGCCACCTGTCCGAGACTTCGGACTATAAATAGGAGGTGCGAGACCCTCCGGTTCTTAACCCTTTTCACCCCATTTTTGGTCCTTTTTCACCCCTTTCACTTCCATAACTTCACAAACAACCCCCAAGGCCCCGGTATCGTGTCTAAAGCCCGAAGCAAGCCCCGGAGCCCCAGAATTCTCGAGAAGTTATCCCCTCTCATGTCGAAACTCTGCCCGGTTTGAGCCGGTTTTTGGTCAAACAAACTCTTTTCCGGGAAACGAAACGCTGCCCGAATCACCGCTTATCAAAGTGAGTTCATACCCCTATAATTTACCTTTTCAATGGTTTTTATATACTTTTTAGGAGGGGAATACAAGTTTAACACAATAATAAATTGTGTTAATAACTGTATGTGATAATAATAACACAAAATGTTTCCGTATGCTTTTAAGAATTACCAAATACTTCCAAAATAACATGAAGCCATGTTAAATCTTTAAAGTATTGTAAAACTCCGTTAAATTCTTTGAAAAATGTTTTATAAGCTATTTCAAAGTATAAATGCCAAAATCATGTTTATATATGTATAAATATATAAATAAGATTTGAAGGGCTTAGGACTAATGAATTATCTTATATTCTTTTCCTTGTTTGGATGTTGAATTAGGGTTGTATTATTTGTCCGAAGGTCGTTTCCTTCTTAATTATATATATATATATTATACATATATGAGTACAAAAGGTTACTCCTTTTGGTGTCATCACCTTTGTATCAGGCTGAGCAAAGGTGTTATTCCATGAGAAACCATGCTAATCAGATAGAACATATAAATGATAATAGATATAAATTATGATTCAAAACTAAAGATACAGGTATGATTCACGACTGTATACTTTCCAAGGAAATTACCAAAATACATTCAACTATATCAAGATATGTATAATACTTTTAATATATGACCAACATATTAAAGAAGAAAAGATACATCATATCGGGTTTGCAGTAACAAAGGTACTATACAGAGTACCAGGGTTAGCAAACACGTGGTAATAATACATCTTACCGAGTTTGCATTAACAAAGGTACTATACAGAGTACCAGGGTTAGCAAACACGGGGTAATAATACATCATACCGGGTTTGCATTAACAAAGGTATGATACAGAGTACCAGGGTTAGCAATCATGGGGTAATAATACATCGTAAATCTCGTTGAAACAATAAATTTGTGAGATCCTTCACGGTGTACTTATCTAAGTACGACCTTTTAAGTCCTAAACTATTAGCCAGAATCTCTTGTAGGGAGAGCGTGAATTTGTGTATAGATCTATATGGGACTGTCAATCCCGCACCTCTACTGTTCGCTACAGTTTGGCCGGCAGGCCTAGGGTGTCAAATATCATTCCAGTTCCGACGCCTGAAGAACGTCGCTGCAGGCATTTCCGTCATATTAGTATGGTTAATAGGACTCACATGGATAAAACAACGAGTGAATTACAAAGTAATATACTTCTCTTATAACAGTAAGAAAAGTTAATTACATCCCGACCAAATATACCTTCAGTAGTTTTTACTTACAGTAAAAACTACGTATCATGAAATCAAGTATTGTACTTCTGGTTTTGAACATTTAAAACCACAAGTCAGTATTATGGATAATACAATACTCTCCAGGATTAATACTAAGGTTTTTACTATAGAACATATATAACTAAGAACACTTTTACAAATGAAACGGTTTATGGGATTAAATCACTTTTACAAATGAAACGGTTTATGGGATTAAACCACTTAAATAAAGGAAACGGTTTATGGGATTAAACCACTTATCAAATGAAACTTAGTCATTCAATCTTTGTAAACTAGTATAACATAAAAGACCTTTAGTGGTTAATTCTATAATTCCTTAGTTATTACATCAGAGTTATACATAAGTAATATCCGATTGACAGTGAAATGTGTGAGTTTCGTCTTACTTCATGTTCCTTGTTTGGTTGTGGGCTTAGGGCAGATACACCCATTTGACTGTCCATTCGATATTGGGTTATATATAATCAGTATAAACTAAGTAATTACAGAGGGAAACAATTGAGGTTATCAATTAATCACCTCAGGAAATATAGGATTTCCTGGAGAAACCAGTGAACTTATTCAAAGAACTTAGGGTATACTTAACAGAACTAAAATACTTATGAACTCATCAGCTTAAATGCTGATCTACTCTTTTCAAATAACTTGTATTCTCAGGAATCCAGTAGACAGGTACACTCCCGAAGCTTTTGAGAAGACTACCTTGTACTGTACCGCGACTCTTGTCTTCTGTTGTACCTACTTTAGTGTTTAAATATGTAATGTTTAAACACTTATGTAAAACTTATACTTATTAATGCAATGGTTGTTTGTACTTTGATTACTATATTGCATGTGTTGTGATACTTACCTAAAGTTCTTCGCCCCCGAATGTTTCCGCCATTCTGGTTTGGGGGTGCAACAGATTGGTATCAGAGCAGTGTTTATAGTGAACTCAGTATATCAGTCATAAAAGATATAGAACTATAAGCCCATTGGGATAAAAACACTCTGACCGAGAGTTATACTTTAAAAATATATCAATATTTTATAAAAGTATAAGTACATGCAGAGTATATATACCATAATAAGTATCACAAGAAGAACAAAACTAAAGTATTTGGAAGTTGGACATTGCAGTTAAACCTAGACAGTGACGTAATCATATATGGGATCAATATAGCCTGATCAACTATATTCATCCGAGATATGACCAACACGTGTTTGGGGAGTGGTTGTAGTGTTGCAACTGGTCTAAAACTTACCTAAGTACCAAAAGAATTCTAGAACCAAAGACTAAAATACTATGGGAGTATTTTAGGATGCTATAATAAGAAAACTGAAAACCTGTTAAGTTCTTGTATCTAGAAGTCCAAGAATCAAACTCATAACTAAAATAACATGGAGATATGTTACATACCTTTGGGGAAATGTTAAAAAATCTTTTCTGATAAGTCTATAATTACTAATTGGATACGTTAAGGTTATATATAGCCGAGATTTTATAGACTTAGAATATGTGATTTTCACTCTACTTCCTTTTCCTTGTTTGGATGTGGTTTTAGAGTAGGATTACTTATTCAAAGGTCTATTTGATCTGGATTATATATAATCGGTACACACCAGGTGATTATAGGAGGACCAGGAAGGATCACCTTCGTAAAAATTCAAATATTCTCATAGATTCTTTAGACATTCCCATTCTCGTATAAACCCGTTAGATAAACATAGTTACTCCAGCAATCAATAGAAGAGTCAATGAGGATCCAACAGAATTTCATTAGGATAATCCCAAGAAAGAAACATAGGAGAAGTAAACAAACTATAGAAATCATTCAGTGCCCTTACCCTATTAAGGACACCAATGAGAGATTCGCAAGAACTTCCGAGATTCAAAATCTTCATTACGAAGTAATGGGGACCAGTGTCAGAATCGGAAGTAAGACAGCCTATGAATTCAATATACCTATAGGGGAGAAGGACACCCTATAGATACCAGGAGAGAACAAATCATTACCACCCAGAATAGAACGGAGAACAAAGGAAAACCACGCATGATTCATGTGAAGAGTTTGAGCACCATTTCATCTAAGTAATAACTAGTAAATCGGTTCAACCTAGTGAGTTAGTGATTTCATTACTCACATTAGGTTTTGAGCTTATCCTCTTTTCCTGTTACAGCTAATAACAATAAATCAGATCACGGAATCTTAATTGATAGTGATTACTTCTCAAATTCATAAGTCTATTTTATGTAGACATTGTTATGAATTATTTTCGAATATTTTCGAAAATTGGGAAACGATATCCACCAAACGAAGGTAACTTAGTATGGATGATACTCGGTTCCTAACCATTCTAGAAACTTAACTCTGTTCCTTACCAGGACTGCATCATAGGGATGCAGGTCGAATCATTGAGAACAATATAACAAAACAAAAGATTAATACATAGATACAAATGGTTAGAATACATCTAAAAACACGATAGTCGCTCACAAGCTCATTTTCTTATCATGTAACAGAATCATGCCTCCAAAGAAATGTAACCAACCCACCAGCGAAACACCAATCCTTCAGATAGATGCGGCTACGTTTCAAGCTGCGGTCATAGCAGCTGTAGCAACTGTCATGGCACATCTGAATGCTAACAATGCAAATGTTAGTAGTAATGCTATCGGTAACCCCGATCGTGGTGATGGCCAAGTACAGCCACAAGCACCTACCTGTAAGAACACCTCGAACCTTAAGCCTAATATCCTTAAACGAAAGTTCGAGAACAAGAAAGGGAGTTGTTCAACTCAAGAACCTAACAGAGGGCAACGAACTGGGGCAGTCAATCCCCCCGTCAGCCCTGTTATTCTAGCACCAACCAAGCCGTACTTAGGAAACCTCCCACACTGCAGCAAGTGCAACTACCATCATCATGGAGTTTGCCGAGAGCTGCATTGCAATAGATGCAACATGAAGGGGCATACCGCCCGCATCTGTAGAACTCCGGTTGAGTTCATCACTTCAACTACCGATGTTGGAACCATTCCCATATGTCACCTTTGTGGTGAAATAGGACATTACAAGAGGGATTGTCCAACAGAGAAGAACGACGGGGGAGCAGGAGGATTTTGACCCCAATACATGGGGAAACATCAAAGAACCCTGCTACATTTTGGTACGTTTCCAAACCCCGATAATTATTTATAATTATGATTACTCTTCCGTTCAAATTAAATCATAACACTTATATACAATTTGAAACCCTAACAGGTAAGCTATGATGACTTAGTATATACATAAGGGTCATTTATAATTAAGATTTGTAGACTTAGAGTGAGTAATCCCGCCTCATTTCCTGTTCCTTGTTTGGTTGTGGATTTAGGGCAGGGTTGCTCAGTCAAAAGTCTTACCAATCTTAATTATACATGACTTGTATACACCAAGCGATTATAGAGAGACCTAGTAAGGATCGTTTCATGAAAGTTCATAATTTCAAATTATCAGAACCCTCGTATTGGTAGTACCCGCCAATTTCGAATCACAAAGGGGTTCGTAGTGATAATAACAGAATAAAACCAGAAGCGCTGAAAACTTAGGTACATAGGATATCATTCTAGTAATCATTCGTCCCAGAACGACTTAATATTTATTTCATCGAGAAAATTCCGACATCCTCATTCTACATGGTTGGGCTTGGTCCTTACCATGTGAAAATTCTTATGCTGTATGAGAGAACTTTTTCCTTAATCAGCCGTAAGATGAAATTCTTTCAATCCATAACACAAAACCCTTAGGTTGTCTCTCATTTCAAAACTTCAGAAGTACCCATGCGAAGAGTACCACACCATTCTAGCCTACTCAGTAGACAGTAAACTTCAAACGAAAAGCACCGAAGTAGTCTTAGAAGTCAGTAACTACCAAAGTACCTCAATACATCTCATAGGAAAATCATCGAACCATAGGTCAAGTTCAAGAATAGAGACTAAGAACTCATTGAGTTAATCTATCGCTGCTAAGTGTATACACGAGAGTGGTATATAAGTTAGACTTAACAAGATTAAGGATGTGTGATTCCGCCCTATCTCCTGTTCCTTGTTTGGTTGTGGACCTGGGGCAGAGTCACCCATCCGAACGTTTTGTGAAATCTAAAATATATATGACTTGAATACACGAGGTAATGGTGGATGAGCCAAGTATGAGTCTGATCATGAACTTCGGAGCAAAAGCCAACATCATGTATTCTACCAGGTGGAATTCAACATGAGACCACGACAGTGGGTCGAACTACTAAATGACTACGAATGTGAAATTCGTTATCATCTCGACAAAGCCAATATAGTAGCTGACACCCTAAGTCGGAAAGAGTACCCAGGTCATAGTGCCAATCATGGACTATGATAACCCTTTCAAATCTCTCCACACAAAATAAGGAGGCTCAACAGGAAGCCTTGAAACCTTAAAATGTGGCAAGTAGAGAAGATAACTAGAACGTGTGAGTGCACGGTATGCCAATATCTGTATCTCCACTGAGATAATAGAATCATCTCCCAGTTTAGGCCGTCACTCAAAAATCTCTAGGAACCAGAGTAGTCATGATTCTATGGGATCGACTATGGTAAAGAATGGGATAACCATTTACCAATTAGTCAAGTCCTTTATCACGCTAGCATTCAAGTTGCTTCATTCGAAACCTTCTATGGTCATAAGTGCAGATTCTATCTGAACTGGACTAAAGTAGGTAATACGCAACTAGCTAGAGATCCAATTTCCACACAGCATCCTCGCTGATCTGGAATTCATCCGAGAAACTACCAAAAACAAAATACGAATCGGGAAGCGCCATAAAGCTTCCAGAGTTAACCAGAGAAGCTCCGGCTTCGATAAAAGAAAACCCTTGGAATTCCAGGATTGATGACCTTGTCATATGAAGGTCTCACTCAGGAAGGACAAGATGCGCTTGAGAAAGCGTGAAATACAAAACTCAAAGTACATAGGACCATTTGAGGTTCTTACCAGAATCGGTCTTGTACTTTTAAACTTAAACTACCACCAAAAACATAATAACATTCATCCCATCTTTCACATATCTAATCTAAAGAGGTGTCTACCCGCTAAAACACTTGTTATTTCACTCGATGAAATCAAGTTAAATAAAAGTCTACACTCTGTAATAGAACCAATAAAAACCATGGATAGGGAAATCTAAAGATCCACGCTAAGTCTCATCCCATTAGTGAAGGTTCGCTGGATTACAAACCAGGGACCTGAATTCACTTGGGAAAGGAAAGATTAGACCTAGTCCATGAGTATCACTTTAGACTTAATTTCGAGACGAAATTCCCTCTAACGGGGGGATAATGTGACACCAGTCAAAGTTTGGTCAAAAATAAATTGATCAATAATCGTAATTGGGATGAACTAAGTGGTAGAGTTTGTAACAAAGTTTCCAAAAACATAAATAACACTGAAATCCGAGTTATAACAAAGAAGTTATGATCAATCGAAAATCCGCGATAAAACCGGCAAAACACTGTTCAGTGTAAGAAGCAAATTTTTGATAAAAGGCCTTTTAGCCTTAACAATCTAAATGAAAGTTGTAGAATATGTTAAACCGAAAACGTTCATAAAAAGAACGTAAAAATCCGACTTCGTATGAGGAAGTTATGATTTTTCGAAGTTTCGGTTTAGCAGTAGACAACTAAAAATTCGAAATATAAATCGATCGATATTTCACGGACGCAACTTAAACGAGAATCGAAGGTCTCGTCAAAAGTAGCACAACGGTAAAAAGACAGACGAAAACGGACGTTGGATGAAGAAGTTATGAATTTTTAACGGATTCCCGTCCCGGTCTGTTTAAAATAATAATATTAAAAGTAAAGTCAAAATTAGCCGACGAAGTCTAAACGAAAGTCGTATAGTATGATTTTACCTACGCGTGCATATAAAGAACGCCAAAAACGGAGCTCGTATGCGAAAGTTATAATTTTCGCAAGTTTTTGGCACAAAAATCAAGAAAATCTTGAAAACCGGGCAATTTCGCATACGTGGCCTCGGACACGTCCCCCTCGCATGCAGCCTCCACGTGTCCACTCGTGTCCATCGCTGATTGGTCCAAATCCAAGGTCCGGTGGGCATCCGACGTGCCTCGCGTCCTAGGCGCCGTCTAAGACGGATCGTAAGACGGCTAAACACGCGGACTAGCCTCCCTTCGCATGTCTGACGCGTGGCTGGTGACTCTTCTCTTCGGACTCGTGGCTTCATGCGAACCGAACACATGGCTTCCCTCCCTCACTGCCACCTCGCAGATGACTCCTCCCCCTCGCCACCTGTCCGAGACTTCGGACTATAAATAGGAGGTGCGAGACCCTCCGGTTCTTAACCCTTTTTCACCCTATTTTTGGTCCTTTTTCACCCCTTTCACTTCCATAACTTCACAAACAACCCCCAAGGCCCCGATATCGTGTCTAAAGCCCGAAGCAAGCCCCAAAGCCCTGGAATTCTTGAGAAGTTATCCCCTCTCCTGTCGAAACTCTGCCCGGTTTCAACCGGTTTTTCGTCAAACAAACTCTTTTCCGGGAAACGAAACGCTGCCCGAATCACTGCTTATCAAAGTGAGTTCATACCCCTATAATTTACCTTTTCAATGGTTTTTATATACTTTTTAGGGGTGGAATACAAGTTTAACACAATAATAATTGTGTTAATAACTGTATGTGATAATAATCACACAAAATGTTTCTGTATGCTTTTAAGAATTACCAAATACTTCCAAAATAACATGAAGCCATGTTAAATCTTTAAAGTCATGTAAAACTCCATTAAATTCTTTGAAAAATGTTTTATAAGCTATTTCAAAGTATAAATGCCAAAATCATGTTTATATATGTATAAATATATAAATAAGATTTGAAGGGCTTAGGACTAATGAATTATCTTATATCCTTTTCCTTGTTTGGATGTGGAATTAGGGTTGTTTTATTTGTCCGAAGGTCGTTTCCTTCTTAATTATATATATATATATATATATATATATATATATATATATATATATATATATATATATAAATATATTATACATATATGAGTACAAAAGGTTACTCCTTTTGGTATCATCACCTTTGTTTCAGGCTGAGCAAAGGTGTTATTCCTTGAGAAACCATGCTAATCAGATAGAACATATAAATGATAATAGATATAAATTATGATTCAAAACTAAAGATACAAGTATGATTCACGAATGTATACTTTCCAAGGAAATTACCAAAATACATTCAACTATATCAAGATATGTATAATACTTTTAATATATGAACAACATATTAAAGAAGTAAAGATACATCATATCGGGTTTGCAGTAACAAAGGTACTATACAGAGTACCAGGGTTAGCAAACACGTGGTAATAATACATCTTACCGAGTTTGCATTAACAAAGGTACTATACAGAGTACCAGGGTTAGCAAACACAGGGTAATAATACATCATACCGGGTTTGCATTAAAAAAGGTACGATACAGAGTACCAGGGTTAGCAATCATGGGGTAATAATACATCGTAAATCTCGTTGAAACAATAAATTTGTGAGACCCTTCACGGTGTACTTATCTAAGTACGACCTTTTAAGTCCTGAACTATTAGCCAGAATCTCTTGTAGGGAGAGCGTGAATTTGTGTATAGATCTATATGGGACTGACAATCCCGCACCTCTACTGTTCGCTACAGTTTGGCCGACAGGCCTAGGGTGTCAAATATCATTCCAGTTCCGACGCCTGAAGAACGTCACTGCAGGCATTTCCGTCATATTAGTATGGTTAATAGGACTCACATGGATAAAACAACGAGTGAATTACAAAGTAATATACTTCTCTTATAACAGTAAGAAAAGTTAATTACATCCCGACCAAATATACCTTCAGTAGTTTTTACTTACAGTAAAAACTACGTATCATGAAATCAAGTATTGTACTTCTGGTTTTGAACATTTAAAACCACAAGGCAGTATTATGGATAATACAATACTCTCCAGGATTAATACTAAGGTTTTTACTATAGAACAGATATAACTAAGAACACTTTTACAAATGAAACGGTTTATGGGATTAAACCACTTTTACAAATGAAACGGTTTATGGGATTAAACCACTTAAACAAAGGAAACGGTTTATGGGATTAAACCACTTATCAAATGAAACTTAGTCATTCAATCTTTGTAAACTAGTATAACATAAAATACCTTTAGTGGTTAATTCTATAATTCCTTAGTTATTAGATCATAGTTGTACATAAGTAATATCCGATTGACAGTGAAATGTGTGACTTCCGCCTTACTTCCTGTTCCTTGTTTGGTTGTGGGCTTAGGGCAGATACACCCATTTGACTGTCCATTCGATATTGGGTTATATATAATCAGTATAAACTAAGTAATTACAGAGGGAAACTATTGAGATTATCACTTAATCACCTCGGGAAATATAGGATTTCCTGGAGAAACCAGTGAACTTATTCAAAGAACTTAGGGTATAATTAACAGAACTAAAATACTTATGAACTCACCAGCTTAAATGTTGATCTACTCTTTTTAAATAACTTGTATTCTCAGGAATCCAATAGACAGGTACACTTCCGAAGCTTTTGAGAAGACTACCTACTACCGTACCGCGACTCTTGTCTTCTGTTGTACCTACTTTAGTGTTTAAATATGTAATGTTTAAACACTTATGTAAAACTTATACTTATTAATGCAATGGTTGTTTGTACTTTGATTACTATATTTCATGTGTTGTGATACTTACCTAAAGTCCTCCGCCCCCGAATGTTTCCACCATTCTGGTTTGGGGGTGCGACATTAGGGCAGATACACACAATCGATTGTTTGTTTAATCTGGGTTTTATATAACTTTTATCCATTTAATACTCATAGAAAGGACTGTTGAGTCATTTTTACTTATCTTTCAACAAAGCAGGAAATATAGGATTTCCTGGAGGAACAGGCAAACTTTTCTAAACAGAACTTACTACAATTTTCTACAACTTTCTACAAACTTTCTTAATAATACTACATCACTAAAATCTTATGAACTCACCAGCTTAATTGTTGATCAACTCTTTCAAATAACTTGTATTCTCAGCAGCCTAGTAGACAGGTACTCGCACTGGGATTCAGAAAATGGTGCAGTATAGCTTCAAGTCTTGTTATTATTTGCTTATGTATTCTATGTTTTGTGAACACACACTTTGTAAACACTTTCTTTCTAATGAAATGGTTGTTCATTACTTTGCTTACTATGATGCATGTCTTGTGATACTAAACATGACGTCCTCCACCCCAGAACGTTTCCGTCGTTTCGGTTTTGGGGTGTGACAGATTGGTATCAGAGCATTGTTTATAGTGAACTAAGTATATCAACCGATAAAAGATATACAACTATAAATACAATGGGGCTTAAGTGCTCTGGATAATGGTATAGTTTAAGAGTATAACGTTAAGTTATAAAAATATACCTACTTGCTTATAAATGTACATACTAGACCAAGTATCACAAGAAGAACAGAACTAAAAGTAATTAAAGGTTGGACACTGTCGTCAAACCTGAACAGTTATGTAATCATAGCTAGGATCAATATAGCCTGATCAACTATATTCATTCGAGATGTGACCGACATGTGTTTGGGAGTGATGTGGTGTTGAAACAGTCTTAAAACTTACCGAATACTAAGTCAAGGGAATACTAGAACAAGTACATTTGAGTTAAAATATTATAGGAGTATTCTATGATACTATAACGCAATAACAAGTTTGAAACATACTAAGTACATTACATTAAAATACTATAGGAGTATTTTAGGCACTATACGAATAACTTATGTGATAACTTAAAAGACCCTTACGGATAGGTCTATAATCTTGCAATGTATACTTCCAAGGTTATATATAATTGAGAATTTATAGACTTAGAATTTGTGATCTACGCTCCACTACCTGTTCCTTGTTTGGTTGTGGCGTTGGAGTAGGATCACTTATTCGAAGGTCTATTTAATCTTAAGTTATATACAACTTGTGTACATTGTGCAATTATAGGAGGACTCTGTAAGGATCACCCCATAAAGTTACCTTGAACCTCGTAGATTCTTTAGTCACATCCGTTCTCGCACGACAAACCCAGATAGATGTAACCACTTCCTCATAGTAGACAACAGAAGAGTTCAGGAGGAACAAGAGCAAGTTTATGTGAAGTTTTCAAAGAGGGATCAACCGAATTAACCAAAACGTCTTACACGTCACACTAATAAATAATAATCTTGCTAACTTAATGAGCGAGTGGAAACGCTGTTCACATTATGTGTTAGGATTATTTCTTACATGCAGCTGGTAACAGTTATTCAGGTAACAGATATTCATTCGAGGATAGCCATTTCAAATTCATAGAGTTTATTTGGTATAAACTCTTTTATGAATTGTTTCTAGTACCCTGTGGAAGTCAGGACTCGATACGCTCAGAACTGGAATAACCTTGTCTTTTCAGCTTTCGGCTTGTGTCCACTGCTATAGACTTATTCCATCTCATCTTTGTATTCTTTTAGCAAAGATGCCTCCTCGCAAATCGAACAGACGCACTATTCCGATAACTCCAACTCAACCGCCACTACTCCCGTCACAGTTCGACCTAGCTGCTTTTCAGATAGCAGTAACAGCAGCAACGATAGCCGCCCTAACCCAAATTCGCGCAAGTGGTATCAGTGGATCTGGTGGTGGTGCTCACCTAAACAACCACGGAGATACCCACGAATACCCGCAGGAATGTTCGTATAAAGACTTCATGAAATGCGAACCCAATTCCTTCGACGGAAATGGTGGAGTCATCGCTCTGATACAATGGTTCGAGAGAACAGAGTCGATTTTCGAGATCTGTTCGTGCCCCGAAGGGAGCAAAGTGAAGTTTGCTGCCTGCATCTTCTTCGGCAGAGCCTTAACATGGTGGAATGGCCATGTTAAGTCACTGACTTTATTAGTGGAAAACTCTATGGGCTGGGAAAACTTGAAGGAAAGGATGACGAGAGAGTACTGCTCAAGGGGCGAAGTACAAAAGCTGGAACAAGAGCTATGGGAGCTCAAAATGGTTGGCTCAGACATAGTGGCCTACACTGACAGGTTTAGCGACCTGGCAGCACTGTGCCCCGGGATGGTTACCCCGGTGAGCAAGAAGATAGAAAGATACATCAGGGGTCTGACTGCCCCGACCCAAGGAAATGTGTTGTCTTCTAACCCAGCCACATTCGATAGTGCCAAACGCCTGGCCCAGCGACTCATGGACAATGAAGTCCACCATGGCGTAGAAGTCCCGGTTCCTGCGCCATCGAGGGAAGAGGACTATGGACAGAAGTCGGGGAACAAGGGGAAGAAGAAGCAAACAACACAGAACACCCCGCAAGAGGAACGAACGAGTACTATGTACACCGCCACAAAACCTGCTACTCCAGCACCTGCCAGTCGATATGCTGGAACTCTTCCGAAGTGTGGGAAGTGAAACTATCACCACACTGGAGTTTGTCGTAAAATGCAGTGTCTGAACTGCCACAGAAAAGGATACACAGTCCATTTCTGCAGGGCACCGGCTCAACCGATCTCCCAAGTCCCCGGAGTTGAAGAAAACCAAGCCTGCTATGGCAGTGGTGAGACTGGAAACTACCCGGAGGACTGCCCGATAAGAAAGAACTCAGGAGCGGATGGACGAATTCTGATGATCACCGAAGGGGAATCGACCTCGGAGTCGCCTTCGAGCAGCGGTGCGTTTTCGACCTAGTAATTACTTTGAAAATTAATTTATATTTATATAAGATTAAAACTTGTGGATAACACCTAAAAGTAATTATAATACCTCACTCATAGGAACAAGTCACAGTTTTCAAAAGAACTAAAGGATCCGTTTAGAGGAGCTATGATGGTTGAACATATACATCAGGGTTGTGCATAACTAAGATGTTGCAGACTTAGAGTGAGTAATTCCGCCTTAATTCATGTTCCTTGTTTGGTTTTGGATTTGAGGCAGAGTTACTCAGTCGACCGTCTTAGTCATCTTAATTATTCATAACTTGTGTATGACAGGCGATTGTAGTGGTACCGAGGAGGATCATGATATAAAGTATCATCATCAGTTATCAAAAACACTTTCATTTATATGTATGCGCACATCGCGGTACGATACGTAGAATTGTTAACATCAAGGGGAAAACAGAAAGCACTAGAACATTTACAAAGAGTACATTTTCGAACACACTAGAAGTACAGTTTCGAACGCACTAAGAGTACACAATCGAACGCACAAAGGGTACATTTTCGAGCACGCTATGGATACATCATCATATAACGAACGTTTCTTTCAAATCAGCCAAAACTTTGTTCAGTAAAGAGTCCATTACTATCATTCGTGATGAATTAGCTTGGTCCTCACCATACTAAGTTCATATGTTTCTATCGCCTCGATCGTCAAGTTCTCGAAACCTTTGTCATTCGTATCGACTGTCCGACCTAAACCTCAGTTTTTGTCTTTCGTATTCTAAACCCTGAAGTACTCATGCGAAGAGTACTTTGTCCTCCGAAGTCTTATCGTCGAATGACCGCAGACCGTCATGAAATACCTTTCGTCCAACAGACCAAGTTCGAGCACAGAGGCTATGGACGAATACATCCCACCTATCACTATTCAGGGTATACGCGAGGGTGGTATATGATTATGATTACGCAGATTTAGTATGTGTGCTTCCGCCCTATCTCCTGTTCCTTGTTTGGTTGTGGACCTGGGGCAGAGTCGCACATCCGACAGTCTTACTAATCCTAATTATATACGACTTGTATACACGAAGTAATGATAGATGGACCAAGTACGAATCCTATCATGGGCAAAGTTGCCAGGTCTACGAGTGAGTATTCTGCCAACCAGAGGAGCGCAACCCCAGTAGTACGGCTAAGAAAGCTAATTTCGGGACGAAATTCCATCTAACGGGGGGATGATGTGACAACCCGAAAATTTTTAAATTTTTGCCTAGCAAAGCCTAGCCAGTCAACTCCGCTGAGTGTCAGACTCATTTCTGCTATCATTTAGCCTCGTTTAGAGTCCATTTAAAATTCTAAAGGTCAGTACATTCAAGCATTGAGCATAGGAATGGATCGCGTACGCTTCTAGCATCAAAACCGGGCCTTACACTCCGACATCAGGAGTGTACGGCCGCACACTGGGTGTGCGGCCACACACCCCTCTCCTGGCAGCACACTCTCGTGTATATAGGAGGTACTTAGCCTTCTTTCATCTCTTTTCACCCTCCCAAGCCTAGAACTCGATTTTGCTCTCAACTACCATCCGATTTTAAGCTTAGATCTTCGAGTTGGTAAGTGTTCTTCTCCCGATTTGTTGTTAATCTTCATGAACTAGTTACATCCTTTTATTTCGTCCATTTGAAATCATGTTTTGCCTAGATCTTCAAGTTACACCAAGAACACCAAGAACACACACTTGTTTTTGGCGATTTTGAGCCTTCTCGAGCTTCCGGATAGTAAGTACTTCTTCCCTACACTTGAATCTTGTTAGGAACACTAGATTAAGTCCTTAGTAATGCCCAGAACTCAAGAACACATGGTGTGTGCAGCCGCACACACTCATGTGGCCGTACACCCCTTAAAAGACCCCTAAATGGCCTCCAAAATGAGTTTCTAGCTTCACCACTTGTTGAGCAATTGTCCCACAAGCCTCCCCACCTTTGGATAACGGTTATGTGCACTCTTTACCATGATTGTGCGGCCGCACACTCCTTAGCCGCACACCCATGGCCGCACACACCAAGTATAGCCGCACATACCCTTTTAAAGGCCCAAAATAGCATCAAACTTCCTTTCCGGCTAAGCAATGGTCAAAACACCTTCCCTAGAACATTCCTAAGGCTTGGAAAACGTTTTTGTGCACTCATTACCATGAGTGTGCGGCCGCACACTCCCTGGACACACACCCATGGCCGCACACTCCTCAAAGTGGCCGTACACTCCCTTTTAGTGAATCGCATGTGATTCCAACACTTGGTCAAAGTGTTTTCTAGTCCCGTGAGGTATTTCCTTGCATTTGGTTGCGTCTAAACACTATATTTATGTCAATATATGCCATTATATGTCATTTAGGACTCGTTAAGTCTCGGGACTTCATTTGTGGGACTTCTCATCCTTATACGCGTATTCGTTGAATCACCCACATCAGGTGAGTTCATACCCCGTAATGAATCTTTTAACTGTTTTCAATGTTTTAAGGGGGGGAATACAAGTTGAACACAATGATGATTGTGTAAATGTTTGCTATATACATCTTTCAAAAAGATTACTTATGTCTTTTATAAGTGATCAAAACATTTCAAAAACTCTTTTAAAGTTATGTTACTTTATTGTTTTACATAAACTCCATTTTAAAGTACAAACATAACTTAGTAGATAAAAGAGTCTTTTCAATACAGTTCAAGTAAAACATTAGTAAACTATAATAGGTATAGTTTAGGAAGACACTATTCATTACTTCTAGTACAATGAGGCATACAAAGAGTCAGTTCATACACGAGTCAGAACACCTTATTTTGAGAAACATTTCACACTACACACTATACAAGAGGGTGTACTATACACTAGTACAAAGAGAACATTACTACACTATAACTTACTATACAAACATTGTTATACGATAAATTAATGCGACAAACCATTTAAGGATACAACGACACTGTGTTGTATCAATTTGTAACCAGAGTCTCCTGGAGGGAGAGCGGGCATCTTGTGTATAGATCTATACGGGACAGACACTCCCACACCCTGACTGCTAGCTACAGCCCCAGCCGATAAGGCCATGGGGTGAAAAAATGTCACCTCACTACATATGACACCGGAGGGTCATCTTTTATTCAGTCGCCGATCAGCATGGTTACATACGAGTTCACATTAAAACCTTTAATTTACCATTTTGGGATTAAAAATTACTTAAGACTCCCCGAGGTGTATTCTCCATTTAATACCACCTGGAGTCTGTATTTTATTACTTTAGACTCCCCGAGGTGTATTGTCACACCCCAAAACCGGAATGGCGGAAACGTTCGGGGGTGGAGGACGTCATGTACAGTATCACAACAATGCAAAGTAGTAAACAAGCAACAACATCATCCATTGCATTAATAATATAATTTCATACAAGTGTGTTATGTCAAGTTTTATAGACATCAAAAATATACATCAAAATAAAAGATGAGTCTTGAACGAGCTCCATCTTCTCAAAAACCTGGCTCCGGTACCTGTCTACTGGCGACCTGAGAATACAAGTTATTTTGAAAGAGTTTATCAGCTTTAAAGCTAGTGAGATCATAAGTATATTAGTGTATGTGTTTGTATGAAAGTGTTTGTAAGTCTGTAATGTATAAGTTTTGTAAAAGTTTATAATTGTTTGAACTCTCCTAGAAAACCCTATGTTTCCTACTAAAAGTAGCCTTCTACCAAGGCATCTAGTATCTGTGTGTGTGTCTCTTGTAAGAGTGTGTATTTTCCCAAATCTGACTATCATTAACCAAAAATATAGTTTTTACATTATTGTTTATTGTGTGAATATCACAAAGTAAATGTAAAGGGAAAATGAAATAGTATTGTAGTGTTGTATTAAGTAACTACTGTTGTACTAATTACTTTAAACCAATTGTTATTTAAAGTACCATGTGATCGGCCTGTATCCTGCTACCGACTCTATAGAAAAACGACGATGTAAGACGTCGTAAGAAATGACGTTTGGCACCCGTAGACTTGCAAGTCCCACTGTAGCCAGCAGCAAGGTGTAGGATAGTCAATCCAGTATAGATGTATACACAAACTCATACGCTCTCCACTTAAGGAGATTCTAAATACAAAACAGGTCATGACAGGTAGTGTCATGCCCCCGTTAAGTGGCTCACATAACTGTAATTAATGTATATGTATATGTATATGTATATGTATGTGCTAGCTATATTGTGTGTTCTTTCTCTGTCTAGCCTGTATGTTTTGTTTCTCATAACTGTGTATTATGTTTGTTTCTCATCACTATGTATTATGTTTGTTTCTCATCACTATGTATTATGTTTGTTTCTCATCACTATGTATTATGTTTGTTTCTCATCACTATGTATTATGTTTGTTTCTCATCACTATGTGTTATGTTTGTTTCTCATCACTATGTATTATGTTTGTTTCTCATCACTATGTATTATGTTTGTTTCTCATCACTATGTATTATGTTTGTTTCTCATCACTATGTATTACTCATGAATGAACTGACTCATTGTATGTTTCATTGTTCTAGTAATAGTATCTTCCTAAACTATACATATTATAGTTTACTAGTAATGTTGTTTGTGTATGTGAACATGTTTGTATACCTTTGCTACCCAAAGGCATTGAACTGAATGAAAGAAGTAACCTTTTATATCTACACACATATACATGTAAAAGAGTTTGATAAAAGCATTTGGTATGTAAAAGAGTTTGTAAGACAGTTTGAAGTAAAACAGTTTGGTAACACAGTTTGAAAAGTAAGAAATCCACTTGTTTGGTAGTTATTAATCACATGTGATTCATATAATAACTATAATTGATCAACTTGTATTCCCCCCATAAAAGCATTTAAAAACATTTAAAAGGTTAATTAAGGGGTATGAACTCACATGTAGTGAGTGGTTTGGATGAACGGAATGTATAGGATGCTAGGTGTCAAGTGAAGACTTGTACACACACGATGATCCTAGTTAACATATAATATCACATATATGTATCCAATTAGTCTTTAAACAACTAATTAACAAAGTTAAGACATCCTAGGACATGTAAAACACCTTATTTAAGTGCTATAAGTCTTAAGGATTGCATCTAAGTGTTGTAGGACATTGCTATTGAGTTTAGGGTTCAAGGGAACCCTTTATTGGAGTTTACGGTTTTGTGACCATAACTCATTGAGTTTACGGTCGTAAACCCATGAGTTTAAGGCCGTAAACTCATGTTTCTTTGACCATTTTGTGTTTTGAAGCCTTAAAGATCACAAGAAGCATTCCTACTTCATGTTTAAGCCTTAGGAAGAGATTAGGGCACCATTTCACTCCTTTTAGGAGTTTACGGTCCTTGGACCATTTCCCTTTGGGTTTACGGCCGTAAACCCAAATGATTTATGGTCTTTTGATGTTTTCAAGTACTAAGCACATCAAGGAATGGATCTAGGCTAGTTTCCAAGGCTTAGAAGGGACTAGGGCACACTTTGGCACCCTATTTGGGGTTTACGGTCCAAGAACATCTTGGACCGTAAACACCTTTGATCCTTGGTTTCTTGGGTGTTTTCTTGATGTTTAGAAGTGTAACAAGCTCTATAATACTCTAGGATAGAAGTACTTACTAGGTAGAAGCTTGAAAAGGTGCTAAGAGTCCAAGAACACTAGTGTGTGTTCTTGGTGTTCTTGGTGAAACTTGAAGATCTACACTTTTGGAATGATTTCACGGATGGAATCATGTTAGATCACTAGATTAAGGTATATATCAACTTATTAGGGTAAGAAACACTTACAAGTTGAAGATCTTGAAGAAATGTTGGATGATACTTGAGAGAGAATTGAGTTTTGGATCTTGAAATTGTGAAAAGTGATAAATAATGACTAAGTGTCATATTTATACCCTCTTTTAGGGTTTACGGCCGTAAACACCTTTGTTTAGGTCGTAAACTCCAAACTCTTGGAGTTTTGGGACATTATTGTTGCATAATAAACCCTAGGGCATCCTCTCTCCTGTTATCTCCTTGAGTACTAATCTTAAAATACTCAAACTTATTCCAAAAAGCTTGAAAATTAGCAGAAACAGTTTTGACTCCTATTGAAGTGAATGGTTGTACAGAATAGAAATTTCGGGTTGTCACATGTATTGTCCATTTAATACTACCTGGAGTTTGTATTTTATCAAAACGATTCCCCGAGGTGTATTGTACATTTAATACTACCTGGAGTCTGTATTTTATTACTTTATAGCCAGCAGTGTCACTGCTGAGGTAAAACATTATTTTCCCTATTACATTTACTTTGTGATCTTCTCACATATTCATTAATGTATAAACTATATTTTGTTAATGATAGTCTCACTTGGGAAAATACACACTCATACAAGAAACATACATACATAACATTTGATCCCTTGGTAGAAGGCTACGTTTAGTAGAAAGGACCGTAATGCTAATCTTATGATTCCTTAATGTATACATCAAAGGATATATATATATATATATATATATATATATATATATATATATCAATAGGATCCGACAGGTAATAGGATGTGTGCTCTCCGCTTCATTTCCTGTTCCTTGTTTGGTTGTGGGCTTGGAGCAGATTCACCCAGCCTATTATCTATTCGATCCTAGATATGTATGTCCAATATACATTGAGTCATCATAAGGGTACCAGGTATGGGTCAAGTCATAGGACACAGAGTCAATACACAGTTTTCTAGTACAGAACATACCTTCCAAATCAAAACTTTTGGTATACAAAACTAGAAACTTACCAGTTAATGGTTTAATCCATTTTATTAAACCTGGATAACTTCAAGGACCTTAAGTGGATAGTTCTATAATACCTTAGATTATACATCAGAGTTATATATAATTAATAACCGATAGATAGTTGGATGTGTGCCTTCCGCCTCATTTCCTGTTCCTTGTTTGGTTGTGGGCTTAGGGCAGATCCACACAATTAACTATCTGTTCGGTATTAGATTATATATAACTAGTATAAACCAAGTAATTATAAAAGGAACCACTGTGGTTACTATTTTATTATAAGAAATAAGAGTTTTCTTAAAGAATCTTTCTTCAAATATAAAGGAACTATTACAGTTAACTCCGTGAGTACCAAGGGAATACACCAGGGTTATATACAACAAGGATCCAACAACCAATGGGATGTGTGCTTTCCGCCTCATTTCATGTTCCTTGTTTGGTTGTGGGCTTAGGGCAGATACACACAATCGATTGTTTGTTTACTCTGGGTTTTATATAACTTGTATCCATTTAATACTCACAGAAAGGACTGTTGAGTCCTTTTACTTATCTTTCAACAAAGCAGGAAATATAGGATTTCCTAGAGGAACAGGCAAACTTTTCTAAACAGAACTTACTACAATTTTCTACAACTTTCTACAAACTTTCTTACTAATACTACATCACTAAAATCTTATGAACTCACCAGCTTAATTGCTGATCAATTCTTTCAAATAACTTGTATTTTCAGGAGCCTAGTAGACAGGTACTCGCACTGGGATTCGGAAGATGGAGCAGTATAGCTTCAAGTCTTGTTATTATTTTCTTATGTATTTTATGTTTTGTGAACACACACTTTGTAAACACTTCTTTCTAATGAAATGGTTGTTCATTACTTTGCTTACTATGATGCATGTCTTGTGATACTAAACATGACGTCCTCCACCCCAGAACGTTTTCGCCGTTCCGATTTTGGGGTGTGACAGTTTCTTCATAGTCTATTCCTTCTTGTTGAGAATAACCTTTTACTACAAGCCTAGCTTTATTTCGAACAATATTACCATCTTTGTCTGTTTTATTTTTGAAAATCCATTTTAACCCAACTATCGAAACGTCTTTTGGCTTAGGAATTAATTTCCAAACCTTGTTTCTTTCGAATTCAGTCAATTCATATTGCATTGCAAAAACCCAATCTGAGTGTTCCATTGCAATCTTAACTGTTTTTGGTTTAATTTTCGAAATGAAAACATTAAACATGCAAAATTCTTGATGCTTATTAAGTACCTCATTCTTTGCACGAAGTTGAGCCCTTGTTAACACACCGTCTTGTGGATTTCCAAGAACTTGTTCCTTTGGATGATTTCTTGTCCATTTATCTAAAGGTGGATATGCTTGATCAAAATCCAGTGGTGCATCTTCAAACATTTCATCATTTTCAGATCCTCCAACAGAAACATTGTCATTTGAATCATTAAAATTTTCATTATGATCACTATTCGACATTATTGAATCATTTCGCTCCCCCTCAACAGGATGCTCCCCCTCAACATCATTATCCAATCTCCTATACTCCCCCTCGAAAGGATGCTCCCCCTCAACCTGAGTTGTCGAATTCAAGTGCTCCCCCTCCACTTGATCATTAAGCATGCTTTCGTCATTTCTTGGAGAATTTGATGTTGAATTCAAGTCTGAAATATCTTGTGTGAATGTCGAATCATCAAAATGCTTTGAAGCTTCAGGTATGCGATTATCAGTTGCATTAACTTTAGCATCAGCAGCCATATCTGGAGTACCAAAAATTGAATCATAATCAAAATCTGTCGAAGTTGAAATTTCAGACTCCACATTTGATTCATTAATAATTTGTGTGTGATCAAAACATTTTTCGACTTGTTTAACATAATAATCATCAAAGGTAATATTAAACGTTTCTTCCACTTTTCGTGTTCGTTTGTTCAACACTCTGTATGCAACCGAATTATGAGAATATCCCAAGAAAATTCCTTCGTCAGCTTTAGACTGAAATTTCGAAAGATTATCCTTGAGATTCATGATAAAACACCTGCAACCAAAAACATGAAATAATTTGACATTAGGTTTTTGGTTATTTAGTATTTCATAAGGAGTAATGTTGAAACGATGATGAATAAATGATCTATTTTGAGTAAAACATGCAATGGAAACAACTTCAGCCCAAAGATATTGAGGAAGATTCGCATATGTAAGCATTGTTCGTGATGCTTCACAGAGAGAACAATTTCTTCTCTCAACCACGCCATTTTGCTGAGGTGTGTATGGTGAAGAGAAATTATGCGAAATCCCTTGATCAAGTAAAAACGAATCAAGAAAGTTATTCTTGAATTCAGAACCATTGTCACTTTTGATTTTTCGAACTTTCTTCTTTAAGCTGATCTCAATCTTTTTGATAAAGTCGATCATTACTTGAGCAACCTTAGATTTTAACCTGAGAAAATAAACCCAAGTAAACCGTGAAAAATAATCAACAATAACTAAAATGTACCGTTTCTTGTTGAGTGTCTCAACAGTCGATGGTCCACATAAGTCAATGTGAAATAATTCCAAGGGTTCAACAATCTTTGAATCAATAACCATAGGATGACCTTTGCGATGTTGTTTTCCTTGTTCGTAAGTTGCACATAAAGTATCATTATCAAATTTTAACACAGGCAAACCTCGGACAAGATCATCAACTACCAATTTGTTGATATTTCGAAAATTCAAGTGAGAAAGTCTTCGATGCCAAAGCCAGCTAACATCAACTGAAGCTTTCGAAAGTAAGCACACCTAGGGTTTTCTTATGATTGGTTTGATATCGAGAATAAACATGTCACCATGTCGTTTGGATGTGAGCAAAACTTCTTTAGTGTTACCATTTGAAATGATGCTTCCTGCTTCGTTAAACACCACTTGATTGCCAGTTCCCAAAACAAGTTGTGAAACACTTATCAAGTTATGTTGAAGAGCTTCGACAAAATCAACACGATTTACAGTAAACTGTCGTTTTCGTTACTTTCCCGTAACCATTTACTTGACACTTGTGATTGTTCCCAAATTTAACTACTCCTGCATTATTCAAACTTCGATAATCTCGCAAATTCTCCTTCTTTCCAGTCATATGACGAGAGCAACCACTATCAATGTACCATTTATCATCATATTTCTCGTCACACAAAATCTGCAATTAATGAAAGAATTTAGGTACCCAAGGCTGTTCGGGTCCTTGGTTATTAGCTCTTAAAACACAGTGAAATGAAGAACCTAAAACCCAATTACGAACTTTTGATTTGAAAGAATAAATTAAGTTGACATCATTAGGTAAAGGAGCAGAAATATAAGTTTTCGAAGGTTTAGGATTGTCACTGACATTCTCCTTTTTGTTCGTAGCTTGTTTCTCAACATGTTTATCTTTCGAAACTGATTTTCATGTTTTCACAGAAATATTTGATTCTTTTGAAGATGAAATTTCGTTTGAAGAATCATTCACATATTTCTCATAAGCTTCTCGAAGTTGTTGTTGAGAAAAATTTCAAGATTGAAACATCTTTCCTTTTCCTTCAAGACAATGGTCGATATTCTTCACATTTGACGAACCCTTAGTGTATGAAACTTTTGAACTTTGCTTCCCAGAAGGATTTGGAAAATTTGGTTTTTGAGGAGTGAAATCAACATTTGATTTAGGATTAAAAATTTCAAATTGTCGATTTTTAACACTGTTTTCAACATTTGTGTTTCGTGAAAATCGATTTTGAAAATTCTTTGATTGAGTTGATGGATGAGTGTGTTTTAAATTTGTATTTTGAGAGAATCTTTGTTGTGCATGAGGAGAAAATCAATTTGTGAAATTTTGATTTTGAACTTTTTGTGATGAATGATTGAAATTTTTCGAAAATGATGTAGTGGCTTGAGTTTTATCTTTCGAAAATGTGGTTTGTGAAATGGGTTTAGACAATGATTTCTTAAATTGAGCGGGATTTTTCTAATTGCCTGAATTTGACAAAGACTTTGTTTTAACAGATTTGAATTCTGTCTTTTCTAATGTTTTCTTTGTCAATCCGTTTTGTTTCTTTCGAGATTCAACAGTTTGCCAGAAAATTTTCTTTCGTGCTTGTCTTTTTGAAATGTCATTATCTTTCGAAATTTTGTCAATTTGATCTTTAAATTCTTTTGAGTTGATTTTGACAAATTGTTCAGCTTTCTCCTCAGTTTGTTTTGGAATTTCTTTTGAAACTTTTTGTTTCTCAATCCATTTTCTTTGAGGTTTTTGTCTTTGAAAAGTGTATGTATTCTTTGTAAGATTATTTTCAATAACACTCTGATTTGCAAAAAATCCTTCTTCAGATGTTTGTTTGTTATCTTCCTCAACCAATTTGTTAAATTCTGGTTTAATGCTTTCGACATTTCCTTTTGTCACAAACACTTGATTTGGAAAAACAACATCATCTGAGCATTTGAAGTTCGGATACACCACTTGATTACTTTCGAGATAATGAGCACCCTTTTCAGTCATTACCTTATCGAATTTTTCAATGTCACCATACACCTGATCAACAACAATTCGTGGAATTTCTGTTTCTTTTGATTCGTTATTTGTTGATGGTGTTTTGTTCGAAACTTCATCATCACTACTATCTGTTTGACTATCTTTGAGACTCACATGATCGAAATCAAAGACTTTCGAAGTTGAGGGTTTGTCAGTGTCAATTTTAACCATCGAATCATTACACTTTTCTTTTCCTTTAGATTTAGATGCAACATTAACAATAGACAACTGAGAACAATAAACATCTTCAATATCACTAATTTCACTAATATTATCGAAATTATCTTCAATATCAGCAAAATTAGATTGGGAATTAGATGTCGAATTATCAGTTCGTTTCAAAATTTTAATTTGTTCATTTTTGGTCAAGGTATCATTCACAATATCAACTAATTCATCTGCATCAAGATATTCATCAATTTTAACAATTCCATAAGCATATCTATCATCAAGAATTTTATCAAAATCCGCAATTGTTTTCTCATTATCATAAGAAATGTTATCAACCTTCTCTCTCTCGTAAGCTAGAAAAGGTAATAACTTCCTATGTTGTTCCTTGCTTATATCATATGAATGATGCAAAGCAGTTAATTTCACGTAAAGTCTTTTAGCAGAATTACAATATATGTTCCTTTGAGCTAGCAACAATTTTACTTCACTACTCAATGAATCCCTATCACACATGATATTTGTAATTTGTAACTCTAGACTTCCTATTTTTATTTTCTTGAAATCTAACTCCTTCTGAACCTCTAGAAATTGAGAAGTTGATTGCTTAGCTTCGTTACTAGCAGAGATAACCAAAGTATCGAAATAAGCAACAGTATATCAAAAGCAATTAGTTCAGAATCATATGCACTTAAAGGAATATTAAAAGATTGAAGAATAGAACGTACCTTTGTTGTCATGGGTGATTTGTCTCCTCCTTTGGTCATAAAACAACGACCAGTCACCGCTTCGTTACTTTCTTCCTCATACTTTGCATACATGGCACCATGCGTAGGATTAGGCATTTCCTCATCATCTGAACCTGACGACCAAACCTGGTAAGTTCCTTCATAATCATCCTCACCCTTCGCCACCAGAGAAATTCCTTTCGCTTTTGCCCAAACTTCTTCTAAACGCTCCACATAGTATGCTTCGTCCTTGACTTTATTCTTCTTTTCATCTTTCTTACGAAGCATACAATCACTCGCCATATGATTAGCTCTGTGACAGTAGTGGCAATCAATTCCCGAATCTCCTTTAAGTTTCTTCTCAGCTTTGGATTCATCAGTCTTTGCTTCATTTTTCTCAAACTTTTTCTTTTCCTCACCAACTGACTTTTTAATGAAACTTCCTTTAGCATCACCTTGTTTCATCTTTGAACTGAACGGTTTCTTGAAAAACTTCTTTACTCGATTGTTTGAGTAAAAAGCAATCGCCTCATCATCTGAATTCATAAGAAGTCCTTCTTCATCTGAATTCTCTTTTTCAGTCGACTCTTTCTCAGTAACTTTTGAAACAAGTGCCAAAGGACCTCCTAAACTTAGTTTCGACTCTTCTGCCATCTCATTTACCTCTCCTTCGTAAGTTTTCAGAAGATTGTACAAGTCATTCAAAGATGAATTATCAAAACTTGATTGTGTTTTGACGATCAAAGTAACACTTCTCCATTCCTTCCGAAGCCCCATGATGAAAGTAAGGTTAAACTTCATTGTTGACCTGGTAATCCTAAAGCGATTACACTTGTAGATAAGTTCATTCAAAAGATCATAGTAGCGTTCAATTGTTTCGTTATCTTTTTGCTTGAATTCCTTCAACTCAACCAAGCATTGCTTGACTGAATTGATCTTAGTTTTCTCGCTTCCTTGAAACTTTTCTTTGAGATTGTTCCAGACGTCTTTTGCAGTTGTACAGCTTCTGATATAGTTGTAAACAACAGGAGGCAATGCACCACGCAATTCCCTCATACATCTTATCTTAAGCTTCTTCACCCTATCAGATTGATCAGTAACACTTGAAGTTTCAAATGAAGATCCAATTGCTTGAACATTTGGTGGAGTACCATATCCAGTAATACATGACCAAAGCTCCTCATCCAGCCCGTTTGAGTAGTCTTGCATGCGATCATCCCACTGATCATAGTATTCAGGGATAAGCATAGGAATCTTAGTTGAAGATCCTAGCAGATGAGAATAAGATGTCATTGAATTCAGGTTGAAATTAGCCATGAACGTACGGATGAATTTTTCAGAAAAACTTAAGAGATTTTGAAAGCAAATTGCTGAAATGATCAGAGATTTCAAGTAGAACACTCGATTCAACAAATCAGTTGCAGAATCGAATCACAACTGTAGATCAAGAACAATATTCACAACAAAAGGTGCGAAAACTTTTAAATCAAAAATTGATTCAAAAACCTCTTGATTCAGAATGAAAATCAGGTCGCAGTAATATGATTCCTTCTCTGATACCAATTGATGAAGTATTGAATCGAATAATAAAATCATAAGATCTTGTTTCAGCTCAATTATGCTTCACAATTACAAAGAGAGAATAGACAAGACTGACTCCCAAAATTCTTATCTTAACTCTAAGTAACGTTTCCTATCTATAGGAAAACAGTAAAGCATACAAAAAATACTAAGGCCAGCATTCGGCTTCGACCAAAAGGTGCCTTAGTAAATACATAATGAAACTAACGAAGGCATCTATTACACAGACTTCGACATGTTACAACACATTTTCGACCTTACAAAGTATGGTTTACATACAGAGTTCATGAAGCCTATTTGTTGTATTGGTCTGTCTGAACGACTTAACTAGGAACTCGTAGTAACCACAGTGAGTCTTGAATGTCATCTTCAGAATGTCTTTCTCTTGAACTCGAAATTGGTGGTATCCTGATCTTAGGTCGATCTTTGAGTGGTAGTTGGATCCTTTTAGTTGATCAAATTGATCATCGATTCTTGGGAATGGGTATCAGTTCTTGAAGGTCAGCTTGTCTAGTTCATGATACATATTTGGAAGGATCCATCCTTATTCTTGACGAATAGAATCGGTACTCTCCAAGGTAAGAAACTCGGTATATTAAGGCCTTGGTCAAGAAGTTCCTAAAGTTGGTTAGACAGCGTTTCTATTTAGGGCGATGTCAACCGGTAATGGGACTTTACTACTGGTGTTACTCCTGGAATTAAGTCGATTCTAAACTCGAGTAGTTTGACTAGTTGTAATCCTAGTAGACCTTTTAGATGTAGATCAGGATACTCGCACACTTGTGGTATGTATTTGATTCCTTTGTCTTTGCCTCGTTTATCTGCGACATGTTCTAGAAAAGCATAGTACTTCTTGTGTAGATAGTTTTGTGCCTTCATGCATGATATACTCTAAGGTTTTTCCTGGATTTGTCTCTGTAATGATCAAGGTTTATTTTTTAGGTGAAGGTAATTGTATGGACTTTTGTAGCACCTGTTTCGGCATAATGAAAGAATAACCAATCTATGCATTATAACTTCTAAGCTTCTGATGGTTATTTGCCTACGATTGACATGGAAGGCACGACTGTCATGAGTTAGGATTTGGTTTTCTTAAATTTCATGTGTACTTCCTGCCTGGCCATTAGCCATTCCTGTTGTATAGATTTCCTTAAATCTATTGGGCTTATGACTTAGCGAGTGTCTAATATTAGGTGTTATAAAACTCTTTACTATACCCAAATCAAATAGTATGGTAGCATATAAGTTTCTTAAATAGGAACGTACTAGTCACTTAGGTTTTTTCTATTACAATAGTGACAGAAGGGCTCCTTGCAGTTACCCGGATTGTGATAGTTGTATTGGTCACACTTGGGTTTTTTCTATGACTTGCTTTTGTGGAGTCATTGTTGCCGCATAAACATTCCCAAAATCTTTCTCCTTTCACAAGGATTGTCTTGATTTTCCCTTAGAATTGTTATTAAGCTTCCTTGATTGATTCCAATGATATCATCAATTGTTATGAGTTAGTGATCAAGACGAACACTATATGTTACTAAAAAGGGGGCACAATGCTTTCTACTGGATCATAATCGACACATATTGGTTGGGGAGTCTGGGATGACCTACACACCTTGTACGTCAAGGGTATCTCTTTCTCGGCTCCCTACTATTGTAGAATATTGGTCATCGAGTCTCGAATGTTGGGCTGATGGACGAGTAATCTTTAGTGATGGTGCAGATAACAATATTGTCGTAGTATATGAGAGTGGTCTCTTCTAAGGGTAAGGTTTTGTGGTTTGTTTCTTGGGTGTTTTCATGAAGAGTACTCCTCCAAGAGTTGATCGGTATGATCTATGAGAAAGTGGATGTAGTGTAGTAGTGGTTATGGGCTCATTGGTCTCTACTATTTCGATTGTGGATGTGATTTGCAAGGTCGAGATCTCTTCCTTAGAAACATACGTAGTATATTATAGCTCAGTAGCTAGTGTTCTTGCAATAAACATCCAACATTATTGATGTCTATGAGTGCTAGAGTTTTATGAGGATGTGTAATATTTATATTTATCAAGTATAAGTATTAATAAGACGTTACTGGTATTCTTGTGGTTTCTCAAGTTTTTTCCTTGGTGTTTTGAACTGTGATCTTGCTTGAGTTTCTTATAATCTCCAAGTGTTTAGTCTATCAACTGATGTATCTAATTTTAGTCGTGCATCGGTCTGACCATAATTAAACATGGGTGATTAGTCTACGTTTAGTTGTGGTTTGGCCCATGTATTACAAAACTTAGCTAATGTATTTTATCAAAAACCTTGAGTTCAAGATCGATTCGTGGTGGATTATATATTTTGTATAATCTTAAGGTGGTTGTATTATTAACTTTTGTTTAGTACTTCATGGTAATCAAGTAATGATCGACCAATAATATAATTAATAATACTTTTATTCTTAGTTTTATAGGGATAACTCTAATTTGAGTTGGGAACCCTAGGCTATAGTTATCACCTTCTAAGAAGATACTTCTTTCTATAGATAATGGCTCTAATACTAATCTGTCACGCCCCCGGGCGGTGGCAGAAACGTTAGGCGGTGAGACATCCTCATAGATCATAGTCATTTGCATACATGAGATATGAAAATATCGATCATGCCTTAACAGTTAGGCAACAATGAAAAACATCCAATAGTGAGTAAACTGTAATCCGATGATTTTTCCAAAGCGAATGACTTTCAACTTCATAATTTCCTGAGAATACAAGCTTTTTGAGAAGACGTCAACGTAATGTTGGTGAGGTCACATGTTTGATATGTTTGTATCGAAATGTACTTTTATAGCAAAAATAAGTTTAATGAAAGTGCACTTTTATACCAAAAGTAAGATTATTCATTGTGTACTTTTATACTAAAAGTATTTTTACTAATCGTGCACTTTTATACCCAAAATGTATGTGTTGATGTTGTATATAAGTGTTTTCCAAAATTTATATATATATATATATATATATATATATATATATATATATATATATATATATAGAGAGAGAGAGAGAGAGAGAGCTAGGTTCATGTATTCTAACTAGTTATTGTTTGGATGTAGGATTGATTGTGGATCAATCAAAATTAAAAAAAAAATAAGTAATTAATTAAATAAATAAGGGTATCTAAGTAATTTGATAAATATCTTCTAAAAATACTCCCTATAATCATGCTAGTTACATTGACTTTTAACCTAATTTTTCCCCCTTTTTATTTACATCTACTACGTTGATTCCTTGTTCATCATATTATCACCAGAAAAGCCTTGATGTCATCGTACCACCATCTTCTGCCATCGTCGCCCTGCAACTATCATTATCAGTTATCGTCCTCCCATCTTCATATGTGGCCCAAGATATGGTTATCCTCATACAACACTAGGGTTTCTTATGTTCTTGACTTCTTTCCCCTTTGTCTTCCTATGTCGACGATAAGAATCACAACCGTTCAATTGTAACGTGCAACATGCCTGGGCAATTAATTTTGTTTACTCTTTCTTTTTCGTTTTTATGTTACAAACTCAAATTAATTCAAAAATACTCCTAAAATCAAGATTTCTTTCTCCAACATTCTCTACTCATTTTTCTTCTACCCCAAATTGGACAAGATTCATATATGTTAATGGCGAATTTCTTATCAAACAGATCTCCTTCCGCACTTTCAGCAAGGGGTTTCAGAAATTCAGAGACAAATACGAACACCAGAAGGAGCTTCAGTGGCAACCCTTTTACCAGACCCAATATTGTGGTAAATCCTAGAAACGTAAATCCACCTACCCATGCAAACACCCCTGCTACAACAGGTATAAACGATCTTTGATTTCATGATTTTGAGTTTTTGTTCTGTAAAGTGGGTTTTTGATTTTTTTTTATTTTTTTTTATGTTGTTAGATAATACGAAATGAGGTTCAGTACTTCGCAAAAGCACTGGTAGCTCGATGTTTCAGGATGGAAAAGAGAATCACAAAGATATAGTTCGTTCACCTGCTAGATCATATGAAAAGAGTTTCATGGCACCAACGATCTCAGTTGCTTCAAAGTGCACTCCATCACCAAGATAGAAAGTTCTTGGTGAAAAGAATGAGGTGGTAAGAACTTCGATCCAGTTCTTGGACAAAGATTTCGTAATGAAATCTGAAGCAACACCGTTGGATCAACCTGTCATGACGGAAGAGGATTCAAATGAATCGGTAACCCTTGAACAAAAAGAAGTTGTTCTTGAAACTCCTCCTGTTCGTAAGGTAACTTTCATTTCGATTGATAATGCAACTGATGTTACTGAAGATTTTGATTTGGTAAATACTAGACCTTTCTGTTGTTCTTCACAAACTTCACCTATCATTGCCTCTTTTGATGCCGACCCTCTTCCTCCATATGATCCAAAAAATAATTTTCTTTCCTCTAGACCTCAGTTTCTTCGTTACAAACCAAACCCAAGAATTGAACTTTTACTAAACAAAGTCGATGGGAATGATGGTTATGGAGAATATGATGTTATTGGTCTTGAAGATGGCTTTAATCTTTCTGATACGGTAACTGAATCTTAAATTCCAATTCTATGGAATGGGATCACGATGTCCAATTCTGTTGGAATGGAATATGAATATTTTCTCAATGATTTATGCATGTTCTACAATTATTGGTTATTGGTTTTGTGCAATTCACAAGTCCGCATATTTTTCCAAAGGAATTTAGTTTTTTATTTTTCATTTGCTAATGCATTATTGGATTCTAAACTACAATCGGACTTGTTTTCACAGAAGTTGATGCTTGAAGAACGGACCACAAAATTGAAAGTGATTCTTAGCAACATTATTCGTTTAGAATGTATTAATTGTCTTTGTTAGATTTTGATGTTTTTTCCCGATTTGAAAGTTTTTCTAGATTTATTCTTTAACAATAAATGTAATTCATAGCAATTGTTACCCGTATTCTATAAGAATTAATGTAATTTTTGTTTTTATTCTTTAATTGATGGTTTAAGAATTTGATACTCTACAAGAAGTTTTTAAAGTCATGATCAAGAAATAGGTTCAAGAATATTTTTATTATTTTATGGTTCAAAAATATTTTTATTTTTGAATAAACTCATAAACATATTCTGTTAGAATGTCCAAATTAAAAGAATTTATAATTCGTAAAATCGGATTTTTAAAATTAATAGAATCTATGATCCCTTAAAAAATGCAATTTTCCTTTATTAAATCTATATTAATTGAATAAAATACCCTTGTAATTAAATTAGATGGTATTTTTCAATTATATTTAATTCAATAATATGTATTAATCACTTTCTTAAAATAAGTAAAATGATTGGCCCACAATCATTTCTACATCCATACAATAATTAGTTAGAAGACAATAACTTAAACCTATATATATATATATATATATATATATATATATATATATATATATATATACTTCTATAAAAAGTTTGTGTTTATGTTGTATGTAACTGTTTTCCAACTTATATATTGTCACACCCCAGCTGCCGGCGGAAACGTCGAGGTACGCGACGTAAATCTGTGATCACAGTTATTGAACATACATTGAATAGTACAAACATAATCTTCTATTATTTCTGAAACAAAAATTACATTGAGAATGACTATTGCTAAATCGCTTCACACACCTAACAGATCGGCGTTTACATGGTATATTATAATAATGGAAAGTCTTCTATGCAAATCCTTCCAACCTGTTAATAAACCTGAGAATACATGTATTAAAATACGTTAACAAAATTGTTGGTGATTTCTACAGGTTTTAACATAAAGTATTTTTATATCTAAAAATCTTTTATAAATTTAGCTGGTTGACCGGTTTTTATAAATACTTACTTTTCTATCAAAAGTATAAAATAAATGATTTATAAAAGTGTATTTGGTCTCATTTAGAAACATCATGCGTTCAAATCAAAAATTTGGCAAAATACATATAAGTAAGTCAAACTTATATCAAAATTATATGGTTCTCATGACCAAAATGCATTTTATATAAGGATTTTTAGTGCCAATTTATATAAAATTATGTCATATCACATCTTGTGAAAATATAAAATGACCAACTTGACTCTAGAAATCTTGTACAAGCGTTGGTGTAGTTTATATGTAAAACTCATAGGTTTCGAATTTATAAACTTTGTAAAATCGTGTTCTAGTATTATTTAAGTATTATCTTACTTAATTTGGGAACCGACACTTAACCAGTAGGGAAAACTCCTCTCACATACATATTGTGTTTTCGTACAAGAACAAAAGGTTTATATAAATATCTTATTAGTTGTAAGTTATTAAACTATAATAAGTCGTATAATGATATTAATTAAGTGTTATATGACTTAATTTATGGTTTTTACACTTATTGTTTTGGGTCACAAACTATTCCACTACCTACAATATCTTTCAACTAGTATAAGTGAACAAAAACCTCATATAAACCCTATATCGATTCTATACGACAAGGAAAAAACTGGGATTTTATAATGAATTCATAACCGAACTCATGAAAATACACTTTTTTCACCGGCTCAATAGTAGGGCATGCTTTAGTAATTCACCCTGTTATACCACGTGGTAATGTTCAATGGTACTAACGTCAACACCAAAATTCGTTTCGTCAGACGTAGTTGTAGTTAGCAACTCCATGCAGGCGGTCTAACCGTATAAGATCAATAGTATGACACTTATACTTCTCGTTATTCATTATCTATGGATTAACGGTTATGAAAATAAAGGGATTTCCACCAAGACGCACAGTCTTAGTATACCCAACAACATAGCCCAAATGGCTTAGGAAACGAACCTAACTCATATGGATTTAGAAACAATGTGACACCTACAGGGAGACCCTGGAGTGTTGGATCCTAACAATATGTTTGTGCATCCTAGTCCTAAACTTTCTGTTATAAGATTGTTGAATACATATAATTTTGTTGTTTAGGAATAATATTTTTTCATAGTCTTTTAGTATTTGAGATTCCTAAGACGTAATGAATTTCTAAATTTATATTGTCTGTTATAACGGAATTTGGGCAGCATAACGGTTTCTTTTATAACATTTTTCAGGTTTCAACCAACGTGAAACCAACCATTTCCATGATACTTATAATTCACATTATTAATACTATATAATATTTCGCAAATAACGATTCTTAAGTCGTGAAGTCGATCATGTTATTTATTGCAATAAAAAAAAAATCCATAACTTAATAAATTGAGTTATATTTTTATAATATAAATATATATTAATAAATTTTCGATTCGTTTTTACATAACCTTATATGTTAAAAGTTAAGTTTGATAATTTTAACTAATAATTCTAAAATTTGATAAGCTCGGTCTTTCCACAATTTATGACGATGTACTTTCATGTTATACGCGAGTAATGTGTTTGGTCATTTTCATTTTTGTGACATATAATATCAATTGTGTTATTATAGCAATTTACTTATAATCTTGTGATTTTTGTTAATAATTATGTTCATATATCACGTAAAGTATACATATATCATATTTTAACAATCTACTTTAACTTAATAGATTTATTGGTGATTTATCACATTTTTAGATTGCTATTTCATAAACTTTTGACCAATAATAAAGTATGATGCTATTTTGAATATAAAATTTGAAAATCATCAAAAACTTTAATAGAGACGCATATATTCTCCCCCAAATATTAAAACCGTAAAATAGGGGTCGTAGAAACGCACCCTTGAAGCGTGAGTTCGATTTGTCTCCAGTTGGTTCATTCGTGTGAATTTTCGCGTGAGAAACTGCATCTTGACATCTTTTTGAACTAAAACAAGCCCATGACTATTTTGTAATATTTTGAATTAAAGGGACTTGTTTTGAAATATTTTATATTCAAAAAGGGTTGTTTTTTAAATTATTTAACACATGGATTTTTTTTGTGATAAATTATATCTAAAAGGGACCATTTTTGTAATGCCTAACTCAAATGGGACCTGGTTTGTAAAGATTTCTATCAAGGGCTCCTTTTAATTTAAAACTACATTTGAAGGGACTGTTTTTTCCAAATAAAATGTTACAATAGAAGCAGGGGGTATCATCGTCTTCAACAAATCGGATGAGAAGGAACAACTGCCGCATGGGAAGAAGTTGACGGGACTCTGGTGACGGTTGGGAAATAACGAGAGGGGCGCCACTAGAAGGTTGTCGTTGGCGTCTTCTTTCTTTTCTTTCTCGCCCGATGGGCAGCTGTAACATCAGTCAAATTTAGGTCGAAGATAATTCCCGTAAACATAACAAACACATATTATAATCAATTTACTTTCTAATGTACATTAATCTCTAATGAAATTTTCATTCAACACTACAAGTCTATACGATTCCAAAAATATATAGAACGTCTAAATCTGACTTCGCATGAAGAAGTTGTGATAAATTCTAACACTATAGCCTCTATAATAAGAAGAAATTTAGAAATAGTGAGAATTATCTATAGGAATCTAAAAGAAAGTTGTAGTGCTCGGAAGTACCTACGCGTGGATATAAATAATGTAAAAAACGGAGCTCGTATGCAAAAGTTATGATCTTCCAAAGATGTAGCAGTATGAGAGGATGACACGTGGCGAAAACCCTAGCCGCTTTGGTTCACGACGTGAACAAGCATGTTCACGACGTGAAAGTGCTCCAGGACACTTCTCAAGGTTAGAAACACGTGGTAAGGCTACAGGATGACCCATGGAACCTCACGACGCGACCGTATGTGTGTCACGGCATGAACGGGCACTGAACAACCTATAAATAGCAATCGAGGCTCATTCATTCGGTACACCTTCTACTTTCATTCTCTCTGGTTTTCCGAAGGCCGTTTTCCTACCCGAGCCTGACAACGACGAGCCTCTGACCGTTTTTCAGTTACAGATCACGCTACTAGGGTGAGTTTCATGGCCCCACTTTTTTTAATGTTTTCGGGGGAAAATGCATGCTAAATATTATATATAAGTTAATATTATATTTATAGGTGTAATGTCCGTGTTTCTAGGCTAGGCATTAATATTGATGTGATAGTCTAGGTTAACCTTTGTAACTCATTTTGAAGAAATGAAAAGGAATTATGTGAATATTATGTGTTTTATGTGTTTTATGCTTAATTACTAGCAGTTAATTAATTAAGAATAAAAATGAGCGTTTTAATATAAATATTAGATAAAGCCGATATCTATTAAGAAAATCATAGTGGTCGTGACAAGGATTACAGATATATAAAGAATACCAAAATCCGAGTTATAACGAAGAAGTTATAACCTGTCGAAGTTTCACAACAAAACCGGCACGGTGCCGAATGTCGTAAAAAGTGAGTTTTTGATAAACTACTTTTTATCCTTAGTAATCTAAACGAAACTCGTAGTGTTCGTTAAACCGAGAGTAGGTATAAAAAGAACGCCCAAATCTGAGTTCGTATGAGAAAGTTATGATTTTTCGAAGTTTCAGCTTAGTATTAGACAGCTACAAACTCGAATTTTAGATCGAGTAATTTTTAGCTAACACGACCTAAACGAGAATCGAAGGTCTCATCAATAGTAGCACAACGGTAAAAAGACAGACGAAAACGGACGTCGGATGAATAAGTTATGAATTTTTAACGGATTTCCTGTCCCGGTCTGTTAAAAATAATAATATAAAAATTAAAGTCAAAATTATCCGACGAAGTCTAAACAAAAGTTGTAGAGCGTAATTTTACCTACGCGTGCATATAAAGAACGTCAAACACGGAGCTCGTATGCGAAAGTTATGGATTTTAGAAGTTTTGGCGCGAAAATCGAGAAAATCCCCAAAACCGAGGAATTTCGCATAGGTGCACTTCGGCCACGTGTCCTCGCATCGCATCCCACGCGTGTCCGAGAACGGCTGAGTCATCCGAGCAGCTGGTAGATGCGTGTTCGAATCCGGAGAGCTGTCTGAAGCCGCCTCGCCTACATCCGACGCATGTACAGTGACTCATCGCATCCGAGCTTCGCATGAGCCACGAGCCCCCCTCCTCGGATCCGGACTTCGGTCCAATCAGAAGCTGCCAGCGAGGCCCTCACATGCGCAACCCATGTGACCCCTTCTCACATCTGATGCCACCTGGAGGCTTCTCAACCGTTGGATCAGGAGGCTCGACCCCTATAAATAGGAGGGTGCGAGACCTCCCGGGTATATTTTTGAAAAGTGACACTTTTAGCCCCTAAACCCATATTTCTTTCATTCCAACTTCCCCCAAAGCCCCGATATCAATTATAACCCCCGGAATACGCCACAAAGTGCCCGAGAAGCCCGGAAAATTTATCTTTTCGGTTTCGAAGCCCGACCTTTGCAGAGCCCGGTTTCTCAATAAAACTCCCGGTTTTATTAGAAACGATCGTTTTAGGAAACGAATTGTTGCCCGATTTTCATCAAAACATGTGAGTGTGTAGTTACTTTCACTTTACACATAGATATGAAGTATTTACCTTAAAATACGTGCTATGTGTAAATATATTAATTGTTTATTTGAGGTGACTGTTGAATAGATGTTTTATACAAGTTTTAAACTGTATATGTATTTTATCTACAAATATGTTGGGTAGAACATGGGTAGATGAAATAGTCGATGGGTGTTAAAATGATGAGAGGCCTCGGTGTTGTTGTTGTTGTTGTTGGTGAAGTCGTCTAACGGAGTATAGATGACGACCACGGACCTTTCTAGACAATACAGTGGCACACTAGCAGGTTCGCAACTTGTAGGTGTTGATGAACTAAATGTTCATTGGTGTACTCCATCCCCCTCATGGTTGCCTTTACGACATGTATGGCTGAGGAAACCCCTTAGCAGTAGTGTCCATCCCGATGATATTCCTTAGGCTAGGTCCCTTGTGATAGGTGTTTAGGGACGTAAAGTGAGGACAACGAGAATGGGTAATCAGAGTTTTTGTTGATTGGTGAACTTAATAAGTTTATTATTATTGTGGGTTGAACACCCTATATGCTCACCAGGCTCCCACGCCTGACCCACTCAGCTTTTTATGTTACAGGTAGTGGACCCCGAGCATAGTCGGAGGACGATGAGAGATTTTTGATTATAGGCCAGTAGTTGTGTTTGAGTACAAGAGGAATTGGGTACCAAGTTGTGTACCAAGTTGTGTTTGAGTACAGCTTACCATCCTCAAACTGATGGTCAGAGCGAACGAACAATTCAAACATTGGAGGATATGCTGAGAGCATGTACCCTAGAATTCCAAGGTAACTGGGATGAACACTTACCTCTACTAGAATTTTCCTATAATAATAGTTTCCACTCAAGCATCAAGATGGCACCTTATCACGCCTTGTATGGAGAAAAGTGCCGAACGCCATCATGTTGGCTGGAAGCTGGGGAAAAGAAGTTTATGGGACCTGAGATAGTCCATCAAACTGCTGAAAAGTTGAAAGTGATAAGGGAAAGGATGTTAGCAGCTCAAGATCGACAAAAGAGTTATCCTGACAAAAAAAGACAACCGATATCCTTCGAAGTTGGAGATTCAGTTTTACTTAAAGTCTCGTCGTGGAAGGGACTTATAAGATTTGATAAAAGAGGAAAGTTGAGTCCAAGGTTTATTGGATCATTTAAAGTTCTTCAGAGGATCGGGAATCAAGCTTACAAGCTAGAATTACCGGAAGAACTGGAGGGTATTCATAACACCTTTCATGTGTGTTATTTAAGAAAGTTCATGGGAGATGTGCCCGACATAATTCCCATTTCTGAATAAAAGTTGGATGAAAACAAGAGGTTGATTGAAGAACCTGAGGCAATCGTTGACCGTAAGACTAAGAAGTTGCGACGCAAGATGGTCGATTTAGTGCTTGTGCGTTGGAAACATACTAATGGGCCAAATCTCACCTAGGAAATGGAGAGTGACATGATGAGTCGCTACCCGCAGTTGTTTGGTGATATGTGATTCCGGGGACGGAATCATCCTAAAGGGGAGAGAATTGTAATGCCCTTGTTTCTAGGCTAGGCATTAATATTGATGTGATAGTCTAGGTTAACCTTTGTAACTCATTTTGAAGAAATGAAAAGGAATTATGTGAATATTATGTGTTTTATGTGTTTTATGCTTAATTACTAGCAGTTAATTAATTAAGAATAAAAATGAGCGTCGAAAATAAATATTAGATAAAGCCGATATCTATTAAGAAAGTCATAGGGTCGTGACAAGGATTACGGATATATAACGAATACCAAAATCCGAGTTATAACGAAGAAGTTATGACCTGTCGAAGTTTCACGACAAAACCGGCACGGTGCCGAATGTCGTAAAAAGTGAGTTTTTGATAAACTACTTTTTAGCCTTAGTGATCTAAACGAAACTCGTAGTGTTCGTTAAACCGAGAGTAGGTATAAAAAGAACGCCCAAATCTGACTTCGTATGAGGAAGTTATGATTTTTCGAAGTTTCAACTTAGCAGTAGACAGCTAAAAACACGAATTTTAGATCGAGTGATTTTTAGCCGACACGACCTAAACGAGAATCGAAGGTCTCGTCAATAGTAGCACAACGGTAAAAAGACAGACGAAAACGGATGTCGGATGAAGAAGTTATGAATTTTTAACGGATTTCCTGTCCCGGTCTGTTAAAAATAATAATATAAAAATTAAAGTCAAAATTAGCCGACGAAGTCTAAACGAAAGTTGTAGAGCGTAATTTTACCTATGCGTGCATCTAAAGAACGTCAAAAACGGAGCTCGTATGCGAAAGTTATGGATTATAGAAGTTTTGGCGCGAAAATCGAGAAAAATCCCCAAAACCGAGGAATTTCGCATAGGTGCACTTCGGCCACGTCTCCTCGCTTCGCATCCGACGCGTGTCCGAGAATGGCTGAGTCATCCGAGCAGCTGGCAGATGCGTGTTCGAATCCGGAGAGTTGTCCGAAGCAGCATCGCCTACGTCCGACGCGTGTACAGTGACTCATCGCATTCGAGCTTCGCATGAGCCACGAGCCCCCCTCCTCGTATCCGGACTTCGGTCCAATCAGAGGCTGCCAGCGAGGCCCTCGCATGCGCAGCCCATGTGACCCCTTCTCGCATCTGATGCCACTTGGAGGCTTCTCAACCGTTGGATCAGGAGGCTCGGCCCCTATAAATAGGAGGGTGCGAGACCTCCCGGGTATATTTTGGAAAAGTGACACTTTTAGCCCCTAAACCCATATTTCTTTCATTCCAACTTCCCCCAAAGCCCCGGTATCAATTATAACCCCCGGAATACGCCATGAAGTGCTCGAGAAGCGCGGAAAATTTATCTTTTCGGTTTCGAAGCCCGACCTTTGCAGAGCCCGGTTTCTCAATAAAACTCCCGGTTTTATTAGAAACAATCGTTTTCGGAAACGAATTGCTGCCCGATTTTCATTAAAACATGTGAGTGTGTAGTTACTTTCACTTTACACATAGATATGAAGTATCTACCTTAAAATACGTGCTATGTGTAAATATATTAATTGTTTATTTGAGGTGACTGTTGAATAGATGTTTTATACAAGTTTTAAACTGTATATGTATTTTATCTACAAATATGTTGGGTAGAACATGGGTAGACGAAATAGTCGATGGGTGTTACAATGATGAGAGGCCTCGGTGTTGTTGTTGTTGTTGGTGGTGAAGTCGTCTAACGGAGTATAGATGACGACCACGGACCTTTCTAGACAGTCCAGTGGCACACTAGCAGGTTCGCAACTTGTAGGTGTTGATGAACTAAATGTTCATTGGTGTACTCCATCCCCCTCATGGTTGCCTTTAGGACATGTATGGCTGAGGAAACCCCTTAGCAGTAGTGTCCATCCTGATGATATTCCTTAGGCTAGGTCCCTTGTGATAGGTGTTTAGGGACGTAAAGTGAGGACAACGGGAATAGGTAATCAGGGTTATTGTTGATTGGTGAACTTAATAAGTTTATTATTATTGTGGGTTGAAAACCCTATATGCTCACCAAGCTCCCAAGCCTGACCCACTCAGCTTTTTATGTTACAGGTAGTGGACCCCGAGCATAGTCGGAGGACGATGAGAGATTTTTGATTATAGGCCAGTAGTTGTAAATAACTGTTGTAAGGCTTATAATGTCTTGTTTATGCTTTTGATCTGTATCGGAACATGATATCCCGAGGTTTTGATATGAAATGAAACTATACATTTCTTATAGAAAGGTTTTGATAAACTTTTATCATGTTTTGTTTTGGGGACCTATTCCGCAACATCTTTTGAAAAGACTTCTCTGATTTTATTTTAAAAAGCGTAAATTAAATCAGTCTTTTCTGGCCGAGAAATTAGGGGATGTCACAGTTGGTATCAGAGCATTAGTTTAAGCGAACTAAGAAATTGTAGAATTTCTAGACTTGAACTTAGAATGCTAAGTGATGATTGTGAGATGAGTGTCTACCATATTTTAGACACAAGCACTAGTTTATTTTAGGAAAGGTGCCTAAAATGCTTTTATGTGCTAAATGATATCTGATTGCCATATGTGCCATTAATTGTTCGGATCTATGGTCTGTTGCCGACCGGATCTGGAAACCTTATGTATGTAGGATTCTAAGCGTATGATTACGAGATTAGAACTAACATGTAAACGTTTCAGAGTGATAAGGGAATTGAAATGTCTAACAAGGATAAAGACCTAAATTCGCCTTATTCGGTATATAGATTGTAATGGCAAGAACTCGAAGTGGAGCGGGAAACGCAAACAGAAACCAACAACCTCAACCTCAAGTGGTGGAACAGGTGCCTATAGTAGGAGCTGCACCCGAACCCATCACCATGGCTGGAGTACGAACTATGATTCAGACCATGATGGCTGAACAGAGGGAGGAATTGAGGCAAATGTTGCTGAACAACAGGGATGAACCTTCAGTTCCTGTTGAACGACGTGAATTGAATGATGATCGATCTGAAGAAGGAAACAACAGTAGATCGGTTGGTCATAGTGAACCGCTTGTGGTTGGGAGAAATAACCACGAGGTTAGAGTGGAGAGAAATGGGTGCAAGTATAAGGACTTTATGACTTGCAAGCCATTGACCTTCACTGGAAAAGAAGATCCTGTCGGAGTAATGGACTGGATCTCGGAAATGGAATTGGCTTTCATGACTTGTGATTGCCAAGGCAAGTTACAAACCACCTTTGCAGTGCGTCAGTTCAGGGGTAGTGCTGCTCGTTGGTGGAACACTCTGGGGAAAACCCTAAGCCCTAATGAGCCACTGCAACTGACTTGGGCAGAGTTCTTAGTGCACTTCAAGCGCAAGTACTACTCAGCCCAAAACATACTTGAGTTAGAAAACCAATTTCTAACGTTGAAGAAGGGGAGTATGACCGTTGACGAATATACGAATAACTTCACAGAAAAAATGGAGTTTGCTTTGCGTATTGTCCCAGATGAGCTGGCGAAAATTGACAGGTACGCAAAGGGACTTCCATGGGAGCATGCGATGCCAGTACGTCAGGCACTTACTTTGGAGGCAGCTATCTGGGCTGCCAAGTCTGTTGAAGATATGATTAAGGGTAGAGCCGCCAGCAAGGTTGAAGTTGGCGAAAAGAGAAAGTTTGAAGGAACTTCAGGTTCCAATAAAAAGAACAAGTTCTCGAAGACTGGTTCGAGAAAATTCGGAGGAGAAACTTAAGCCAAGTGGTGTGACAAGTGCAAGAAGAAACATGCTGGGAAGTGCAGCATGGAACTCACTTGTTACAAGTATGGAAAGCCAGGGCATTATGCCAATAATTGCACCTTCACTAATAACGTCTGTCATGGGTGCCATGAAGAAGGGCATATTTTGAGGGATTGCCCGAAAAAGAAGGACGCAGCAAAACCCAATCTTCCACCAAAGCCGAAGGCGAGAGCCTTTCAGATGATACTCGAAGCTGCGAAAGAAGAAGCCGATGTCGCTTCAGGTACCTTTCTCATAAACGAATTGGCTGCCCAAATTTTGTTTGATTCTGGAGCCAATTACTCCTTTATTTCGCATGAATTTGGTAGAAAACTATCTTTTCCTGTAGATAAACTAATTAATGCTACAATAGTCAAGATTGCTAGTGGCAAGTTTGTACCTGTTAACCATCGTATGAAAAACATCCTCATTGACTTGGATGGGAATAAGTTCAACGAGGAATTATTGCCTATCGAGTTAAATGGATTCGACATAGTTTTAGGAATGGATTGGCTTAGCGCCAATGATGCCGAAATATTGTGTAGGAAGAAGATAGTAAAAGTAAACCCGCCAGGGAAGGAGTCGTTTATGGTGTACGGAGACAAATGTAGAGTAAACTCTGGAATCATTTCCCTAATGAAAGCCAGAAAGTGTTTGGCCAAGGGGTGTTCATCATATCTAGCGTTCGTGATCGATGCTCAGAAGGAAAAGAAGGAGGTGCAAAATATTCCGGTGGTTTGTGATTATCTGGAAGTCTTTCCTGAAGATCTTCCCAGATTACCCCCTGATCGACAAGTAGAATTCCGTATCGACTTGTTACCAGGAATGACGCCAATAGCAAAGGCACCGTATTGATTAGCACCAACAGAGATGAAAGAACTTATGACACAACTTCAGGAGTTATTGGACAAAGGTTTCATTCGACCTAGTTCATCACCCTGGGGAGCCCCTGTGTTATTTGTAAAGAAAAAAGACGGGAGCATGAGAATGTGCATCGATTACAGAGAGCTGAATAAAGCAACAATAAAGAACAAGTACCCGTTGCCGAGGATCGATGACCTGTTCGACCAGTTGCAAGGTTCGAGCTATTTCTCGAAGATCGATCTTAGGTCCGGATACCATCAACTAAAGGTGAGAGAGCAGGATATCGAAAAGACTGCGTTCAGAACAAGATATGGATACTATGAATTTTTGGTTATGTCGTTCGGATTAACCATTGCCCCAGCAGCTTTCATGGATTTGATGAACAGGGTTTGTAAACCATACCTTGATAAATTCGTGATAGTATTCATAGACGATATCTTGATCTATTCGAAAAGCAAGCAGGAGCATGAAAAGCATCTGCGCGAATTGCTAGAAGTTCTGAAAAAGGAGAAGTTGTATGCAAAGTTCTCCAAATGTGAATTTTGGATTCAAGAAGTCCAATTTTTAGGTCATGTGGTTAACCAAGAAGGAATAATGGTTGACCCAGCAAAGATTGAAGCTGTAATGAAGTGGGAACAACCAAAAAGTCCTACGGAGATTCGAAGCTTTTTAGGATTAGCCGGATATTATCGCCGATTTATCCAAGGCTTTTCTTCAACCGCTACTCTATTAACAACTTTGACCCACAAAGGAGCTACTTATGCTTGGAATGAGAAGCATAAGGAAGCCTTTGAGAAGTTAAAGAAGAGATTGTGTGAAGCACCGATTCTTTCGTTACCTGAAGGAGTTGATGACTTCGCAGTCTATAGTGATGCCTCTAGAGTTGGGTTAGGATGTGTTCTGACCTAAAGGGATAAAGTGATAGCGTATGCATCGAGGCAATTGAAAGAGCATGAAAAGAACTACCCCACTCATGATCTGGAGTTGGCAGCGGTAGTATTCGCCTTAAAGATATGGAGGCACTATCTTTATGGTACTAAATGCAAACTTTTCACTGATCATAAGAGTCTTCAATATCTCTTTAATCAGAAGGAATTGAACATGAGGCAACGGCGCTGGCTGGAATTACTCAAGGACTACGACTGTGAGATACTTTACCACCCTGGTAAAGCAAATGTTGTTGCTGATGCTCTCAGTCGGAAGGTGAATCTTAAAAAGAAAAGGCCAAGAGCGTTGAGAATTGAAGTTGTCTCTACAATTGTGGAAAGTATAAAGAAAGCTCGGGAGGAAGCTTTAGAGAAAAATGACCGGAAGGAGGAACGTTTGGGTAAAACATTGGTGTTTGATACAAACGGTCAAGGACTGAAGGTATTCAAAGATAGGATTTGGGTACCTAAGACGGGAGGAGTAAGAGATCTTCTGATGGAAGAAGCTCACATGACCATGTACTCGATTCATCCCGGCAGTACGAAAATGTATAGGGATCTAAAACCCTATTACTGGTGGCCTACGATGAAGCTCGATGTTGCTAAGTATGTGGCCGAGTGTGTAACTTGTGCTAGGGTTAAGGCACAACATCAGAAACCGTATAGGAGTTTAGAACCTTTACCTATACCCATGGGTAAATGGGAGGACATCACCATGGATTTTGTGACTAAACTGCCCAGAACAAGGAACGGTCACGACATGATTTGGGTGGTCGTTGATTGCTTCACTAAGAGTGCGCATTTCATAGCCGCTAACAAGAAATGGTCTATGGATAAACTTGCGAATTCTTATGTGAAGGAAATTGTGAGGCTTCACGGTGTTCCGTTAACGATTGTATCCGATCGTGACAGTCATTTTACCTCAAGGTTTTGGAGAAGTCTACAAGAGGAATTGGGTACCAAGTTGTGTTTGAGTACAGCTTACCATCCTCAAACTGATGGTCAGAGCGAACGAACAATTCAAACATTGGAGGATATGCTGAGAGCATGTACCCTAGAATTCCAAGGTAACTGGGATGAACACTTACCTCTAGTAGAATTTTCCTATAATAATAGTTTCCACTCAAGCATCAAGATGGCACCTTATCACGCCTTGTATGGAGAAAAGTGTCGAACGCCATCATGTTGGCTGGAAGCTGGGGAAAAGCAGTTTATGGGACCTGAGATAGTCCATCAAACTGCTGAAAAGTTGAAAGTGATAAGGGAAAGGATGTTAGCAGCTCAAGATCGACAAAAGAGTTATGCTGACAAAAAAAGACAACCGATATCCTTCGAAGTTGGAGATTCAGTTTTACTTAAAGTCTCGTCGTGGAAGGGACTTATAAGATTTGATAAAAGAGGAAAGTTGAGTCCAAGGTTTATTGGACCATTTAAAGTTCTTCAGAGGATCGGGAATCAAGCTTACAAGCTAGAATTACCGGAAGAACTGGAGGGTATTCATAACACCTTTCATGTGTGTTATTTAAGAAAGTTCACGGGAGATGTGCCCGACATAATTCCCATTTCCGAATTAAAGTTGGATGAAAACAAGAGGTTGATTGAAGAACCTGAGGCAATCGTTGACCGTAAGACTAAGAAGTTGCGACGCAAGATGGTCGATTTAGTGCTTGTGCGTTGGAAACATACGAATGGGCCAAATCTCACCTGGGAAACGGAGAGTGACATGATGAGTCGCTACCCGCAGTTGTTTGGTGATATGTGATTCCGGGGATGGAATCATCCTAAGGGGGAGAGAATTGTAATGCCCGTGTTTCTAGGCTAGGCATTAATATTGATGTGATAGTCTAGGTTAACCTTTGTAACTCATTTTGAAGAAATGAAAAGGAATTATGTGAATATTATGTGTTTTATGTGTTTTATGCTTAATTACTAGCAGTTAATTAATTAAGAATAAAAATGAGCGTCGAAAATAAATATTAGATAAACCCGATATCTATTAAGAAAGTCGTAGGGCCGTGACAAGGATTACGGATATATAAAGAATACCAAAATCCGAGTTATAACGAAGAAGTTATGACCTGTCGAAGTTTCACGACAAAACCGGCACGGTGCCGAATGTCGTAAAAAGTGAGTTTTTGATAAATTACTTTTTAGCCTTAGTGATCTAAACGAAACTCGTAGTGTTCGTTAAACCGAGAGTAGGTATAAAAAGAACGCCCAAATCTGACTTCGTATGAGGAAGTTATGATTTTTCGAAGTTTCAACTTAGCAGTAGACAGCTAAAAACACGAATTTTAGATCGAGTGATTTTTAGCCGACACGACCTAAACGAGAATCGAAGGTCTCGTCAATAGTAGCACAACGGTAAAAAGACAGACGAAAACGGATGTCGGATGAAGAAGTTATGAATTTTTAACGGATTTCCTGTCCCGGTCTGTTAAAAATAATAATATAAAAATTAAAGTCAAAGTTAGCCGACGAAGTCTAAACGAAAGTTGTAGAGCGTAATTTTACCTACGCGTGCATATAAAGAACGTCAAAAACGGAGCTCGTATGAGAAAGTTATGGATTATAGAAGTTTTGGCGCGAAAATTGAGAAAAATCCCCAAAACCGAGGAATTTCGCATAGGTGGACTTCGGCCACGTGTCCTCGCTTCGCATCCGACGCGTGTCCGAGAATGGCTGAGTCATCCGAGCAGCTGGCAGATGCGTGTTCGAATCCAGAGAGTTGTCCGAAGTCGCCTCGCCTACGTCTGACGCGTGTATAGTGACTCATCGCATCCGAGCTTCGCATGAGCCACGAGCCCCCCTCCTCGGATCCGGACTTCGGTCCAATCAGAGGCTGCCAGCGAGGCCCTCGCATGCGCAGCCCATGTGACCCCTTCTCGCATCTGATGCCACTTGGAGGCTTCTCAACCGTTGGATCAGGAGGCTCGGCCCCTATAAATAGGAGGGTGCGAGACCTCCCGGTATATTTTGGAAAAGTGACACTTTTAGCCCCTAAACCCATATTTCTTTCATTCCAACTTCCCCCAAAGCCCCGGTATCAATTATAACCCCCGGAATACGCCACGAAGTGCTCGAGAAGCCCGGAAAAATTATCTTTTCGGTTTCGAAGCCCGACCTTTGCAGAGCCCGGTTTCTTAATAAAACTCCCGGTTTTATTAGAAACGATCGTTTTAGGAAACGAATTGCTGCCCGATTTTCATTAAAACATGTGAGTGTGTAGTTACTTTCACTTTACACATAGATATGAAGTATCTACCTTAAAATACGTGCTATGTGTAAATATATTAATTGTTTATTTGAGGTGACTGTTGAATAGATGTTTTATACAAGTTTTAAACTGTATATGTATTTTATCTACAAATATGTTGGGTAGAACATGGGTAGACGAAATAGTCGATGGGTGTTAAAATGATGAGAGGCCTCGGTGTTGTTGTTATTGTTGGTGGTGAAGTCGTCTAACGGAGTATAGATGACGACCACGGACCTTTCTAGACAGTCCAGTGGCACACTAGCAGGTTCGCAACTTGTAGGTGTTGATGAACTAAATGTTCATTGGTGTACTCCATCCCCCTCATGGTTGCCTTTAGGACATGTATGGCTGAGGAAACCCCTTAGCAGTAGTGTCCATCCCGATGATATTCCTTAGGCTAGGTCCCTTGTGATAGGTGTTTAGGGACGTAAAGTGAGGACAACGGGAATAGGTAATCAGGGTTATTGTTGATTGGTGAACTTAATAAGTTTATTATTATTGTGGGTTGAAAACCCTATATGCTCACCAGGCTCCCAAGCCTGACCCACTCAGCTTTTTATGTTACAGGTAGTGGACCCCGAGCATAGTCGGAGGACGATGAGAGATTTTTGATTATTGGCCAGTAGTTGTAAATAACTGTTGTAAGGCTTATAATGTCTTGTTTATGCTTTTGATCTGTATTGGAACATGACATCCCGAGGTTTTGATATGAAATGAAACTATACATTTCTTATAGAAAGGTTTTGATAAACTTTTATCATGTTTTGTTTTGGGGACCTATTCCGCAACATCTTTTGAAAAGATTTCTTTGATTTTATTTTAAAAAGCATAAATTAAATCGGTCTTTTCTGGCCGAGAAATTAGGGGATGTCACAATATGATCGTATGTTTGGATCAACATAAAATTCTATTAACCGGGATATAGTAGTTTTAAATCATATATACTTACGATATATCAGATATTTTGAAACTATACAACTACTGGTATGCTGTCATCATAAGTTTTACGTTGGTTAAAGCTTGATATTGATCTATATATTTGATAATTTGAAGTCATATTTGATTTATTAAGTGTGTTTCTATTATTGGTTTTATGTTAGATAAACTTGGTTTTTACTTCAAGTTATAGCTGTTGTACTGCCTAAGTATTATAAAAATTAGGAGTAATGTTTAAAGCATAGTCTAGTAACTTAGGGTTTTAGACACGAATATGTTTTCACTATTAGAACTATCGGAACTCGACAAAGTCTACATGAGCTGTTTCATTCATCAAATAAGACTAAAAATCTTAGCAAAATCCTCTGACCTATAAACGCTAATCCCGTATGAGCGCGGAAGTTGTGTATAGATATATACGGGTTGACACCTCCACTCGTGGTTGCTAGCTACAAACCACAGTTTACGAAACCCATCGGGTGACGAACTGTCCTTTTGTTTTGTTTTGTTGTGGTTCCTGTGTCGATGAAGCGTGCAGAGTGTTTGTATTGGTGGAATCCTTTGTGGCACCAATCAGAGGTCTTGAACATCATATAGCAGTGGTTATGGACTCATGGTAGTACAATTATACTCTAGAAACATTATACTTTGTCGATATATAAATATTAATGTTAAGTATAAGTTTTCCCAAACACTTATACTGTAAGTACAAGGAACTTGTAGGTATTCTACTTATTCATTAAGTAAACAATTATACCTAGCACACATACTCGTACAGAATTGAAATAAGATTTATACGTAGCGACCTTCATTTGTATAGGATTACAAATAATATTTGCGTAGCAGCCTTCATTTGTATAGGATTATAGTATAGGATTACAAACACTTATACTCATAGTACATGGAACTTATAGGTATATCACTTATTCAGTAAGTAAACAATTATACCTCGGATATATATATATATATATATATATATATATATATATATATATATATATATATATATATATATATATATATATGTTTATATATATATATATATATATATATATATATATATATATAATATGTTGGAAACAAGTATGAGTCAGAGAGACACTTTCAAACTATGTTTTGTACTTTTTGAACTAGGAAAAAGTATTATTTTTACTCAGAGTCAAAACTTGTGGACTAACCAACTTTATGTTGACGTATTTTGAAAACGCATGTGTTTTCAGGAACATGATAATCTGGAATGTTACTCGAACAGGGGAAGTTTTACTATTATCCTTTCTGTTCGTATGGAACATGTATCTGTTAAGACGTGTGCGATCGTTCGGATACTATGTAATAATTACTAGGAAACAGGAATAATCTAACTTTCTAGCATCAATAAAGGTATGTAGTTTATAAAATTATTTTGTACTATTCAATGTATGTTTAATAACTGTGATACAATAATGAAGTTACACCGCCCGGTGTTTCTGCTGCAGGTCAGGGGTGTAACAGCAGCCAACACGAATGGGGAAGGGAAAAGAGAAAGGAACTCGAACTGAAGCAGTGGAAGAGCAGAGGCAGCAAGGCGGGTGGCCACTCGTCTCAAACGATCCTCTCTTGTGGTTCTTCTCTCGTTGCCGTCAACAAAAACTCGGAAAGGAATTAGAGTAGCAGCAACAACGATTGGGTTGGAGTGTTTGGGGTTGTGCTTCTTAGACTGGAAGAGGGTTGTGGAGGTGGTGAATGTTGATAGAAGTCGTCGAGGGGGCTGCAACTCTTCTTGATCTCGCCGGAATCAGCCATCCAAGGGTGTGTTTGTTCCTGTGATGCTGAATAGGGGTTTTTGGGTGGTGCTTCTCAAAAATCGTTGGGGTGTTTGGCTGAGATCTATGATTAGGAAAGGTAGAAGAGGAGGGTTGGGACAGAGGCCGCAACCTCTTTGCTCACCGGAAAACCCACCTCTGCTGAATGGTTCTTCAACCGATAAATCTGAGAGAGATAACTAGAGAGAAATACTTTACCATTATTGTCAAGTATCTTAGACATATCTTACTGTACCCTAAAAATCTGATTTTTGTGGATTTTTGGGGATTTACAGAATATTGTATACATGTGTTGTGTAGTTTTTATGATTTCCTCCTTATTCTCAATTCTCGTGTCTGCGTATCGTTTCATGAAATTTTTCGAAAATTATTTGCTCAAAGTTCTGGTCGTTTTGATTCCAGAATCGCAGATAGAATTCAATTTTGATATACCCAACTCCGGGAATTAACGTTTAAAGTTACACGATTAAGTGGTTTTGATTCGACAGATTTTATGAATCCAATTTTGGTCGAGATTAAAAATGTGATTAAAATAGAAAAAAATAATAGACTATAGTCTAAGTTCAATAACATGCTCAAAAACAATTTACGAGGCTCGTAGCTATTTAAAGCGAAGCAGTGCACAATTCGTCTTAGGAAAATCAGACAAATACTGATTTTTATAACTTTAAAGAGGCATAACTTTCTCATACGATCTCCGTTTTGAACGCTCTTTATATCCACAGAATCAGGAGAACGTAATCTATTCAAACTTCTTATCCATTACTCTCAAATATACTTAATAAAAAAAGTTTTTTCTAACGTCACAAATAGATTTTTTTATGTTTTTTAGTGATTTTTTATTCGATCATCAACGATAAATGGTTTAAGCAGTTTGAGACGTTTTGAAAGTAATTATGAATATAATATCTTTAATATATATTATAAACATAAAATCACACATGATTGGTCCTTAATACATAGCGGTTTGTGGTGGTTTAACCGCCGAACTCTGACCAGTTTTTACCGATTGTTACATTATCCCCCCGTTGAAAGGAATTTCGTCCCGAAATTCAACGTGTAGACAAAATATTATAACAGAATTGGTGGAATTTTCTTTTCACTTGATCCACACATACTGGAATAAGAGCGAATCAAATATTTTAAAGGTTGTCGAATCTAATATACAATTCTACCGTGTGTACTTTCACAAATATGAAAATACTAGCGCAATTTCCTAGTACACTCATTGAGATAGAGAGCAAGTATGTCAACAGACAAACAATCCTTGACATGTGGTGCATGAAAAGCGTCTTGCACGTTGTTTAGTTCTCAAGATAGTTTGATATAAATAATAGGACCAAATTAGGTAAAAATTTCGAAGGTCCTTTAAGTCGCGGTTTAACTTGACTCGTTCTCTAAGCTGAATCATTCATCAAAAGGAAAGTGTTTAAGGCTACACAGTCTCTGACTTAGAAGTCGAGGCTTACATCTTTTGTCTACATAATTCTCTTGTTGTTCGTGTATAGTCTGAAATCATTTCCAGATCACATAATCTTTTCTGTAATTTCATGAGTGGTTCTTGGATCAGAATGTAATGTATCACTTGCATGTCCTTTATTTAGTTTTGCATCTTAAATCATTGCTCAATATATCTAGTTTCGATGCTTGCATCTGTATAAACCCTGAAACGGTGTGGCCTTGATGCTGTAGTGATAACTATCATTGCATGAAAGCTCAATTAACGGCAATGAGTATTCCATGTAATATCCAAACTCTAATTCGTAGGCTCAGAGCATTTCTCTCAAGGTTTGGACACTCTTGACCCTTGGGAATGGTAAGTTGTGCTTATCCTCAGGCACATATCGAATAATTATGATGACTATAAAGATTGCTAAGTGAATCCACCATCTTAACGAGAGATGATAGTGATCAGCACCTCGTGCAGTCTGATGATTTCTTTGGCAAGTTCTTCTTAACCTTTCCATTTCCTATAGTTCTTAGATAAGCAGGAAGTGGGTGGACTTAATGCATCTATGGACCACTGCGTGAATAGAATCAAAACCATTAGGTTTCTTAGGCAGCTTTGGTATAAATTACATTGACGTTGGTTCCCACTTTTACTTGGGTATTTATTTATCATTACCATTGTCCTGAGTGTTTCTAAAATTCTGCATTTGCTACATGTGTGTTATTTGTCCACTCAAATTGTAATCTCTACTTTCATGCATGTTCACCATTTACATTCCTTTGTATATAAGTACATTAGGTCAGAGCCTGGATGGATGGGACACTTTAGTATGTGAGCTTCGTCCAAGACTATGGTCTTGTGCTCACTACACTTACGCATACAAATTTGGTTCATAAAGTGTCGCGTTCCGTCATCCCTGAGTTTGACCAATTTATCCAGTCTTCATAGAGCTTCACTCGTGAAGCTTTTCTCTCTCAAGGTCTCGAGTAAAACTTCTCAAATTTGATTTGTAGGTTGTGAATGGATATTCATAGTTAGTATTCATACCCAGCGTTTGGTACGTTCTTTTCGTCTCAAGACATTTGATACCATGTTAATCTCATTACAATGTTAACGAACCTCACATGTCATGATGACAAAAAAATTCTCATTTATGTCATTTAACCAAAAGCATAGGCAAAAGCCTTGTTTCAATTCATCTATGTGCTCCTCAATCCTTTACGTACATGTCGTCGTATACGAACAAGTTCTCTGTTTTTTTTTTCAAAAAAGTAGGATTGGTGCATTACACCATAGTTGTTCCAACTTCTAGAATATAATCTTTTTCTTTTTTCCATTTGGACTTTGTTTCCTTTGGTGTCTATACAGTTGGCGATTAGTCTACCTTGGGGAAGTTCCTAATGGACTTCTAGTAGTAGCCAACATAAATTCTTTTGTTGTTAAAATTATAGCACTCATTCCTTAGAGAGAAATCTTCACTTAATCGTCCACATTTGATCAAATCCTTCACATTTGATCAGTCCTTCGCATTTTATCAAATCCTTCTCATTTGAATAAATCCTTCACATTTTATCAAATCCTTTTCATTTGATCTTTAGGGTAGGAAAGAAACTTTAGGATCTTCTCCAACTTGTCATCATAAATAACCATGTGTTTCTCGTGGGGTAGGCTTAGTCGTACAACTGTCTTGTAGTACGGATCTAGACACAATGGGTAGGTAGCCGATTGATACTTATGATAATGTCAAATCTTCAGCTCGGAATTGGCATGAATTTTATGAGTAAAGTTCGATCGTTCATGGTTACTTTATCATCTAAAGGGGGTCGTATACAACCTGACGTGACACAAACAAAACCGTGTCATGTGGACAAAAATATTAGACTTTCAGTGACATACGCACGCGGTTGACATGATAACCATGATTCGGTAGGTGTTAGGATAAAATTTATTAAAATTTCATAAGTAGATTTCCAACAGCTCACTAGTTGTCTCTAATTTATAGGTTTCTCTAATCTACTGGGTTTCATGACTTAGCATATGTTTCAACTTAGGGTTCACGATGATTCCTATGCATATTTGGATTACAAGTACTTCATTATACGAGTGCTTAATGAGAAACGTACACACCAGTTATTACTGATGGTTCCTAGATTTCATTCCTTGTTTTGATTGAGATTACTCTAACTCGAGCTGTTACCTCCTGGTTCTTTAGCCTTGAGCAATTCTTCTCAAAATACCCAATTTCACCATTTATATAACAAGCTTTTCTTTAACCAATGCTTTTCCTAATTACTTTATCTTATTTCTTGGTAGTATACTTTTGTAAGCATCATCTTTAGTGTTTCTCATGTCGTCTTATAGGCTAAGTCATTTGCCTCCGATTTTTGCATAGTAGTTTCACCAGGTAAGGTTAGTGCCCTTAAAGGTGTAGGTGGAAAGCCTAAACACGTAGTTTTCTATATAGGAACGAACATGGAATATTGATTTCATCTTTTCAATCCAGAGTGTCGACCCTATAACTCCTTCATTGTCGTAAAAGGATATGGGTTTGTAGTTCTTGAATTCTTCGTATGTTCATGTCCTCGGGACATCACTATTATTTTTATGGTTGTTTCTTCCACTTCTACTTTGCTCAAAGGCATTGTTCCTATTAGATTTGTAAGTGGTCCAAAGTGTTAGCTACTAGTTGTTTGATCATTATCTCGATCGTAGTTGTGCCAAGAGATTGTGCTGGTAATGGATGATCACTCGTTGATCTCTCGTGAGACATTACTTTTTCCCACTACAATTGGTTCAAGGAGAAATTAGTTGTGTGAAAATATCATTGTAACTATAAGCGATAATATTACAGTTGTATTAAATGTGTAGAATTGACAGGGTTTTGCCCACGAAGAACTTCATTATCAGTATTAGGTGTAGTAATTTTTACAATTCTACCAAAGGCGGAATCTACATGAATAATAGGTGAAAGGAAACTATCAAGTATTGGGAGAAGCAGTACAAACTCAAGAAGAAAATGTTACAAATAAAATCGATTTCTACTCGATGTTTTGACCATACCTCGAGTTATGAAGTTCAGATTTATTCAAATCGAGATATTTTGGATACTAGACACCATTTTCCTACAATTTCCGTGTTTCTCTCTTTTATATAGAGTTTGCTATGTTCTCCTTCAAAAATGTCACAAAATACGAAGAGTACGTGTAGGTGTCCTTCTTTTGAACTTAGATTGTTCAATCATAAGTCGGACGGTTCATAACAAAACGAAAATGGACTGATTGAATACCTAAGCCAAATTCGAAATGATTCACGAAGGTACGTATATTTTACAAGGTATTCCTACGAGGTCTAACAGATGCATTCGTAGGATATCATAGTTGAGTACTTAGTACTGCAAGATAAACTTCATACATGATTTATGATTACAATTTTTATAGTTTCAAGAGCATTTGAGGTAAATATTCGCTAAGTATTCGTAAGTGTTCACTAGAATTTTCAAGAATTCTTAAGCATTTCGAACTGTGATTTTCTTTATATATTTTGGATTCCAACCGTTTTAGTCTACCAACAACTGAATCGAAGCTTGATTGTGCATCGGTCCAACCATAATTAAACATAGGTGACCAGTCTACGTCTAGTTGTCGTTCGGCCCATGTAGAATCAACTTAGCTATGGTGTTTGACATAAAACCTTGTGTTGTATTTAGCATTTGAGGGTTGCAGTTTATATATGTATAACTTTATATTTGCAGGTTAAGGGATATATCTAACCTAAGAGAGTAAGCCCTAGACTATATTCGTGCTTTCCTAAGAAAGTACTAGCTCGCCATAGCCAATAGCTCTGATAGCAATCTGTCATACCCCTGGCCGCCGACTAAAACGCCGAGGTGCGCGACGTAAATCAGTGATCATAGTTATTGAACATACACTGAACAATACAAATATAATCTTCTATTATTACCGAAATAGAAATTACATTGACATTGACTATTGCTAAATCGCTACACACACTTAATAGATCGGCGTTTACAATAGTAGAGTAAAATAATGGGAAGTGTTCAATGAAAATCCTTCCAACCTATTAATAAACTTGAGAATACATGCATTAAGATACGTCAACAAAATTGTTGGTAAGTTGTACATGTTTTGACACAAAGTATTTTTATATCCAAAAGTGTTTTATAAATTTTAGTTAGTTGATAAGCTTTTATAAATACTTACTTTTGTATCAAAAGTATAAAATAAATGAGTTATAAAAGTGTATTTGGTCTCATTTAGAAACATCCTGCGTTCAAATCCAAAATTTCAAAATTTGGCAAAATACATATAAGTAAGTCTAACTTATATCAAAATTATACGGTTCTAAAGACCAAAATGCTTTTTATATAATGATTTTGAGTACCAATTTATATAAAATAAAGTCATATCACATCTTGTGAAAACATAAAATGACCAACTTTACTCTAGAAATCTTGTACAAGCGTTTATATAGTTTATATGTGAAACTCATAAGTTTCGAATTTATAAACTTTGTAAAATCATGTCGTGGTATTAATTAAGTATTATCATACTTAATTTGGGAACCGACACTTAACCAGTGGGGAAAACGCCTCCCAAATACATATTGTGTTTTTGTACAAGAACAAAGGGTTTATAGAAATAACTTATTAGCTATAAGTTATTAAATCCTAATCAGTCATGTCATGATATTAATTAAGTGTTATATGACTTAATTTCTGGTATTGACACTTATCTTTTTGGGTCACAAACTAATCTGCTACCTACAGTCTCTTTCAACTAGTATAAGTGAAATAAAACCTCGTATAAACCCAATATCGATTCTATACGGTAACGAAACAAAACTGGGATTTTATAATGAACTCATAACCGAACTCGTGACACTACACCTTTTCCACCGGCTCCATAATAGGGCATGCTTCAATCATTCACCCCGTTATAACACGTGAGAATGTTCAATGGTACCAACGTCAACACCAAAATTTGTCTCGTCAAACATAGTTGTAGCTAGCAACTCTAGGCGAGCGATCTAACCGTATAAGATCGATAGTATGACACTTATACTTGTCGTTAGTCATTCTATGTGGATTAACGGTGATGAAAATAAAGGGTTTTCCACCAAGACACACATTTTTAGTATACCCAACAATATAGCCCAAATGGCTTAGGTAACCGAACCTAACTCATATGGCTTTAGAAACAACGTGATACCTACAGGGAGACCCTGGAGTGTTGGATCCTAACAATGTGTCTAGGCATCCTAGTCCTAAACTTCCTGTTATTAGATTGTTAAATACTTATATTTTTGTTGTTTAGGAATAATATTTGATCGAAGTCTTATAGTATTTGAGATTCGTAAGACTTAATAGATTTCCAAATTTCTATTGTTTGTTATAACGAAATTTGGGCAGTAGAACGACTGCTTTTTATCACATTTTCCAAGTTTCAACAAACGTGAAACCAACAATTTTCATGATATTTATAATTCACATGATTAATACTATACAATATTTCGCAGAAAACGACTCTTAAGTCATGAAGTCGATCATGTTATTTATTGCAATAAAAAAAATCCATAACTTAGTAAATTGAGTTATATTTTTATAATTAATATAAAAATATATTAATAAATTTTCCATTCATTTTTACATAACATTATATATTAAAATTTAAATTTGATAATTCTAACTAATAATTATAAAATTACATAAACTTCGTCTTTCCACAATTTATGACGATGTACTTTCATGTTATACGCGAGTAATATTTTTGGTCATTTTCATTTTTGTGATTTATAATATTAATTGTGTTATTATCGTAATTTACTTATAATCTTGTGATTTTTCTTAATAATTATATTCATATATCACGTAAAGTATAAATATATCATATTTTAACAATCTACTTTAACTTAATAGATTTATTGGTGATTTATCATATTTTTAGATTGCTATTTCATAAACTTTTGACCAATAATAAAGTATGATGCTATTTTGTATATAAAATTTGAAAATCATCAAAAACTTTAATAGAGACGCATATATTCTCCCCCAAATATTAAAACCGTAAAATAGGGGTCGTAGAAACGCACCCTTGAAGCGTGAGTTCGATTTGTCTCCAGTTGGTTCATTCGTGTGAATTTTCGCGTGAGAAACTGCATCTTGACATCTTTTTGAACTAAAACAAGCCCATGACTATTTTGTAATATTTTGAATTAAAGGGATTTGTTTTGAAATATTTTATATTCAAAAAGGGTTGTTTTTAAATTATTTAACACATGGATTTTTTTTGTGATAAATTATATCTAAAAGGGACCATTTTTGTAATGCCCAACTCAAATGGGACCTGGTTTGTAAAGATTTCTATCAAGGGCTCCTTTTAATTTAAAACTACATTTGAAGGGACTATTTTTTTCAATTAAAATGTTACAGTAGAAACAGGGGGGTATCGTCGTCTTCAATAGATCCGGTGAGAAGGAACATTTGTCGAATGGGAAGCAATTAACGAGACTCCGATGGCGGTTGAGAAATCACGAGAGGGGTGCCGGCAGAAGGTTGTCGCTGGCATCTTTTTTCTTTTCTTTCATTCTCGATCGGCAACCAAAACGAATGGGAAAGGGAAAAGAAAAAGGAACTCGAACGGAAGCAGTAGAAGAGCAAAGGTATCGAGGCGGGTGGCCACTCCTCTCCGGGGATCCTCTCTTGTGATTCTTCTCTCGTTGCTGGCAGCAACAACTCGGAAAGGAATCAGAGTAGCAGCAACAACGATAGGGTTAGAGTGTTTGGGGTTGTGCTTCTTCGACTGGAGGAGGGTTGTGTAGGTGGTGAACGTCGATATAACTCGTCGAGGGGGCTGCAACTCTACTTGATCTCGCCGGAATCAGCCATACAAGGGTGTGTTTGTTTGTTTGAAGCTCGACAGGGGGTTTTTTGTTGGTGCTTTTCGAAAATCGTTGGGGTGTTAGGCTGAGATCGATGAGTAGAAAAGGGAGAGGAGGAGGGTTGGGACAAAGGCGACAGCCTCTTGGCTCACCGAAAAACCCACCTCCGGTGGATGCTTCTTCAACCGAGAAATCTGAGAGAGAACTAGAGAGAAATACTTTACCATTATTGCCAAGTATCTTAGATATATCTTATTGTACCCCTAAAATCATATTTTTGTGGATTTTGGGGATTTACATTATATTGTATACATGTGTTGTGACTTTTATGATTTCATCCTTATTCTCGATTCTCGTGTATGCGTATCGTTTCATGGAATTTTTCATAAAGTTTCTGCTCAAAGTCCCGGTCGTTGTGACTCCGAAAAGCAGACATTATTCAATTCTGATATAACCAACCAGGGGTGTTCAAAAATATCCGTATCTGAAATTTCGAATCCGAATTTTCGGATAACCGAAATTTCGGATATCCGATTTTTCGGAATCATAATTGGATAGTTTTTTTCAGATTTTTCGGATAATTCGGATATCCGATATCCGAAAATTTTGATTTTAGTTTATACATTATATGTTATTTTAATCACATATGTCTTATAATATGAATGTTAGTAACTAAAACATATTCATAATACCCTTAATTAAATACATATATTACTTCATATGCCTTTTTAATTTAAAAATATGTTTTTCTAATATAAAAACTTTCAAATTTGAACAAAATTACAAATTTTCGGATATCCGTTTTGGTATCCGAATCCGTATCCAAAATTCCGGATATTCGAAATTTTGGATATCCGAAATTTCGGATACGGAATCGGATACCAAAAATCAACTATCCGGAATTTCGGATATCCGAAATTCGGATATCCGAATTTTCGGATATCCGGTTATGAACACCCCTGTAACCAACTCCGGGAATAAACGTTTAAAATTTTGCGAGTAATTGATTTTCATTCGGCAGATTTTACGAATCTGATTTTGATCGAGATTTAAAATGTGATAAAAATAAAATAAAATAATAAACTATAGTTTGAGTTCAAAAACAATTTACGAGGCTCGTAGCTATTTAAAATGAAGCAGTTCACAATTCGTCTCAGGAAAATCAGATAAATATTGATTTTTATAATTTTAAAGAGGCGTAACTTTCTTATACGATCTCCGTTTTGGACTCTCTTTATATCTACGGAATCAGGAGAACGTAATCTATTCAAATTTCTTATCCATAACTCTCAAATATACTTAATAAAAAATTATTTGTAACGTCACAAATAGATTTTTTTTTGGTAATTTTTGATTCGATCCTCAACTCTAAATGGTTTAAGCAGTTTGAGACGTTCTGAAAATAATTATGAATATAATATCTTTGATATACCTTATAAACGTAAAATCACACACGATTGGTCCTTAATACATAATGGTTTGTGGTGGTTTGACCGTCGAACTCTGACCAATTTTTACCAATTGTTATATATATATATATATATATATATATATATATATATATATATAGGTTTAGGTTCTATGGAAAACAAAAAAAAACCCTAAAAATAAAAAAAAATGCATAAAAAAATACTTAGAGATCACAAAACTTTTTTTTTAATTTTTTTTTATAAAAAATTGCAGTTTTTTCTTAAAATTCGCTGAAAAAAAATAAAAAATCAATTTTTTTTTTATAAATTTTTTTTTCAAATTTTTTTTTCAGTGAATTTGTATAGAAAGCTGCGATTTTTTATAAAAAAAATTCAAAAAAAAGTTTTGTGATCTCTAAATATTTTTTTATGCATTTTTATGATTTTTAGGGTTTTTTGTTTTTCAAATAACCCTTCCCTATATATATATATATATATATATATATATATATATATATATATATATATACTAGGTTACAACCCGTGGAAACCACGGGTAAAAAAATTTATAAAATTTTATTAAAAATAATAACATACCTAAACACAAGACAATAAATTACAAATTAAAATGATCAACACATTGTGTTTGATGCAAGAAATAAGAATATATTATTTATTTATTCTTTTATAATAACATCCAAGATTTATCTCTTACTATTACAATAATATACTTTAAAAATATTGTAATGTTTCCATAAATCAAAAAACAATACATTACATTGTGATCGATGCATTTTATTATTTTTCATTTGCATAACATATTGTTATGTGCTTAATAAATATGATAAATATTATATGACACATTGTTTTTAGAGACGGATTTAAGAAGAGGGTTTGGGGACACATGCCCCCACTGGTTTAATTTTTTTACATTAATATATGTATCCCCCAAATAAATTAGATTTTTTTTTTGGTTTGTGATTGTTGTTCATTTCCATCAGAATTTGAGATATAATCACTATGTTTTAGATTACAATTTACTGAAGGCAAACTACTTATTTTTTACTGTCATATATGTTTTCATTATGAAAACATAAACTATGGAATTTGTCAATCAACTTGTGTCGTGAGTAAAATATGAAATTGATGAACTAAAATGATTAATATGTGATTATGTTTAGGTTTGTAAATTGTTGTCTGGTGATATTTTAATGCATGATCCATAAATTATTTGACTGTATAAACATTCTAAAAGTTGTTGAAGGATATTCTAAAAGTTGTTGAAGGATCTGGTTTAAGTACTAATATGTATAGAATAGGTGGATATCAAATAGACATTTCACATAAATTTAGTATACAAACACACACTAAATTTTGTAAAAAAGATGTTTTACTTTATATACAAAGTTACAAACTCATATTAAACTTTGTCTCTTCCCCCTTATCAAACCGTTGTCTCTGCCCTACACAAACTTAGAATTCACTCATATCAAAATGAAGAAAATAAAGTGAGTCTGGAATTTAATAGAAGTTATTTAAAGTTGTTGAGTTTATACACCTGTTTTAGACATATTGGGTTTGTCGCTGCTTAATTTTTTCATTATCTGACCATTTTACCATTAGGTCCGCTTCCTACCTACTGAGTTGCTCTAAATGGAAATTGACTTTTGGTATGAAAAATGTATATTTGCCATCTCGATAAATCTATTTACACTAAAACTTCATCAAAGACTTTTTTTTTATCAAAACTTGGTGAGTCAAACAAACACATAGTAACACATAGTCAAACAAACACATAATACTACATAGAACGCATACACAAGATCACATACACACAATCAAAAGTCTCAAACAATCAGTCAAACAAACATATAGTAACACATAGAAAAGTGAAATCTAAAATCTGAGGTCTTTTTTCATCTTTTGCCTTGAAGGTTAACTTATTTCATGTAGACTTTAAGTTGACATTACAATATTTACAGGAGAGAGAGGTTACAAACTGTTACAGTAGCTAAGTTGTTTAACTTTTCAAAAGAAGTTTCACTATGTGAGCTCCAAACTATAGAAACTTGTACTTTGCTTGTAAATTTACAAATAATTATTTCAATTTTAACTTCGGTGATATTTTTAAATAGTCCATAACATATCTCAAATAATTAGTATGTCCATCTTTATCATAAGGATTGATCTTCATATCATCTGCCAATCATAGTAATCACCGACCACACATATTTCAATTTTTGAATCAAGAATCAAAAATCGTATGTTTATACCAAATAGAATGAAATTGGGATGTAAAATCATTGTAGTTGACAAAAAAATGCAAACAAAAATTATTTGAAGTTGTTGCTGAAATACGATTATACGAACCTGCCAAGCATCGATTTCCTATTAGAAATCTTGAAGCCATTGATCAACTTGAGAGAGAACGACGGTGGAGTTACCTACCGGCTTTGCGCAATCAATTACAGGTAAAAGGTAAAGGGGAATTGATGTTTCCATTAGAGATTTGACAATTTTAAATTTTGAATGAATATCTCATTTCCAAAATCAAGAAGCGAAATCGAAGGAGACGTGATTTTTCGGGGAATAAAGCGATCAAAATTTTGGGGATATTTTGTAAGGGCAGAATCGGTAATTTACTTTGAAAATTTATGAATTGAAGAGATGTCACGTGGCAAAAATGGATTATTTTATTAGAGTAGGATATATATATATATATATATATATATATATATATATATATATATATATATATATATATATACATACTAGTGGTGCACCCATCCAACTCATGTATGGTATGTCTACTAAAATATTTGTATAAACTACCTGAAGATAGAAAAATTGATTCTTTATATAGCTATATTAATGATTTTGGTATATGTGAGGAGCAAACTAATTTGTGAGGCTTGCCATAATCATAGAATTATGCAGTATTCACGACTATGCATACAAATTGTAAATGTTTTAAGTAATAATCTACATCATTTCAATCAAGAAAAGAGAGAAAGAAATCAAAGTCATTTTTCCAATTCCCAATTACAAAATGAAAATACAAGAACTTATTATAATATATAGACAACTTTATATTTTGTTTGCAAATATTTCCAAAGCGTATTATATAAGGAGGCGAAGTACAAAAATATTAATCAATACAAAACCAACAAAAATTTTGATTTATTATGACAAAAACAACTCTTTGTTCATTATTATTCCCTGATTGCATAAGAAATCTTTATGAGAGGAAGGCAGCAAATTAGTGGAATAACATTAGGGATAGAATTAACAGGGGATCCAAATTTATTTAAGATTAGGAAATTGCTCTGTTATAACATCAAAAAAACCTTAGATAAATTTCTTCTAAACAGGAGATGAAAAGCTATTAACATGGCTTTTGCAACATATTTGGGGACATTAGGCCTACTTTTTATACCACTGGCTATAACTATGTCGTTCTGACCCAACTGGATGCTTTATGTTGCCAACATAGTTCCTGCAATACCAAGAAAAATATGTTACATGAGCCATGGATTTCTTAAGTTATGATCTTTAGAAAAAAAAATATTCAAATTAAACATCATATGTTATATTGAAAAATTCAATAATTCCCATGGTACCCAACCCGATTAAGTAATATGTAGATCGAGAGGTCAAGTCTCATAAGATATAAGGGTTAGGTGCATACCAAAACAAGAACCTATTAACCTAGCCGAATTATATTGCCAACAGTTGTTGGCGAGAGCTTAATGGGATAAGACTTATCCTAATTAATAAGATTTGTTGTATAAGTTATCAGATCCTAGTTTATCGGTGTAACCTGTATCTTAGGAAGTTTGTTGATATTATTTGTGTATATAACCATGTACCAGTCGATTAATAAAATACACTTGGAAATCATTCCACAAAATCTCTTCTCTTGCTCTCTGAGTAACATGGTATCAGAGCAATAAAAACCTCGAATTCCTGATCTTCTTAATCGTTGAATCAGTGAACGAATTCCACGAAGTAGCCAAACCCTACGAAGTATTCGAATTACCATGGGAAACGAAGGCGACACCCCTGGATCATCCTCATCGGTGATTGTGCAAAACGTTCAAGATGCCCCATTTCCAACAGGGGTTATTCTCGATGATACCAATTACCCGTTGTGGTCTCAACTCATGGAGATGCGCATCGGAGCTCGTAACAAATCAGGGTTCATCACTGGTACCTCAGTGAAACCCTCTGTGAATGAAAAATCGATTGAAGCATGGGTCACTGATAACAACCGGGTCAAGAGCTGGCTCATTGATTCTATGAATCCTAACCTAATGCGCAGATTCATCCGCCTACCAACTGCAGCAGGAATTTGGGAAGCAGCGAAAAAGACATTCTATGATGGGTCGGATGAAACCCAATTGTTCGAATTGAACCGAAGATCCTTCAATACTCGCCAGAATGGGAGATCGCTACCTGCGTACTACAATGAATTGGTAAGTATCTTTCAGGAAATTGATGCTAGATCAATATCAGAGGGGGAGACCGTCGAGTCAACAGTAGCCTCAAACAAAACTCAATCAAGGTTTCGTGTCCACATATTTCTGGCAGGCCTTGATCACGAATTCAACCAAGCACGAAGTGAAATTCTCAGAAAAGACCCACCACTTACCCTTGAATCTTCATACGCCTATATCAGAAAGGATCATAACTAGCGTCAGTCCATGGAAGATCCCAAAATTGAGGCAGATAGCATGGTCCACTTTACTTCTCGAAATAGGCCTCTGAATCCCAAAGTGAAGACCAACAAGAGCAACTCTCTTACCTGCACTCATTGTGGGGAAGATGGACATTCAAAGTCAAAGTGTTATGAGCTTATTGGATACCCCGAATGGTGGGATTTCTCAAAGAAACCCAGGAAGCGAATAGTTCAAGCTGCAACAATCAAGACTCCTCAAAGTGAAGAATCAACTACTCCAGTTGCAGCCCATACTACTACTGATCCGGGTATGTCACTAAATAATCAAAGCAAACTCTCAAAACAATGGGTAATTGATACAGGGGCACCGGATCATATGACAAATGATCCTTCAAAATTAATCAAAAAACCGAACCCTCACAAACGAATGTTAAAACTGCAAATGGAGAAATGGCACCTGTAGTGAGTGAAGGAACTGTAAAAGTAACAAAGTCTATGGATCTTGATAGTGTCCTTGTAGTTCCTTCATTATCTTCGAATTTATTATCTGTCAGCCAGATCACAGAAGCACTAAACTGTTATGTTATCTTTTGGAAACATGAATGTGTCTTTCAGGATATGGTAACTCATCATACTCTTGGCTATGGTACTAGGCGGGGAAGATTGTACTACCTGGACGAGAATCACCAAAGCCAGGCGTATCATACAGCAGTAATGGAAGTGAATAAGTCCTTAGCAATGTTATGGCATCGTAGGCTAGGACATTTGTCTTTTAATTACCTTAGAAAGCTTAAACCTAGTTTGTTTTCAAATGTATTGGATAATGATTTGAAGTGTGGTGTTTGTGAGTTAGCAAAGAACACGAAAATCTCATATGCTTCTACTGATAATAAAACTTCAATTCCTTTTATGAAGATTCACTCTAATGTATGGGGCCCCGCCCCCATACCCACTCCTGATGGATCAAAATACTTCGTAACATTCATTGATGAAAGTACACGAATGACATGGGTGTCACTCCTTAAGCATAAAAGAGAAGTATTTCAGGCGTTTACAGAACTATATAACACCATTAAAACAGTGTACAGAAGGGAAATTCAAGTGCTCCAATCTGATAATGGAGGGGAGTACATAAATTATACCATGAAAAACTTCTGTAAACAGAATTTGATTCACCACCAAACGTCGTGTGCAAGGTCTCCCCAGCAAAACGGATTGGCAGAGAGGAAAAATCGACAACTTCTTGAAGTTGTTCGAGCCTCTCTATTTGATATGGAAGTACCCAGGAAATTCTGGGGTGAAGCACTACGATCAGCTGCCTATCTCTTGAATCGAACACCATCAAAATTGCTAGGCTTTCAAACACCGCTACAGAAGCTACGAGAACTCACTGAAATATCACAAACTGATGACCTTGAACCACGCATTTTTGGCTGCACTGCATATGTATATCAGAATTTGGGAAAGTTGGAACCAAGGTCTGTGAAATGCATGTTTCTTGGATATGCAAATGCAAAGAAAGGGTATCGGTGTTTGGATACAGTTGAAAATAAGGTCCATGTTACAAGGGATGTTTCATTTCATGAAACTGTTCCTTACTTTGGTCATGGGTGTTCTCTTCAGGGGGAAAAGAACGCAGAAGTAGAAACCCACGACTTTTATGAAGAAATTGCAAGCTTTCAGTTAGAGAATGAAGAAGATGATACAGAGTGTGTAAATTCAAGTCAAGACACGCCTAGTACCGATGTCCAGCCAGAGTCTAGCATGAATGAAGAACCTGAATCTAGCCGGAATGTTGAACAACACGTACCAGATACTAACACACCAGATGTCGTTCTTGACACTGGTTCTTTGAGTGATTTTATGCAGATGATGAAGAATTGGAGGACACAATACATGGAACCAATGTGGAGGAAATAATCGAAAGACGGTATCCAGAGAGAACTAACCGAGGCCAACCAAAGAAGCAATATGTACCTGATATTAAAGCGAGGTCTAAGTATCCCATTGGGAATTTTGTATCACATCATCGTTTGTCAGAGTCACACGCACTACGAGTGGAGAAACTGTCCAACATTGTGATCCCAAGATATGTACACGAAGCATTAGAAGATGAGAAATGGAAAAGGGCAATGAATGAGGAGATGGAGGCACTACAAAAGAACGAGACTTGGGAGTTAGTATGTCTTCCGAAGGGAAAGAAGACGGTGGGATGCCGGTGGATTTACAACATAAAATTGGATAAGAAAGGGAATGTAGACAGATACAAGGCTCGCTTGGTTGCAAAGGGGTACACACAAAAATACGGCATTGACTATGGTGATACTTTTGCCCCAGTAGCAAAGATGAACACAATTAGGGTGTTGATTTCCATTGCTGCAAACAGAGACTGGCCGTTAAGACAATTTGATGTAAAAAACGCGTTTTTGAATGGTTACTTGGAAGAAGAGGTGTATATGGACCCCCCACCGGGGACAAACAGTAAAGGGAAAGTATGTAGACTGAAAAGGGCCCTATATGGATTAAAACAATCTCCCAGAGCATGGTTTGGGAGATTCTCGACCTTCATGAAGAAAACAGGATACCGACAAAGTGATGCTGATCACACTCTCTTTGTTAAAGTAAGAGGAGGAAAGGTAACTGCACTAATCGTGTATGTAGATGATATGGTCATAACTGGGGATGATAGTGAAGAAATCGACAAGTTAAAGAAGGTCCTTGCAGCAGAATTCGAACTGAAAGACTTAGGTCACCTCAAATATTTCTTAGGCATAGAAGTATCCAGGTCTAAAGCCGGTATAAACTTATGCCAATGGAAGTACATATTAGACCTCCTTGCTGAAACAGGAATGCTCGACTGTAAACCAGTGAACACTCCTATTGAAACTAATCATAACTTGCAAATTGATGAAGGTCAAGTACCAACGAATAAGGGAAGGTACCAGAAACTGGTAGGAAAACTGATCTATCTAGCTCACACACGACCCGGTATTGCATATGCAGTCAGTGTGGTTAGCCGTTTCATGCACGCACCTGGAGAACAACACATGAGTGCTGTTAATCGAATCTTAAGGTACCTGAAATCATCTCCTGGAAAAGGCTTGTTCTTTGGACAAAATGTGAAAACTGATGAAGAATTAGAAGTAAGCGGGTACTCAGATGCTGATTGGGGAGGTGATAGAATGGATGGGAAGTCCACTTCTGGTTACTTTACGTTTGTAGGGGGCAATTTGGTAACTTGGCGGAGTAAAAAGCAAAAAGTGGTCTCACGATCAAGTGCTGAAGCGGAGTTTCGTGGAATGGTACATGGGATATGTGAACTTTTGTGGATAAGGAGAATTTTACTTGATTTGGGAATTGTCTTGAAGGCACCTATATAATTGTATTGTGATAATGAATCAGCAGTAAAAATAGCCAACAATCCGGTTCAGCATGATCGAACCAAGCATGTTGAAATCGACCGACACTTCATTAAGGATCACCTAGAAAAGGGAAATGTGAAACTGCCTCATGTAGCATCAAGTGAACAGCTAGCTGACATGCTGACTAAAGCTGTGTGTAGAAGGATTTTCGAAAGCTCTCTAAGCAAGCTGGGAATGGTAGATATCCATTCTCCACCTTGAGGGGGAGTGTTGGCGAGAGCTTAATGGGATAAGACTTATCCTAATTAATAAGATTTGTTGTATAAGTTATCAGATCCTAGTTTATCGTTGTAACCTGTATCTTAGGAAGTTTGTTGATATTATTTGTGTATATAACCATGTACCAGTCGATTAATAAAATACACTTGGAAATCATTCCACAAAATCTCTTCTCTTGCTCTCTGAGTAACAACAGTTTCTCACGAATGTTTGACATCAATATCTGATTGAATCTCTAAATACGCGGTCCATAGAAAACTGGGATAAACTAGGATTACTGACACGTCACTACGGTTTATAGAAAACTGGGATAATTGACACATAACCGATAAACAATCTTTGATTAGTCATTTGTACATTATCTTCCATGATACACGCAAAAATGGTTATGTTAATGTCAATTGCATAAATTTTTTCAAGAGTTGATAGTTAAAGAAAGCAACAACTTCTCATAGCTTTGTTGGAAAAGATACATAAAAATAATAAACATTTCAATTGTTTTACTGTCGGTTAGTGGCTCATGAATAACAACCCTTCCATCTATTTCATACCTATAACACGTGGCACAGGAACATGAGTTCACCCTTGAGTCATGACCATCCAATAGGAGTCCCTACAAACTGAATAAAATCCATAGTCAAAGGTCAAATGCATGATAGCAACATACTTTTTGGATTAGTTTATTAAAGCATTCTACATTAATTTCTTCTTGTTACTGTTGTTACAACACGTTGTAATTTTAAAAATAATGCATATGTCATTGAAATTCATAGCAATAATCACTGTTATACTTGGGTAGATTTTTTAAATTATAATGTCTTCACAAAAAAAAAATGAAAGTACAAAATTGTTAGTGGTAGATTTAAAAAAAACAATGCCTTAATGAAAATTTTGTAGTGCAATTAGATCATCATGCAACAACAATTTCAGTAAATTCAATTGTACTTTTAAGTAAATAAGGCATGATTCCACCCCAAGGTTTGAATGGGAATGGTGAACTCACATGATTAGGACAACACACATATGTTGTCCTACCAAGTGTACAAATGCTCATAATCTAATAACATCTATAATTTTGTTAAATATATGTTTCATTTAAACCTACATCAAATAACAAGTCACTCGGCAAATACTATTGCCCTGTGATTATTGCTTCCACTCTATGGAAGTATTATTTATTTGACTTTCTTATTAGATATTCCTAGTTAATTATGCTTCTCGTATCCAAATCCATATAATTGGTATCTATGTTTACTTAAACTAAAGTTCCCTCAATATCTCAAATCCCACATTCTAAATTCAGTTATGTAAGAAAATATTCAAAATAAATAAACTTTTACAGAAAAAAAGAGATTCACAACTAGCTAGATTCGGTGTGAATTTACCTTTCAACAAGGCTAGTGAATTACACACCCACCGTGCAATTTTCTCAACATACCTATATGTAAAACATCGGAAGCTTCTCTGTTGAACCTGAAGCAATTCCTACAAAATAGAGGATTAATTAACAAACATATCATAATATGAAATCAATGAATTAAGATTTGCAATACAAGAAGTGGAGCTCGAAAACATTCTCCACCAATCTGCTTATTGGACTTATAATCTTCCATCTTGGCCTTGCCAATACCATTTTCTAGTTCTATTTAGACATTTTCTTCGAATCCTAAACTTTGTGCCAAAAAAGACTGAATTTTCAGAACAAAAATGTCAAATAAGTAATCAAATTAGCTAAAAATAAACAATAATAAGTGGTTTTTACTTTAGATTACCTGCAAAATGTTAGGAATCGGACCGGGTACACGCAGCGGAAACACACTATCACACACTCACAAACGAAACGAGAAAATAAAGCAAGAAGAACACAAGAATATTACGTGGTTCGGATTCGGTACAAATCCTACATCCACGGGCCGCAACTAGAGATTTTATTATTGCTAGAAGATTACAGTACAAGTTGGTACATCTACAAATGAATGATGAATGTTCTATTTATAGGCAAAGAGCCGATGCTTAAGGAAATAAAGAATGGATGCATTCCTTTGCTTTTCCTCCAAATGAGGTGTTCCACATTCCTTTGTCTGCCACTTGCTTTTCCCTTTTTATTGCTTTGTGAGTTGGAAAAGACACCAACTACCCAACAATCTCCCACTTGGGGCTTTGAACAACTCAGGCTTTTTCTACCATCCAACTCTAGCAACATTCCTCAGTCACTTCAGTAATCTCTAAACCAGACAAGTCTTCCAAGCTTCCTGTTCCCAAGAACAAGCTAAACTTAGTCTCATTTCTCTAGTTGCAGCCGCCCCTCATCATCAAGTACAAGAAGGGCCAGTTGAAGCTCCCACTAGCTCCAACTCAGCCGTGGCTAATCCCGCCACCGACTCATCCTCTGTCTCAACCAGTTTGGACACTCCACCGGATCCAGAGATACACCGAGGACCACTAACACTCTCCAAACTTAGCAAACTTCCAACATGAGATAATTTTTCAGTCTTAGTCTTCAAAACCCAACGGCTCTTTGTAACTGTACCCGGAACACGCCCCGTGCTCCCACTGTCACAGAATCTCCTGACTGGTTTAGACTTTCCGACTCGTTCAGCTAACATCCCATTGGCTCCAGAATTCATGTTTGCAAAATGAACTCTCTTAGCCGTAGATTTAGCGAACCAGATTTTGTCTTGCGTAACAGGGACGGTCATACTTCCCTCAGCAGGTACCTCAACCATATACAATGACCCACACTTTATACCATGAGCAATCACCGAATTACCATTGACCACCCTCCATTTACCACCACCAAACCTTACTTCCAGTCCTTGTTTATCCAGCTGACCAACAGAAATCAATTTCTTTTTCAGCTCCGGAATCACCCTGACATTCTTCAGGTTCCATGTAGTTCCCAATGAAGTAACCAGATCAATATCTCCTATGCCCGTTACTTGAAGCATCTCGTCATTTACCAACCGTACCTTCCCAAAATCTCCTTCTTTTAGATTCACCATCGTTTCCCCGTTGTCCATGGCGTGAAACGAAGCCCCTGAATCCATGACCCAAGAGTCTACAGAACTTTCCATACTGAGTAACAATGCATCATCCCCAGAAAAATTCTCAGCATCAGCAATGTTCAATTCTTTCTTTGGACATTGACTCTTAACATGTCCCACTTCTTGACAGTTCCAGCATTTCACATTCTTCAAAGTTCTAGAAGAACTTTTTCCCCGACTCCCACTGCTCCCACTATTCCTGCTATTCCCTCTACCTCTTCCGACATTTAATAAATCAGAAGAGGAAGATCCACCTTGATTCTTGCGTCTGATATCCTCGCCTAGAACCAAATCTCTAACCCCTTCAAAAGTCATACCACTGGTCCCCACGGAACTCGTAACAGCAGTAACTGTTCCGGACCAGCTATCAGGTAGAGAAGCTAGTAGCAGCGAAGCTTGAGTCTCATTATCAAATTTAATTCCCACAGATGATAATCTGGACAGAATTGAATTTAGATTGTTAATGTGAACCGTAACTGAGCCTTCCTCATTCATCCTTGTAGTGAACAGCTCCTTCATCAAGAACACCTTGTTAGCCGCCGATGGTTTCTCATACATATTTGACAGAGCCTCCATCATACCACGCGCCGTGGTTTCATTCATGATGTTGAAAGCAACGCTCTTCGTCAATGACAATGTAATAACCGCCTTGGCTTTCTTGTCCTTTGAGTTCCACGCATCTTCAGCAGCTTTTTCCATTTTCTCCGGTTTGTCTCCGAGTACCACGTCCAAGTCTTTCTGACATAGCAATGCTTCTAATTGCATTTTCCACCAGCTAAAATCAGAACCATTGAACCTTTCGATTATAACCTTGTCTTCAGCCATTACGGCAAACAAAAAAATAAGGTACACTCGTGTGTGACAGAAAAACGATCGTACCCTCCAAAACCTCGCTAACCAGGCTCTGATACCAGTTGTTAGGAATCGGACCAGGTACACGCAGCGGAAACACACTATCACACACTCACAAACGAAACGAGAAAATAAAGCAAGAAGAACACAAGAATATTACGTGGTTCGGATTCGGTACAAATCCTACATCCACGGGCCGCAACTAGAGATTTTATTATTGCTAGAAGATTACAGTACAAGTTGGTACATCTACAAATGAATGATGAATGTTCTATTTATAGGCAAAGAGCCGATGCTTAAGGAAATAAAGAATGGATGCATTCCTTTGCTTTTCCTCCAAATGAGGTGTTCCACATTCCTTTGTCTGCCACTTGCTTTTCCCTTTTTATTGCTTTGTGAGTTGGAAAAGACACCAACTACCCAACAATCTCCCACTTGGGGCTTTGAACAACTCAGGCTTTTTCTACCATCCAACTCTAGCAACATTCCTCAGTCACTTCAGTAATCTCTAAACCAGACAAGTCTTCCAAGCTTCCTGTTCCCAAGAACAAGCTAAACTTAGTCTCATTTCTCCAGTTGAAGCGGTGGCTAATCCCGCCACCGACTCATCCTCTGTCTCAACCAGTTTGGACACTCCACCGGATCCAGAGATACACCGAGGACCACTAACACTCTCCAAACTTAGCAAACTTCCAACATGAGATAATTTTTCAGTCTTAGTCTTCAAAACCCAACGGCTCTTTGTAACTGTACCCGGAACACGCCCCGTGCTCCCACTGTCACAGAATCTCCTGACTGGTTTAGACTTTCCGACTCGTTCAGCTAACATCCCATTGGCTCCAGAATTCATGTTTGCAAAATGAACTCTCTTAGCCGTAGATTTAGCGAACCAGATTTTGTCTTGCTTAACAGGGACGGTCATACTTCCCTCAGCAGGTACCTCAACCATATACAATGACCCACACTTTATACCATGAGCAATCACCGAATTACCATTGACCACCCTCCATTTACCACCACCAAACCTTACTTCCAGTCCTTGTTTATCCAGCTGACCAACAGAAATCAATTTCTTTTTCAGCTCCGGAATCACCCTGACATTCTTCAGGTTCCATGTAGTTCCCAATGAAGTAACCAGATCAATATCTCCTATGCCCGTTACTTGAAGCATCTCGTCATTTACCAACCGTACCTTCCCAAAATCTCCTTCTTTTAGATTCACCATCGTTTCCCCGTTGTCCATGGCGTGAAACGAAGCCCCTGAATCCATGACCCAAGAGTCTACAGAACTTTCCATACTGAGTAACAATGCATCATCCCCAGAAAAATTCTCAGCATCAGCAATGTTCAATTCTTTCTTTGGACATTGACTCTTAACATGTCCCACTTCTTGACAGTTCCAGCATTTCACATTCTTCAAAGTTCTAGAAGAACTTTTTCCCCGACTCCCACTGCTCCCACTATTCCTGCTATTCCCTCTACCTCTTCCGACATTTAATAAATCAGAAGAGGAAGATCCACCTTGATTCTTGCGTCTGATATCCTCGCCTAGAACCAAATCTCTAACCCCTTCAAAAGTCATACCACTGGTCCCCACGGAACTCGTAACAGCAGTAACTGTTCCGGACCAGCTATCAGGTAGAGAAGCTAGTAGCAGCGAAGCTTGAGTCTCATTATCAAATTTAATTCCCACAGATGATAATCTGGACAGAATTGAATTTAGATTGTTAATGTGAACCGTAACTGAGCCTTCCTCATTCATCCTTGTAGTGAACAGCTCCTTCATCAAGAACACCTTGTTAGCCGCCGATGGTTTCTCATACATATTTGACAGAGCCTCCATCATACCACGCGCCGTGGTTTCATTCATGATGTTGAAAGCAACGCTCTTCGTCAACGACAATGTAATAACCGCCTTGGCTTTCTTGTCCTTTGAGTTCCACGCATCTTCAGCAGCTTTTTCCATTTTCTCCGGTTTGTCTCCGAGTACCACGTCCAAGTCTTTCTGACATAGCAATGCTTCTAATTGCATTTTCCACCAGCTAAAATCAGAACCATTGAACCTTTCGATTATAACCTTGTCTTCAGCCATTACGGCAAACAAAAAAAATAAGGTACACTCGTGTGTGACAGAAAAACGATCGTACCCTCCAAAACCTCGCTAACCAGGCTCTGATACCAGTTGTTAGGAATCGGACCAGGTACACGCAGCGGAAACACACTATCACACACTCACAAACGAAACGAGAAAATAAAGCAAGAAGAACACAAGAATATTACGTGGTTCGGATTCGGTACAAATCCTACATCCACGGGCCGCAACTAGAGATTTTATTATTGCTAGAAGATTACAGTACAAGTTGGTACATCTACAAATGAATGATGAATGTTCTATTTATAGGCAAAGAGCCGATGCTTAAGGAAATAAAGAATGGATGCATTCCTTTGCTTTTCCTCCAAATGAGGTGTTCCACATTCCTTTGTCTGCCACTTGCTTTTCCCTTTTTATTGCTTTGTGAGTTGGAAAAGACACCAACTACCCAACAATCTCCCACTTGGGGCTTTGAACAACTCAGGCTTTTTCTACCATCCAACTCTAGCAACATTCCTCAGTCACTTCAGTAATCTCTAAACCAGACAAGTCTTCCAAGCTTCATGTTCCCAAGAACAAGCTAAACTTAGTCTCATTTCTCTAGTTGCAGCCGCCCCTCATCATCAAGTACAAGAAGGGCCAGTTGAAGCTCCCACTAGCTCCAACTCAGCCGTGGCTAATCCCGCCACCGACTCATCCTCTGTCTCAACCAGTTTGGACACTCCACCGGATCCAGAGATACACCGAGGACCACTAACACTCTCCAAACTTAGCAAACTTCCAACAGGAGATAATTTTTCAGTCTTAGTCTTCAAAACCCAACGGCTCTTTGTAACTGTACCCGGAACACGCCCCGTGCTCCCACTGTCACAGAATCTCCTGACTGGTTTAGACTTTCCGACTCGTTCAGCTAACATCCCATTGGCTCCAGAATTCATGTTTGCAAAATGAACTCTCTTAGCCGTAGATTTAGCGAACCAGATTTTGTCTTGCTTAACAGGGACGGTCATACTTCCCTCAGCAGGTACCTCAACCATATACAATGACCCACACTTTATACCATGAGCAATCACCGAATTACCATTGACCACCCTCCATTTACCACCACCAAACCTTACTTCCAGTCCTTGTTTATCCAGCTGACCAACAGAAATCAATTTCTTTTTCAGCTCCGGAATCACCCTGACATTCTTCAGGTTCCATGTAGTTCCCAATGAAGTAACCAGATCAATATCTCCTATGCCCGTTACTTGAAGCATCTCGTCATTTACCAACCGTACCTTCCCAAAATCTCCTTCTTTTAGATTCACCATCGTTTCCCCGTTGTCCATGGCGTGAAACGAAGCCCCTGAATCCATGACCCAAGAGTCTACAGAACTTTCCATACTGAGTAACAATGCATCATCCCCAGAAAAATTCTCAGCATCAGCAATGTTCAATTCTTTCTTTGGACATTGACTCTTAACATGTCCCACTTCTTGACAGTTCCAGCATTTCACATTCTTCAAAGTTCTAGAAGAACTTTTTCCCCGACTCCCACTGCTCCCACTATTCCTGCTATTCCCTCTACCTCTTCCGACATTTAATAAATCAGAAGAGGAAGATCCACCTTGATTCTTGCGTCTGATATCCTCGCCTAGAACCAAATCTCTAACCCCTTCAAAAGTCATACCACTGGTCCCCACGGAACTCGTAACAGCAGTAACTGTTCCGGACCAGCTATCAGGTAGAGAAGCTAGTAGCAGCGAAGCTTGAGTCTCATTATCAAATTTAATTCCCACAGATGATAATCTGGACAGAATTGAATTTAGATTGTTAATGTGAACCGTAACTGAGCCTTCCTCATTCATCCTTGTAGTGAACAGCTCCTTCATCAAGAACACCTTGTTAGCCGCCGATGGTTTCTCATACATATTTGACAGAGCCTCCATCATACCACGCGCCGTGGTTTCATTCATGATGTTGAAAGCAACGCTCTTCGTCAACGACGATGTAATAACCGCCTTGGCTTTCTTGTCCTTTGAGTTCCACGCATCTTCAGCAGCTTTTTCCATTTTCTCCGGTTTGTCTCCGAGTACCACGTCCAAGTCTTTCTGACATAGCAATGCTTCTAATTGCATTTTCCACCAGCTAAAATCAGAACCATTGAACCTTTCGATTATAACCTTGTCTTCAGCCATTACGGCAAACAAAAAAAATAAGGTACACTCGTGTGTGACAGAAAAACGATCGTACCCTCCAAAACCTCGCTAACCAGGCTCTGATACCAGTTGTTAGGAATCGGACCAGGTACACGCAGCGGAAACACACTATCACACACTCACAAACGAAACGAGAAAATAAAGCAAGAAGAACACAAGAATATTACGTGGTTCGGATTCGGTACAAATCCTACATCCACGGGCCGCAACTAGAGATTTTATTATTGCTAGAAGATTACAGTACAAGTTGGTACATCTACAAATGAATGATGAATGTTCTATTTATAGGCAAAGAGCCGATGCTTAAGGAAATAAAGAATGGATGCATTCCTTTGCTTTTCCTCCAAATGAGGTGTTCCACATTCCTTTGTCTGCCACTTGCTTTTCCCTTTTTATTGCTTTGTGAGTTGGAAAAGACACCAACTACCCAACAATCTCCCACTTGGGGCTTTGAACAACTCAGGCTTTTTCTACCATCCAACTCTAGCAACATTCCTCAGTCACTTCAGTAATCTCTAAACCAGACAAGTCTTCCAAGCTTCCTGTTCCCAAGAACAAGCTAAACTTAGTCTCATTTCTCTAGTTGCAGCCGCCCCTCATCATCAAGTACAAGAAGGGCCAGTTGAAGCTCCCACTAGCTCCAACTCAGCCGTGGCTAATCCCGCCACCGACTCATCCTCTGTCTCAACCAGTTTGGACACTCCACCGGATCCAGAGATACACCGAGGACCACTAACACTCTCCAAACTTAGCAAACTTCCAACAGGAGATAATTTTTCAGTCTTAGTCTTCAAAACCCAACGGCTCTTTGTAACTGTACCCGGAACACGCCCCGTGCTCCCACTGTCACAGAATCTCCTGACTGGTTTAGACTTTCCGACTCGTTCAGCTAACATCCCATTGGCTCCAGAATTCATGTTTGCAAAATGAACTCTCTTAGCCGTAGATTTAGCGAACCAGATTTTGTCTTGCTTAACAGGGACGGTCATACTTCCCTCAGCAGGTACCTCAACCATATACAATGACCCACACTTTATACCATGAGCAATCACCGAATTACCATTGACCACCCTCCATTTACCACCACCAAACCTTACTTCCAGTCCTTGTTTATCCAGCTGACCAACAGAAATCAATTTCTTTTTCAGCTCCGGAATCACCCTGACATTCTTCAGGTTCCATGTAGTTCCCAATGAAGTAACCAGATCAATATCTCCTATGCCCGTTACTTGAAGCATCTCGTCATTTACCAACCGTACCTTCCCAAAATCTCCTTCTTTTAGATTCACCATCGTTTCCCCGTTGTCCATGGCGTGAAACGAAGCCCCTGAATCCATGACCCAAGAGTCTACAGAACTTTCCATACTGAGTAACAATGCATCATCCCCAGAAAAATTCTCAGCATCAGCAATGTTCAATTCTTTCTTTGGACATTGACTCTTAACATGTCCCACTTCTTGACAGTTCCAGCATTTCACATTCTTCAAAGTTCTAGAAGAACTTTTTCCCCGACTCCCACTGCTCCCACTATTCCTGCTATTCCCTCTACCTCTTCCGACATTTAATAAATCAGAAGAGGAAGATCCACCTTGATTCTTGCGTCTGATATCCTCGCCTAGAACCAAATCTCTAACCCCTTCAAAAGTCATACCACTGGTCCCCACGGAACTCGTAACAGCAGTAACTGTTCCGGACCAGCTATCAGGTAGAGAAGCTAGTAGCAGCGAAGCTTGAGTCTCATTATCAAATTTAATTCCCACAGATGATAATCTGGACAGAATTGAATTTAGATTGTTAATGTGAACCGTAACTGAGCCTTCCTCATTCATCCTTGTAGTGAACAGCTCCTTCATCAAGAACACCTTGTTAGCCGCCGATGGTTTCTCATACATATTTGACAGAGCCTCCATCATACCACGCGCCGTGGTTTCATTCATGATGTTGAAAGCAACGCTCTTCGTCAACGACGATGTAATAACCGCCTTGGCTTTCTTGTCCTTTGAGTTCCACGCATCTTCAGCAGCTTTTTCCATTTTCTCCGGTTTGTCTCCGAGTACCACGTCCAAGTCTTTCTGACATAGCAATGCTTCTAATTGCATTTTCCACCAGCTAAAATCAGAACCATTGAACCTTTCGATTATAACCTTGTCTTCAGCCATTACGGCAAACAAAAAAAATAAGGTACACTCGTGTGTGACAGAAAAACGATCGTACCCTCCAAAACCTCGCTAACCAGGCTCTGATACCAGTTGTTAGGAATCGGACCAGGTACACGCAGCGGAAACACACTATCACACACTCACAAACGAAACGAGAAAATAAAGCAAGAAGAACACAAGAATATTACGTGGTTCGGATTCGGTACAAATCCTACATCCACGGGCCGCAACTAGAGATTTTATTATTGCTAGAAGATTACAGTACAAGTTGGTACATCTACAAATGAATGATGAATGTTCTATTTATAGGCAAAGAGCCGATGCTTAAGGAAATAAAGAATGGATGCATTCCTTTGCTTTTCCTCCAAATGAGGTGTTCCACATTCCTTTGTCTGCCACTTGCTTTTCCCTTTTTATTGCTTTGTGAGTTGGAAAAGACACCAACTACCCAACACAAAAGATAATGAGAAAAAAGTCAAAATGATTGTTATAAGGGATTAAGAGATAAGAGAAAAAAAACCAACTAAATAATGTGATGCATATATAGTACTCTAACAATTGGGCCAATTTCACCCCTATACCTCTAAGATTACCACCTTTCTAATTTTCACCCAACACTTGGAGGGAAATGCCTTTAAAGAGAACCACAAAGAAGGGGGGCGAACAAATGAAGGACATGAAGCTATTTAATTTAGCTATAAACCATCACACTTTTAGTTTCTAATCTACCATTGTCTCGATTAAACTTGTGGTTAAATTAGTAGTTGGCCTAATGATGATAAGAACCATTATACCTTGCATATTTATAATTAGATGGTATGGTTATCAAATTTATGTGAGTACTACCTTGAATCTAGAGATTTTCATCCCAATATCCTAAAACCCAAATAATATTAAGATTATGTCAATTCTTATAGACATTAATTTCAAATTAATTTAATGAGTTTAAAATTAAATTCCGAGGACATCTGCAGGCAACAACCACCTTCTTCCATGAACTAAATTCCAACTGTAGACATATATTGCATACATAGCGACGGAATTAAAGCCCAATTTAACTTATCATAATCAAAGTCAAAACCACTTTTTGCCAAGCCAATTTAAGTCCAAGCAGATGTACTTTTCTTTATTCCCATACCACAATTTCATCATGTCATGCCTAAGACCACAAAAGAAAAATAGGAAGTACCTTCAAAAGTAAATTTTTTTTAATAATCATTCGCCATAGTCATTTAGTTTTCTTTTCCTTTTCGTTGGAAAAATAGGGACATCAACTTATTTCAATGGTCTAATCTTAACTTTAATCCCTTGTTTTCTCGTCATCACCAATGTTGAAGGCACTTCCTTTGAGCCTATTCCATAAACATTAAACTCAATCAACATGAAAAATTAATGACAAAAAGTAAATAAGAATGTCTATCGAGCCATGTGAAAAAGTGAATGAAAATGTATTACCTTAAGCCTGCCATTGTAGATTTCCTAGCAACCAGACCATGTCCTTGAACACGAACCATAACATATAGATTTTGAACGCTCCCTGAGAGTTCAGTTCCAAATCATTTCAATTGTAATGTATTTTTTATTTATTTTAACCAAAGATAATAAGAAATCATGCCTATAAACAATAAACGTTGGTACGTGAGGTTAGATCTCCAGTCACATCGGATTCTGAATGTAATCAAAGTAAAACGGTGAGATTATTTGACCTTTTATGACCCAAAACACCTAGTTGATGTGAAATCATAGAAGGCTAGGTCAAAAAATATTTTTATTTAAAACATTGGAATGTCATCGTCAATACAGAAACATAAGCATAACGAAATATTACAAGCCTTAAAGTAATTAAACTACTGGCCTAATACTCCTTGAATCTTTCAGCAGAATGTATATCTTTCATATAGCCACCTATGATACAATAAACTGAGTGGGTCAGGTTGGTAAACTTGGTGAGTACATAGGGTTTTCAACCCACAATAATATAATTATTATGGTTAATCATCAAACAATTAACCCAATTTCTCATCCCCATTATCTTCTTTATTCTTCAGGATCTTTCCTAAGAATAATCTATTCTTCATTTATTCATTCCTCAGGATTGTCCTAAGGAATAGGCATGAAGTCCATCGCTGCCAGGATTTATCCAACAAGCACTAAGTCTATAACTGTCAATGTTCATTCATAAGTCACTAAGTCCATAAATACCAGGATATCTCTATATCATCTCTCATCATCCATATCATCTTTCATCTACCTATCTTTACCCAATATATTTATAGGTATAAAAAAATATGTATACGGTTTAAATCATGTAAAACATTTATAAATCGTTCATCTAGCATAGAATAGTCTGTGGTCGTCATCTATACTCTGCTAGATGACTGGATCGGTGTTAAAGTCACGGCTTCTCATCATCATACACCTCTCAACCTCTATATCATCTCTCATCATCCATATCGCTCTTTCATCTACCCATCTTTACCCAATATATTTATAGGTGTAAAAAAATATATATACGGTTTAAATCATGTAAAACATGTATAAATCGTTCGTCTAGCATAGATATCAGGAACATGGATAATAAGCATGTATAGCATGTGTTAATATTAATACTTCATATCTATGTGTAAGATGAAACTAACTATGCACTCACTTGTTAAAGTGACGACTTGAAATTTGGGCAACGCTTCGCTTCTAGCAACTGTCTTTTCCTTTGATGTAATAGGTGGTTTAGCGAGAAACCGAACTTTGCGCGGGCAGAACTTCCTCGCTAAATCTTTTTTCTAAAAATATTCTTGTAGAGACTCAGTGCTCACCTTACTATACTAAAACTACAGAAAGATAAGTCAAATCACGAGAGACCGAAATGCTCGATGGATAAGAAGAGAAAGACTTTTCAATCAAGAGAATGGTGCAAGAAACATTAGAGCCTAGAGCCTCTTATTTATAGGAATTGCATTTTCAAAAACCACCCTCTATAGTTACTTAAATGACCTTATTGTTAATTAAACGACTAAACACCCCTTTATAATACTATTTTAAATAGATTTAATGATATTTGTACTAAACCGATGTCGAAAGTACTCAACACTAGTCTTATAACGCCCATATCGTCGATACCTTTCTAATGCTATATATATATATATAGATATATATATATATATATATATATATATATATATATATATATATATATATATGTATACATATATATGATTTATATTTTATTTTAATATGTAAATATGCTATTATAAATTATAACTCGTTCATACTAACTCTATTTTTGACGTTCTTTATATCCATGCATAGTTATCGATGAGATCTACAACTTTCGTTTAGACTCCGTCGGCTAATTTTGACTTTACTTTTCGTCCATATTTTTATTAAAATAAATGATTTTGCTAAAATCATAACTCTCTCATATGGCCTCCATTTTTTGCATTCTTTTTCTCAAAATTCTTATTATAAAGAGTACTATGATTTTCTTTTTGGTGGCTTTAGCTAAAAGTCAATCATTCTCTTCATTGCTTTTTACTTCATACATTCATTGTGCGCGGCTGACTTTTATATCTTATAAAAATCATATCTAATTCATACGGAGTCGAATTTCTTTGATATTTATATTTTCGGGATCGGGACGATGTGTACTTTCTAAATCTATAATAATATATATGTTTTGGCAAACTTATTTTTACGATTTACGGACGATTCGACTGATTTATCCTATTTTATTATATTATAATAATCATGAAACACATAATATTCACATAATTCTTCTTTATTAAATCAAATAGGTTACAATTGTTGACCTTAACTATTACTTTGGTTAAGATAATTTGTCCTAGATAATCTTCTATCAAAAAGTCATTTTTAACGCTTATTGTCTCTAAATTGTCTAGCCCAAATCTGTGGGCATTACAATTATCTCCCCCTTAGGATGATTATGTCGCGGAATCATCAACAAAACAGGGCTTGTATGATGACTCTATATGTTTCCTTTCCGTCCTAGGTGGTAATCGTAACTATTATGTCCTTTCAAATGAGTATCCAACTCTAGGACTCCTTGACTGCTGGCGACACACAATCTTGCACACGCTCTTTATCATATGTTGGAGTTTCAATTGTAACCTTTGAGTTACAAACTCGATCCTTATTAGAGACTCCTGCTCCTTCGTAAAAAGACTTATCGAAAGATAAGTTCTTTCTTCGATTATCGTAACAGACTGATGGGACATATTCTAATGACATTTCTTCGTATGATGTAATGCTTAGACTCAGGTTTTTGGTTCAGATTCCAGAATGGAACATACCTTCCTTCATGTTCTAATGTGATATTATCACATTCTAGCATGTATCACTTCTAGCTACAAGCTCTTATTTTAACGGTGATCGCAATACTTCTATTGATCGTTTCGATTATCTTTCACTTATGTCTTTTGCCTTAAGTCGGATACTACATCGAACTTGGTTCTCTAAACCACGTAACATACTTATCCTAGCAGACTATTAGGGTCAGAATAACAATCATCTTCTTAGTCATTACCGAAACGATGGTAACGACATACATGAATAAAAAAAATCAATTACTAGCTCCTTGGTAACCTTGAGACTTTCACTGATCCACGTGTGATTCCTGTGCTTTCAGTAGTATAGGCCTCTACTACCTTTCACACCTACTTATACTTGTCCCAAGTATTGGCTCGCAGTCCACTAAGTTATTTTCAAAAAAACAATTTAACAAATACGAATGTGTCCAAACCATCATAAAATTTTCCCTAGACTCTACTAGGAATTCTTCCATGCGTATCTTCAACAACAATTCTGATTCAACTCGGTTGGTGGTGGAAACGCTAGATGATAGGACAACTTCAATTACACCAATAGTTTTATCACCCCGCCAATCAAAGGTGTACATTTGGATGTACCGTACTCCTCTATATGTATTGTTATTTTATCAGATGCATTCTAAAGGCAAGATACAACTCTTACAATATCTTCCGAAAAGTTACATGCCAGTTCTAATAGCATAATTAAACATTTAGATATCTAAACACATCAAATTTCCAGATTCGGTCGGCAATAGACCATAGATCCGATCAAATGATATCATCATAAAGCGTATAAGGCATCTTATAGCATAAATCATTTAGCACATAAAAGGAATTTAGACATCATCCCTAAATAAGTTATTGCTCGTGTCTATTCAGGCATACTTCCTAAATATAGAAGACACTCATCTCACAATCATCGCTTAGCATTCTAAGTTTATGTATAGAAATTTCCTAAAATTCCTAGTTCGCTTAACCATGCTATCATATGTTTTCAAACTAGAATTATAAAACATGTAAAATACACTTTTTTTACAAACCTCAAATCTATGCAATCCTTTTGAAGAACACTCGCACATCTCTTATATGCACTAGTGGGATAAAGGATACCTAACCGCTTAGTGTTATCTTTTAATGGTCGGAGTGTCTTCTCGATTTCTATAACCAAATTATAGGCCGATTACACAAGTTTTTCAAATTGGATGATTTGATCGGAAATCTTTTGTGATAAAGGATACCTAAGCAAGAGAAATATGAGGCATAGATGGGATCAAACATGTCTAATTAAATTTGTTATTAGAGATCCCATAAGTCTAGGAGTTATATAGTAAGATATAATTGATAATCGATATCTACCGGGTTGAATTAAAATGAATGAGATAAAGGATACCTAACCATTTATTTGTTTTGCAACTTGGATCCTAGACTTTGATAATTAATGTTTTTGGAAACTAAAAGGGTATTAATTATTGAAGTTTAAATATTGAAAAATACTAAATGAATTTTGTTAAAATTTTGTAGTTAATAATCTATTCCCATTATCAAGAATTGTCATTTTCTTTAATGACTTAATGAAACAATAACATTCAATAGATACAACTTCAATGAATGAGTTCATGTCTTAAGAGACAATCTCGTGAGAGATATGAAATTGTATACACTTAAAGGTCCTAGTCCTAAACTATTTGCTTTGAGCAATAAACCTAAACATGATACCTACTAAAGCTAGTTTAAACATTGGAATAATGCAAGGCTAAAAGAGTCACCTAGTGTGATCTAAGAGGCCCATGTTTTATGGACTGAACACCTCTAAGCTGAAGAAATCTACTAAAGCCCACATAGATGGATCTTGTTTCTTTTGTGAAGAAACTGGACACTGGAAGAGGATTTACTTCTCTTATTTGGAATGAAAGTTTGGAAGAGACTACTACTTCTAGTATCAACTAGGTAGAACTCATACTTCTCATATTATACTTAGGTACTTGGTACTTAAATGTTAATCTGATATTTGTAAATGGCTTGCAGATATTTACTGAAGAGTAACCAAGCTGAGGACAACCAAGTTGGAACTACACTCTCGTAGTTTAGTTTATTATTTATGCTTAGAACATAAAGTACTTGTAATGTAAAACACTATTTTTTTGGAACAATGTATGTTTTAATTTAGCATGTCTAAATTTGTGTCTCAGTTATTTTATTCAAATGTTTGATACTTTACTCAATCGTTTTTCATAATGATAATATTCATATTCTGAAATGATTAACTACTATTTATGAGACTAGATCTCTTAATAGAATTATAAAGTAAATATCAACATTTTATAAATAAAATCAAGTTTTATATACAAGCACTTTTGACTTAAACTTGTTTTAAATCAAACTCATCTTTGACATTGTTATCTTTATTATATAAATGACATTCACATATTCTAACTTCAAGAAAGGGATATTGGAAGGCAAATCATTTAGTTTATTTGACATATGTGAACCTTATTTATATGTAAAGGATTCCTAATGATATTTTAACTAAAATGTAGAGAAAATTATTAAGGAACTATACACTTTGGTGTATGACTTCCTTTCTAATGAATGTATGAGATTAAGAACAAGATATCAAATCAACTTTATTAACAACTATAGTAGTTTTAATTATATTTTATGTGGTAAAGCATAATTGTGAAATCTTTGTTCATGGTTTCAAAAGTTGAGATACAAACCGGTAAGAACCATATAAGGCCTTAATGATAATAAAGGATGAATTAAATCTTACTTGGTATGATTTACTTTTTAATCGGTAGAAATATCCACCAAGAATAGGTTCTTTTATTCTTGTTAAAGCTAAGTTAGTAGAAATCAAGCTTCTAATGACAAAGCAAGTGGGAGATGCATGGAACTTGAAGCAACTCAAGAACCATAACCTTATGTAATAATAATTGGCACTAGTCTTTGACAATGATTGTTAAACTTGAATAATAGCTATTCACAAGCCCAAATTGTTCGCATTAGTGGTAGAAATCATCTATGACTTGATAAATGTGGAATCTCTCATTGATGAGCTTTTATTGATGGTTTCTGGAAAATCCATTAAATACCAAGATGCTATGTCAGATCTCGAATCTTATAAATGACTTAGAGTCATGAACATGAGATATAATCCATGTATGAGAATCAAGTATGGGCTTGATTAAAATTTATCCCTATAGCAAGGCTAGAAGGAGAAAATGATTCTTCTAGAAAGAATAAAATACATGGATAACCATACACATTTAAAGCAAGACTTTTAGTAAAATGATTTTCTCATACTCATGTCATTGACTATGGTCCTCATCATACTCATGAAATTGATCGTGATCAAACCTTTTTTCACAAGTTGTTATGATCAGATCAAAAATGATATTATTTACTATAAATTCATATTCTTAATATGATATATGACAAATATATTTCAAGAAAGACTGCTTTTCTTAATAGACATCTACTTGAAGATATTTATATAGATTAGCCTGAAGGTTTTCTTAATCCATGTTATCCTAACAAATTGTGTAGAGCTTGAGATCCACTTGTGGATATAAAGCAAACATCTAAATGTTATAATCATCATTTTATGTAAAACCACAAGGTATGTTTTTATATCAAAATGAATAGAACATGTGTGTTTACTAAGAACTAGTAGGAGCATAGTGAAATTCCTAATCTTGTATGAATTAGACATACTTAATCATTTGAAATCACATTCTGACTAAGCAAGGTCATTTTTCACCTTGACTTGGAAAGTAGAACTAAAATGAAAGACTTAGGAAGGAGAAGATACATTATTGGAATGTGAAATCTATAAGGGATAGATAAAATGAATGTTAAAAGTTTCATGTCCTTATATATATTGGCAATATCTTGAAAGGGATCAAGACGCAAGATTCTTTTGGAGAATTCTTGGCATTGTCATATGACACCATTTTGAGCTAGCCTCAAAAGTACCTAGCTCATAGGTTTGAACTAGATGAAATGATTTATATTCCATTTGCTTGGCAAATGAATTCATCATTTACGCCATATTATGCATTGGACATGGTATATGATCATTTTGTTAGTATATCATAGGATACTAATTGAATACATGGTTAAGTCACTGGATGATAAGAGAGCATTCTAAGAGTACTTTAGAAGAACTAAGAGCATGTATATAAGACAATCAGTTTAGAAAGGATCTTTATGGAAAAAGCTACACAAGATGTTAATTTCTAAACAATTATAAATAATTATGAATTATAATTTGATTTTGACTTCATTATGGAATGAAGGGTAAGTTTTGTTGGAATGATGTCCAAGCAAAACATAATGACATAATCTACTACAAAACAAGAATACACTACTTTAGAAGTTGAATTCAAATATGATTGGATGAATGGGATCATTGAAAAACTATGTTGATCTCTGCCATTCAAGGATCACATAGAAATCTTTATGAATTCAAGAGTATACTTAATCAAGCTAAGAGACTCTATGTCACGAAAGAACACCAATCATATTCTACGAGATATTTAACTATTCTTATAGTAAAGTTAAGTATGGAGATGATAGTATTCACAGAATTCACACAAATTAAATTCTGTCAGATCCATTGATAAAGTCATTCTTTTGAGATAGTATGAATGGTCACACTTCAGCTATAAGACTTTATTATTCTATAAATGGGTTTTTGATTTGGATTTAGTATTTGGATATTGGAACGTTATAACAACAACTATTAGATAATGTTATGATATATTGGGATATAGTCATCACATTAATACTTGTTGTGTTCTATATTAACATGTTTAATCCATGAATAATGTTATTATTCTAAAAGTTCATAGTCGGTTATAATTATGGGAGCAATTATAAAGTAAGACTAATATGAATTGGATTGGTTGACTCTCACTTGATGAAAGTAGGCAAGTGATTGTAACAAAGTTTCATAGGTACTTGTCATAGAACTAGTATTGATCTGACCCGCATCAAGATCATCTCATGGATCTCTATCATGAATGATACTTGATTAAAAGGTACCATATTTGTATCCTTAACACCTAAGATACATAGTGGGACTTAAGTATACGAAGTACTATGCTTTGATATGGTCAAATGTTGTTCCTTAACTGGGCAGTTATAAAAGCCATTTTCAGGTATGGTGTGAAATATGCAAGAGGCTTATGTAGTCAAGATGGGATTTGTTCCTCTTATGTGTTGAGAGTTAGACATCTAAGGCACCTTACCAAAAGTTGAACAACTAATGAGATTGATTTCGATCCGTATTCATGTTCAACATGATGTTTGTAGCAAAGGGATAACTGATAAACTTACATTATACACCAATTGTAGCTTTGAGCTTTTTTGGAATTGGGCATTGATAGAATATCACAAAATCGTATGTTGATGGGGGCAGTGAAATGTTGCTAGACGTTCACCACTGTCTATATCAGTCTAATATGAGTCTTGCGCAAGTGGGAGATTGAAAGGTCGATTATGCTCAAGAGTCATATTAAAGTAATATTGCTAATTAACATATGACACTAATGGGTCACACTAACAACAACTTGATATAACACCCAAAATGAAATATTAAGGCTATGACCCAACACAATGTTCTACAATTAATATTGCTAATTAACATATTAAAGTTAGCTGATTTAAGTCCTTAATATAACACCCAAAATGAAATATTAAGGCTAGGACCCAACACAATTTTCTAGAATTCGAAAGAGGGATGTCGTAATCCAATTGTAAAATATCGGGTGGTTTTCTTTCTCTTTATTTAGCTATTGAGCAAAAAGATTTCGCTATCTTTCTGCGTCAATCTTGTTTTCGGGGGGTTCGTAAGCTGCAAGAAAGGAGAGAGAGGCAGGCTATCTCTTTTTTGAAGTCAGTGTTTGTATTTGGTAGTCCAGTTCTTCCGGGAGGAAGGGGGCATTCTTCACTCCTTCGCGACGCCTCTATGTACTATATAAGGGGCGGACTAAGGGCCCATTGGTTAAGAAGTCGTTAGACCGACCGATTTTTCGAATTAGGAATTCGATACATTGATTATAACGACTTTTGATAGCAATTCACTAAAGGTAGGTAAATGACGATTTATCAATTTCCAACATGAAAAACAAAAATGAATTTTAGGTTTTAAATGAATTGAAATTCCTAGATTCTTTGAGATTCATTGAACTTTTCAATGGCATGTTTAATCAAGATTATGCCCTTCAGGTTTGTGGCTGGGATACCGAGGATCACAAACAAGGTGTGAATAACCATGCAAATTAGTTTGGTACTCTCAATGTTATTTATCACCTAATAAATGTACCGGTTAACCACACACGCTCCATTGATGAATGATAATTTACGAGTCCAAGTTAGTGTGCCGGTTAACCACACACGCTCCACTAACGACTTGGCAATGTGTAATGTGCAATTTCATGGGTTAGCATCAAATTCACATTTTTCCTAAAGTAACTAAGATTGGGAATTTATAAAGTGTTTAGTTATTTTGTATTTCATTATACTTTTAATGAGGATTTAAGTATCCTATCCAACCTGTTCGACTAACGACCCTCCACTGGTCAAGGGTGCGGTGGGTAAGAATGGATACCCAATGGCGGTCATTTTACAGGCCTCTTCCTTAAACACCCCTTATAGACTAGCTTCGTGAATGAGGCCTACTAACGGTAAGACTGACTTTTTACTTATACATATATAATATATTAAACTTTTAATTTTATATAGTATAAGGGTGTATTTTAAACTTTTAAAATACTTTGTGGTTTAATCTTTTTATTAAACTATACTCTTAATTTAATTAAACTTGAACCATGTGATTATGGATTTATTAATCCCTTTTAATTAAACACTTTAATTAATTAAATGAAATCCATAAAAGTGTAATTTGAACTATTCAAAGCATCAATGTTATAAATATAAAAATTCAAAATTAAAAACTATTTAATTAATTTTTAAGTTATGAACCTAAGAGTTGCATCTTTTTGAAACCTTTCAATTACAAGAGTTAATGTTTTCATGAATGATACTTCTCATATTCCATAACTTGAGGGCAAGTTATGAAACTCTTGAAAACTTTTGGATTCCATAACTTATGGACTTAATTTTGTAACTCCTTAAAAACTTTTGAGTTCCAAAACTTGAAGACAAGTTTTGTAACTCTTCAAAATATTTAGATCAAATTTAAAACTAATAAAAATAATCATATATTCTTTATCATTTACAAATTTGACCTAATGCAACTCTTATAGCAAGATAGTTTCAAACTAACAATTATCTTAAAAAAATTGACAACTATCTTTTAATTGGATGAGGATGGCCATTACCATATCAGAAAAAACAGATTTTATGATACAAAATAGTTTAAGGTAATGATCCAAATCCAATTCTGGCCAAAAACCCCGAAAAACTGCAAACAGACTATCGAACTCGTCGATTCAGATTATGGACTCGTCGAATTCACTATGAACTCGTCAAGTTCATGTATGGACTCGTCGAGTCCCTCTTTTAGAGTGCATTTTTTCGACTTTTTCCAGCTTTGAACAATTAAGCAATGCATCTATATAACAGAAAACACCCATGGCTCTGATATCACTGTTGGGTTTTATGTACTATAACACTCCTATGGTGCACATACAACCCTAATGCTTTGGATCTAAGTTTTCTCTAGTTATACATGCAATAAAAATTATCCAAAGCATGAAGCCTAAAACTAGCGTACAATTGATATATGAACCATAAAACTAGTTAGAATATTACCTCTTGTTGTAGCTTGTTGAATTTGGCATTTCAAGAGCTTAGCACCTCAAGTGTGACGCCTCAAACGGTTCACAACACACCATGAACAATTGGATGAATATGAGAGAGAGGTTTGGAGACACAAAATTGGCTAGGTCTTCCTTTGAACTCATAGGCGGATTTTAGGCTTAGGGAAATACATATATAGTGTAGAATTCCAAGAGTCATAAGAAAACCCTAATTCTTACACTTAGGCTTATGATCCAATAACTCATATGGACTAACTATTCATGGAAACTTACATAAACTTACTCCATCATGGATCAATAGCCCAAACCATATGTATCACTGATTTACATAATCAGTCCCCGTTAATTTAATTAGTCTCTTTTGATCACTAAAATAATTCCAAATTAATTCTTGATCAATACTAATTAAATAATATGATTTCTCAATTTAATATATTATACTTATAATACATTAATAAATCACAAATAACCTCTTTCTCAAATATCCATCCTATCAAATTGGCCTGGTGAATGCAACCCGAAATGGACCATGCTACTCTCGGGTCAAGTACGTACCAATTATAGTTATGGGCTTAGACACCTAATCCAACAAAAACTTGGTCAAAAGTCAACGGTCAACATAAGTCAAAGTCAGCAAGTCAACTTCAGGCTGAGTACACCCAACATACTCAGCTCGTACGCATGACGTACTCACCATCTAGAATCGGGGCCTCATACGAGTACGTGCACCGTACTCAAAGGTACGACTAGCGTACTCGTCCAAGTGATACTCTTCCATTAAGTGCTTAATCTCTTAAGTCCTTTCATCCAACACTCATATCTAGACCCACAACATCATTTGAAGTCATAAAGTGTCCACCTTTATGACTTTCCATGTCTAGAAAAGGTCCAAAAGCCAAAACCTTACTTATTAATCCATTAAGACATCATGACACTTTCATGGAAGGAATAAAAGTATCAAGATCACATTTTTATGGATCCTAATAGCTCCGTAATGGATAAAGCTTCCAACTTTATCCATTAGAATGGTTCAAACCACCAAGATCTAGACTTTAAGTATAAAAGGGACCAAAAAGTGCATGCTTTTCAACTTAATCCATTAAGTCCAAGTCTCCAACCTTCATATCTAAATCACAATGATATTTAGATGGATAAAGTTTCCAACTTTATCCATAACAAGGTCATAAACTTTCAAGATCTAAAATTTATGCACTAACATGACCAAAGCCTCATAACTTCCAAAACTAGCTAGATGTAACAAATACATCATCAAGGTTCAAACTTTATACCTCTAGAAGATAGATCAAGGTGAACAAAGTCCAGATCTACAAGCTCCAATGCAACCAACACTTCTCCAAGAAGTTCCTTCTTCTCCAAGGTGCACCATGCATACTCCAAAGCACTCGAAAACATCTTCTTTTATCTCACAAGGCTCAACTAGGGTTAGAGTTTCATGGAAGGGGTGTTAGAGAGGCGGAGGCTGAGAATGAAGTGGGTTTGGGGAAGTTAAGGAGCTTAAATAGGGCTCAAACCACGAAATTAGGTTTGGGCACTGATCGCCTACGTCCAGTGTACTCCTGGTATGCCCAGCGTACTCAGGGTGCCCCAACACGCCCAACGTACTCGGCTTAACCAAAAATCGTCCAAACTTGAAACGGTCATAACTTCTTCGTTTCAACTCTGATTTTGACGATATTTGTATCCACAGAAAGGTATTGATGAGCTATAAAACCCTATATAACTAATTTTGACTTAAAACACATCGAGCTAAAATCCATAATTCATAAAAGAAGTTTGAAACACTACTTTCCCATTTTACCCTTTGACTACAAAGCACAAACCGAACTATTGGATCACATATCTACATCACCCACATCCAAATGGGCCTAAACCTCTCTTCCCCAAAGCCCAAAGCCTTATGATACTTGATCTTCAGGTTACGACCCCGAATTTTGAAACGACCCAAAACAGGGTGTTACACATTCGTATTGTGAAATGATTAAATTATGTTTTTGAGAAATAGATCTATTAATAGAATTATAAAGTAAATATCAATGTTTTCTAAATAATAAGTTCTATATGCAAACACCTTTTGACTCAAACTTAATTTGAATCAAACTTATTTATGGCATTATTATCTTTATTATATAAATAAAATACACATATTCCAACTTTAAGAAATGGATTTTTGAAGGCAAATAATGTAATTATTTGACATATGTGAATATTATTTATATATAAAAGATTACTAATTCCTTTTCACTAAAATATAGAGAAAATAATTCTTAAGGAACTATGCACTATTATGTATGACTTCCTTTCTAATAAATGTCTAGATGTTGTACAAGATACCTAATCAACTTTATTAAAAACTATAGGAATTGTAATTATATTTTACATGAAAAAAAAATAATTTACAAACATTTGTTGAAGTTTTCAAATATAAAGTTCAAATACAAATCAATGGAACCATCTAAATCCATAGAGATAATAAAGGATGAATTAAACCTTACTTGATATGGTTAACTTTCCAATTAGTAGAAATTATTCATCCTTTATCCTTTTGGGATTATGCCTTAATTACTATCACTTGTATCTTGAATAAAAACACCAACTAGTGAGTAGATAAAACACTTTATAAGATTTAGTATGGAAAGGCTCCATCCTTATCTTACTTAATGTTTTGATGATTTGAAGCCTATGTTAGACTAAAGCAACTAAACCCATAATCTACTAAATATATATTTATAGAATATTCTAATAGTTTGCTTAGGTTATTTTATACAAACAACCAAGAATAATTTCTCATATTCCTCCAAAAGATGAGTTATTTGAAAGCAAGCTTCTAGTGACAAACCAAGTGGGAGGCATATGGAACTTGAAGCAACTCAATAACCATAACTTGATGTAGCAACAATTCGCACTAGTTTTAACAAGAAATTATTGAACATGAATAATAGTTATTCATAAACACAAATTGATTGAATATATGGTAGAAATCATCTATTACATGAGAAATTGGAATCTCTCATTGACGAGTTCTTCATACTGGTTTCTAGAAAATCCATCAACTACAAAAATACTATATCAAACTTTGAACCTAATAAATGACTTAGAGTCATGAACACTGAGATGTAATCCAAATATAATAATCAAGTATGGGCTTCATTAATCTTCCTCCGTATAGCAAGGCTAGAAGGAGTAAGTAATTCTTTTAGAAAGAATACATACATGGAGATCTATACACATTTAGCAAAACTTGTTATAAAATTCTTTAATCATACTCATGTCAATGACTATGATCAAAACTTTTCTCAAGTAGCTATGATTAGATCAAAAATGATATTATTTACCATAACTACATATTGCGATTATGATATATGACAAATAGATTTCAAGAAAAACTATTTTTTCGTAATTGACACCTACTTGGAGATGTTTATATAGCTTAGCCTGGAGGTTTTCTTACTCCAAGTTATCCTAACAAAATGTGTAATACTTAAGGTCCATTTATGGATATAAAACAAACATCTCAAGTTGGAAACATCATTCTAATATGAAAACACATAGTATGTTATTTGTATCAAGATGAAGATAACATTTGTGTTTACTAAAAACTAGTGGGTGCAATAGTGATGTTCATAATCTTGTCTCAATAAGACATACTTAATCATGAGAAATTACATTCCGACTATGCAAGGTGCTTTCACCTTGACTCGTAAAATGTTTCTAAGATAAAAGACTTAGGAAAGACAAGATACATTATTGGAATGTAAAATCTGTAGAGATAAGTAAAGATGAATGTTAAAGTTTTAAATCTTTATGCTTTTGTTGACAATATCTTGAAAGAGATCAAGATAACAGATTCCTTTAGAGGAATCTTGGATTTCTACAAGGCACCAATTTTGATTTTTCCTTAAAAGGATCTAGCACATAGGTTTGAGCTAGATAAATTGATATATATTCTATTTGTTCTGAAAAATGAATTTATCATGTATGCCAAATTATGCACAAGTCAAGGTATATGATTATGTTAAGAACATATCATAAGATACCTATAAGATACATGGGAAAGTCATTATATGAATATAAGGAAATTCTAAGAGTAAATAAGAAGAACTAAGAGAATGTACACGAGTTAACAAGTTTAGAAGAAGATCTTTATGTAAAGAGCTACACAAGACGCTGGCTTCAATATATATATATATATATATATATATATATATATATATATATATATATATATATATATATATATATAATTACGAGTTATAATTGGATTATGACTTCATTAAGAATGAAGAATGAGTTTTGTTGGAATGAGGCCCAAGGAAAACATAATTGCACAATATACTAAAAAAATAAGAATACACTGCTACTTTAGAAGTTATAATAAAATATGATTGGATAAATGAGTTCATTCAAAAACTAAGTTGAGTCCTTTCATTCAAGGATAACCTAGAAATATTTTGTGACTTCAAGAGTAAACTTAATCAAGCTAAGAAAATCTAAATTACATCTGAACACCAATCATATTCTCCAAGATATTTAACTATACTTCAAATAAAGTCAAATATGAAGATGAATGTATTTGCAAAATTTAAACAAATTAATTTTAGTCAGACCCATTAATAAAGCCCTTCCTTTAAGCTAAGCATGAAATGGAATTTGATTTGAATTTAGTATTTGGATGTTGACATATTTTGACAGCAACTATTGTATTGTTTTTATATATTGGGATATGATATTCACATTAATATTTGTTGTGTTCTATATTAACATGCTTAATCCATGAATAATCTAATTATTCTAAAAGTTAATAGTCAATCATAACTATGGGAACAATTATGAAATAAGACTAATATGAATTGGATTTGTTGACTCTCATAATATGAAAGTAGGCAATAGGTTGTAACCAAGATTCATAGGTACTTGTCAGAGAACTAGTATTGGACATGACCCGCATCAAGATCATGTCATAAATGGCTATTATGAGTGATACTTGATCTAAGGTATTATCTTAAATACCTGAGATGCATATTGGGACTTGAGTATATGGAGCACTATACTTTGACATGGTCAAATGTGGTACTTTAACCATGTAGTTATATGGTCATTGTCAAGTGTGGTATGAACTATACAAGAGACGTATGTATTTGAAATGGGATTTGTTCCTCTTAAGTGTTCAGAGCTACTGCGCATTACCCAAAGTTGAACACCAAATGAGATTGATTGTGATCCAAGTCTCATGTTCAACATGATGTCTTTAACAAAGGGATAACTGATAAACTTACCTTATACATCATGTAACGGCCCAAAACCAGAATAAGTTTTTCATTTTTAAAACAAATACTACAGGTATAAAATTTGTTTCAAAACTATCACAATGTATAAATATCACATCATCAGAGTACAATATCAATAATGCGGAAATAATGGGAAAGAATATTGTGCCATCACGTCGGGCCCTTCTCCTTAGTACCAGAATTACCAAAAAACATAAACACAAACTGTAAGCAAATGCTTAGTAAGTTTCCCCCAAAGTACCACATACCAACATACAAATTAATGCTATGGGCCAAATCATAGTCTTACATATAATTCTTGCCGAGGGCCAAATCCCGGTCTTCCATACAATTTCCTGGGGCAAAATCCTGGTCTTTCATGCAGCTGCTAAGGACCAGATCCTGGTCTTTCATACAGGCGCCAGGGGCCACATCCTGGTCTTTCATATAATTTCAGGGAACAAACCCTAGTCTTTCATACACATATCACATAAATACTCTGTATCTTATAATACAAATAATGGCTCGGCCTTGGTGCCTTCGACCCATTGATACAGTGAGAAAACTCACCTCAGTCAGCTGGAAACAACAATATGCTCGGTTGCTGAACAGGAAAGTCCCACACTGACACAACAAATAGCCCTAATCAGAATTAGGTCACAATCCCAAATCATGGGCCTAAACCCTAAGTCCAAACTCCTAAGATAAGGGCCCATTTGTCTTTCCCATAATGGGCCTAACCATTATTGGCCCAAACGAAATAACGGGCTCCAAGGCCCAAAAGGCTTAACTACACCACTTAAGGCCCATTAGTAAAAGTCAAAGTCCCACCTACTCTAAACAGGTTAAAGCCCAAAACCAACTAAGAATCAATGATCCAAAAGCCCAACAAAAGTCCAAAATCCCATTGGGGTCGTATGCGCGACGAAATCTCAATACGCTCGGCGTACTCGACCGCCATGCAGTACGTGCTGCATACATCCTGGTATGCTAAGTGTATTGAGCTTCTTATCACATTTAGTCATTTGGTGCTTAATCCATATAGCCTCTTAATCTAACTTCCAGATCTCGGTCATTAAAGGGGTCATAGGGCATAAAGTTGGCAACTTTATGCCTTAGCATGTCTTATGGGAGTCCAACATCCATTTTTGTTCATCAAAGCTCACATAAAGGATCGAGTTTCATGCATGGTTTCATATGAACCACCAAGATAACATTTTTATGCTTCTAACACATCATAGGGACTAAGATCTAGCATTTCTAGCTTCGCGAGTTGCCTAAACTCCCAAAAGAGAATCCATGGAACCAAAATTAGCTTATAAACAAACCCTAACTCTAACTAGAAAAAGGATCAACAAGGTATGAGCTTTTTACCTTCAAAAGCTTCCTAAGATGATGTAGATTTAGGATCTTGAAGCTCAATCACGTCCAAAGCTTGATCACCAAGTTCTTCTTCTTGCAAACACACCAAAAAGGCCACTAAAGTTATTTCCGAGCTCAAATATCACTCTCAATGGAAAACTAGGGTTTTAGGGACGTTAATAGCAGTGGAGGCAAATAAGGGTGAGGGTCCAAAGGTCATAAGTTTGTTTAAATATGGCTCATGCCCTAAAATTAGGGTTTTAACTTTGGCTATGTATACCCCGCATATGCTTCGTACACCCTGCGTACGTGGCTCAGATTCCCGATCCATCATGCCCATGTACGCTAAACGTACATAGACATACGCCCAACATACGAGGGGACCTCCTTCGAAAATATATTTTTGTTACAAGGATAAAAAAAGGAAAATACCTAGATTCGAGTGTTACAAATCTCCCCCACTTGAATTAGACTTTGTCCTCGAAGTCTTCTACTGTAAAAAAAAATACGAGTAGTGCTCCCTAATCTCGTCCTTCGACTCCCACGTCCACTCAGAGCCCTTTTGGTGTTGCCATTGCACCTTCACCAGATTTACCACCTTGTTATGCAGAGTTTTAGTTTTCCTGTCGAGAATTGCAATGGGCCTCTCCACATAATTTAGGCGCTCATCCATATGAATATCATCCAGCGATATCACGGCTGACTCATCGGCTACACACTTCCGCAACCAAGACACGTGGAAGGTGTTATGGATCTGACTGAGCTCATCAGAATGATCCAGCCGGTACACAACCCTGCCTACCTCGGCAGTAATCCTGAAGGGACTAATAAATCGGGGGCCCAACTTGCCCTGCTTCCGAAACCGGATGACACTATTCCAAGGTGACACCTTCAGTAGTACCAAATCTCCCACCTAAAACTCAAGGTCTGAACGACATCGGTCAGCATAACTCTTCTGACGACTCTGCGCCACCCGAAGCCTATAGCGCACCTGCTGAATCAACTCAGTAGTTTTAAGCACCACCTCAGTGCTTCCCATGACCCGATGTCCAACCTCCCCCCAACAAACCGGGGTCCTACACCTCCTTCCATACAACATCTCAAAAGGTGGTCGATCAATACTGACATGATAACTGTTGTTGTAGGAGAACTCTGCCAGCGGAAGATAAGTATCCTAACTCCCCCCAAAATCTAATACACAAGCCCGAAGCATATCCTCAAGTGTTTGGATCGTCCGCTCACCTTGGCCATCGGTCTGAGGGTAGTATGTTGTACTAAAATGAAATTGAGTACCCAACTCAATTTCCCACTCACGGATCGTCATAATCATATCATTCAGGGTCTTGCACCCCGAAAAACTCACGAACTCCCTAATATCATCCCTCAGCATAGCATGATATCTCGTCTTCCTCATCTCCTCATCCGCAACGTACTGCGGAACCAACAATACCCTATCCCTGAATTTGGCGGTGATCTCCGCCACAATCTCTGTAGTCTGGTGAAGGTCCTGAAACTCCCTCACCAGCTGCTGCACCTCAATAGTCGGTGCAAACTCCTGATAAAACATATGTACAAAATCATCACAAGTCATCACTGTAACAGCTGCCGTCCCAACCGCTCTGGTGATCTCCTCCCACCAGTCCCTCGCTCTATCCCTCAGCAAGCAAGACGTGAATCCCACCTTTGCCACGTTGGGGGAAAAAGCTCGTGCGATGAGCATTCTCCATGTCAATGATCTAGCGGCGTCCAGTGATGGGGTCCTTAACCCCAAAGAATTCAGGTGCTCCGCATGCCTTGAACTACCGGAACGAGGGAGTTCGAACCCCAATCTGACCCGCGACAATCTCGGCTCGAAAGGACTGCAGCCGCTCCTCTAAGATTTCCAGGATCCCCTCCTTGACAGTACCAAAGATAACAGGGGTAGCATCAACAATGTCACGAGTAACCTCTGCTACAATCAACTAGAGTAGCCTCTCATCGATTCGTTCCACACCTGAACCTGAACCTAAACCATGGCCCGATCCTGAACTTGAACCTCCTCGTGTAGTCATCACCATCCTCAAACTGAAAATACAACATATAAATCAATCGATAAAGAAGTTCGAGGGACTCCTCCTCACCGGTATCCTTAGAGTTTCCAGGTCTGCACTCGTCTCGAGTAACGGTCCTGTGCTTCCAGTAGTACGAGCCCAAAACTACCTTCCACACCTACCTGTACCTTCCTCAAGGTCAGACCTGATTCCTCCAATTCACCGCATTATATAAAACCCATACAACACAACACACATATCCTAGACTCTTCTAGGATTTCTCAACCCTCACCACACATAGAACCAGAAACCTCAATCAACACCGTTGGTTACCTTATGCATGCAAGTTATAACAAATAGAATCATATAGACCATCAAATAAATTTTGTACCCTAAGTCCACAATCAAACAAGGAACAAGAAATGAGGCAAAATCCATCATTCTAGGGCTATGCAATCCTAATCATATATAACTTTGAAAGTATACCCTTAGCAAATAAAAGAGTCAACATCGATTCCAAGTAATACATGGCATCCAATTTTCCATGGCTATAATGCGTCACACAAATCAAGAAACTCTATCACATGATTCATGAAGGTATCCTTAGCCCTACTCTAGCATGCAATTCACATATCAAGCATACTAATCGTAATACATAAGCATGGGTAACTTGGAAAACACTTACTTGAGCTCGGCCGATCGCACACATTGCACTCTCCCTTTTTACTTAAGAAAACCTTTTACAGTAAAATTCAATTCTTTTTCTTTTGAAAAGATTATCATTTCCTCAGTATGAGTTCTAACACACCCGAGAGTGTGCCCGAATCCCTCAAACCAAGGCTCTGATACCAATTTGTAACGGCCCAAAACCAGAATAAGATTTTTTCATTTTTAAAACAAATATTACAGGTATAAAAATTGTTCCAAAACCATCACAATGTATAAATGTCACATCATCAGAGTACAATATCAATAATGCGGAAATAACGGGAGAGAATGTTATGCCATCACGTCGGGCCCTTCCCCTTAGTACCGGAAGTACCTGAAAACATAAACAGAAACTGTAAGAAAACGCTTAGTATGTTTCCCCAAAAGTACCACATACCAACATACAAATTAATGCTATGGGCCAAATCATAGTCTTACAAATAATTCTTGCCGAGGGCCAAATCCCGGTCTTCCATAAAATTGCGAGGGGCTAAATCCTGGTCTTTCATGCAACTACCTGATCGAGGTCGTTGTCTCGGTCAATAATAAACCTCACACACACTAGATAGCTAGGGTAAGTAAGGGTCGAATCCACGAGGAGTTTGTGGTCAAACTTTGTGTTAAAATAGTCAACGAAAAACTACTACTAGCAATTGTTACGAAATTATTTGAACTAAAAGCTGATGAAAAAGCTAAAAACTTGGTAATGCAAGAACTACTAAAACAAACTACTATCAATGAGAAAAAAACAAGATACTTCCGGTTCAGTTGTTCAGATGGTTGGACTTACACGTTTTTCTTCCCTTAAATTCCAATTTAATTACCTAGACATAATTAAGGTTGATTAACTTGCAACAAATAATTTTGAGCACACAATATGTTATTCCAACTAGTTGTCTTACTCCCTATGTCTAATTGGATTAAGAACAACTAGTGGTTTGGCGATAATGTGTCTTACGATTACCTATTACAATGTTGAGTATATAATACTACAAATTCGGAATAATGTATGTGGGTTCAACTGATCATCTTAGTTCCTAAACTACTTGAATTCAGAATGATTAGTGAATTAATAATACACAATCTTAGTTGCAATATCACACAATAAGAAAAACCCAACTCCAATTATTGTAAGTAAAAATCATAACTTTAAGAATGAAACAATAACTGAAATTGACTAGAATAAAAGTAATAATCAAAACGTGTTCATCCTAACATCCTACAACGTTCCCGGAAGTAACCTAGGTGGTTTAGTCTTCCATAACAATCAAAAAGCACACAAATTGAATAAAAACAATGGAATTCATACTAAAATTCATAAAAAAACTTGAAATCATAAAACTAATAAAGTCTAATGATCAATCAATCATGGAACGATGAAACCTTGGAGAGAAAGTAATCAAATCTGGAGTTTGATGGAATTGATGACGATTCACCGGTTGAATGATCTTCAAACGTTGCTTGATGATGAAGTTGGTGATTCGTAGCCTTAGATTCATAAATTGATGATCAATAACGCGTTTAGAGAAGGTTTGAAAGTGTTTGGAACCCTCCAAAACTGTGGAAAACCGCAGGGGAGAAGTCCAATTTCGATTAAGGTTAAATCTCCTTTAAATAGGTGCTGAAAACCTGATTTTCGGAGCTGTTTTGCGCGTCGACGTCATAGTGGGCGTCTTAGACGTCATATAGGACGTATGGGCATCCTTTGTGGCGTTTTACAGGCTTTCTGTCGTCCTTGATTTGCACTTGAAATTGGCCTAAAACGTTAGGCGTCCAAGGGGGCGTCTTAGACGCGTTCTAGGACGTCCCTCATCATTGTTACCCCTTTTTGGTGATGAAAACGGTAGAATCAGTAAAAACGCAAAACACGAAAGTTGTAGGAATTTTTGTGTAGTTTCCGAAACTTCTTTCTTCATGTCAATCGGAGATCTACATCTTGAGATATGATCAAAACATTGAAGAGTGGTCAAATTTCTCAACACCATTTTTCTTCATTCTTTTACCATGTCATCTCCCATGATTGTTAGCTTCCTTTTGCTCATTTTTCTTGCGCATTTCGCCCACTTTAGCACTAAGTAGTTGCCTGCACATAATGTTCAACATTTCATCAAAGTAGTGCCATTATTGGACAATTATGCATCAATTCAACATATTTATGACAATTTAGTACATTTATAAAATAGACTTATCACTACCAGGGGCCAGATCCTGGTCTTTCGTACAGTTGCCATGGGCCATATCCTGGTCTTTCATATAATTACCAGGGGCAAAACCCTGGTCTTTCATACACATATCACACGAATACTTTGTATCCTATAATATAAATAATCAGTCGGCCTTGGTGTCTTCGACCCATTGATACAGTGAGAAAACTCACATAAGTCTGCTGGAAATAACAAGATGCTTCGCGGCTGAACAGGAAAGTCCCACACTGACACAACAAATATCCCTAATCAGAATTAGGTCATAATCCCAAATCATGGGCCTAAAACCTAAGTCCAAACTCCTTAGATAAGGGCCCATTTGCCTTTCCCACAATGGGCCTAACCATTCTTGGTCGAAACGAAATAACGGGCTCTAAGGCCGGCCCATTATTTGTATTAGAGGATACGAAGTATTTGTGTGATATGTGTATGAAAGACCATGGTTTGGCCCCTGAAAATTATATGAAAGACCATGATGTGGCCCCTGGCGACTATATGAAAGACCAGGATCTGGCCCCTGGCAGTTGCATGAAAGACCAGGATTTGGCCCCTGGCAATTGTTTGGAAGACCGGCATTTGGCCCTCAACAATAACTATATGTAAGACTATGATTTGGCCCAATAGCATTAATTTGTATGTTGGTATGTTGTACTTTGGGGGAGACTTACTAAGCGTTTGCTTACAGTTTATGTTTATGTTTTCAGGTATTTCCGGTACTAAGGGAAGGGCCCGACATGATGTCACATCATTCTCTCCCGTTATTTCTGTTGGATATAGTGTCTAAGTCCATAACTTTATTTGGTATGTACTTGACCCGACCCGGCATGGTCCATTTGGGTTGCATGGCATTGCAATACTTGGATAGACTAAATGAGAGAATTAGGCACTTATGATTGTTAATATATTATAAGTTCTAATATATTAATAATAGTATTATTTAATTAGTATTGATCAAGTATTAATCTAGTATTAATTTGGTGATCAAAGTGAGACTAATTAAATATATAGGGTTGATTATGGTCAGTAGATATCAAGGGAACCCTGGCAGGGCACACTGGACAGCGGTAAAGAACATTCTCAAGTATCTGCGGAGGACTAAGGATTGGGTCCTTACCCTCGGAGGCAGTGATGACTTGAGAGTGGAAGGATATAGCGATGCTAGCTTCCAGACTGATAGGGATAATTTCCGCTCTCAGTCAGGCTGGGTCTTTATCCTAAATGGAGGGGCAATTACTTGGAAAAGTTCCAAGCAGGAGACAGTAGCTGATTCTACTTGTGAATCAGAGTACATAGCAGCAAGTGAAGCAGCTAAGGAGGCGATATGGCTAAAGAACTTCATCGGAGACCTTGGAGTTGTACCAGCTATAAAGGAGCCAATGGAAATTTTCTGTGACAGCGAAAGTGCGGTTGCTTTGGCTAAGGAACCGAGAGATCACGGGAGATCTAGGCACATTGACAGAAAATACCATTTCATCAGACATCGAATAGAAGAAGGACTCCTCGTGGCTAAGAGGGTATCATCAGATGAGAACCCGACAGATCCCCTCACGAAGGGACTGAGTAGGGTTAAGCATTTACAGCATGCGAGGCGCATTGGGCTGAAGGATGATATTAGTTTCAATAATTAGATTCCTGAAACTTGTAAAATGTAATTGACATTTGATGATAAATAAAAGTTGTTATTTATTTATGAGTAAGGTGTTACTATCTTGTGTTGATTGTTTACTATGTTTCAATTTTGCATGTTTTTACTTCCAGAATAATTATGTTATTATTCAAACCATCCACAGTCAGTCAAACTTTGGAAGTAAGTATTGATTTAAGACTGTCATGAATTTGGCTTGTATGATTTGTCTAAAAGTGCTTTGGACAATGCAATGGTTGCTACAACATTCATGAGTACTCATAAGGGCTGAGTATTGGATCCAACCCACGCTCACTTGCATCACTTCATGGAATTTATCTCGAGTGATCGTGAGACGGTAATATCATATAAATCTTCAAACCTAGAGATATGAGTTGTTGACTATGAGTTGGTTATTCATTGATTGCACGAAAACGCATTGGTAACTCGATGTCATAAAACGTGCCTTTGTTAATAATTCAACAAGTAGTTAGTACAAGCATATCAGTCGAAGTTTATCTGTTCCTTCTAGAAATAGAAGCGATATCTGGGCCCCTCGATGATTTGGTTTTGACCTATGTATCGGGCCCGGTCAGAACCTAATTGATGTGTTCAATTTAGTTCTATGTCGAAACAAATCAGAGATCGAGAAACAAATGCTGGACAATAAGTAAGACCATGTTCCATGTGTTTGTCCGGCTGATATCATGAGAACAGAGGATTATATGATCACTTATCTTAAATGGCGTATCATCATCATCTCAGTTCCGAGAGACTTTGAAAGAGCTACGATTGCTAGTCGGATTTTGAAGTCATATTTGCAAATATAGTTATTAGACTTATCCAAGTGGGAGGCTGTTGGATATAATGTCTAAGTCCATAACTTTATTTGGTATGTACTTGACCCGACCCGGCATGGTCCATTTGGGTTGCATGGCATTGCAATACTTGGATAGACTAAATGAGAGAATTAGGCACTTATGATTGTTAATATATTATAAGTTCTAATATATTAATAATAGTATTATTTAATTAGTATTGATCAAGTATTAATCTAGTATTAATTTGGTGATCAAAGTGAGACTAATTAAATATATAGGGTTGATTATGACAATCATCAATTCTTTTATGGTGGATTAATGATCCATGGTTTATGGGTTTGGTTATAACCATATGGAGCTCCATGGATAGTCCATGGGAGTTACAAACCCATGGGTCATGAGAAATCAAGAGTCATGACAATTAAGGGCATTCATGTGTAAACCCTAATTGTGACAACACTATAAAAGGAACCCTATGGCTAGCAAAATCGTGAACTAGTGTTACTAGAGAGGGCATAACCGATTTTGAGTGCTAGAAGTATTCTCTCAAGTTATTCCAAGTCTTGTGGTGTTGTGTGAAGCATTTGAGGCACAACATTTGGGGTGCTAGGCTCACAAAGTCTTGAAGGAATCCGAGCAACAACAAGGTATGTATTTCTACTAGTTTTTATGTTTTATGTAATCCCCATGCCATGCTAGTTAGGAAATAACCTTGAAAAAGAAATTTGCATGTATATAGAGAAAACATAGATTCAAGGTTATTAGGGTTGCATGTACACTTAGGAAGTGTTAGAATGCTCAAAAACCCATCAGTGGTATCAGAGCCTAGGATTGTCTTCTGTATACTTGATGCAAAACTGCTTAAAAATCGAAAATTCTGCACTCTGACGACTGGACTCGCCGAGTCCATGGGGAGGACTCGCCGAGTCCATGAACAAATTCATCCTACTCGACGAGTAGAATAATGCACTCGGCGAGTAGGAGCGTGCTGGGCAGTTTTTTCGAGTTTTGTTGCTGAAAATGGATTAAGATCATTATCCCAATCTGTTTTGGACTTGTAAAATCTGTTTTTCAAAATGATAATGATTATGTTAACCCATTTTACATGACTTTTATCAATTTTCAAGTATTGTATATGTTTATATGATTTTCTTGAAATTGCTTGACATGAATTTGTGTTCATATGAGTTTAGAAGATCATAGGAATTATGTGTAACCTCCATGTGTGTTTAATTCATGATCTTAATGGCTATGATGGTGTCCATAACTTGTCCTCAAGTTATGGATAACCAAAAGTCACTTCTTTTAATTATGATTAAAGAACTAAAGAGGTTTCATAAAATGAAGAGTCTTCATTTTTATGAACCATTAAAACTCATAAGTTACAAATTGAAGAGACTTGGAATAGTTTCAAATCTTGCCCTCAAGTTTTGGAATTTGAAAAGTCTTACACTTTAATACTTTAATTCCAAATTAAACCTTAGATTTTTAAAAGGTTTAAAAATCAACACTTATACTATTATTATAATTTTATTATATAGATATGTATAAGAATATGTCATTCTTACCGTTAGTAGGCCTCATTCACGAAGCCGGTCTATAAGGGGGGTATAAGGTTGTTGCCTATAAAATGGTGACTTAATGGGTGTCCACTCTCACCCACCGCTTCCTTGATCGGTGGAGGGTCGTTAGCCGAACGGGTAGGATACGACTTTAAATACTTGTTAAAAGTATAATGAATTATAAAGTAACTATACATTATAAATTCCCAATCTTAGTTACTTTAGGAAAATGTGAAATTGGTGCTAGCCCATAAAATTACACTTTGTACCTTACCAAGTCGTTAGTGGAGCGTGTGTGGTTAACCGGCACACTAACATGGACTAGTAAGAGTGGCAAAGGGTAACTTGACTTTATTATAGATCGGTGGAGCATGTATGGTTAACCGGCACATCGATTAGGTAATATTGTTGAGGGTACCAAGTCAATTTGTATGGTTATTCACACCTTGTTTGTGATCCTCGGCATCCCAGTCACAAACTTGAGAGGGCACAATCGAGATTCAAACATGCCATTGAAAAGTTCAATGTATCTCAAAAGATCTAGGAGTTTCAAAACCAATAAAACCTAATAAGAAAATATTTCGTTCTTATGGTGGAAATTGGTAAATCGTCATTTACCTACCTTCAAATATTTTATAGTATGGATTACGGCATCCCTCTTCCAACTATAAATAGTTTGTTGGATCCTAGCCTTAATATTTTATTTGGGTGAATTATTAAGGATTCCTAATCTAATGAAACTTGTCTTTCTTTCCTTTCAGATGTCTTCCAACAATGCTTCTGGCTCAAACCCAACATGCTCATTTTCCCTTATGAACTTGTGTGGTAAGGTCATCTTTGATGGATCCAATTTCAATGAGTGGATCAGAAACATCAGAATGATTACCCGCTATGAGGACAAAGAATATGTCCTCGATAGGGAGCTTAAGGTTGTGAATGAAGCCACTGCTACTCCTGAAGAGTTTGCGGAGTTTGTTGCACATGAAAAGGATGCTACTAAAGTAGCATGCATCATGATGGCCACCATGACTCCTGAACTTCAAAAATCCTATGAAGATTTCTACCCCTATGAGATGCACCTGGATCTGATGGAAAGGTACCATCAGAGCGCGCGTCAGGAAAGGTATGAAATCATATCCTCCATGATAACCGCAAGGATGAAGGATGGTGAACCCATCACCGGTCACTTGCAGAAGATGCAAAGGTTCGTTGACCGGTTGCTGAAGCTAAATGTTGACTTTCCTGAGGAAATGGCGATTGACATCATTCTCCATTCCTTACCTGCAAGTTATGATCAGTTTCGTATGACTTATCATATGAACAAGGAGGAAGTCACACTTAGCAAACTTCAAGGACTCTTAAGGACAGCTGAAAATGGCCTTAAGGGTAAAGCGGTTGCTACTTCTACTCCTTCAACAGCCCCTGTTCTGGCTATTGGGCAGGGAAAGGGTAAGAAGAGGAAAAGCCCTTCGAAGGGTACCAAGGGTAAGACTCTTGATGGTTCCTCTTCAAGTGGGACAAAGAAAGGTCCCATTACTCCTTCTTCAAACCCAAAGGAAGCACAGTGCTTCTATTGCCAGGATAAGGGACACTTCAAGCGAAGCTGCCCTAAATATCTACAAGATGTAAAGGATGGGAAGGTTAAACCCACCCATGCAGGTATTTACACAATATTGTCTGATAACTCATCTAAAGCTAATTCTTGGGTGCTTGATACAGGTTGTGGTATTCACATTTGTACTGATTTGCAGGCACTAAGAAGAAGTGAGCAAGTGGAGCACGGGAAGATAAACTTAGTCATGGGCAACAGGAAAGCATCACCTGTTACCAAGATAGGAGTTTATTCTTTATTGCTTAATAATGGGTTAATGTTAGATTTGAATAAGTGTTGTTACTCGCCCGAAATGGCGAGAAATATTATTTCTTTTCATGGCTTGTACAAACAAGGTTTTTCATTTTCATTTGATAATAAAAATGGTGTTATTAATGTTTATTACAATGATGTATTTTACTTTAAAGCATTACCTTGTGATGGTGTATATGAAGCCGTGAATGTTGTAGACAATCTAGGAAATAATGTGTTGTATATTGATTCTTCAGATAGCTTGGATAAATCATCCTTGTGGCATTGTCGTCTTGGACATGTTAACAAGAAGCGCATAGGCCAACTCCAAAAGGCTGGAGTCTTGGAATCATTTGACCTCAAGTCAGATGATAGTTGCGAGTCTTGTTTACTTGGAAAAATGACAAAGTCACCCTTCACAGGTACTTGTGATAGGGGTGAAGGTTTGTTGGACCTTGTACACACGGATGTGTGTGGGCCCTTCAGAGTTGCTACAAGGGATGCTAATCGCTATTATGTGACTTTTACTGATGATTACAGTAGATATGGATATATTTACTTAATCAAGCATAAGTCAGAAACCTTTGAAAAGTTCAAAGAGTTTAAGCAGGAAGTGGAGAATCAATTGGGCAGGAACATCAAGATGCTCCGATCCGATTGGGGAGGAGAGTATCTTAGCATTGAGTTCCTTGACTATCTTAAGGAATGTGGGATTGTCTCACAATTGACACCTCCCAGAACACCACAGTTGAATGGTGTAGCTGAGAGGCGCAATCGAACCTTGTTGGATATGGTTCGTTCCATGATGAGTCGAGCTTCGTTACCAATCTCTTTCTGGGGGTATGCCTTAGAGACTGCCGCCCATATCCTTAATCTAGTCCCTACTAAAAAGGTTGCCAAAACACCTCACGAGATGTGGACTGGGAAAGTTCCCAATTTGGACCACATCAAGATTTGGGGTTGTGAAGCTTTCGTGAGGCGTGAGACTCATGATAAGCTTGAACCTCGAAGTGAGAGGTGTATTTTCATCGGCTACCCACAGAGATCCTTTGGTTACCTCTTCTACAGACCCAATGATAATGTGGTCTTTGTAGCAAGAAGAGGAGTCTTTCGTGAGAGAGAATTCATAAGCCAAGGGGACAGTGGGAGGCAAATTGACCTTGAAGAGCTTCAAGAGTCAAGTGGTGAAGGAACCTCAAATGCTATCGACCAACCTGAGGAGGAAACTCATGTTGATCCGATAGATGAGTCTGTACCTCCAAGACGTTCCACTAGGGTGAGGAACACACCTAATTTTTATTATGGTTATCACATCACCACTGAAGGTGATACATTTATTAGTGATAGTACACTAATAGATTTGGATGAACCTAATAATTACAGGGAAGCCATGGCAGGCCCTGAGTCTGCTAAATGGAAGGAGGCTATGGACAGCGAGATTCAGTCCATGTATGACAATCAAGTTTGGAACTTGGTTGACAATGTACCAGGTCGTAAGACAGTTAGGTGCAAATGGATCTTCAAGAAGAAGACCGACATGGATGGGAAGGTACATACTTACAAAGCGTGACTGGTTGCGAAGGGCTTTACTCAAACTCCGGGAGTTGACTATGATGAGACCTTCTCACCAGTAGCTAAGATTAAGTCTATTAGAGTATTGTTAGCCATAGCTGCATTTCATGATTATGAAATATGGAAAATGGATGTCAAAACCGCTTTCCTTAATGGAAAGTTGGCTGAGGATGTTTACATGGCTCAACCAGAGGGTTTTGTCGATACAAGATACCCTAATAGAGTGTGTAAGCTTGATAAATCCATTTATGGATTGAAACAAGCATCTCGCAGATGGAATCTTTGCTTTGATGAGAAAGTCAAAGAGTTTGGCTTTTCTAGGAGTGAGGATGAGTCTTGTGTGTATGTCAGGGCTAGTGGGAGAATAGTTAGCTTCTTGGTGTTGTATGTGGATGACATACTTCTCATAGGAAACGACGTCCCAACCTTGCAGGAGGTTAAGTCCTGGCTTGGGAAGTGTTTCGCTATGAAGGACCTTGGGGAAGCTGCCTATATCATAGGGATAAGGATATTAAGAGACAGGAGTAAGAGACTAATTGGACTTAGTCAAAGTACTTACTTGGATAAGGTACTGAAGAGGTTCAGCATGCAAGAATCCAAGAAAGGGGAATTACCCGTCCAGAGTAATGCCAAGCTGAGTAAGACTCAGAGTCCGAGTACAGAGGCTGAGATAGCTGAGATGAGTCATATACCATATGCTTCCGCTGTGGGCTCGATCATGTATGCTATGACTTGTACTCGCCCTGATGTGGCCTTTGCTTTGAGCATGGTCAGTAGATATCAAGGGAACCCTGGCAGGGCACACTGGACAGCGGTAAAGAACATTCTCAAGTATCTGCGGAGGACTAAGGATTGGGTCCTTACCCTCGGAGGCAGTGATGACTTGAGAGTGGAAGGATATAGCGATGCTAGCTTCCAGACTGATAGGGATAATTTCCGCTCTCAGTCAGGCTGGGTCTTTATCCTAAATGGAGGGGCAATTACTTGGAAAAGTTCCAAGCAGGAGACAGTAGCTGATTCTACTTGTGAATCAGAGTACATAGCAGCAAGTGAAGCAGCTAAGGAGGCGATATGGCTAAAGAACTTCATCGGAGACCTTGGAGTTGTACCAGCTATAAAGGAGCCAATGGAAATTTTCTGTGACAGCGAAAGTGCGGTTGCTTTGGCTAAGGAACCGAGAGATCACGGGAGATCTAGGCACATTGACAGAAAATACCATTTCATCAGACATCGAATAGAAGAAGGACTCCTCGTGGCTAAGAGGGTATCATCAGATGAGAACCCGACAGATCCCCTCACGAAGGGACTGAGTAGGGTTAAGCATTTACAGCATGCGAGGCGCATTGGGCTGAAGGATGATATTAGTTTCAATAATTAGATTCCTGAAACTTGTAAAATGTAATTGACATTTGATGATAAATAAAAGTTGTTATTTATTTATGAGTAAGGTGTTACTATCTTGTGTTGATTGTTTACTATGTTTCAATTTTGCATGTTTTTACTTCCAGAATAATTATGTTATTATTCAAACCATCCACAGTCAGTCAAACTTTGGAAGTAAGTATTGATTTAAGACTGTCATGAATTTGGCTTGTATGATTTGTCTAAAAGTGCTTTGGACAATGCAATGGTTGCTACAACATTCATGAGTACTCATAAGGGCTGAGTATTGGATCCAACCCACGCTCACTTGCATCACTTCATGGAATTTATCTCGAGTGATCGTGAGACGGTAATATCATATAAATCTTCAAACCTAGAGATATGAGTTGTTGACTATGAGTTGGTTATTCATTGATTGCACGAAAACGCATTGGTAACTCGATGTCATAAAACGTGCCTTTGTGAATAATTCAACAAGTAGTTAGTACAAGCATATCAGTCGAAGTTTATCCGTTCCTTCTAGAAATAGAAGCGATATCTGGGCCCCTCGATGATTTGGTTTTGACCTATGTACCGGGCCCGGTCAGAACCTAATTGATGTGTTCAATTTAGTTCTATGTCGAAACAAATCAGAGATCGAGAAACAAATGCTGGACAATAAGTAAGACCATGTTCCATGTGTTTGTCCGGCTGATATCATGAGAATAGAGGATTATATGATCACTTATCTTAAATGGCGTATCATCATCATCTCAGTTCCGAGAGACTTTGAAAGAGCTACGATTGCTAGTCGGATTTTGAAGTCATATTTGCAAATATAGTTATTAGACTTATCCAAGTGGGAGACTGTTGGATATAATGTCTAAGTCCATAACTTTATTTGGTATGTACTTGACCCGACCCGGCATGGTCCATTTGGGTTGCATGGCATTGCAATACTTGGATAGACTAAATGAGAGAATTAGGCACTTATGATTGTTAATATATTATAAGTTCTAATATATTAATAATAGTATTATTTAATTAGTATTGATCAAGTATTAATCTAGTATTAATTTGGTGATCAAAGTGAGACTAATTAAATATATAGGGTTGATTATGACAATCATCAATTCTTTTATGGTGGATTAATGATCCATGGTTTATGGGTTTGGTTATAACCATATGGAGCTCCATGGATAGTCCATGGGAGTTACAAACCCATGGGTCATGAGAAATCAAGAGTCATGACAATTAAGGGCATTCATGTGTAAACCCTAATTGTGACAACACTATAAAAGGAACCCTATGGCTAGCAAAATCGTGAACTAGTGTTACTAGAGAGGGCATAACCGATTTTGAGTGCTAGAAGTATTCTCTCAAGTTATTCCAAGTCTTGTGGTGTTGTGTGAAGCATTTGAGGCACAACATTTGGGGTGCTAGGCTCACAAAGTCTTGAAGGAATCCGAGCAACAACAAGGTATGTATTTCTACTAGTTTTTATGTTTTATGTAATCCCCATGCCATGCTAGTTAGGAAATAACCTTGAAAAAGAAATTTGCATGTATATAGAGAAAACATAGATTCAAGGTTATTAGGGTTGCATGTACACTTAGGAAGTGTTAGAATGCTCAAAAACCCATCAGTGGTATCAGAGCCTAGGATTGTCTTCTGTATACTTGATGCAAAACTGCTTAAAAATCGAAAATTCTGCACTCTGACGACTGGACTCGCCGAGTCCATGGGGAGGACTCGCCGAGTCCATGAACAAATTCATCCTACTCGACGAGTAGAATAATGCACTCGGCGAGTAGGAGCGTGCTGGGCAGTTTTTTCGAGTTTTGTTGCTGAAAATGGATTAAGATCATTATCCCAATCTGTTTTGGACTTGTAAAATCTGTTTTTCAAAATGATAATGATTATGTTAACCCATTTTACATGACTTTTATCAATTTTCAAGTATTGTATATGTTTATATGATTTTCTTGAAATTGCTTGACATGAATTTGTGTTCATATGAGTTTAGAAGATCATAGGAATTATGTGTAACCTCCATGTGTGTTTAATTCATGATCTTAATGGCTATGATGGTGTCCATAACTTGTCCTCAAGTTATGGATAACCAAAAGTCACTTCTTTTAATTATGATTAAAGAACTAAAGAGGTTTCATAAAATGAAGAGTCTTCATTTTTATGAACCATTAAAACTCATAAGTTACAAATTGAAGAGACTTGGAATAGTTTCAAATCTTGCCCTCAAGTTTTGGAATTTGAAAAGTCTTACACTTTAATACTTTAATTCCAAATTAAACCTTAGATTTTTAAAAGGTTTAAAAATCAACACTTATACTATTATTATAATTTTATTATATAGATATGTATAAGAATATGTCATTCTTACCGTTAGTAGGCCTCATTCACGAAGCCGGTCTATAAGGGGGGTATAAGGTTGTTGCCTATAAAATGGTGACTTAATGGGTGTCCACTCTCACCCACCGCTTCCTTGATCGGTGGAGGGTCGTTAGCCGAACGGGTAGGATACGACTTTAAATACTTGTTAAAAGTATAATGAATTATAAAGTAACTATACATTATAAATTCCCAATCTTAGTTACTTTAGGAAAATGTGAAATTGGTGCTAGCCCATAAAATTACACTTTGTACCTTACCAAGTCGTTAGTGGAGCGTGTGTGGTTAACCGGCACACTAACATGGACTAGTAAGAGTGGCAAAGGGTAACTTGACTTTATTATAGATCGGTGGAGCGTGTGTGGTTAACCGGCACATCGATTAGGTAATATTGTTGAGGGTACCAAGTCAATTTGTATGGTTATTCACACCTTGTTTGTGATCCTCGGCATCCCAGTCACAAACTTGAGAGGGCACAATCGAGATTCAAACATGCCATTGAAAAGTTCAATGTATCTCAAAAGATCTAGGAGTTTCAAAACCAATAAAACCTAATAAGAAAATATTTCGTTCTTATGGTGGAAATTGGTAAATCGTCATTTACCTACCTTCAAATATTTTATAGTATGGATTACGGCATCCCTCTTCCAACTATAAATAGTTTGTTGGATCCTAGCCTTAATATTTTATTTGGGTGAATTATTAAGGATTCCTAATCTAATGAAACTTGTCTTTCTTTCCTTTCAGATGTCTTCCAACAATGCTTCTGGCTCAAACCCAACATGCTCATTTTCCCTTATGAACTTGTGTGGTAAGGTCATCTTTGATGGATCCAATTTCAATGAGTGGATCAGAAACATCAGAATGATTACCCGCTATGAGGACAAAGAATATGTCCTCGATAGGGAGCTTAAGGTTGTGAATGAAGCCACTGCTACTCCTGAAGAGTTTGCGGAGTTTGTTGCACATGAAAAGGATGCTACTAAAGTAGCATGCATCATGATGGCCACCATGACTCCTGAACTTCAAAAATCCTATGAAGATTTCTACCCCTATGAGATGCACCTGGATCTGATGGAAAGGTACCATCAGAGCGCGCGTCAGGAGAGGTATGAAATCATATCCTCCATGATAACCGCAAGGATGAAGGATGGTGAACCCATCACCGGTCACTTGCAGAAGATGCAAAGGTTCGTTGACCGGTTGCTGAAGCTAAATGTTGACTTTCCTGAGGAAATGGCGATTGACATCATTCTCCATTCCTTACCTGCAAGTTATGATCAGTTTCGTATGACTTATCATATGAACAAGGAGGAAGTCACACTTAGCAAACTTCAAGGACTCTTAAGGACAGCTGAAAATGGCCTTAAGGGTAAAGCGGTTGCTACTTCTACTCCTTCAACAGCCCCTGTTCTGGCTATTGGGCAGGGAAAGGGTAAGAAGAGGAAAAGCCCTTCGAAGGGTACCAAGGGTAAGACTCTTGATGGTTCCTCTTCAAGTGGGACAAAGAAAGGTCCCATTACTCCTTCTTCAAACCCAAAGGAAGCACAGTGCTTCTATTGCCAGGATAAGGGACACTTCAAGCGAAGCTGCCCTAAATATCTACAAGATGTAAAGGATGGGAAGGTTAAACCCACCCATGCAGGTATTTACACAATATTGTCTGATAACTCATCTAAAGCTAATTCTTGGGTGCTTGATACAGGTTGTGGTATTCACATTTGTACTGATTTGCAGGCACTAAGAAGAAGTGAGCAAGTGGAGCACGGGAAGATAAACTTAGTCATGGGCAACAGGAAAGCATCACCTGTTACCAAGATAGGAGTTTATTCTTTATTGCTTAATAATGGGTTAATGTTAGATTTGAATAAGTGTTGTTACTCGCCCGAAATGGCGAGAAATATTATTTCTTTTCATGGCTTGTACAAACAAGGTTTTTCATTTTCATTTGATAATAAAAATGGTGTTATTAATGTTTATTACAATGATGTATTTTACTTTAAAGCATTACCTTGTGATGGTGTATATGAAGCCGTGAATGTTGTAGACAATCTAGGAAATAATGTGTTGTATATTGATTCTTCAGATAGCTTGGATAAATCATCCTTGTGGCATTGTCGTCTTGGACATGTTAACAAGAAGCGCATAGGCCAACTCCAAAAGGCTGGAGTCTTGGAATCATTTGACCTCAAGTCAGATGATAGTTGCGAGTCTTGTTTACTTGGAAAAATGACAAAGTCACCCTTCACAGGTACTTGTGATAGGGGTGAAGGTTTGTTGGACCTTGTACACACGGATGTGTGTGGGCCCTTCAGAGTTGCTACAAGGGATGCTAATCGCTATTATGTGACTTTTACTGATGATTACAGTAGATATGGATATATTTACTTAATCAAGCATAAGTCAGAAACCTTTGAAAAGTTCAAAGAGTTTAAGCAGGAAGTGGAGAATCAATTGGGCAGGAACATCAAGATGCTCCGATCCGATTGGGGAGGAGAGTATCTTAGCATTGAGTTCCTTGACTATCTTAAGGAATGTGGGATTGTCTCACAATTGACACCTCCCAGAACACCACAGTTGAATGGTGTAGCTGAGAGGCGCAATCGAACCTTGTTGGATATGGTTCGTTCCATGATGAGTCGAGCTTCGTTACCAATCTCTTTCTGGGGGTATGCCTTAGAGACTGCCGCCCATATCCTTAATCTAGTCCCTACTAAAAAGGTTGCCAAAACACCTCACGAGATGTGGACTGGGAAAGTTCCCAATTTGGACCACATCAAGATTTGGGGTTGTGAAGCTTTCGTGAGGCGTGAGACTCATGATAAGCTTGAACCTCGAAGTGAGAGGTGTATTTTCATCGGCTACCCACAGAGATCCTTTGGTTACCTCTTCTACAGACCCAATGATAATGTGGTCTTTGTAGCAAGAAGAGGAGTCTTTCGTGAGAGAGAATTCATAAGCCAAGGGGACAGTGGGAGGCAAATTGACCTTGAAGAGCTTCAAGAGTCAAGTGGTGAAGGAACCTCAAATGCTATCGACCAACCTGAGGAGGAAACTCATGTTGATCCGATAGATGAGTCTGTACCTCCAAGACGTTCCACTAGGGTGAGGAACACACCTGATTTTTATTATGGTTATCACATCACCACTGAAGGTGATACATTTATTAGTGATAGTACACTAATAGATTTGGATGAACCTAATAATTACAGGGAAGCCATGGCAGGCCCTGAGTCTGCTAAATGGAAGGAGGCTATGGACAGCGAGATTCAGTCCATGTATGACAATCAAGTTTGGAACTTGGTTGACAATGTACCAGGTCATAAGACAGTTAGGTGCAAATGGATCTTCAAGAAGAAGACCGACATGGATGGGAAGGTACATACTTACAAAGCGTGACTGGTTGCGAAGGGCTTTACTCAAACTCCGGGAGTTGACTATGATGAGACCTTCTCACCAGTAGCTAAGATTAAGTCTATTAGAGTATTGTTAGCCATAGCTGCATTTCATGATTATGAAATATGGCAAATGGATGTCAAAACCGCTTTCCTTAATGGAAAGTTGGCTGAGGATGTTTACATGGCTCAACCAGAGGGTTTTGTCGATACAAGATACCCTAATAGAGTGTGTAAGCTTGATAAATCCATTTATGGATTGAAACAAGCATCTCGCAGATGGAATCTTTGCTTTGATGAGAAAGTCAAAGAGTTTGGCTTTTCTAGGAGTGAGGATGAGTCTTGTGTGTATGTCAGGGCTAGTGGGAGAATAGTTAGCTTCTTGGTGTTGTATGTGGATGACATACTTCTCATAGGAAACGACGTCCCAACCTTGCAGGAGGTTAAGTCCTGGCTTGGGAAGTGTTTCGCTATGAAGGACCTTGGGGAAGCTGCCTATATCATAGGGATAAGGATATTAAGAGACAGGAGTAAGAGACTAATTGGACTTAGTCAAAGTACTTACTTGGATAAGGTACTGAAGAGGTTCAGCATGCAAGAATCCAAGAAAGGGGAATTACCCGTCCAGAGTAATGCCAAGCTGAGTAAGACTCAGAGTCCGAGTACAGAGGCTGAGATAGCTGAGATGAGTCATATACCATATGCTTCCGCTGTGGGCTCGATCATGTATGCTATGACTTGTACTCGCCCTGATGTGGCCTTTGCTTTGAGCATGGTCAGTAGATATCAAGGGAACCCTGGCAGGGCACACTGGACAGCGGTAAAGAACATTCTCAAGTATCTGCGGAGGACTAAGGATTGGGTCCTTACCCTCGGAGGCAGTGATGACTTGAGAGTGGAAGGATATAGCGATGCTAGCTTCCAGACTGATAGGGATAATTTCCGCTCTCAGTCAGGCTGGGTCTTTATCCTAAATGGAGGGGCAATTACTTGGAAAAGTTCCAAGCAGGAGACAGTAGCTGATTCTACTTGTGAATCAGAGTACATAGCAGCAAGTGAAGCAGCTAAGGAGGCGATATGGCTAAAGAACTTCATCGGAGACCTTGGAGTTGTACCAGCTATAAAGGAGCCAATGGAAATTTTCTGTGACAGCGAAAGTGCGGTTGCTTTGGCTAAGGAACCGAGAGATCACGGGAGATCTAGGCACATTGACAGAAAATACCATTTCATCAGACATCGAATAAAAGAAGGACTCCTCGTGGCTAAGAGGGTATCATCAGATGAGAACCCGACAGATCCCCTCACGAAGGGACTGAGTAGGGTTAAGCATTTACAGCATGCGAGGCGCATTGGGCTGAAGGATGATATTAGTTTCAATAATTAGATTCCTGAAACTTGTAAAATGTAATTGACATTTGATGATAAATAAAAGTTGTTATTTATTTATGAGTAAGGTGTTACTATCTTGTGTTGATTGTTTACTATGTTTCAATTTTGCATGTTTTTACTTCCAGAATAATTATGTTATTATTCAAACCATCCACAGTCAGTCAAACTTTGGAAGTAAGTATTGATTTAAGACTGTCATGAATTTGGCTTGTATGATTTGTCTAAAAGTGCTTTGGACAATGCAATGGTTGCTACAACATTCATGAGTACTCATAAGGGCTGAGTATTGGATCCAACCCACGCTCACTTGCATCACTTCATGGAATTTATCTCGAGTGATCGTGAGACGGTAATATCATATAAATCTTCAAACCTAGAGATATGAGTTGTTGACTATGAGTTGGTTATTCATTGATTGCACGAAAACGCATTGGTAACTCGATGTCATAAAACGTGCCTTTGTGAATAATTCAACAAGTAGTTAGTACAAGCATATCAGTCGAAGTTTATCCGTTCCTTCTAGAAATAGAAGCGATATCTGGGCCCCTCGATGATTTGGTTTTGACCTATGTACCGGGCCCGGTCAGAACCTAATTGATGTGTTCAATTTAGTTCTATGTCGAAACAAATCAGAGATCGAGAAACAAATGCTGGACAATAAATAAGACCATGTTCCATGTGTTTGTCCGACTGATATCATGAGAACAGAGGATTATATGATCACTTATCTTAAATGGCGTATCATCATCATCTCAGTTCCGAGAGACTTTGAAAGAGCTACGATTGCTAGTCGGATTTTGAAGTCATATTTGCAAATATAGTTATTAGACTTATCCAAGTGGGAGACTGTTGGATATAATGTCTAAGTCCATAACTTTATTTGGTATGTACTTGACCCGACCCGGCATGGTCCATTTGGGTTGCATGGCATTGCAATACTTGGATAGACTAAATGAGAGAATTAGGCACTTATGATTGTTAATATATTATAAGTTCTAATATATTAATAATAGTATTATTTAATTAGTATTGATCAAGTATTAATCTAGTATTAATTTGGTGATCAAAGTGAGACTAATTAAATATATAGGGTTGATTATGACAATCATCAATTCTTTTATGGTGGATTAATGATCCATGGTTTATGGGTTTGGTTATAACCATATGGAGCTCCATGGATAGTCCATGGGAGTTACAAACCCATGGGTCATGAGAAATCAAGAGTCATGACAATTAAGGGCATTCATGTGTAAACCCTAATTGTGACAACACTATAAAAGGAACCCTATGGCTAGCAAAATCGTGAACTAGTGTTACTAGAGAGGGCATAACCGATTTTGAGTGCTAGAAGTATTCTCTCAAGTTATTCCAAGTCTTGTGGTGTTGTGTGAAGCATTTGAGGCACAACATTTGGGGTGCTAGGCTCACAAAGTCTTGAAGGAATCCGAGCAACAACAAGGTATGTATTTCTACTTGTTTTTATGTTTTATGTAATCCCCATGCCATGCTAGTTAGGAAATAACCTTGAAAAAGAAATTTGCATGTATATAGAGAAAACATAGATTCAAGGTTATTAGGGTTGCATGTACACTTAGGAAGTGTTAGAATGCTCAAAAACCCATCAATTTCCGCATTATTGATATTGTACTCTGATTATGTGACATTTATACATTATTATGGTTTTGGAACAATTTTTATGCTTGTAGTATTTGTTTTAAAAATAGAAAAACTTATTCTGGTTTTGGGTCGTTACACATCAATTGCAGCATCGAGCTTCTAGGAATTGGATGTTGATAGAATTGCATAAAGTCATATATTACTAAGCACGTTCACCACTATCTATATCAATCTATAATGAGTCTTGTGCAAGTGGGAGATTGAAAGATATTTATGCTTAAGAAACATTATAAGATGATATTGTTAGATAATATATGATCCTAAAGGGTTACACTAACAACATCTTGATGTTAATATATATTATAAGAATTTGTTCGTTGATAAATATTTATATTTCTTGTATTTAATTGGAAAAATTATTATTTATGGAAATAATAATTTCTAAGATAGAAAAACAACTAGTAACTCGTATAGTATGATTTATATGTTATGTACATCTTTTTGAACATATAGAAGGTCATTTATATTAAGATAGTCTATATAATAAAAGCATGTATATGCTAATTAAATGGGTTGGAGTGAAAGACATCCCACCATCACTTCTTTTCCATTTTGGCATGATTTTCTTCTAAGGGAAGAAGGAGTGTGTTGTCTTTCCTTTCTTCCTAACATGCTTGTCATAAGGTGCCATACCTTCATGAATAACTAGCTTTGTCTTAGTACATGAGTGGATGTATATATAAAGAAGGGTAAGTACTAAAAACATGCTAGTTTTTCATATACTTCTTTTTCTCTTTTTCTCTCTTAAATCTGAGAGCTCTTTAGCTCTCTTCCTTCTCTTCTCTTGTAAGGTGTAATGTAGAGTTAATGTGCTTATTAGTTTCTTCTCCTTAAGACTTATTTGGTATATGTCTTTAAGGCTTAAGAACAACTTAATATACATGAAGGACTAGCATCCACGTCAATTTGAAAATTTGTTGGTGATTCTATCTAAGGTAGAGTTCTACATCTACATTCTTCATCAACTTTTAACCTCCCAAGATGATCAAAGTCTTCAAAGGTTGTAGCTATTTGGGAGCGATTATTTATGTGTAAGTTTTGTATATTATGGTCAATTATGTGTAGATACAAGCCATCAAAACAAAAGCACACAATTTAAATTTAAGATTTTGAGCGACCATGTCTCAAAGTATTGATGGCAACAAGGAGGATAGTGGTGGACAAAGAAGTAGGAAAAAGGGGTGGTGTCAGTTAAGGTTAATAAAAAGGGATGAGTAGAAAGAGGTCTCAACCTAGGGTTTTATTAGTGGGCATGGAAGGTAGTGAGGTATGTGTCCAGGGTAGCAATGAGGGAGAAATCTGGTGGTGGTGGTAATGGTTCTATGTAGGGATGAGCAAAAACTGAATCACAACTAAGAAAACGGGAAAACCGAAACTGAAACAAAAACCTATGGTGCGATTTTCTAATTTTTCAAAAACCGAAAATTTTCGGTGCAGTGCCGTTTTTAATCTTTCAAAAACCGAACCACACCACATATGTATTAACCGCAACAAAGCCTTTCTATCTATAATATTTAATTAGTTGTTTTATTAATTATTAATATATTATTTATTAAAAAAAATTTAAAAATATGTGAAAATTTTAGCGGGATAAGATTATACGGTATTTCATTCTCTCCTTCGCGTGTTTGTGTTTGATTTTAGCAGCCGGTAACTTCAAATTCAACATGTTGATTGTTTTAGAATTCATAATTAGTAAGGTATTCACTAACATTGTGTTTCTTTGTGTTTCTTTTCCGTTAGCAGTGTAGTCTACCAATATTCACTAGAATCCAGAATTTCATAACATTATTTACTGTTTACAACAATAATAATTTTTTTTTGAACCGGCGAGATATCTCTGCAAGCGAACCGGACTCTAGTAATGTGAATCCAGTAACGGGCAAGCCCACACACCTCGGCCTTTCCCCTTATTCGCCGCTCCAGAGAAAATCCTCCAAATGTGTTCAGCCAAGAGTCGAACTCCTGACCTCACCCGTTGAGACCTATAACCCAGATGCATCACATTAATAAATAATCTAAAAAATTTAGCACTTAAGTAAAAGAATTTAATAATATGTTTCAAATTCTGTTGGTAAAATCTCAAATGTACACCAATGCGTTTAAAACCCGTAGAAAATAACCGTACCTAATCAATACGGTTAATAACCGAACCGCATAACCGCACCAATCGGTTTTCAAAATAAAATAATAGTATTTGTGGTTTGTTGTGCGCTCTTTGCCAATAATCAAACCACATTCTACTCACCTCTAGATCTAGGATTTAGATAAGGAAATAAAAAAAACGTGGAGGGTGGGTAATTAAGGAATGGGGATGGAGGGTATAAGGAGAGTTAGGGCAAGACTTGGTTAATCTTATTACTTAAAACTATAAAATAAAATAATAAAATGAACGTATTTTAATAAAAGAAATATAATATAAAAAATATATTTAAAACGGTAAATAAAACAAATGACAATTATCAAAAATTATAAAACTACGAGGTCACGTAATGGTTTTTAATCATGGGCGGATCTAATGTAGAGCCTGAGATGACACTTAATTTTTTTTTCAATAGTGTATTTTTTTTCTTTTTGGAAAATTTCGTTTTATTTTACTGTAATTCCCCGGAAAAAAATATGGCATACCCTAAAAAAATTTAGGTTATTTCTTGTTATATACGATTTTTTTTACTATCTCTTTACTTTAATCTTGGCTTCACCACTGCTTTTAACTATATATGTAATTTTTTTTATCTTATTTTGTTTTCTCTAAGACTAAACGGAGGGGGGGTGTCAAACCCACTCGCCATGCTCGCCAGCGATCCAGGAACACCGCCCCCTAGCTCTCGCTAGGAGGGTCGCCACTCATGCCTCGTTACAGATTTGGCGAGAAGAAGGAGAGACTGAGGGAGCAATTCGATTGGTAAAAAATCCCCCAAATCTCCATCACAAAACCCACTGAGTTATCTTCATCTAGGTAATCCCAAATTTCAATTCTCAACACTTCGATTACACTTTAACCTTGTTTAATTTGATAGTTTTTGTATGTGGGAAATCATGAACCTTCAGAGTTAATGACAACAATCAATTGGCAAAGCTTGCTTTGGTAACAATGGCAGGTGGGGTCTTAACATTTGGATCAATCGATCCAGCTTTCGCAGCAAAATCCGACGGCCGTGTCGGTGGTCAGGCGTTCGGTTCTGCCCCAAATCAATCGGCACCTCGTTCATCTTCACCAAGAATCAATAACTCAAGGTAATTTCTGGGTTATATATAAGGTAATTTTTGGGTTATATATTCTCTATATCAAAGTGATTTGATGTTTATTTATGTGGTGGCAAAACCATTGTTTAGATCAACCCACCGGTTGCACCACCGCTGATCGGTGGATTCAATTGTGGGTATGGTGGTTGGGGGTGGTCGGCGTTTTCATTCTTTGCACATGGGCCTAGTGTGGTTGTGGGAGTCGGCGGTGGGTTTGATACCTTGGTGTTTTTTATGCTTCTTGGTGCTGCAGCAGATGTCGTTAGAAGGTTCTTTAGATCCAGGAATGATTATGACGATGAAGATTACTGGTAATTTTTTGTGTAGAAGAACACACTTAAATGTATGATTATTTTTAGATGTATAGATCACATAACATGGTGAATATCACTTGATAAACTTGATGTCGATATAAATTTGATTGGAGTATTAGGAGTGCTACTATTCCCTACCAAATGTTAAGGTTAAGTGTTAAATGGGAAAAAATGAGATGTCACTCAAAAAGCTGGCATGACAAGATGATTGGAGTGTTACCATTCCCTTTAGCCTAAGAAAAAACCCAACATAATTACTTTTTTAAATTTTGTAGGTTTGTAGCTAAGTTATAATTTTTTTTTTTAAAAAAAAAAATATCCATATCCAAATTGTAATATATTTATCTAGTTAAATTTTAATATCGAACAATGTTTTCTGTTCGGAATCAAGACATATGATTTGTAATTAATAACTTATATATTAAATTTTATAAAACATTCAAGATAAATTAGTAATAATAAATTATTTAATATGTAAAAATTGAAAATTAACAATTGAAGAAGGTTTAGTTACGGCAAAAGCAATAAGATTTTATTAGAGACCCATTGGAACAAAAATCGAAGAGGTTGTAACGTATAAGTACAAACATGAAAAACAAAAAAGTTCTTTTTTGCTTTGTGCTTATCGATTCTTTGTTTTAATCACTCAATTTGTCTCATAATTGCCTAATTAACCACTTAATAATACACGCTTTTTCTCCCTCACAAACTCAAACATCCTTGGAAATGGCATCAGAAACTCAAATTCAAATTCCAGTAATTGATTTCTCCCCGCTAAATATGCATAATCCAGATAATCTTTCCATCTGGGAATCCATAAAAACCGACGTTTTAAATGCTCTCCATGACTATGGTTGCTTCGAAGCATCATCAGTCGTATCAATCGCTCTTCAAGAATCTGTAAACGATGCATTGAAACAGCTCTTCAATCTCCCATTAGAAACCAAACTTCAAAACACATCAGAAATAGCCTTTCATGGCTATGTTCAATCTCCCAAGGTTCCACTCTACGAAAGCATGGGAATTGGTAATGCATTTATCCCTGAAAACGTTGATAATTTCACCAATCTAATGTGGCGTCACGATAACCCTAAATTTCGGTACGTTTCTTCTCTTCAAACGCTGTAAATTTTGTTTTCATATATGGTACTGAAGTTGGTCGGGGTTCCATGGCAGCGAAAGCATTAAAATCTACTCCAAGAAGTTGCGAGAACTGGATGAGATAGTGAAGAGGATGGTATTCGAGAGCTTGGATTTGGAGAAGTATTTTGATGAACAAATGAAATCAACAAATTACCTTCTTAAGGTGATGAAATATCGAGCACCAGAGCCAAATGAATCCAATATTGGACTCCATACTCATACAGATACGAACATAATGACAATTTTACATCAAGATGAAGTTGGAGGGTTAGAAATCCAGACTAAAAACGATGAATGGATACGAGTGAAAGCTTCCCCAAACTCCTTTGTTGTCGTAGCTGGGGAAACTTTGAATGTAAGTAAAATAACTGTCACGAATGAAAGTTTTGTATTGCTGAGAGTAAGATTGATGTTGATGGATCAAAAACTACATTTTTTTGTCCCGCATACAACAACATGATTTAGGTCGTACATGACCTCCTCCTATCCATCATGAGAAAAGGGAAAATGACTTATAAGCCCAACAAAGTTTTCAAACCGTTCAAAAAACCCCAAGTATATTTTGTCTGTTTAAGAAAACCCAACGAACTTAACTTTTTGTCTAAAAAACCCCAACTAACTTACACTTTTGTTGAATTCTCATTAGGGTCAACCAGCTAGTGAAAGTCAACAAATTGACATGGCTTATTATGTGGAATTAAATATTAGGAAAATGACTTTTAAGACCAACGAAGTTTCGAAACTGTTCAAAAACCTCAATTATGTTTTGTCTGCTAACAAAAATCCAACGAACTTATACTTTTGTTCAATTTTCATTAGAGGCAATCAGTTGGCAATTGACAAGACATTATATTTAATGACATGGAATAAACAAATTAGAATTTCCCTTTATATATCGTTCTAGGGCTTGGAGAAGAAAAGAATGAACGGTGTCTATGTTCGATCTCTTGTAATGTCTACTTCTTCTTCCTCTCAATCGTTGATGTCCAACTCAAGATCTACAAAGAAGATATTTGATGATGCAAACCCTTGTGGATGTGGATGCCCTTCTCGGATTTGGACATCTAAAATGGAAGATCATCTAGAGAAAAAGTTCAGGGCTTGTTCGAATAGATGGATAAGTGTAACTGAAAGCTTTATCATGTCCATCTTTATTAGTTTTCATGTTTAAAGGAACCAAACAAATAGATAGAAGATGGACATGATAAAGTTTCAATTACACTTACCCATTTGTTCGAACAAGCCTTGAACTTTTTCTCTGGGTGATCCTCCAATGTCCAAATCTGAGAAGGGTGTCCACATCCACAAGGGTTTACATCATCAAATATATTATTTGTAGATATTGAGTGAACATCAATGACTGAGAGGGAGAAGGAGAAGTAACCATTACAAGAGAACGAATATAGACATCGTTTGTCTTTCTCTTCTCTAAGCCCTAACTCGATATATAAAGGGCAATTCTAATCTGTTTATTCCATGTCATTAAATATAATGCCATGTCATTTGGCAACTAATTGTATACCTAATGAATCTGGTTGCATCTAATGAAAATTGAACAAAAGTATAAGTTTGTTGGGTTTTTTTGAGCAGACAAAACATGATTGAGGTTTTTGAACGGTTTCAAAACTTCGTTGGTTTTAAAAGTCATTTTCCCAATATTTAATTTCACGTAATAAGTCATGTCAATTTGTTGACTTTCAGTAGCTGGTTGACCCTAATGAGAATTCAACAAAAGTGTAAGTTAGTTGAACTTTTTTAGACAAAATGTTAAGTTCCTTGGGTTTTCTTGAACAGACAAAACATAATTGAGGATTTTTGAACGGTTTGGAAACTTCGTTGGACTTATAAGTCATTTTCCCTCATTAAAAATAGCCCTAAACTTCTTGACCAATCCAGTCGAGTCTGATCCGATTGTCTTATATATAACAAACGCAACCTGAGTTTGACAACTCCTTATATGAATGTAATGCAGGTTTGGTTGAATGGTCGATTGCATGTGCCGTTTCATAGAGTGGTGATGAATGAAACTATGTCTAGATACTCGCTTGGGTTTTTTTCTGTACAAAAATCAAGCAACCTCGTAAAAGCATTTGATGAGATGGTAGACAAAGAACGTCCTTTGCTTTACAACCCTTTTGATTATGGAGAGTTTCTAAAGTTCTTTTACAAAGAGGGTGGCATTCAAAGCAAGTTCGCATTAAAGACATATTGTGGAGTCTCAGAGGGCTCGTGATGCTTCAAGATTTGTTGAGAATACTATCAATGAAAAAACATGTGTTTGTATACAAGATTTGGGGATTGTTTTGCAAAGTGTACGTTATTTTTATAATTTGAACACGTTAACTTTGTGTATACGGTGTAACTTTGTTGCTTGTTTGTACTTGTTTTGTGGCATGTTTAAATAAAAATCAGGAGGTGTTCAATGTCTCTTTTAAGACTTGAGTGGTTAGACTTTTTTCCCTCTTCCAAATGGCCTCCCAACAATCAACATCTGATCTATATTAAACATAGATTTTGAAACTGAGGTCTCTAAATTAGAACGTTTTTCGACATAAATTTTAGCACTGATTCATGGCTTGAGTTCACAGGGGTTGTGGATCTCAAATCCGAATGGTATCAAAGAGGATGTCTTTGACTTCTTTCGTAACAAATTCAAGGAATCTATCTTGGATCGGCCAAGGTTCTGGAGCAATAAATTGTGAAAAATCTTTTGGAGGAGCAAAATTTTATCCTTCAAGATGATTTCACACTTGATGAGGTCAAAAGGGTTGTGTTCGGCGAAACTAAAGAGAATACTACTAATTGTTCTTTTTCTCTCTGTCTTTGTGAAGCTGTCTTTGTAAAGCTGAATATGCAAAAATTATGATCACGTGATCCGGTTGTATTTGATCTAGCTTCTTGCTAGCCCATTGGTGAATAAATTTATTTTTATGCTGCCAGAAAAAAAAATCAATCATGATAATATGTTTTTACATATTGTTTATTGATAAGCTTTTAATAGAAACTATAATCTATAACTTTAACAATTCATTTTCTAATGAAAAGGATAATTATATTAAAAAAAATTAAATTTAAATATGATCAATTTAAAAGGGATAAATCAGTTTGTTATATGATCAATTTTTTATTAATTCCACAAAATAATTACCGACTTAATAAATGGTTAGGTTGGAAATCATGAAATTGTTCTTCATTGCATAAAAAAAAACCTTAAAATATTAAAAGACAAAGGATTTATTGTACAATTTCGTAATTTATATACACAATTTTGAAATTAAACTTTTTTCAATATTTATTATTATTATTATTATTGCGAGAATCAATTTTGAAATTTTGAAAACATTCGCAATGAAACCAAATACCATAACTAGTGATTATTATATATATTAAGATCGTGAAAAATTTTAACAGTAAAGTGGCTGATGGGTCGGCAAAAGTAGTCCCTTTTTATTTGTCTATTGTCAATTGTTGAGAAAAGGAACACTTAATTTGCCACCCTGGTTTCGTTCCTTGAATTACATTTCCGGTCCCTCTATATTGCTTTGTGTGTCACTTCTTTTATACTGTTTCAATTTCGATTCGTTTTTTGTCGTGCCCGGCCTCTCAGTATTTGATGTTTATCTGTTTTCATTCTGTTTGCTTCACGATCCTTCCACCACCTTCTTCTACCCTTTGCTCCCTCCACCGCCAACATCTTCCTGATCCTTTATGTTTGACGCTTGCATCTCCGATTACCTCTTTCTCTTGGCGTCTGTCGCTGTACCATTAGTGGTGGAGGCCGTTACGGCTGTTAAGGTGGTGGTAGACGACGAGATTAGGGTTTTCGATGTCCGTACAAGTCGGTCTTGTAATTGAAGCTTCAGGTCTTCATACTTGCAATCGATCAAATAGGTATTCCCAGATACCCTTGCAAACTGACAATCGGTGGTATGCGGAGATCTACCAGTCGATCAGTCGACTTCTTAATCACAAAATCGGTACTTGTCTTCCGGTGCCGGAAGACTCCGTTCGTCAAATGGTCTACCGGAGACACTTCTTCGCCGCTGTTAGCGGATGGCTCTAACTTCGATGCTAGAGTTTTACGACATAGTTTGAGTACAATCGACAAATACAACCCGAAAGCGTTCTATTTCCACCGCTTCTCTTCTACTTCTTCATCGCTTCTCCAACCTTAAGTAATCAGTAGGCGGCAGTGGTGGTGGTGGTGTTATTTGGAGTAAGGAACAGAAGAGTTCTCTAGCAGGGGTATGCCAGGGCGCTGCTTCAATCAAATCACATCTATTACTATTGGAAATCTTGAAGCCTGGACCTCCATCGACCGGTACTTTGATTAATCATATGCTTAATTTCTTCTGTATACAAATTACAATACGGATTTCCGACTGAAATTGTGTTTCAATTGATTTGTAGGCAGAGATAAAATTTAAGGATAAGTTGCTTCCTTCATCATCCCCAGCCCTCTACAAGCCAGGAAGGCGATTGTTGTTGATGCTCCCCAAGGATTGGGCAACAAGGTATCAAATTTTATACTTTACTTCAAAAATCAACAAACAAACTAACCCATCTTCTTGAATATATATTACTAGATCATAACCAATGAACAATCTTGCTTCTTTAGGTTGCTTCTAACTTCAATGCATGGAACTGCTATTCATGTTCATGATTCCGAAAGGTACTCCAGTGATATTCCTTGCTCAATTCCATGTTAGGTTCTCATCTTTGGTCTCAATCTCTATCTCAGTTATATAGTGGGAGCTAATTCCCTTTATATTATCTTCTCTCAATCTAACAACTTAATATACTAATATGGTTACACTTTTACATAAAATTTTACATGCTTTGAAGTTGTTTTTGGTTTTTATGCTTGCAGAAGTGGGTCATACAGAGCCAAACAAGAAGAAAGGCTTTGTAAGAAAGATTATTTTTGCTTCATTCCTTATAGTATTATGTATAAAAATGTATTAAGTTTACATAATACTTATCGATTTATTACACAACTGACTTAATTTTGAAACTTACAGGTATTCGGCAGCTCATGTATCTGGAAAAATGAGAAAAAGAGTCTAGAATGTTGGTGTTCATGCTAAATTTTGTTGGGTAGATGAGGAATCTGAAGGATTTTTGCTCGGAAAGAGGATGGGCACATCATAAGCTGAAGGTACTTTGTACATATTCCATTCATTTTACCATTCAACCTTTTTGTTCTCTTTGATTTGACTAATGTTTGATTCCCTACAAGGCAGGAGATGTTTGCTCTACCCACTTGGCTTCTTAGTATGGCCATTTTTAATTTGAAAACACTATTATTTCCCTTTTTGCTAATAATGAATTGAATTGTCACATTGCAAATTCCATAATTGGTGAAAATGAAATAGTTATGTATGAATCGTTAAAAATGTGATGGTGAAAATGACAGTACCTTTTATATGAAATATGGTACAAAATTTAACTGGGTTGGTTGAAACATGGTTTTGCCTAATTCGTAAGACAAGTGAAACATTGTTTGCATAAAGTAGCTAAAAAAATAATAATAAACATTTTTTTCATAAATTGGTATTGCTTCTTTATTTCTATTTCTACCACGATTAGTTTTTGGCGCTAATCGATTCAACTGTCCATTTACCCGGAATACAGTTGCAATCGCAATGCACAAGCTTTTCATAGTAACCGGAATCAATCTGCTGCCTGTTATGCTCTTCGGGGTGTGCGACGGAGGTGGTTTCACTGTCGACTTGCCCACCGCCATTTCCACTGTTTCTTTTTTCTTCTATTTGTTCCACTTTACAGGTAGATCAATAGACTGCTTAGGGTATGTCAAAATACATGCTTATTCTCCTGATAATTTTTTGTTGGTATGATTGATTAAAGTTAAAACAATAAGATGAACGCATGATTTGTCAACTTTTGTGTGTGCATATTTAAGTTGTTAAGACTTTATTGAGTGATTCGATCGTTCTGTTCCTACTTTAATGGAACTGTGATACGGTGTTCTAAAGCATTAATCTTATAAAAAATTCTCTTCATTTTGGTTAATTGATAATGCAGATTGATTTAGATGTCGAGTGGAGGATCTCAAATGAGTCTGAGGAAAGCTCTTGGAGCCATTAAGGACAGCACCATCGTCAATTTGGCTAAAGTGAATAGTGATTATAAGGTATTGAAACATTTTGAATTTTTTCTTTCTATGATTGTTACTTTAATATCCCCTGTTTGTTTCATTTTGTAGGAATTGGATGTAAATATTGTTAAGACCACTAATCATGTTGACCACCCTGCAAAGGAGAAACATATGTGAGGTGTGTTTCTATAAAATTATTTGTTTGTGGTCTATTAACAGAAGGTAGCCCTTATATTTCCCTAATCCTGGATCCATTATTGCAGCTATATTTGCATCCATCTCTGCTACAAGACCTACACCTGATGTTGCATATTGCATCCATGCTCTTGCAAGAAGATTATGAAAGACACACAATTGGGCAGTATGTATATTGTATCCGTATCATTGAATCTCTTTATCTCAACATTTTTCCATAGAAAGCTTCATCTTTTTTCAGGTTACTTTGAAAACTCTAATTATTATTCACTGAGCCTTAAAAGAGGTGGACCCCACATTTCAAGAAGAGCTCCACATTATAAAAAGTATGCTACTTCACTATTTTTTATACTTTTGACCTTTATTTAATATTTATGTCACTCAGACCTCAAACCTAACTAATGTTAAACTCAAAAATAAGCAAGGGCAAAAAGGTAAAGAAAATTTCAAACTTGACTTAATATGGTAATGTATAGACAACTTGATATCTGGATGTAGTCAGAAAAATAAGCAAGGGCAAAATGGTAACAAATTTTCAAACTTGACTTAATATAGTAGTAATGTGTAGTCTGTAGACAACTAGATATCTAGACGTAGTCATAGAAATAAGCAAGGGCAAAAAGGTAAGAAATTTATGATTATGTATGCAATATTAGCTTAAAATTCATGTTTTAACTAATAAGAACTATCTTTCCTTACTGCAGGGATGGATACAACGATTTCAATACTTTCTGCATGCAGGTGAGCTTCCCGTAATTGTTAGCTTAATTTTTATGATTTTCTTCCAATATTTTTTACTTTTAATTTTGTATTTTTGCTTGCATTGTTTGTTTGTAATATTAGATGAGTGACCTGAATCCGAAGGTGAAGACGGTTGGTTTTTTTTTGTCTATCGCATAAACATCTATGTGTTCTTTTGGTGTTCTATATATATGTAACCATTTCGGTCAGCCTTCATTCCCTACGACCACAATGACAACAAAATATAAAACATGCCAAAACGTACCACAAACGACCAAAACAAATTATCAATAATCCTTGTGTGTTCAGTAAATTTGTTTGTTCCGAACCCCACGGAGCAAGTGATAATTCGTTGTTTGCATGTTTACAGAGATTTTTGTGCAGTTCTTTGACCAGTGGTGGTGAACATGCTTCGGTTGGATATGAAACATGTTCTATTTACTAATCTTGATTGTCAATTTCTAATTTCCTTAAAATGCTATGTGAATTTGAAGTAACAAATGGGTTTGACCTATGAGAAACCTTCTCTGATCTACCTTCAATCATGAACAAATTGACTGGGCACACAAAAGATGTCATGGGTTTGATCAACTGGTACCGGCTCTTTAGTCTTTCCTTTAATATTTTTTGATTGAAAGGGGCTATTAGTCATGTGTTGATGTCTTTTTTTTCATCTATTGTATACACACCATACACTGAATAAAACGTCTGAACGAGACTAAATTTCACAGTATTCAAGTCAGAGGAGTTAGGAAAAAAAACCCAAATAGCCATCTATGAATGAAAATCAGTAATTCTTTTTTACCTAATAAATACAGGTGAATAATAACTTCGTTTTACTTGGCAATGTTTAAAAATAAGTCTCGGCAATTAATTCATATCCTTCACCGCTTCTTTATTTTTTTAAATTAATTTATTATTTCTTTTTTTACTTTTTTTACTGTTTCAGATATTCAATTTTAGCAGGGGAAGATTAATAAGTAAAACAGTCGTGGAAAGTGAGGTAACCACTCTGTATTCAATATTCATTTTTTTTTACTTTTTTATTATTTCAGATATTCAACTTTTTTTACTCTTTGTCGCTCACACTAATGTTAAACTTCTAATTTTGTTTATTGGTTAATTTTACATGTCTCATAGGCTGGTCCAGCCACAATTGCAGACGCCATGATACGAGGTCTCCCCATCATTCTAAACGATTACATTGCTGACCAGGTAATTTTCTTATTAAAGTTGATTTTAGAATGCAAGGGTAAAAATATCATTTTTGTCTCAACACCTTAGAAATCTGATATTGTGCAGGAAGTTGGAAATGTACCCTATGTAGTGAAAAATGGATATGGGAAATTTTGAAAGTCACCAAAAGAGATTGCAGAAATTGTTGTTGAATGGTTTGGTCCTAAAGCACATGAAGTCAAGACTATGATAGGGCTTGATCTGAATTTAAACTATCACAGATCAGTCACAAACATTAAATATTAAAACACAACATAAATTCAATCTGGGCACATATCTGTTTCTTTCTGAGATTTTTTTTAAGAAGACTCAAAAAGGATAGAAGAACAAGAGGATAACATGAGCAATGGTACACAAAAATTAGCCGGAAAAAGAAATTTATAGATAAAAGCAGATGAAAAGTCAACATACCCAGTGTGTAAATGAGGCTAATTTTCGGTGTCGTTTTCGTGTTATGCTCTGATTTTTTCTATGTTTTCAAATGATTCCTTATTAAATCATTATACTTAAATTCTGAATATATGTTTTTGTTTGTCTGTGTAGCTTTAAGAATCCAACATATGTGTTTTAAAAAGAGAATAGATCTCAGTTTACTTTATTTCATTTTTAGGCATCATACTTTCATAGTCAACCAACTATAGCATCCTACTTCCATCACGAACGACTGATAAACGATGACACCATCTTTTACATAATGTCTCCAGTCGGGTTTCTTTGATATTAGCGGCGAATCCGACCCCCGCAAAGCGGGGTTCCTGTCTAGTTATTTAGTGTTATTGGTCATATACTATATATCACATCATAAAATATTCTTTTGGTGGTTATCGTTTAAAGTTAAGGAGATGGGCTAAACTAACCGGAACAGAGAACTATTCTGCATTTCTGCTCTGTTAACTAAACCATTCTTATCGTCCATCAATACTCTAATGATGTTAAGAAAAACCCAAATCGATTATGGTGACTACTAGTGGCCCTAATTAGTAATTATAATTGTCAACATTCAAACTGGTTAAAGCTGGTGGTTTGTGGTGTTCCATGGTGGCTGACTGGCTGGTGGTGGCTGATCATGGCGGCATCGATCAAGTTCAATTCACAATTCGGTCGACAGATGCTATCGTCAATAAAGAATTGAACAAGAAAGCATCCAAATTGGGCACCAAAGAACCGAATCAAGGGTCGGCTATGGCGATTGATCCAGCCATTGTTGCCAATTTGACGTTTTTTTTAACCAACTGTTCTTCTTGGATATTCCCGTAAAAACCAAAGTGAGGCCTTCAAAATAAGATTACCATCTCGATGATTCCAAAATGCAATCTTTTGGATCTTTCGTTTTGATTCAAGCAATCACATCGAACTAATTCGGCTAATAAAAGACTTACACAAAGACTATAAATGGATAAATGATAATTCCTAGTTCCAAACAACATAATAGAGACATAAATGGCTTCCGGAGAATATATTCAGCTTCCTGTGATTGATTTTTCATTGCTAAATTATGGAAATCCCAACACTCGTGTTTGGGATTCGGTTAAAACCGAAGTTTTTCAGGCGCTCCAGGAATACGGTTGCTTCCAAGCAATCGTATCTGGGGTTTCACCAGAGCTTCAAAACTCAGTATATGATGCAATGAAGGAGCTTTTTGATCTACCATTTGAAACAAAGTCCAAAAACACCGCCTCTCGAATGTTTCATGGATTTATCGGGAATACACCAATACTTCCACTGTATGAAAGCATGGGCATTGATGAACCTTACATGGAGAAACAAGCTGAGAACTTCACTAATCTCATGTGGCCTCAAGGAAACGCTCAAGTTTGGTAAGAATTTTACGAGTGGTAAAATGGGTTAGATATCATAAAATATAAGTATCAAAAGGTTATTATTCTAATTCTAATAATAATACAATTTTTTAAGAGCTATAAAGGATATTATATGTATTTACAAACACTTCGTGGAGGCAAATGTTGTTTTATTAAATCATTTAAAATTACCCTTTTGACATATGGTGACACAATTTCACCTAAATTGTTTCAAATGAGTCAATGTTATCTATACATTTTTTCTGGATTTTTTTTTGTTGTTATGAATTTGACATAAATTGTCTTGATCCATAATGAATTAGTGATAATCTAGACGTCTTTTATAATGTATCCATTTTTGTGTGGTAGCGAAGACATCCATTTATATTCGAATAAGCTTTTCGAATTGGATGCAATGGTAATGAAAATGGTTTTCGAGAGCTTGGATTTGGGCCCGTATTTTAACGAATATATGGAACTAAAGTGTTATACACTTAAGCTTATGAAATATAGAGTTCCAAAGCCAAATGAATCGGATCTGGGATTACATGCACATGCAGATTCAGGTATAATGACGATTTTACATCAAAACGATGTTGAAGGATTAGAGATTCAAATGAAAGACGACAAATGGTTCAAAGTAAAGCTTTCACCACACTTGTTTACAGTCATGGTCGCGGAAACTTTAAACGTAAGTAATATAAACATGGTTGAACCTGAGAACTCTATCATAGATTCTCAGCTGCTTAATGCTTATAATAAGTTTGAAAACTTTGACATTCAGGTATGGTTAAACAAGCGATTGCATGTGCCATATCATAGAGTGTTTATAAGAGAAAACAAGACTAGGTTTTCGCTAGGGCTTTTCGCATTGCCAAAAGTCGGGAAACTCATGAAAACCATGGAAGAGATGGTGGACGAAGAGCACCCGTTATCCTTCAAGTCTTTTGATTACGACGAGTTTATCAAATTCCTCTTTAGAGGCGGTCAAGGCAAAGAGAAATATGCAGTAAAAGCCTATTGTAGCGTTTTAAACTAAACAAACGACACATGATAGGCACTGGCCAAGTGTCAATTTTGATGTTTAAGGATTTGATTTTGAAATGTCCCTAATAATGAGAGATTTTAATATTTTATTTTATAGAATAAATTTAAGTATATTATGTATGGTTTTGATTCTTGGTTGAAATTTCTCCGTGTTTCATTGCTTGTATCGTTTGCTCATCCATCTCTTGTCTTTAATAAAAAGTCTTAATTTGCAGTTGTCGACTCCTGTATCATCACAATCTATTTTTTCATAATTAAATTTACAACTTGATTGTATCGTGAGAAACTATATATGGATACTTGCTTTTGTATTGTTATAATCGCTTTTCAGTGATTTTTTTAATTGTTAAGTATGCATTTGTTTTAAGTTGTGTTTGTTTTATTTCCAAATTGGAGGGGATTCGTTGATTATTTTATTTATATAACTAGGTGTGAAACTCATGCTTTATATAAGTTAATTTAAAAAAAAGTTAGATATAAAAGTCTAAATATTTGAGAACTTTAAATTTATAAGAAAATAAGAAAAAAATAATGAATTGTTAAAATTAAAATGTTTTTTTATATTTTAAATTTAAACAAATAATTTAAATAAATAAACAAAAGAAATTAATGAGCTTTAATTTGGAAATTTGAAATTAGAAGGTAAGTTTATTAATGAAATTGATATCCATTTATTACTACATTTATTGTAATTATTACATTAAAATATTATTTGAAATTTAATAAAATAAGAAACTCATAAAATGACATTTGGAAAAAAAATAAATCAAAATAACCAAAAAATAAAATTTGGCAAATTGAATGAGATTGTGATATGTGGCAAAAAAGACATTCATTTATTAGAGTAGATAGTGTAATCACATTTCATATTTTACTAGTTCAATAAATTTGTTTAACGATTAAAATAAAAGTTGTATACATCAATATCAATTATGGTTGACTTGTATGACTTAGTATAAATTGTATAAAAGATACTAAATTTGTACTCAATTTTCCTAATTTATTATTCGTCTTTTCTATCAGAGAATCATGATTTTATGTAATTGCTTCCTAAGGTCACTCAAGTGGATAATGCCAAAATGGTGTAAGACAAGAAAGATTGTCCACGGTAACATCTCTTAAAGGAATTCTTTTTTGTCTTTCTTACACCAATCTCGTATGGTGAACCACTTAAGCGATCTTAGAAAACTATTACACAAAATTATGATGCTGTGAGAGAAGAAAAAAAGAAGAAGAAATAAGTGAAAATAAGTACAAATAAACAAAATGGTTCAATTTAACCCAAATGTTTGTCAATTCAAAGCATATGTTGAAGCCACATCGCCTGTTTGCATAGTAAACTACTGAGAAACATGAAACACTTGATCAAATATAAAACACTTATCAAACCAGTCGATTGGTTAAAGTTGCCACTAAAATATAAACTTAGTGATTTAATTGAGAAAAAGATAAAAAACAGTATTAAAATCGAAATTTTATGTAAACTTAGTATGTTTTATGCAAATTGTTTAACGTGTTATGAGAAAACATTGCTCAAACTCAAGGAACATAATGTTTCCATGCTAAATAGGAGCATTTATAAAGCATCGTGCCACAAATTCCTCCAAAAGGGAAGAAATTTGCATAATATATAATATATACATGTAAGTGGCATTTTTTATAAGTAAATGGATTGAATTTAATTTAATTTCATCTCTTATTTTGTAACGTCCGCAGATTCGGTACTGAGCAATAAAACGACATTTTGATAGAAGATTATTTAAGATAAATAATTTTAACCAAACTTATACTATATATGAGAAAGATTGCGTACATATAAAGAACCTTGAAATACAACTTCGTATGAAGAAGTTATGTTTCTCTCAAGTTTCGCGATTAAACCGACGCGGCTATGTGCGTTGTAAAAAGTGAACTTTAGATAGGTTGTAGTACCATAAAGGTGAACTCGTGCATATAGAGATGTCCAAATCTGACTTCATATGAATAAGTTATGAATTTTCTAAGTTTCATCGCAGTAGTGTGCCGACACAGAAATCGAAATTCAAATCGGTTGATTGTTAGCCGAAACAATCTAAACGAAAATTGAAGATCTCGTGAATATGAACACGTCAATATAAATACATTCGAAAACCAAGTTTGTATGAAGGATTTATGAATTCCAAATGGATTTTAACATTCTAAACCGGTCTAAATATGAATTTTAGTCGGAGCGATTGGTTAAAGTTGCCACAAGTGATTTAATTGAGAAAAAAATAAAAAGCTATATTAAAATCGAAATTTTATATAAACTTGGTGTGTTTATGCAAATTACTTAACGGTTTATGAGAAAACATTGCTCAAACTCAAGGAACCTAATGTTTCCATAGAAAATAGGAGCATTTCTAAAGCATTGGTTCCACAAATTCCTCCAAAAGGGAAGAATTTCGCATAATATATATTATATACGGTAAGTGACATTTTTTTATAAGTAAATAGATTTAAGTGGCTTTAATTTCAGCTCTTATTTTGTAACGTCTGCAGATTCGGGCTAAGACAATTAAGATATACTAATAAATAAAACGACATTTTGATAGATGATTATTTACGATAAATAATTTTAACCAAAGTTATAGTATATGTGATAAGGATTCCATACATATAAAGAACTTTGAAATACAACTTCGTATGAAAAGTCATGTTTCTCTCAAGTTTCACGATTTAACCAATGCGGCAATGCGTGTTGTAAAAAAGTGAATTTTAGATAGGTTGAAGTAACCATAAAAGCAAACTTGTGCATATAGAGAACGTCCAAATATGACTTAATGTGAAGAAATTATGATTTTTCAAAGTTTCATCGCAGTGGTCTGCGGACACAGAAATCGAAATTCGAATTGGTTGATTGTTATCCAAACAATCTAAACGAGAATTGAAGATCTCGCGAATATGAACTCGTAATTATAAAAACAGTCGAGAACGAAGTTCGTATGAAGGATTTATGAATTCTGCACGGATTTTAACAGCCTAAACTGGTCTTAATATAAATTTTGGTTAGAGCGAGAATTAGCTGTTGAGACCGTAATGAAAGTTTTAGAGCTCGTCGAGAGGATTTTAGGGATATAAAGAACGTCGAAAACGTAGCTCGTACGCGAAAGTTATGGTCATTCAAAAATTTGCTAAAATATCCCTTGTGGGTGACGTGGCAGAACCGGAGTGCGCTGTGTGGCATGGTCGGCGGCCAGCTTTCCCGCGAAAACAAGGTGACGTTGCCCAAGGAGCATGCGGCACGTGGGATCACAAATGGTGATACGTGGAAGTCTTCTAGAAGCAATGATGTGGAAGGATTGGAACATGACACATGGTAGGTGGAGAAAGGACCAACAAAGCTCGAGGGCGCGACGCACCTCTTGTCAATGTGCAACGCAAGCCCGGTGTAGCATATAAACCCCCTCGATTTTCTTCATTTCCACACCATTTCAAGTCTCCTTTCTCTTTGAGACTTTATTCTTTTTTGAGTCCAAATTTTTCGGATTTCGTGAGTGTTTTAGCGAAGCTCTTGCATATCTAAGAGTCTGTGAAGAATAGTATTTGGGTTGAGATTCTGCCCGTGAAATTTCATGGTTTTCGCTAAAAATTTTGTTAGTTAAGTTACAATTATTTTATTATAAGTGCAACTTATATTTATGTTCATAATCGTTATTATGAACCTATAAATAAGATTTATCAATGATTTCAATTCATTATAATTATTGATCTAAGAGTAAATTACACAAATGGTCCCTATAGTTTAGGGTAATTTATGCGTTTGGTCCTTAACTTATTTTTTTAACTCGGAAAGTCCCTACTGTTTGTTTTTGTTACGCGCTTGGTCTCTGTCTTACCTAAAAAGACTATTTTTCCCTTGATTTTTTAATTTATTTAAATAAACACACTCCCAACCTCACCCCCTCACCTTACCTTACCTACCTCACCTTACCTTACCTACCCCACCATTTTTTCCTATTTAAATAATAGTCTTTTTAGGTAAGAAATGGACTAAGCGCGTAAGAAAAACAAACAGTAGGGACCAAGTGTGTAACAAAAACAAATAGTAGGGATCTCACGAGTTAAAAAAAATAAGTTAGGGACTAAGCACGCAAATTACCCCAAACCATAGGGATCATTCATGTAATTTACTCTTGATCTAATTATAGGAGTGGTGTCTAGGCTAGATTTAGTAATGTGTTACAGTGGGGTTTCCAAACAGTATACTCTGTCTACCAAACGAAGCCTACCTCCAATATGATCTTACTTGATTATTCTGTACTGGATAGATCTTGATGTAGACATTGGGATTAGTAAGGAATGTAGACTATCATTATTCTCCAGGAATATAAGACTAACACTCAGTGAAATTTATACCTAGGTCACGTCAAAGGAAAAGTCATGGTGATAGGCAAAGCATTACCAAATTCACGAGTCATCCACTTTTAACAAATGAGTGCATAGTTACTTTCAACTTACATATAGATATGAAGTATCTTTATATCCTGTATGTGCTTATTATCTGTGTTCTTGATATACATGTTATATGAAATAATATGATATGATTTTACTATATAAATAACTTTATCATATTTAAATTTGCATTGGGTAGTAAAGGGTTTAAGGGAAAATAAAATAATGGTGAGAGGCCATGCATTATACTATCTATATTACCAGGAACGGTCATCTAAGAGAGTATAAATGATGATCACCGACTATTTTAGGTATTCCTGTGGAATACCAGCAGGTTTGCCACGTGTAGGTGTTAATGATCATACTTTTTATGGAAAAAGAAAGTTGTTCATTTGGGTTCTTTATCCCCATCGTAGTTGCCTTATTGACACATATTTCTACGGATTCCCCGAAGTAGTATTGTCTATTCATAGAGATCATTTAGGATAGGTCTCTTTAGATTTGCATGTAGGGATCAGAGAGTAAGAATAACAAGAATGGGTAATCGGTTTATTTGTTTATTATGAAAAATATATAATTATAGTATTGTGGGTGAAAATGCTATGTGCTCACCCGACTCCCAAGTCTGACCCACACAATTTCTTTGTATCACAAGTAGCGGTACGAGGGCACAATCCACTAAGAGATTGAGTACTTTAGGCCATTAGTACAATAAGTTAATGCAAGGCATGTAATTACTATGTGTATGCTTAAGGTCTGTATTAGTTATGACATCCCAAGATTTAATAATCAATGAAAAACATTTCTTCAGAAATTATTTTTATGGGACAAATTTAGCATTACTCTGTTTTAAAATAAGCATAAATAAAAGGTCTTTTCTGGCCGTGAAAAATATGGATGTCACTGTTGGTATCAGAGCATTAGTGTAAGCGAACTAGGAATTTTGAGGACTTCTAGACTTAAACTGAGAATGCTAAGCAATGATTGTGAGGTTAGTCTCTATTTTGTTTTAGGTAGTATACCTGAATTGACACAAGAACTAGAATACTTTAGGGAATGTGCCATAATTGTTATTATGTGTTAAATGATTTATAGCATGCTTTAGGATAGATGCCTAAAGTGCTATAGTCATAAGTACTAGCATGATATAGGGAAATGCATTAGTTGCTAAAATGCCTTATTCTCTGTTAAGTGCTAAATAAGAAATTATGCATTGTAAGTAAAATATTACTATATTAAAATACTCGAACCTATGGGTATAGAACGTCATGACGATTACAAGGAGAGGTGGAGTCGTCAATAACGAAGGAGGTCCAACACCTCAAAAAGTCGAAGCAGTAGCTGCTCAGTTCACGCTGGATGAAGTTTGAATGAAGATGTAAAACATACTAAATCAGCAAAGGCATGAGTTTAGAGAACTCCTAGCCCAGGAGCTAGCTAACACTAGAGGTGGAGTACCAGTGGTCAATGAACCAATAATTGTCGATCGAGTCAACAGTGGATCAGTTCCCTCTCATCCAACAACGGTTCAGGAGAAAATGATGACTCGGAAAGTCGCCAAGGACCACCCCCTCCTTCAGAAGACTCAGAGATCTTGAACAATGATGAACCTAGCGGCTACAACAAGTAAAAGCATTTCACGACTTACGGTAGTCGAAGTAAATACCTTATATTAGGTTAGGTTTGTTATAGAGGGAGCAGGAGTCTCCGATGAAGATCGAATTTAGAATGAAGCGTAGGTGCAAGTTTAAGCACTACCAATAGTCACGAAGTCCAAGAGGTAGATACTCATTAGAAAATACATATGAGTTATAGTTATTACCTAGGATGTAAATATGATGTGTTGAATCATTATACAGCCGTTCTTTGCTGATGATTCCGGGACGTAATCATCCTAAGGGGAGATAATTGTAACGCCCGCAGATTTAGGCAAGAAAATTAAGATATAATAAGAAATAAAATGACATTCTGATAGAAGATTATTTAGGATAAATAATCTTAACAAAAGTTATTGTATATGTGAGATGGATTTCGTAGATATAAAGAACTCTGAAATCTGACTTTGTATGAAGAACTTATGCTTCCTCGAAGTTGCACGATTTAAGCGGCGCGTCTATATGCGTCGTAAAAAGTGAATTTTAGATAGGTTGGTTACTAGCCCAAGTAATTTAAACAAAATTCGTAGTAACCACAAAAGCAAACTCGTACATACAGAGATCTTCCAAATCTGACTTCCTATGAAGAGGTTTTGATTTTTCGAAGTTTCAATCTAGCAGTGTGTGGACACATAAATCGAATTTTAAATCGGTTGATTGTTAGCCAAAACAATCTAAACGAGAGTTGAAGGTATCATGAATATGAACACGTCAATATAAAGACTTGAGCCTGTCATCCATCAGCTCCATAATCCCCTTATTTATGGTACCGAACATCACAGGAGTAGCATCGAAGATACCGTAAGTAACCTCAGCCGAAATGAACTCGCGCAGCCTCTCATCAATTGGTTATGTGCGTGAGCCAGAACCTGAACAAGAAAATGAACCTGAACCTGAACCTCCTTGAGTAGTCATCACCATACTCAAACTAAAACACAAACATATAAATAATCAATATATAACTCGAGTAAATCCTCAATATATAGGCCTTCTTAGAGTTTCCAGATCTATTCTTGTCTTAGGTACATATCCTGGACTTCCAATAGTACGGCCCAATACAAACTTTCACGCCTACCTGTACATTCCTTAAGCGCAGTCCTGATTCCTCTAAGTCACCATACTAAAACCATATACCAACCCTATAGTAACAACATACATATCCAAGGTTCTCCTAGGAAGTCTCAACTCCTACCGCCCGCAATACCAAGAACCTCAATCAACACTGTTGGTTGCCTTATGCATGCAAGTTATACACAAAATAAGATCACATAGACTGTCAAACGATGATTCTACCCTAATTCCACAACCAAACAAGGAACAGGAAATGGGGCCAAATCAATCATTCTAGGGCTATATAATCCTAATCGTATACAACTTTGAAAGCATACACTTAGCAATTAACTAAGCCGATATCAATTCCAAGTAATACATAGCATCCAATCCTCCTAGGCTATAAGGCATCACACAAATCAGGTAATTCTATAATATGATTGTTGAAGGTATCCTTAGCCCTAATCTAGAATGTAATTCTCATATCAAGCATACTATGCATAATACATAGGTATGGGTAATATTGGGAACCACTTACTTGAGCTCGGGTGATTGCACGCATCGCACCCCTTTTCTTATAAAAAATCTTTTTAAAAGTTTAATTTCATTTTTCTTTAAAAAAATATTATCATTTCCTCACTTTGAGTTCTAACACCTGAAAAATGTGCCCGAATCCCTCAAACCAAGGTTTTGATACCAACTTGTAACAACTCAAAAATAGTAGTAAAATTTTTATTTAAAGGTCCACAGAACATTCATCAATTGTTTCATATCCAACACCAAATCATAATATTCAAAACATCAGAGTACAATAATTTAAATTGCGGAAATCATGTGGGGAGGATGTTGTGTGTAACACCCCGACTCTTAGTTACAACTTTCAGTCTTATATTTCCATTGAAAAAGGTCGACTTGACAAGTTGGATGCCCTGAGTCATCGAGTAGGCACGGTTTTGGTCGCGGGTATTAAGTGACCGACTCGGCGAGTCGGAAGACAGACTCGACGAGTTGGCGCTGGGGGATGAAACCCTAATTTTTGGGGTTTTGCCCCCTATTTAAAGGGCCATTAACCTCCCTTAGCCTCCCTTACAGCCCCTTTTGAGTCCAGAAACCCTAAATCACTGTTTTCTCTCTTTTTGTGTGATATTAAGCCTTGTGGTGAATTGTGGAAGGAAGATCTTGAAGTGCTCAAGCTTGGAACAAGAGGAAGGTTGTAGATCCGAGTTCTTCTTCATCTTAGCACCGTTTTTGAGGTAACAAGTTGTTACCTTGACCTTCTTTTACCTAGATCTATGCATATATGAGATTAGGGCCATTTTGGCAATGTTGAGATGTTATTTTCTGTATTAGGCATGATCTGAAGTTGCAACTTCAGATCTAGGCTTATCTGGGTTTGTAAGATCATAAAGTTTCAGCCTTTAATGAGTTAATACCTTCTTCATCCCTTAGAACCATTATTTAGCTTGATTTGGAGCATTATCACCTTGCATGTATGTAAAGTTTCCAACTTTACGTAAGAAGTATGCCTTAAGAGCTTAGATCTACATTATGGAGCCTTAAAGTGGCTTAAAAGCATCTGAATGAAGAAGGACTGAAGGGACTCGACGAGTTGCATGGTCAACTCGGCGAGTCCGATGAAGATTGTCGTGCAAGGAGTTTTGCATGGACTCGGTGAGTCGGTTAGGGTTTTCCCGACATTTGGACACGCATGAACTTGGCGAGTTACGGGGAAACTCGACGAGTCAACTTGGGATTTCACGACTACTCGAGTTCAGGAAGGACTCGATGAGTCGGTGAACTGCACTCGACGAGTAGGGTCAACATGGACTGTTGGCTTTGACTGTTGACTTTGACTTTGACCATGGGTTGACCAGTTTGACCTCTGGGGGTATTTTGGTAATTTGGAAATTTATGGAAATGGTCTTATGGTAAGTATAGGTGGTGGAGTTAGTAGGAGTGGTTCGAGAGTTTGAGTTTATCATTTCAGTTCGACAGTTGTGAGGTGAGTTTTCCTCACTATGCTCAAGGGTCTAAGGCACCAAGGCCGACCCTTTTTTATTGTGACTCTGATATGTTATGCTAGTATGATTTGTTAGATTAGCATCCTGGTAGAGAGGATGGTATTATGTTGCTATGATCTGTAGATCAGTATCCTGGTAGATAGGATGTTGTTATGCTTGTATGATAAGTTAGATTGGTTTGTATGTCTATAGACTGTTATGTGATTATCTGATATATGTGCACATGTTGATTGGTGGTTGAGGCTCCTCTGCTTTGTGCATTTGCCAACAGACCTGGGCATTCCAACCCGATGGTTGTGGGTCGTGAGTATTCCATCCCGAGGATGATTGGACTCGTAGTATGAGGGCATTCCAACCCGATGGTTGTGGGCCTGGGGTATTTCATCCCGAGGATGAATGGACCTATAGTATGAGTGGCATTCCAACCTGATGGTTGAGGGCCTGGGGTATTCCAACCCTATGGTTGATTGGACACATAGTATGTTGTTCGTGATTATATGTATATTGTTGTGTGTATGGGTATTTTGGGGGAACTCACTAAGCTTCGGGCTTACAGTTTTAGTTTTGGTTTTAGGTACCTCAGATGATCGCAGGAAGGAAAAGGCGTGATCGTATAGTTCCTCACATTTTATGACTATGTTTCTGGGATACTCTGATATGGAACTATTTTGAAAACAAATTTGTAATAACTATTGGTTTCTAAATGTTTTAAAAAGTTTAAATTTGGCTTGATTTTTATGAATGTTACAAGTTGGTTTCAGGGTCGTGGTTTGAGTGAATTGGAGGAACATTCGTGTGAATCCAGTCTCAAACTAAGGAAAAATATTTCAAAATGATTTTAAATGGTTTTCAAAATAAGAAAAGGAGGAGGCAAGTGTACGATCAGTCGGAGCCAGTAAGTAAACCCCAAAATACTATACAGTTGTTTGATTATGTGATATGTTAGAACAACATGCTAGTACTAGGATAGGGATCTTCAGGAATTGCATGATAGAATTGCCTGATTGTATGATGCCTGTTAGCCTAGGGTTTTCACTATATGAAATTGAAATCATTACTGTAGTTGCTTAGTGTATGCATCGCGGTCGTACATAATTAAGATCTTATAGCCTGAGAATGTTTGGTTTGGCCTTATTTACTGTTCTTTTTTTATGAGGGGCTTAGGGTAGGATCAGGTATTCAAAAGTCTATAGGGTCCAGCATTATGTATGACTAGCATGCACTAGTGCTGCAGGGTTGGTGGAAGTTTCATGGATGGTTGAATCGTGCGAGGTCAGTAGACCAGTTATGAGATAGTTAGCCTCCCTCAATGAGAAAGGATTGAGCGATCACCATGCATATGTATATTGTTAGGGTGTTGTGATGATACTTGAGACAAATATGGGTAGGTGTGGAAGGTAGTATGGGCCCGTACTACTAAAAGCACAGGACCCATACGCGTAACAAGGAAGTCACAATCCCTAGGGTTTAGTTGGGAGTTGGTTCCCCGTTATTTATGCAGATTATCTGATATCTTCCTAATATATTTTTATTATGGTGGTCACGAGGCGTTTCGTGACTGGCTCCGGATCGGGATCAGGGTAGGGTGATCAGGGTGCTCTGACAGACCCCGAGGTTATCGACCAGGGTGGGCCAGCGTTGACAGAGGATCGTGTCAGGGAGATCATCTGCGAGGAGGTGGTCGGGATTGCCTGGGGTCAGATTCCAGAGATGTTTGGGTCTATTAAGACCGCTATGATGGAGTATTTTGACACAAGATATGCAGCCCTAGTTGAGACGGTTGCCGCAGCAGCTACAACGGATGTAACAACGACAGGGGGAGGAGCTGACAGAGCTTTTCAATACCGGGACTTCGATAACACGAAGCCCCCGACACTTGATGGTACTCAAGACCCGATCAGATCCATGAGGTGGCTGTCTAACATGGATGGTTGTTTCTTCACGTGCTCATGTCCTACTAACCAGAAGGTCAGATGTGCCCTGAACCTGCTGAGGTCCGGTGCAAAGGACTGGTGGAGACTGATGACTGGGTCGTATTTGGATGATCAGAGAGCTGTTGTTACTTGGGAGCAGTTCAGGGATATGTTTCGCGCTCGCTACATCCCATGGGTGGAGCGGGAGCGGCTGGCACAGGAGTTTTTGTACTTGAGACAGGATGGTGAGACAGCGGCGGAGATCACCCAGCATTGTGATACGCTTCTAGATCTACAGGAGGTCACTAGGCAGCGTGCGTTGGAGATTGAGTTGCAGTTGAGAGAGCAGTGGCAGGCCCCGACACAGTCACAGCCGGCGGTAAAGCGGTCTAAGATCGTCGATAGTAGGACTGGAGGATAGTCGGGCTGCACTTGTGGGAAGTGCGGGAAGGCTCACTCGGGGGTTTGCCGATCGGGGAGCGGGTGCCATAAATGTGGCAAGCAAGGCCACATTTTAGGGATTTTAGGCAGCAGACTCTAGCTCCTGGGGTCAGATTATGTTATCATTGTGAGCAGATGGGCCATATGAAGGCCCAATGTCCCCTACTAGCCGCCAAACCGGCGCAAGCTCCTGCGCCGGCTACACTGAGGTTCACTGACGGGTGTCAGGGTCGAGCAGCGCCCCCGAGGGCCCAGGGACGCGCCTTCCAGCTTACAGACGAGGAGGCCAGAGCAGCACCTGATATGGTTGCTGGTATGTTTCTATCCCTTATCTTACTGATTATATCTGTTTATTAATTATATGTTTGTACCTGTGATTAGGTACGTTTTTAGTGAACTCCTTACTTGCTTTGGTATTATTTGACTCGGGGGCGAGTCGGTCGTTTGGTTCTCAGACTTTCAGTAGGGAGTACGGATTCCCAGTGGGAGAGTTAGAGTGTCTGTTGCGAGTCTCCATCGCCAACGAACACGGGGTTTCCGCTTCTCCGGACTATCGGGTTGCGTATTGGAGATTTTTGGAGTATCTTTTCCAATAGACCTTATTCCTATTGCCATGGTGGATGTATGTGTGATTGTGGGTATGGACTAGCTTAGTCGTTTCAGTGCCATGATTGATTGCGAGGGGAAGCGGGTAGTAGTTTGAACCCGAAGTGGGGGAGAACTGATTGCCTATGGCGAGGATACCAGATTGGGATTAGGGTTTGTTCAGCTGACAGGGCTCGGTAGTACATTCAGCACGGGTGTGCGGGTTATCTAGCGTATGTGGTAGATACGTGGGCCAGAGATCAGGTTTCAGTTTCAGAGGTTTCGGTGGTCAGGGAGTTTGCTGATGTCTTTCCAGAGGAGTTACTCGGAGTCCCTCCGGAGAGACAGGTCGAGTTTAGGATCGACCTAGTGTCGGGTGCGAACCCTATCGCCAAGGCCCGTACCATTTGGCACCACCAGAGATGCATGAGCTGTCATCACAGCTGCAGGAACTGCTAGCGAAGCAGTTCATTCGTCCGAGCAGTTCCTCGTGGGGAGCACCGATGCTCTTCGTCAGGAAGAAGGATGGTTCACACCGGATGTGTATTGATTACCGTGAGTTGAACAAGTTGACGGTGAAGAACCGTTATCCACTCCTGAGGATAGATGATCTCTTTGATCAGTTGCAGGGAGCATCTTGGTTCTCCAAGATAGACCTGAGGTCCGGTTACCATCAGGTCAGGGTTAGGGAGGAGGACGTGGAGAAGCCCGTGTTCCGAACTCGTTATGCACATTACGAGTTCGTGGTGATGCCGTTTGGGCTCACCAATGCACCAGCAGTATTTATGGACCTGATGAACCAGTTCTGCAGACCGATTATCGATCGCTCGGTCATAGTGTTCATAGATGATATCTTGGTATATTCCAAGACCCGAGAGCAGCACGAGGAGCGTCTGCGGGAGTTATTGGGAGTTCTGAGGCGAGAACAGCTTTATGCCAAGTCCTCAAAATGCAAGTTTTGGTTACGAGGGGTCCAGTTCCTAGGACATCTCGTTAACCAGGAGGGGATTTTGGTCGATCCGGCCAAAATCGAGGCGATTATGCAGTGGGAGGTTCCGAAATCTCCCTCAGACATCAGGAGCTTTTTAGGATTAGCAAGGTACTACCAGAGATTCATACAAGATTTCTACAAGATTGCAGTACCTCTCACTCGTGTGACGAGGAAGGGAGTGGATTTCCAGTGGGGCCCCAAGCAGCAGAGGGCGTTTGAGACCCTCCGAAAGCGACTATGCGAGGCTCCAGTCTTGACCCTCCCGGAGGGAGTTGAGGATTTTGTGGTGTTCTGTGATGCATCCATCACAGGAATGGGAGCGGTCCTCATGCAGAGAGGACGGGTGATAGCCTACGCATCACGACAGTTGAAGCCGCACGAGACGAGATACCCTACTCATGATATGGAGTTGGGAGCGGTGGTATTCACTCTCAAGATTTGGAGACATTACCTCTATGGGATCCGCTGTACCATCTACACGGACCATAAGAGCCTGAGACACATCATGGATCAGCCGAACCTGAACATGAAACAACGTAGATGGCTAGATGTAGTCAAGGACTACGACTCCGAGATCTTTTGCCACCCAGGTAAAGTGAATGTCGTTGCGGATGCGTTGAGCCGTAAGTCAGCTGGATCTTCCACTCCAGTGACATGCATGAGGATTTTAGTGGATTCTCCACTTGTGGGCTTGATCAGGGAAGCCCAGGCTGAGGGTATGCGTCAGGAGAACTGGAAACTTGAGAGGATCAGGGGTGAGAACACCCAGTTTGTGCAGGATAGCCGAGGATTATTGACCCGTTCCGGTCGGGTCTGGGTCCCGATGTCTGGTGGGGTCAGACAGAGTATATTGGAGGAGGCTAATAACTCTCACTTCTCTATTCACCCGGGGGCCACCAAGATGTACCGAGACTTGCGATTGAGTTACTGGTAGCCGTGCATGAAGCGAGAAATAGCTTGGTACGTTGAGAGGTGCTTGACATGCAGGATGGTCAAGGCCGAGCACCAGAGGCCGCATGGCAAGATGGAGCCTCTGGAGATTCCCATGTTGAAATGGGAGCAGATCACGATGGATTTCATCACCAAGCTGCCGAGGACGGCGAAGGGGTTCGACACTATCTGGGTCATCGTGGATCGATTGACCAAGAGTGCTCATTTTCTGCTCATTCGGGATAGCTCATCGGCCGAGAAGCTGGCTGATGTGTATATACGCGAGATTGTCACTCGCCATGGGGTTCCGGTCTCTATCGTCTCAGACCGTGATGTTCGGTTTACCTCCCGATTTTGGCAGAAGTTCCACGAGGAACTGGGCACACGGCTGCATTTCAGTACAGCCTATCATCCGCAGACGGACGACCAGAGTGAGCGGACTATACAGACTCTTGAGGATATGTTGAGAGTCTGCGTTATTGACTTCGGTGGGAGCTGGGACTCCTACCTACCACTTGCAGAGTTCTCCTACAACAACAGCTTTCACTCCATCATTGGTGCTCCACCGTATGAGCTGTTGTATGGACGGAGGTGTCGCACCCCAGTTTGTTGGGGTGAGGTGGGTCAAAGGGTGATGGGTCGGACCGAGGTAGTCCTATAGACTACCGATATGATTCAGCAGATTAGACAGCGGCTGCAGACCGCACAAAGTCGACAGAAGCATTACGCTGACAGGCGCCGATCTGAGCTGGAATTTTAGGTTGGTGACATGGTACTCCTGAAGGCCTCACCCTGGAAGGCTGTGATCCACTTCAGGAAGAGGGGGAAATTGGGTCCCTGATACATTGGACCATTTCGGATCATTGCCAGGGTTGGCAATGTGGCATATAGACTCGAGTTACCATAGGAGCTTAGTCAGATCCACAATACCTTCCACGTTTCGTAATTACGGAAGTGCATTCTGGACGAGGAGGCGGTGGTGTCATTGGATGATATTCAGGTCGATGAGCGCCTGAATGATATAGAGAGGCCGGTAGCCGTTCTGGAAAGGAAGGTGAAGGTTCTACGGAACAAGGAAGTACCTTTGGTAAAGGTACAATGGGAGCACCAGAGGGGATCAGAGTGGACTTGGGAGCCGGAGGCTGAGATGCGGGAGCATTATCCGGAGTTATTCACCGCAGCAGACTTCGAGGACGAAGTCTAGTTCAAGTGGGGGAGAAGTGTAACACCCCGACTCTCAGGTACAACTTTCAGTCTTATATTTCCATTGAAAAAGGTCGACTCGACGAGTTGGATGCCCTGACTCGTCGAGTAGGCACGATTTTGGTCGCGGGTCTTAAGTGACCGACTCAGCGAGTCGGAAGACAGACTCGACGAGTTGGAGCTGGGGGATGAAACCCTAATTTCTGGGGTTTTGCACCCTATTTAAAGGGCCATTAACTTCCCTTAGCCTCCCTTACACCCCCCTTTGAGTCCAGAAACCCTAAATCGTCGTTTTCTCTATTTTTGTGTGATATTAAGCCTTGTGGTGAATTGTGGAAGGAAGATCTTGAACTGCTCAAGCTTGGAACAAGAGGAAGGCTGTAGATCCAAGTTCTTCTTCATATTGGCACCATTTTTTAGGTAACAAGTTGTTACATTGACCTTCTTTTACCTAGATCTATGTATGTATGAGATTAGGGCCATTTTGGCAATGTTGATATGTTATTTTGGTTATTAGGCATGATCTGAAGTTGCAACTTCAGATCTAGGGTTATCTGGGTCTGTAAGATCATAAAGTTTCAGTCTTTAGTGAGTTAATACCTTCTTCATCCCTTAGAACCATTCTTTAGCTTGATTTGGAGCATTATTACCTTGCATGTATGTAAAGTTTGCAACTTTACGTAAGAAGTATGCCTTAAGAGCTTAGATCTACATTATGGAGCCTTAAAGTGGCTTAAAAGCATCTGAATGAAGAAGGACGGAAGGGACTCGACGAGTTGCATGCTCAACTCGGCGAGTCCGATGAAGATTATCGTGCAAGGAGTTCTGCATGGACTCGGCGAGTCAGTAGGGTGACTCAGCGAGTCAGTTAGGGTTTTCCCGACATTTGGACACGCATGAACTCGGCGAGTTACGGGGAAACTCGACGAGTCAACTGGGGAGTTCACGACTTCTCGAGTTCAGGAAGGACTCGACGAGTCGGTGAACTGCACTCGATGAGTCGGGTCAACATGGACTGTTGACCTTGACTGTTGACTTTGACTTTGACCAAGGGTTGACCAGTTTGACCTATGGGGGTATTTTGGTAATTTGGAAATTTATGGAAATTGTCTTATGGTAACTATAGGTGGTGGATTTAGTGGCAGTGGTTCGAGAGTTTGAGCTTATCATTTCAGTTCGATAGTTGTGAGGTGAGTTTTCCTCACTATGCTCAAGGGTCTAAGGCACCAAGGCCAACCCTTTTTGATTGTGACTCTGATATGTTATGCTAGTATGAGTTGTTAGATTAGCATCCTGATAGAGAGGATGGTATTAGGTTGCTATGATCTGTAGATCAGTATCCTGGTAGATAGGATGATGTTATGCTTGTATGATCAATTAGATCGGTTTGTATGTCTATAGACTGTTATGTGATTATCTGATATATGTGCACATGTTGATTGGTGGTTGTCGCTCCTTTGCTTTGTGCGAGAGCCAACAAAACCTAGGCATTCCAACCCGATGGTTGTGGGTTGTGAGTATTCCATCCCGAGGATGATTGGACTTGTAGTATGAGGGCTTCCAACCCGATGGTTGTGGGCCTGGGGTATTCCATCCCGAGGATGACTGGACCTATAGTATGAGTGGCATTCCAACCCGATGGTTGAGGGCCTGGGGTATTCCAACCCGATGGTTGATTGGATCCATAGTATGATGTTCGTGATTATATGCATATTGTTGTGTGTATGGGTATTTTGGGGGAACTCACTAAGCTTCGGGCTTACAGTTTCAGTTTTGGTTTCAGGTACCTCAAGTGATCGCGGGAAGGAAAAGGCGTGATCGTATAGTTCCTCACATTTTTTGACTATGTTTCTGGGATACTCTGATATGGAACTATTTTGAAAACAAATTTGTAATAACTATTGGTTTCTAAATGTTTTAAAAAGTTTAAGTTTGGCTTGATTTTTATGAATGTTACATTGTGCCATCACGCCGGTCCTTTCCCTTTCAATTCGGAAGTACCTGAAACGATACACATAAACTGTAAGCACAAAGATTAGTGAGTTCCTCAAAGTACCACATACAAAACATAAGAATATGGGCTCCGCCCTGGGGTATATTTCAACTTGAACATGCCACAGTGAGCCCCATCCTGCGGTATATTTGAACCAGACATACCATAGTGGGCCCCGCCTTGGGGTGTATTTCAACCCGATCACACACACACACACACACACACACATATATATATATATATATATATATATATATATATATCACATAGTAGCTAGCATTCTATATAACCAAATAATGGGCCGACATTAGTGCCTTCGACATATATATATATATATATATATATATATATATATATATATATATATATATATATATATATATATATCACATAGTAGCTAGCATTCTATATAACCAAATAATGGGCCGACATTAGTGCCTTCGACTCTAAGATATAGTGAGGAAACTCGCCTCAAAGACAAATGAAACCAAAACTTAGAATACATATCAAAATACCCTTAGGTCAACTTTCGTCAAAATCCCGGTCAAAGTCAATCGGGTCAACTTGGGGCGTACTGAATGCTTGACCAAAATGACGATGGGCTGACCACATATGTGCAGCGTACCCTTTGGTACGCTCATCGTACGCGGCTGTCACCCACTCAACCTAGTAACTGCTTAATCCTTAAGCACTTACATACAAAATCCAGATCTAGACCGTAAAAGGTGTTCTTAACCATAAACTTTCCAACTTTATGGTTTTACATGGCTATTAAGTCCTTAACATCAATAACCCTAACTTCTTGACCCATTAAGACAACCTAGATCATGCATGGGAAGAAACTAATGACCAAGATCACATTTTTATGACTTAACACACTCTAAAACATCTGAAAGGACGGCTCAAAGGTCCTGGAGTATGCCATACTCAAAATGATCAAGATTTTGGACAAAAAGGTGCCAACTTTAAGCTAAACTAGATCTTAATGAAATATTCATCAAGGTTGGAGCTTTATACCTCCAAAATATGCACAATAGAGAGTAGTTGTTGGATACAAATCCTTGAGTGAAACACCACAACTTCTAGGTTCCACCTTCACCACCAAGAGCACTAAAATTGCACAATAATGGCTCTCCAAGCTTCGAAACACAGTCACACATTTTAGGGTTTCGAGATATGGATGTAAGCTAAAGATAAGGAAGGGTATGGGGCATAATGATGTTTAAATAGGGTCCAAACCTTAAAATTTAGGGTTTGCACCCTGGCCATGTACGCCCAGCATACGAAACGTACGCCCAGTGTATGCGGGCCTTGCCCAAAAATTATGGAAATGCCCCTTGGGACTAAATTTTCAAACTAAACTCAAGTCAAGGGACAATTTTGAAAATACTTGGAAATCAAGATCTTACACATTTGGGTTCAAATTGTCACACCCCCAAACCGAAACGGTGGAAACGTTCGGGGGTGGAGGACGTCATGCACAGTATCACAACAATTGTACAATAGTAAACAAAGCAACAACAACCATTTCATAGATAACATATAGTTTACATTGTAATGATTTACATAGGTTTACCTTCCAAAAGTAAACAGCCAAACTAAGACTTGGAACTATGATGCTCCGTCTTCTCGAAACCAGTATGCATACTTGACTTACTAATTTCCTGAGAATACAAGTAATTTGAAAGAGTATCAGCATTAAAGTTGGTGAGTTCATAAGCATTTTTGTTGTAAAATGAGTATGTCCTTTTGTTCTTTGGAAAAATGGAATGTTGCCTTTGAGTCATAAGACCAAAATATATATGTGTTTCTCATGTTTTCAAAGAATGTTTCAAAATTTGAAAGACTAGTGAGCAAAATATGTTCTTGGTGCGATTTCTTGGTGTGTATATGTTAGTAAAGTTTTTAGATCGAACGGCTCCACTACGTATTTACTAAGACACTATTTTCGTAAGTAAATCTCCATACTTAAAATAGTATATGTAGTTTGTATGTGCATAAAACCCTTTTTTGTGTAGTTCTTAAGTCTCTAATGTTTCCAGAAAATCCTATATTTTCCGTAAAGTGTGTTATAGCCTTAATTGAGCCAAGGCCAAAATATGTAAGTATAGATACCATACTTAGTTTACAAGTGTGTGGTTTTACTATTAAGAAAACTAGTTTGAAGATGTCCTCACTTTGTCAGTGATGACGTTTAACCTGGTGGATTCTGTGTTTTCAAAAAGATAGCTTGTAGCCTTTAATGTATTAAGTCTCCATTTTTGTAAGTAAATTCCCATACTTAAAATAGTATACGTAGTTTTAATACCATAAAACCCGTTTTGTGTAAACCCGGTAGTTTGTAATGTACCCCTTTTGTATAAACCTGGCACTTTGTATTCGTACCCCGTTTATATGAGAACCCGATACTTTGTAATGTACCCGTTTTGTATAAACCCCAAGTACTTTGTAATGTACCCCTTTTGTATAAACCCAGTACTTTGTATTCGTACCCCGTTTATATGAGAACCCGGTACTTTGTAATGTACCCCTTTTTGTTTGTAAGAGTATGTGTAATCCTTTTTGTGTAGGTGCATGTGACTAACAAACTATACCTATTATAGTTTAACATGAATGTTTTGTAATGATGTAAAACCTTTATAAATATTATTTTTTTATTCCTTAGAGAAATAAAATGGTATAAAAATACTAAGTATACTTGACCCTAGTATTACGTACTTTGCTCGACATGTTACAAAGTGTGAATAACTCCTAAACTAGTTTTTGACAGTTTTACTCTCTACTGTCCCTGTATTAGAATATTTATAGAAAAATCATCATAAGTCGAAATGTAACACCGTAATTTTTCAAACAGATTTTTCATTTTAAAATCGCATACTTTTCATAACAAATTGTATGGAAATCTCGTTTATTCAAATTACAAAACACAATTCCATTAAAAATCCAGGATCCTCAAAACATAACTCTTTCTCTGGTGTGTACAATCAAGTCGGTGCCTTCCCGCGATTCCTGAGAACAACCTGAAACACATAACACATAATACGGTAAGCACGAAGCTTAGTGAGTTCCCCAAAATACCACATACAACACATACGCCACTCGAGGCTACAGTGCGACCCTCAGGTCGATGTGTCTCAGCGGAACCCTCCAGTCCCGTAGCTCGTTGGACCCTCTGGTCTGATCATAGCTCGTTGGACCCTTCGGTCCGGTCTGTATCGTTGGACCCTTCGATCCGGTCTATATCGTTGGACCCTTCGGTCCGGTCTATATCGTTGGACCCTCCGGTACGGTCTATACAACACATAGCATACATATATCACAATGTACATAATCTCATACATACACATAGCACACAAGACCCTCCGGTCTACATATAGATACCACTCTAGGTAATGTATAGTGAGAAGACTCACCTGGCCAGCAGCAAGTAAAGACTCCGCTCCCGGATCTCGAACTAGCCTCCACCTAACACAAGGGATGAATATCTCTAACTGATACTCTAATCACAACTCTAATGACCGAAGGCTATTCTTCCTCTCTTTAACTTTTTGAAGTGGATAAAAGACCATTTTACCCCTCCATGGTCTCTAGTACTTATGTTGATCAAAGCCCCAAAGTCAACAGAAGTCAAACTCGAGTCAACAGTCCATGTTTGACCCGACTCGCCGAGTGCACCCTTGCGACTCTTCGAGTCCACTTACTTTCCTCAGAAATCTCGTGACAGTCCAGCTCAGCTCGTCGAGTTGACCCCCAACTCGTCGAGCTATCACATGCTCAAGCTCATCGGGACAAACCCTCACTGACTCGTCGAGTCAACTCATGGACTCGACGAGTCCCCTCGGTCTGATTCCTCATTCAGACGTCCAAAGTCAGATCTCTCATTCCAAACCCTAGATCTAGCCCTTTAAGACACCAGAGGCACATAAAGTCTCGACCTTTACGTTCATGCATGGCACAAATGCCTCAAGATGCCAAAACAAGCCCTTCTTAAGGTGTTAAGCACAACAACCCTCATTTGGATGAATAAAGTTGGGACCTTTGGACTCTAGGGACCTTACAAGGTCCAGATCTGAGGACTAGGCTTCTAGCTAATCCATTTTACTCAAAGTCCCAAACCAAAGGTGGTAAAAGCCCTAGAACTCCAAACACATGAGATCTAACCAAAATAATGAGAAAGGTGCAGACTTTTACCTTCCTCAGAAGCTCTGGACGATCTATCACTGGATTCAACTTTCCCCCTCTTGATCCTTGCTTGATCTCCTTCTCTTCTTCTCAAATGATGCACTAAAAATCCCAAGATAGCTTCTCTCTCACTTTCTAGCTCAAATGACCTTTAGGGTTTGCTTCTAGGGAAAGGGTGGCCGCAAATGAGGCTATAAGTGCCTTTAAATAGGTCCCAAACCCCGGAAATTAGGGTTTTTCTAATCAGCACCTACTCGGCGAGTCCCTCTCCTCGGACTCGTCGAGTCCACTCATTAAATCCACGGGAGAAACCCGACTCGACTCGGCGAGTTGGACCCTCAACTCGTCGAGTCCCTCCTTTAATCACAAGATAACCTACACCATAATACCTCTGAAAATCCAGATGTTACATGAAAACTAAATCCGTAAACTCTAAGAGTTTGGAAAAAGAGTCTACTATGTTCTTAAATTTTCTTATAATTTTTGGTGGTCTCAAACCTGTGTAAAAACGTTCATTTTCACAGACTGGTCCGAATACGTTGTTGCAGTGACAGGCAGTTTTGTAAAAATCACCATAAATTGTAGAAAAATCGTATAAAAGCGTGCGAGTAGTCCTTAGAAAGGTACAAACCTGAACTACTTTCATATTGTACAGTTTTGAAAAATATTAAGCTTAAGTTGGGTAAAGCAGTTCATGAACAGGTCACAACTTTTCCGTTGTAAGCTGTCAAGTTAAGTTTTGTATATGTTTTGATGATTTAACTTGTATTCCCCCCTTGAAAACTAAAGAAAACTGAAAAATGTAGGGGTATGAACTCACCATGTGTGATTTTTTGAAGGATGGAAGGTTGAAGATGATGAGTTTCAAGTCAAGAACACTTGATGAACACACGAAGTTTTGGATGATCCTATGAACGATCTTGGTGTTAAATTGTGTGTAGATGATTCAAGAGTGTTATGAAAACATGTAATAGAACTTGAGTTAGAAGGAAATACTTACCAATGAGTGAATAATAACTCAAGAACACTTCAAAAGTGTGGCTGGAAGTTGAGAGAAAAAGAGGCTCTCTTGATGGTTAAGAAGTGTGTAAAAGTTTGGAGATCATCAAAGTGATCAAGAAATCCTCCAGGGATTTCCTTATATGGGAGGTTGCTAGAAGAAGTTGCAAAGATGAAAGGATGTTTGCCTTGTTTTGTGTGATGTGGATAAGGTTGGACCAATGAGAAGATGACATATAGGTGCACGTGGACACACTTGACCCATTTGTAATGTAAAAGATCCTTAGATATTTTCTCTAATGTAAATTAATGATTTATAATTAAAAAATCCTTAGAATGTGATTAAAATATGAGTTTAGGGAGTTTAAAAATACTAAAAATATGAATTTGGTGAAAAATCCCCACAAAAAATGCGAAAGTGGTCAAAAACCGGGAATAAGGAGCGAAAGGGGCGAGGTTTCGGTCCTTAAGGCTAAGGACCGAAGGTGAGGTTCGGTCTTAGGCGCTTAGGAACCGAAAGTAGAAGGAACCGAGAGTATGCTGGTGATCCGAGCCGAAGGATGTTGGAGCCGAAGTAGGAGGGACCGAAGGTCCTTGGAGCAGGCGAAGAAGCGAAAGGGAGGTTTGGTCCGAAGTTGAGAGGGAAGCGAAATGGACCGAAGGCTCGGTTCATTTCGGTTGTTTATGAGGTTCGGTTCTTCAGCAGGTTCGGTCCTGAGGGAAGGTTCGGTCCTTAGGGTTCGGTTCTAGGGAGGCTTCGGTTCTTAATGGCTGATTTTCAAGAAAACTTCCCGTTTTGAGTGGTTTTTGGCCTAGTTAAGGGTCGGGATGACCCGGATGACTATAAAAAGTTGAGAGAGATTTTGAGAGAGATTTGGAAGAGATTTGAATGTAGTCTTTGTTAGTGTATAGACTCGCAATGCAAGGTTCGTGAACCTCTTTATGCTTTGTTTATGAATGTTCTAAGCCCCCAAAGGGTCCATATTCGTGTTTTGGTGCATTTACTCTCCCTTCTTAAGGTTTTACATTGCTAAACACTGAAAATCTTCAAGACATTTGCATTCATGATACATAATTGTACATTAGCATACATAGAATAACTTCTATAATAAAAGTACTAGTTGAGTTGACCGGTTTGGCCCGTTGACTTTTCTTGACTTTGACTTGACCAAAATTTGACGGTTGTCACATTATCCCCCCATTAGAAGGAATTTCGTCCCGAAATTAGCATTTTGAGTGGGACCTCAAGGGTTGGGGAATATATGTGGGTTTTTTTGCTTCAATTGGTCCTCGCGTTGCCAAGTAAATTCGAGTCCTCGCTCGGTGTTCCATTAGACCTTTACAATGGGTATGCGGCTTTGCTTTGTCATTTTGACCTCTCGATCCATGATTTCAGCGGGTTCCTCTAAGAAGTGGAGGTTCTCGTTGATCTCAATTTTGACAAGTGGAATGAGAAGGGTTTCATCGGACCAGAATTTCTTCAAATTAGACACATGAAAAGTAGGATGAACATTGTTAAGTTCTTGCGGTAATTGAAGCTTGTATGCTACCGGACCAATCCTGGCAAGGATTTCGAACGGCCCGATATACCTTGGATTAAGCTTCCCTTGTTTCCGAAAATGTATCACCCCTTTCCAGGGCGAGACTTTCAACAGTACTTGATTCCCAACTTGGAATTCCAAGGGCTTCCTTCTTTTATCCGTATAACTCTTTTGTCGGTTTGAGAAATCTGCAGTCGTTCTCGAATTTGGACGATTCTTTCTGTCGTTTACCTTATGATCTCAAGGCCAGTGAGAGTGCTGTTAGGAACTTGCCCCTTAACTAGGTGTGTGTCGCCCACCTCAGCCCAGTACAAAGGTGATATGCACTTACGGCCGTAGAGGGCTTCGAACGGAGCAACCTTGATGCTTGTGTGATAACTATTTTGTACGAGAATTCACTAAGTAGTAAATAAGTATTCTAAGTCTTACCGAATGTTATGACTCTGGCTCTTAGCATGTCTTCCTATGTTTGCATGGTCCTTTGTCTCTGTCCGTCGATCTGTGGGTGGTAGGCTGTACATGTTGGGTTATGAGCATTCTAACACTCCTAAGTGTACATGCAACCCTAAATACCTTGGATCTATGTTTTCTCTATTATACATACAATTATGAACATCCAAGGTATTATCCTAATCTAGCATACAAAATAATAAATATAACAAGATAGAATACATACCTCTTTGATGTAGAATGTCTTCATGAAGCTTGAGTGCCTAGTGCCCCAAGTGTGACACCTCAAATGGTTCACACAACACCAAATACACTTGGAATAACTTGAGAAAAACTTGAACACTCCTTCAAATCGTCTAGCCCTCACACTCACACATTAGTGCACGATTTCTTGAGCCATGGGATTCTTTTATATGGTGGCTATTAGGGTTACACCATGTAACTCATAACTTTACCCATTCCTTATGCTCCATGGATTTTAACCTCCATGGAGTATCCATGGGTCACCCCATGGACTTAGTCCAACATAAGAAATCTTGGATCACAAGCCCACATATATAAGAATGAATGATTTACACAATCAACCCATATATTTAATTAGTCTCCTTTTGATCACTTAATTAATTCCAAATTAATTCTTGATCAATACTAATTAAATAACCTTATTAATATATTAGAACTTATAATATATTAACCAACCTTAAGTGTTATTTCTCTCATTATAGTCTATCCAAATGCATGATGCCATGCAACCCAAATGGACCATGCCGGGTCGGGTCAAGTCTTACCAATTATAGTTATGGACTTAGACATTAATCCAACAGTCTCCCACTTGGATAAGTCTAAAACTATTATTGCGTATGACTTCAGGAGCCGATCAGCAATCGTAGCTCTCAAAAGCTTCTGTCGAACTCTGACCTTGTCGATGAACTCTGACCTTTGTCAATGACTTGTCCATTAGATAAGGGATCATATATTCCTCCATTCTAGATATCATATGGACCGAGACATGGATTATCAATCATTCTCTCTGTCCATTTTTTGTTTCCCGATTTCCGATTCATGATGACTGACTGATTGAACAAATCAAATCAGTCCTGGCTTGGCCAAGCACTCACATGTATCATCTTTAAATCATCGAGGGGCCCACATATATCGCTTTTATCCCGAAGTTAAAAGGAATGGATAAACTTCGACTCATATGGCTTGTTCTACTACTTGTTGAATCATACACAAATGCACGTTTTATAACATCGAGTTACCAATGCGTTTTCGTGCAATCAATGTATAACCAACTCATAGTAACAACTCATATCTCTAGGTTTGAAGAATATAAGATATTATCGTCTCATGATCACTCGTGATAAAATCAATGAAGTGATTCAAATGAGCGCGGGTTGAATCCAATACTCAGAACTTATGAGCACTCATGAGTGTTGTAGCACCACTTTTGTCCACCAACTTGGACCTCTACAAACCAACCCATGACAGTCTTGATTCATATCTACTTCCAACATATGACCGACTGTGGATGGTTTGAATAACTTAATCATTCAGGAAGAGCGACTTAGTTATTCTGGAAGTCAAAACATGCAAAGTGAAACACAAGAATAAATGAATCAAATATGGTATCAAACCCTATGAATATAAATAAACACTTTTATTTATCACCATACTGATTACTCATTATTCATTGTTTCGGTTTTATCAACTTTATACTTGAATTAAAAACACTAGTTGTCCCATGCTCCAAGCATGTACACTATGTTTTTCTTAAACAATAGCTTTGCCATACACCAAGTATGCACTCTATGTTTGTCTATGATCTTTACTTTGTGAAATAAACCAATTGAACATAATTTCAATGATTCTAATTTCACACTCCCAAATCCTTATCGAAAAATGTGAGAATTTCAAATTCCTATCATTTATCGAAATCTGTTTAGATTTTAAACTTATATGCACTGACCCTCCTGTAATGAATATGTACAAAGTCACAAAGACTTGTCAACAGTCATTATAAGGTATTCCAATGGAGATCAACTCCATGGAAACTAAGTCTCATATTCAAAGTACATTGCTTTGGACATGCTTCTTGCATTAAGTTTTCTAATCTTACACAGATAACTTCCACCTATGGAGACAACTCCATATTCTCATTTTGACTATCACTTCTGAATAAGAGATACCTCTTTTCAGAATATGTCAATATGGTCCTTCCAAAATTAGCACTATACTTCAAACTGTCCCTGAGCAACCAATCTTTGGTAAACCTCAGATTGTCCTCGACAATTGCTTAATCATTTTAGTCATATCCAATTCTAGACCTTTTCCCTTTTTAATGCCTCTGGGCATTTGGAAAAATTTAGAAATGACAAATATTATAGCACATGCAATCGATCCTGTACCCAAAGCAAATGGTACACGATTCATGATGTCTCACATAAAGACATGATTCTATACCAGTCTTTTGCTACAATATTTTTATTTGCCATGTTTTCAAAATTTGACTATGAAGAGGGATGCCGTAATCATAATCGAATTTTGAGAATGCAATATATAGAATTTCCTTAAGTTGAACCAATCCAACATGAAATTCATATATATATTCTTGACTAAAGATGATTAAGGTCTCAATCTAAGCCTTTAGAACTGAAATGAAGTATATCCTCTCCCGTAATTATAGCAAAACAACTTTTTCAATCCCTGCAGCCTCACGAATTGAAACTTTTGTTTTCTATAATTAACATTGCTAACTTGCAACACTAACAATAATTATCATGCTCCCACTAACATGATGATTATTAGCATAACACTTATGCTCCCACTAGCTTTGACATGTACTCAGAAATCAGCTGGACTTCTAGAAATCAATACTTTATTGACTTTCTTACCAAAGTTTAGATTTCTGATATGAGATGCTTTGATAAAACTTTATCAAAATCATACACCTTTCCTTAGATAGCATGCATGTGTGGCTAAACAATTTCAGAACTATGAAAAGGGATGCCGTAATCATAGTCTCAATTGTTTAGACCTTTTGCCATCTGCTTCAAATCTACTTGGTGGAAGTGTTTCCTCACCATCATTTTCATGAATCGGAGAGAAACCTTATGACCCTTAGATTTTATGGTGTATGTGTTCTTATCCATGTGAATCGTCAAAACCATAGTCACAAGACAAGGATAATGACAAATCCAAACTCATATGGACTGAACTTATGCAATCTTAACTTCTTGCCACCTGGCAGTACAGGGCCTGCCATTGCTTCCAAGTTGTTATGCAACCAATTGAGAACTTTCAGAACTCCTATGCAAAGCCAACTTTAACTGGAATGGGCACAGAATATGTCAACATGATAGGTTATAAACCTCAAGTCGTGTGCTAGTGAAGAACCTCAGGTTTTATTCTTGATTAGTTCTTGAAATTCTTTCAGGATCTTTTAGACTCCCACTGTCTCCTTGACCTATAAGACTTTCTTGCCAAATATTCAAGAGATAGTGTGGATTCTAATCAAGACAGACACTTAACACAATTGGCCTTAGTTGATCTTTGTTTTATCCAAAACATCACAAATTACCAATTTCAAATGTACAAGAGTAGAAAACTTTTACTCTTACATTTGACAAGTGTTTTTAAACATCTTTTAAGACATGTCACTCAAGTTACAATCTTAGAGTATAACTCTAAGAATTGTTTTTGGAACGATGTATGAATCATCTTCTTGATTTAACCACTTCAACAATTCATAACTCCTCTTCTTAACTATCAGAATGCACTTAGAGGATGAATTGTGATAAGGTCTCAAAATCATTAAGATGATCTTAAAACATGATACTAAAGTACTCTCCCATCTTTTCAGATTTGAGAAACTTTTATCCTTCTGCCTAATTTGATTCTTCTCATTCGTTCTGTCATACATTGAAACTTTTCCAATGTCTCAGAATTATACTTAAGCTTGTAAGTATAATCATATTTACTAAGCCTTAGTAAATCATGACGAATAGTCTTATCGATCTTTTATGGTGGACTTGATCAATGCACAAGAATGTGTACTTGATCCCTTAGTCCTTCACTTGACTCACATATACATGTGAACAAGGAACTCGTCTTAATTTTCCAAAGTTGAAAATTCTCATTCATCATACTATACAACTTGCATGATTCCAAGTTTCTATCCAACTGAAACTTGGGTGATGAGAATCTTTCCTTATTTGGTAAATTTGGACACTACCACAAATGAAAGAATCAAATTCATATTTTCACTCTTGCTCTTAATGGAATCTTATAAGCAACAAAGATTTTCACAAATGCCATTGTAAGGATATTTTAAAATAAATAAAATCAAAAATTTCCCTTTTATTTTAAAAACTTTGCGGAAAAAACTATCCTTACAGTGCAAAAGCACATGAAAACTTTGTTGTTATCTATTCCTAAGCAATATATCATAACTCCTAAGAAGTAGCTCAAGAATCCGATCTTCAAACTATGCGATAGAAATCCATCTACGCGATCAGATTCAACATATTCTTCCTTTAAGTTTCTTCACTTTTCTTTGATTCTTCAAACATCAACATGTGACCCAGTCGCATCATGTAATAAGAATCTCCAAGTAGGAACTTAATAGAGTTAGACAATGGACTTTACCTAAAGTAGAGTCAAACTTATTGACTTTAACATCCTTAGGTAAATTTGGCAGCTTCGCAACCAATGCCCCTTCCTTTGGCAATGGACCCTTGATAATGGGACTATCTAAGACTTAGCCTCTCTCTTTACCATTTGGTCAACCGAGTTGACTATGGCCGATCCCTTTCCATTGGGAAGAGAGAGCTTTACTGGATATCCAATGTCATCATTGTCAATGTCCATAAAGTTTTAGGAAGTTGATCTTAGCAAATAGATAAGATCATTAAGGGTCTTGTCATAGTCTGTTTCATAGGAGTCCCAAAGGAACTCACTATGTGACTTAGAAAGTAGTTGAGCCACCAACTTTCTCAAGACTTTGACACCCAACTCTCCCGGCTTGTCAATATGTGACTACATCTCCAAGATGTGATCACACATAGACCTTTGCTTGCCAATAGGGCTTGAGTGACCTTAAACTTTTCAAGAACTTGTGGGTTAGGGAGAATAATTGGAGGAGGTGGAGGAAGTATGATATCCATGGGACATCATCTTCATTTAGGAAAGCTTGTTTCAAGAGATTTGGGAAGATCATAAATGTCTAGACCAGACATCTTTTTGGGAGATATTCAAGATAGTTGATTTAAAGTCCTTAATATGACACCCAATATGAAATATTAAGGCTAGGACCCAACAAACTATTTTATAACTTAGAAGTGGGATGCCGTAGTCCAAGCTATAAAATATTTGAAGGTAGGTGAATGACGATTCACCAATTTCCACCGTTAAAAACGAAATAATTTATTAGGTTTTAATTGGTTTTGAAACTCCTAGATTCTTTTGAGATTCATTGAACTTTTCAATGGCATGTTTCAATCTCGAGTGTGCCCTTCAGGTTTTGTGACTGGGATGCCGAGGATCACAAAACAAGGTGTGAAGTAACCATGCAAATATACTTGGTACCCTTAATATTTACCCCTCAATCGATGTGCCGGTTAACCACACGAGCTCCACCGATACTATGATAAATATTAAGTTAACCTTTGCCTACTTTGTTAAATCCAGGTTAGTGTGCCGGTTAACCACACACGCTCCACTAACGGTTTAAACAAAGTGCAAAGTGTAATTTCATGGATTAGCACCTTATTCACATTTTCCTAAGTAACTAAGATTGGGAATTTATAAAAAGTTTAGTTACTTAGTATTTATCATTAATACTTTTAATGAAGGGAGAATTATAGTCCTTGTCCTACCCGTTCGGCTAACGACCCTCCACCAGTCAAGGAAGCGGTGGGTGAGAGTGGACACCCATTAAACTGCCATTTTATAGGCAGTAACCTTATACCCCCCTTATAGACCGGCTTCGTGAATGAGGCCTACTAACGGTAAGATTAACTTGCTCTTATACATATATTTATTATTAACTTATAATACTATAAAGTATAAGGGTTGAATTTTAACTTTTAAAATTCTAAGGGCTAACTTGGAATTAAAGTATTCATGGGGAAAACTTTACAAATTCCAAAACTTGAGGGCAAGTTTTGAAAATATTCAAAACTAATTAATTCCATAACTTATGTGTTTAAAGTAGTTTTAATTAAAAAAAAACTCTTCAAGTTCCATAACTTGAGGACAAGTTATGGAAGACTTTAAACTAATAAAAAAATGTAACTTTTCTTTATTTTTGTAACTTATGGAACTAATTAAGGTTACACATTTTATCATTTAATGAAGTAACTCTTGAACCTCCATAACTTGAGGACAAGTTATGGAGTCATAAAACCATTTAATGAGGACAAGACTCTTCATTTTTGTAACCATTGCCAACTTTTATGAGTTTTATGATTCTTAAATGTGATTTTTCATATAACTTGAGGACAAGTTACAAAAACACACTTTGGAATCAACTCTTAGATTAAAATGGATTGAAAACAACTATTTCACACAACTTTTCTATTAATCTAAGAACCTCATAAGAACAAGATAATTCAAATCATCAATCTTCAAGAAATTAGCATGAACATACAAACTAATACAAATCTTGAAATTATGACAATTATCTTAGAAATTGGATTAGCATGAACATTACCACATCAAAAACAAGTTTATAAGTCCAAAAACATCTTAGGGTAATGTTCCTAGTCCAATTCCAGCCAAAACAATCGAATATATGCATCCAACTTGATTTTTCAGCTACTTTTGCAAGTATAACAAGAAAACAAGCCTAGGCTCTGATACCACTGTTGGGTTATGAGCATTCTAACACTCCTAAGTGTACATGCAACCCTAAATACCTTGGATCTATGTTTTCTCTATTATACATACAATTATGAACATCCAAGGTATTATCCTAATCTAGCATACAAAATAATAAATATAACAAGATAGAATACATACCTCTTTGATATAGAATGTCTTCATGAAGCTTGAGTGCCTAGTGCCCCAAGTGTGACACCTCAAATGGTTCACACAACACCAAATACACTTGGAATAACTTGAGAGAAACTTGAACACTCCTTGAAATCGTCTAGCCCTCACACTCACACATTAGTGCACGATTTCTTAAGCCATGGGATTCTTTTATATGGTGGCTATTAAGGTTACACCATGTAACTCATAACTTTACCCATTCTTTTATATGGTGGCTATTAGGGTTACACCATCGATGATTACCTTAATGGTGTCGAGTCCATCCGTACTCCCGGCAGCTACGTCCCGAAGTCGTGGTAAGTTCTTATACCTGGTTCTTCTATCATCACTTAGTGTATTCAAGTCGTATATAGTTAAGATCGGTTAGAGTGTTAGTTGGGTGATTCTGCCCCAAGTCCACAACCAAACGAGGAACAAGAAATAAGGCGGAATCACACATCTAAAATCCGTAGGATCTTAATTATATACCACCCCGATGCATGTCCCAAGTGGTGATAGTTTAACCGTATGGCCCACCTGTCGCTACCCTTGAAGTTGACTTGCTATACGTGTGACATTCTTGAAAGGTTTGTTGAGGAAAACTACGAAAAGTGTGGTACTCCTTACACGAGTACTTCGAAAGTTTGAGGCAAGAGATGATTTTTGAGGTTTGCGTCGGGTTCACCGTTATGAGTGACGATGGCTTTGTTAGTCGGTTAGTTAAGGCGAATATTAAATCCATAGAACACACCATACCAATTGAGTTTGAATGATGACGTCGGGATCTCTTAGGTATTAACTTGATCTAGAAAGAGTGTTTGTTAGATGGTAATGCCTCCCTTGTATATGTTCTCGGTGTTTTCAGTTTTTCCTTTTGTTATTGGTGCTGTGAACATTTGTGTATTGCTTCTTAGTGAGTATTAATAGTACGTGAGTTTTGAGAAGTTGAAAATGATGCCCTTTTTAGAATAGAATCCTTATCGGGTGTATTTATTATTACTTGGGTAAACTAGTCACGCATAATTAAGATTTGAAATACCGTTGACTGAGCGATGCTGCCCTAATTCCACAACCAGACAAGGAACAGGAAATAAGGCGGAATCACTCACTCTAAGTCTATAAATCTTACTTATAGATGACCCTGAGGTGTACGTTAAGTCGTACTAGCTCACATGCGAGGGTCCTTATCTTTCATATAGATGATTGGGTTTACTTGGGTGAGGGAATAATTTATGAGTTTTTTCCTTAAATGCCAGAATTTTTAAAGTAAAATTTGATGTTAAATTATCGTTGTTAGGATACGTACCAAAAATTCTAGTAGGATTCCTTTTTGTTTCACCACGTCCCGTTGCTAAACACCTCCTACTCCTTCGGCTTTCTTCTCTGTGGGACAATCTCTCTTGAAATGCCCTAATTAACCACATGCATGACATATCTGACTGGTACTAGCATCAGTGGTTGAAGTGATGTGTTGGGCTGGGTTTCTACAGAAAGTGATAGTTTGCCCATATCTGTTGCACCCAATGCAACGCAACACTCGGCAGGCTCTGGTATGATGGTAGTTGCACTTGTTGCAGTTTCGAAGCTTTCCAGCATATTGGCGCACTGGCGTTGGTGCTGGGGTAGTAGATGTTGTGGTTGCAGGGGTTTCCGAAGTTTGCTGCCTCCTGGAAAGTTTTGGAGATACTCTGCTCTTCGTTTTGTTCCAGAACTTCCGTTTATTGATCTTAGATTTGTGAGTTGAAGGATTCTTATAGGTAGGTACCTGTCGATTTCCTTGGTTGTTACTACGGTTTAAATTGTCTACACCACTTCCATTTTCACTAGTGTTATTTGCATTGAGATGTGCCATAACGGCGGACACGACGGCTGAAACCGCAGCTTGAAAGGTAGCAGAGTCTATCTGCAGGAATGGTGTTTTGTTGGTTGACTGGTTATTTCCATGCGGAGGCATGATTCTGTTACAATGTATGAAATAAGCTGGTAAGTAACAATAGTTGTTTCTAGATGTAACCCATTTATTTATATGGACGTATGAATTTCTTGTTTTGATATACGATTTTTGATGTCTCATCTTACATTCCCATGATGTATTTGTGGTAGAGAGAAGAAATAGGTATTTTATCTAGTACTTAGTTCGACTAAAATCGAGTATCGATACTGATTTTTAAGAGGATCGATTTTTATGGTTCTGGAAGGGAGTATTTCTTCTAGTTTTACTGCTACTAATTGGGATGAAAGGTACGATATCATAGCGCGAGTAGTGTAGCCATTAGTTTCTTAGTTTATTAGTATGATACATACGGTATCTCCTAGTCCACTCCGAACGGGATAAGGTTTTGATTTTTATAGGGCTTTCCTTTCTTTCGATCCTTTCTTAGAATCTTCCTTGTGAACCCTTTTCTGGTTCAGTCTCGACTCTTCCGTTGACTGCTTGCTCTGTCTAGTGGTGTTGGTTACACGAGAATGGAAATGCCTAATGAATCTATGAAATTAATAAAATATCGAGATTTTTATGGTGATCGTCACCGGGTCCTTCTATAATTACGTAGTGTATACCGATTATATATAACCAAGATCAAATAGACCTTCGAATAAGTGATCCTACTCTAAGTCCACAACCAAACAAGGAACATGAAGTAAAGCGAAGATCACAGATTCTAAGTCTATAAAATCTCATTTATGTATAACTCTGAGAGTATACACTCTGAAATCAAAGACCAACCAGTCAGGGGTTTTTTTTTTTTTAAAGTTTTCATATAAGTTAGTTATAGCACCTCAAATACTCCCATAGTATTTTAGTTGCATGATTGATTCTGGAGTTCCTTGATATACGAAGCTGATGGGTTTTTAGATTTGTTGATTATTGTATGATAACATAAAATACTTCTATAGTATTTTAAATCTTTATGTTCGGTTTTAGTATTCCCTTACGTAGACTTGGTAAGTTTTAGTTCCGTCTACACACCACTATCACTCCTGAACACATGTTGGTCGTATCTCGAATAAATATAGTTGATCAGACTATATTTATCCCAGATATGATTACATAACTGTCTAGGTTTGACTGTAGTGTCCAACCTCTAAATACTTTGGTTTTGTTCCTTTTGTGATACTTGCTCTAGTATATATATATACTTGTATATGCGTGTATGTATACTTTCGTAAAAATATTGTTATATTCTAAAAGTATAATTTAAGTCAGAGCACTTCGGCCCCATTTTATTTATAGTTGTATATCTTTTATAGGTTTATATACTTAGTTCACTATAAACCATGCTCTGATACCACTCTGTCACACCCCCAAACCGGAACAGCGGAAACGTTCGGGGGCGGAGGACGTCATGCACAGTATCACAACAATTGTACAATAGTAATCAAAGCAACAACAACCATTTCATAGATAACATATAGTTTACATTGTAATGATTTACATAGGTTTAACTTCCAAAAGTAAACAGCCAAACTAAGACTTGGAACTATGATGCTCCGTCTTCTCGAAACCAGTATGCATACTTGACTTACTAATTTCCTGAGAATACAAGTAATTTGAAAGAGTATCAGCATTAAAGCTGGTGAGTTTATAAGCATTTTTGTTGTAAAATGAGTACGTCCTTTTGTTCTTTGGAAAAATGGGATGTTGCCTTTGAGTCTTAAGACCAAAATATATCTGTGTTTCTCATGTTTTCAAAGAATGTTTCAAAATTTGAAAGACTAGTGAGCAAAATATGTTCTTGGTGCGATTTCTTTGTGTGTATATGTTAGTAAAGTTTTTAGATCGAACGGATCCACCACGTATTTACAAAGACACTATTTTCGTAAATAAATCTTCATACTTAAAATAGTATATGTAGTTTGTATGTGCATAAAACCCCTTTTTGTGTAGTTCTTAAGTCTCCAATGTTTCCAGAAAATCCTATATTTTCCGTAAAGTGTGTTATAGCCTTAATTGAGCCAAGGCCGAAATATGTATGTATAAATACCATACTTAGTTCACAAGTATGTGGTTTTACTATTAAGAAAACTAGTTTGAAGATGTCCTCACTTTGCCAGTGATGACGTTTAACCTCGTGGATTCTGTGTTTTCAAAAGGATAGCTTGTAGCCTTTAATGTATTAAGTCTCCATTTTTGTAAGTAAATTCTCATACTTAAAATAGTATACGTAGTTTTAATACCATAAAATTCATTTTGTGTAAATCCGGTACTTTGTAATGTACCCCTTTTGTATAAACCCGGTACTTTGTATTCGTACCCCGTTTATATGAGAACCCGATACTTTGTAATGTACCCGTTTTGTATAAACCCCAAGTACTTTGTAATGGACCCCTTTTTGTATAAACCCAGTACTTTGTATTCGTACCCCATTTATATGAGAACCCGGTACTTTGTAATGTACCCCTTTTTGTTTGTAAGAGTATGTGTAATCCTTTTTGTGTAGGTGCATGTGACTAACAAACTATACCTATTATAGTTTAACATGAATGTTTTGTAATGATGTAAAACCTTTATAAATATTATTTTTTTTATTCCTTAGAGAAATAAAATGGTATAAAAATACTAAGTATACTTGACCCTAGTATTACGTACTTTGCTCGACATGTTACAAAGTGTGAATAACTCCTAAACTTGTTTTTGACAGTTTTACTCTCTACTGTCCCTGTATTAGAATATTTATAGAAAAATCATCATAAGTCGAAAACTAAATCGGTAAACTCTGAGAGTTTGGAAAAAGAGTCTACTGTGTTCATACATTTTCTTATAATTTTTGGTGGTCTCAAACTAGTGTGAAAACGTTCATTTTCACAGACTGGTCCCAATACGTTGTTGCAGTGACAGACAGTTTTGTAAAAATCACCATAAATTATAGAAAAATCATATAAAAGCGTGTGACTAGTCCGTAGAAAGGTACAAACCTGAACTACTTGCATATTGTACAGTTTTGAAAAATATTAAGCTTAAGTTGGGTAAAGCAGTTCGTGAACAGGTCATAACTTTTCCGTTGTAAGCTGTCAAGTTACGTTTTGTATATGTTTTGATGATTTAACTTGTATTCCCCCCTGAAAACTAAAGAAAACTGAAAAATGTAGGGGTATGAACTCACCATGTGTGATTTCTTGAAGGGTGGAAGGTTGAAGATGATGAGTTTCAAGTCAAGAACACTTGATGAACACACAAAGTTTTGTATGATCCTACGAACGATGTTGTTGTTAAATTGTGTGTAGATGATTCAAGAGTGTTATGAAAACATGTAATAGAACTTGAGTTAGAGGAAATAATTACCAATAAGTGAATAATAACTCAAGAACACTTCAAAAGTGTGGCTGGAAGTTGAGAGAAAAAGAGGCTCTCTTGATGGTTAAGAAGTGTGTAAAAGTTTGGAGATGATCAAAGTGATCAAGAAATCCTCCAGGGATTTCCTTATATGGGAGGTTGCTGGAAGAAGTTGCAAAGATGAAAGGATGTTTGCCTTGTTTTGTGTGATGTGGATAAGGTTGGACCAATGAGAAGATGACACATAGGTGCAAGTGGACACACTTGACCCATTTGTAATGTAAAAGATCCTTAGATATTTTCTCTAATGTAAATTAATGATTTATAATTAAAAAATCCTTAGGATGTGATTAAAATATGAGTTTAGGGAGTTTAAAATACTAAAAATATGAATTTGGTGAAAAATCCCCACAAAAAACGAGCTTAAAAAGCGAAAGTGGTCAAAAACCGGGAATAAGGAGCGAAAGGGGCGAGGTTTCGGTCCTTAAGGCTAAGGACCGAAGGTGAGGTTCGGTCTTAGGCGCTTAGGAACCGAAAGTAGAAGGAACCGAGAGTATGCTGGTGATCCGAGCCGAAGGCTGTTGGAGCCGAAGCAGGAGGGACCGAAGGTCCTTGGAGCAGGCGAAGAAGCGAAGGGGAGGTTTGGTCCGAAGTTGAGAGGGAAGCGAAATGGACCGAAGGCTCGGTTCATTTCGGTTGTTTATGAGGTTCGGTTCTTCAGCAGGTTCGGTCCTGAGGGAAGGTTCGGTCCTTAGGGTTCGGTTCTAGGGAGGCTTCGGTTCTTAATGGCTGATTTTCAAGAAAACTTCCCGTTTTGAGTGGTTTTTGGCCTAGTTAAGGGTCGGGATGACCCGGATGACTATAAAAAGTTGAGAGAGATTTTGAGAGAGATTTGGAAGAGATTTGAATGTAGTCTTTGTTAGTGTATAGACTCGCAATGCAAGGTTCGTGAACCTCTTTATGCTTTGTTTATGAATGTTCTAAGCCCCCAAAGGGTCCATATTCGTGTTTTGGTGCATTTACTCTCCCTTCTTAAGGTTTTACATTGCTAAACACTGAAAATCTTCAAGCCATTTGCATTCATGATACATAATTGTACATTAGCATACATAGAATAACTTCTATAATAAAAGTACTAGTTGAGTTGACCGGTTTGGCCCGTTGACTTTTCTTGACTTTGACTTGACCAAAATTTGACGGTTGTTACACAAATGTTCCTCAATCTTATCAAACATAGTAACATTTGTTTGTAAGTGAAATCATATATCAATCTGCCTCATGGGTACCTATGTCAAAAAATTACACTTAATAAGGGTTGGATTACTCAATTTCCATAATAAGTATCATTTTGATATAATGTGGGTAAAACATTATATACATGTTAAACTCCTTTAAATTAGAGATGAGTGTCATACGTTCATTAGTAACTAGTTGTCATGAGTATTTCCCCAAAAATCCTTGCTCTAGCATATATAGCAGGGAGACTTTCACCACATTTTCATTGCTTAATCGATGAAGTAAGTTATTTAACACGTTCATAAGGTCAGCCATACTCACCGAACGTGAAAGCGGCAGAAATGGAAACACACGTTCTATTAATTCTGCTAAACCACAACTGGGATGGAAATAATCCCCGAACCGCAAGCCGGTGATCAAGCATAATGCTTTCCTGTCAAAGCAAACTCGATCATCGCCAACCGGAAAAATAAAAGCTCTTTTAGGTCAAATGGATCAAAAGTAGTAACTTCCTTGCTAATAGTTTCATTTTATATACTTCTTTTTATAGTTTATTTTAGCATATTTCATTCATAATTTAGCAAATTTCCATGCATATTTTCCTTTATGTTATTTTATGACTATTTCGGGTACTTTCTAGTTTCGTTAGCGTAATTGCGGATTTTAAGGAGAGTAGCGGATCAGGATCTTTCGGAATCAAATAAACTTGGAATACAACAAGGAATATGGGCTAGAATATTAATGGAAATGATGCATGGAGCAAGCTTGTTGATCATTTGAAGGCTTGGAGAAAATGAACTTTAAATTTGCAAGAAAGCGGAAGAATATTCGAGCGTGCGGAGATTATTGATCAGGCGAGTGCACGAGCTACGTGTGATTCATAGAAGCCAAATTGGGATTAAAATGAATAAAACTTGAAGAAAAATGGGCTAGGAGCTGATCTGATTCAAACTGGGCCAATGTGCTAAGCTGTGGAGGCCTAAAACTCAAAGAAGCCCACATCAGGGGCTACCGGCGCAACTCACCCGCACACGGAGCTGCAGAGGTATTTTCGAAATTCCATATTGAATGCTATTTGAGGAAGGTTGGTGTGCATCTTTTGCACACTTCTATACATCCAAAATTTGAAGGTTTCTCTGGAGATTTTGGAGCATTTGGAAGGCCAAGAACACATCAAAAACATCATCTTTTTGCTCTTGATTCTTACTAGATGTTTGGTATAATCTACTCTTCTTTTCTTATCTTGAGTTTAGCCATGTTAGGATAAACTAATATTGGTTGACTTTGGTGAAATCATTTGAATATTTAGTTGAATGTTCAAGAACTCCATCAACTTGTGTTTGAATCTTTATGAGAATGTTTTTTGTTTTAACATCTTCTTGCTACTTGTATGGTTTTATTTATGATTTTAAATGTATTTGTAGTGATTAGCTGGCTAATTTCTTGATTAAGTAATGGATCTTCAAATTAGCAAGCAACAAGTGATTCTTGTGTTAGTTTTCACTTCACACAGTCACAAAAACATTTTCTCCAACATGGTAGTGAAAGCATTTGACTCATCCTGGATTTGGTGACTTTTTGGTTCTTAATGCTAGTTAATTTTTAGTAATTACATGTTTAATGGAAATTATGAATTTAACTAAGGAAATATGTTATGAGCTTCTCTAGCTATTTTAATAACTAAGAAAAGTCTAGGTAATCTCAAGCTTCTTAGACTACTATAACCAAATTAGAGATTTAAAACAAGAATTGCACCTTGGGTTCTAATGATATGTTCACCAAATGTTCAAGTGAGGAAACCTTAAGTCAACCATCTTTCTCTCATTGATTTTGCATCAAATTGTTACTTTTGTTAAATTGTGTCTTTAAATCCTAGTTTAACTCTAATTTTCTTTTAAACATCTCAAAAGTCCAAAACCCCCCATATTTACTTTTATTGTCATCTTACAAGTATTTACACACAGAGATTTACATAGAGTTATAAAATTGAACAAACCTTCGTGGATACGATCCCTTTACCATTATACACTATTTTGTATGCAAGATTTAGGGTTATTTATTTTGTTGGCCTCGACAACCACCACTTGCACATAATATAGTGACATAGTAAAGGGTGACATTCGACATCCATCGACATGTTCACGTAATCACCAAAACATGATTGCCTAAACATCAGTTTTGTAAGCACGCCATGATTTCACGCCCAAGAGTGCAGGTCTGCTGGTTGTAGTAACAACCGCTTCGTATGTTCTATCGTGCTACAATCAAAAGAATTATTAATTATGGATTTTTGTATGTATGTTATTGGAGTAGGAAAGCATGTTCCAAGAGCAATATTTGTTGGAGTAGGAAAGCATGTTCCACCACGTTCTTTAGTGAAATTGGAGTAGGAAAGCATGTTCCAAGAGCAATATTTGTTGATCTTGATCCAACTATCATTGATGAAGTTAGAACAGGAACTTATCGCCAACTCTTTCACCCTGAAAAACTTATTTTTGGAAAAGAAAATGCTGTTAATAACTTTTGTAAATTTGTATGCTCCTGCTGTTGTTCCACCAGAACTGCTCGTTGAAGGTACAATCTGTAGTTTGCTAATATGTCTAGTTAATATAACTATATACCAACTAAACACAGTAGTTTATTTGTCAGTGTGCGTTGTCTGCATGTTGCTAATAGAAAGTATTAGCTGTCGTATACAAAAGTTTATATAATTTATTGGGAAAACCTTTTCAGAAATGTAATGTATTCATCAAATTTTTGGCACATGTGTATGTGTCCAACAAGGATTAGCATTAGCAGCTACCTTATATTTCTTGTTGCATTCTTCTGAAGTATTATCATCTGATTTGATAAATGTTGACATATGGGACATGAAAAATTCACTTGTTTTAGAAAACAAGTTTACAGTTGGGGCCTTTTCATCTTCTGTGAGGGATTGGCTCAGCTTCCTAAAGATTGCCTTATCTTGAGATTCTTGTCCATAATGCCTTAGAATTTCATGAAATTCATAATCTTGTCTATTCATCAAATCAAATATATACTTTAGCCAAGAGGATGCTTTAACTCATGTACTTTAGGCAAGAACCAATATAACTTATAAGTTCTTCTCTTACTATTATAGAACATTTAGCTTGTTAGGACAACCGTTATTTGTTTTTTTAATACAACTATATGATGCATAATTTCTGGAGCCACTTTTATTGGGATTTATATTTTATTTTTTAACTCATGTACTTTGTGTCTATCTCTCTTTATGTATATCATTTATCTTAATGTGTGTGTTTAACTGTGTCTGTGTTTCTTGATCCTAAATGCAGGCCTTACACAATTTGTTGAAGGAGCAATTCTTTCAAACAAAATCCTCCCCTCTTGTTGTTGATGACTGACTGAGCTTCAACATCTAAATGTTGAAGAATCAAGACTTGATAAGGGTATAAGGTAAACACAACACCTCAACTCTATGGAATTTGATCATAATCAAGACTTGATAAAGTAATTCCATTCCTTTACATGATTCCATCATACCAATTACATGTGATTCACATGTAAATCACATATGAATTACATGTGATTCACAAGTGAATCACATATGAATTACATATGATTCACATGTAAATCACAAGTGAATCACATATGAATTACATATGATTCACATATGAATTACATGTGATTCACGTGTAAATCACATGTAATTCACATGTAAATCACATATGAATTACATGTTATTCACATGTAAATAACATGTAATTCACATATGAATTACATGTAAATCATATGTAATTCACATATGATTCACATGTAAATCACAAGTGAATGACATATCAATTACATGTGATTCACATGTAAATAACACATGTGCTTCAAAAGTGAATCACATATGAATTACATGTGATTCACAAGTGAATCACATATGAATTATATGTGATTCACATGTAAATCACAACTAATTCACATATTAATCACATGTAATTCACATGTAAATCACAAGTGAATCACATATGAATTACATATGATTTACAAGTGAATCACATAAGAATTACTTGTGTATATGAATTACATGTGTTTCACAAGTGAATCACATATGAATTATATGCTATTCATATGTAATTCACATATTAATCACATGTAATTCAGATGTAAATTACATGTGTATTTTTGTGAGTGTTCTTGCATTAATCAAAGTTTTTAATTTTCTTGTAGAGTTTGAAGAATTTGTGAAAAATATTGAAGAGGTGAAAAGTGATAAATTGAAGAAAATATGAAAATCTTGATATGAACAAATGATAACAATGTGAATATTCGTAGCATTTTTTTTATGTTGTATCGAATCAAATACTTGTACTATTATGTTTACATATTGATTAATAAAATGAGATTTTTTATGATTACTTACGAATATTATATTATAAGAAATATGCGTATATTCATTTGAAAAAAAATATGCATATATGCGCCTAAAATGTTGATTTTTTTTTGTTAAAAAAAATAGAGTTTTTTTTATATATTTTAGTTTTTTTTATAAATTTACTGATTTTTTAAAAATTATATTTTAAAAAAAATGCACATTTTTTCTAAAAAATTTGCTGTTTTTTTAAAAAAATTGCAGCTTTTTTTTTAAAAAAGTTGCACTTCTTTTTGAAAAAAATTGCAGTATTTTAGAAAAAAAATTCAGTTTTTTTGAAAAAATTAAAGTTTTTTTTATTTTAAACTACAATTTTTTTTTTAAAAAAAATTGTAGTTTTTTAAATGCAGTATTTTTAAAAAAAAAAATTACAGTTTTTTTGAATAAAAATTTCAAATTTTTTAAAAATTTATGCTTTCCAAAAAGTTAAAAAATCTGCAATTTAAAAAAAAATGAAAATTATTTATTTTATATAAAAAAAATCTGAAAATTTGGTTTATAATGTTAATTTGAGAGCTTTTTATTAATATTTGCAATAATACAAAAAATTAGTTGGATTGGTATGATGACGATCATGCCCTTAATGAATTAGTTTTGATCCAACGCTCCACTTTTAGTTCTCGGGTTCTCGGGAAACTCTGAGTTCTTAACCGATCTCATCCCTATATATATATATATATATATATATATATATATATATATATATATATATATATATATATATATATATATATATATATATATATATATATATATATATATATATATATGGGAGCGTTCAATCGAGAACATTTCTTATCGCGAGAACATTTGATAACAAATTTGAAAAACACAATTTTTTTAATTAAAATTATAAAATAATATTTATATCAATCAAAAAATAATTATAAACAATTAAAAAACCCGCTAACTAACACCACTCACCACCCAACCAACACTACCCACCACCACCACCACCACCACGCGCCACCACCACCCATCACTAACCACCACCACCAACTACCACCCACCACTCATCACTACCCACCACCACCCACCACCACCACCACTTGCCACCACCATCACCACCCAACCACTACCACCTGCCACCACCACCCACCTCCACCACCCATTACCACCGCCCGCCACCACCACCAACAACCACTACCTACCACCCATCACCACCACCCACTACCACAACCCACCACCACCACCACCCACCACCACCACACGCCACCACCACCCATCACTAACCACTACCACCAACCACCACTCACCACCCATCACTAACCACCCACCCACCACCACCCACCTCCACCATCCATCACCACCGCCTGCCACCACCACCAACAACCACTACCTACCACCCATCACTACCACCTGCCACCACCCACCACCACCAACCACTACCCACCATCCATCACTACCCACCACCCACCCATCACAACCACCACCACCCGCCACCACCACCCATCACTACCCTACCACCACCACCCACCACCCATCACTACCCACCACCACCCGCCACCATCACTCATCACTACCCACCACCCACCACCCGCCACCACCATCACCACCAACCACCACACACCACCCACCACCCATCACTACTCACCACCCACCACCACCACCACCAACCACCACCCGCCACCACCATCACCACCCAAACACAACCACCTGCCACCACCACCCACAACCACAACCTACCACCCATCACCACCACTACCCACCACCACCACCACCAACCACCACCCACCACCCACCACTACCCACCACCACCACCACCACCAACCACCACCCGTCACCACCATCACCACCCACCACCATCACCACCCATCACTACCCATCACCACCCACCACCATCACCACCCATCACTACCCACCACCACCACCACCACCAACCACCACCCATCACCACCACTACCCACCACCACCACCACCAACCACCACCCACCACCCATCACTACCCACCACCACCACCACCACCAACCACCACCCGTCACCACCATCACCACCCACCACCATCACCACCCAACCACCACCACCACTACCACCGACCACCACACGCCACCAGCACCCACCACTACCCACCACCACCCATCACCCATCACTACCCACCACCCACCCACCACAACCACCACCACCACCAACCACCACCGGCCACCAGCACCCATCACTACCCACCACCACAAACCACCACCCACCACCCATCACTACCCACCACCCACCACCACCCGCCACCATCACCCATCACCACCCACCACCCGCCACCACCATCACCACCAACCACCACCCACCACCATCACTACCCATCACCCACCACCACCACCACCAACCACCACCCGCCACCACCATCACCACCCAACCACCACCACCTGTCATCACCACCCATCACCACCGCGTGCCACCACCACCCACAACCATTACCTACCACCCATCACCACCACTACCCACCACCACCACCCATCACTAACTACCACCACCAACCGCCACCCACCACCCATCATTACCCACCACTACCAACCACCACCGGCTACCACCATCACCACGCACCACCATCACCACCCAACCACCACCACCACCCATCACTACCCACCACCCATCACCACTCACCACTCACCACCACCCGCCACCACCACCATAACCACCACCCACCACTACCACCACCAACCACCACCCGCCACCACCACCCATCACTACCCACCACTACCAACCACCACCCACCACCCATCACTATCCACCACCCACTACCACCCACCACCACCACCACCCACCACCCACCCACTACAACCATCACCACCACCCACCACCCATCACTATCCACCACCCACTACCACCCACCACCCACCACTAACCACCACCACCCCCACCCCCACCTATAAAGATTTGCTATTGTGTTTTTGATTCATTAGGTTTTCTCTTGTATATAATCACATGTGATTATATGTATCGAATCACATATGATTATATGTATCGAATCATATATGATTTATATGTTATTAAATACATATAATCACATGTGATTAAATACACATGAAAAACTAGTGAATCGAGAATGCAAAAATGAATATTGTCCACGTAAATCATATGTGATTAGATACATATAACTACATGTGATTATATGTATTTAATAAAATATTATTTACGTGGGCCGTATTTATTTTTGTGTTTTTGATTTAATAATTGGCATTGTGTATTAAATCACATTTGATTATATGTATTTAATCACATATGATTTATATGGACAATATTTATTCTTGCATCGATTCAATAATTGTTCTAATATATTTAATCACATGTGATTATATGTATTTAATCACATATGATTTATGTGGACAATATTCATTATTTCTTTCTCAATTCAATAGTTGTACTCATGTACTTAATCACATGTGATTATATATATCAAATCGCATATGATTTATATTGATAATATTCATGAGTTAATATTTCCTCTTATGTATATTTTCCACATAAATTCTATGTGATTAGATACATATAATCACAAGTGATTATATGCATTTAATCACATATGATATATGTGGACAATATTTATCTTTGTGTTCTCGATTCAATAATTGTTCTTGTGTATATAATCATATGTGATTATATGTATCTAATCACATATGATTTATATAGACATCATTATTTTTTGTCCGTATAAATCATATGTGATTAGATACATATAATCACATATGATTATATGTATTTAATCACATATGATTACAGTGGAAAAAGAACAATTATTGAATCGAGAATGTGACAATGAATCTCATCCACATAAATCATATATGATTGGATACATATAATCACAGTTTTCGATTGAATAATTGCTTTTGTGTAATTAATCACATGTGATTATATGTATATAATCATATATGATTTGAGGTGGACAAGATGCATTTTTTCCTTCTCGATTCAATAGTTGTGCTCATTTACTTAATGGCATATAATCACATGTGATTATATGTGATTAAATACATATAATCTAATCACTTGTGATTAAATAATGAGAACAAGTATTGAATTGAGAAAGCAAAAACGAACAATGTCCTCATAAATCATATGTGATTAGATACATATAATCACATGTGATTAAATGTATTTAATCACATATGATTTATACGTACAATATTCACATATGGTTAATGTTGTAAAAGAACAACTATTGAATCAAGAATACAAAAATAAATCATGTCTACATAAATCATACGTGATTAGATACATATAATCACATGTGTATTTAGTCACATGTGATTATATGTATTTAATCACATGTGATTTATGTGGACATGATTCGTTTTTGCGTTCTTGATGCAATAGTTGTTCTCGTGTATTTAATCACAAGTGATTAAATGTATTTAATCAAATACGAATAAAATGGACAAAAAATAATTATTGAATTGAGAACGTGAAAATGAATCTTTTCCACATAAATTATATATGATTACATACATATAATCATATGTGATTAGATATATTTAATCGCATATGTCATTATCGCACTCTCGATTCAATAATTATTATTTTTTTGTCAACTTTAATCATATGTGATTAGATACATATCATCACATGTGATTATATGTTTCCAATCATATATGATTTATATGAATGATATTCATTTTTGAGTTTCCGTTTCAATAATTCTCATATATTTAATCATATGTGATTATAAGTATTTAATCATATGATTATAAGTATTTAATTATATTTAATCATATGTGATTAGATACATAAATCATATGTGATTAGATTCATATAATCACATGTGATTTGATGTATTTAATCATATATGATTAATGTGGATAAAGATTTGTTTTCGCGTTCTTGATTCAATATTTGTTATCGTGTATATAATCACATGTGATTGTATATAGCTAATCACATATGATTTATATTGACAATATTCGTTTTTTCCAAGGTTGCAGAAATCGCTCGACGGTAGCTCGGCGGTCGACCGGGGTCAAGGGATTAATCGGCTAGGCGGGGATTAATCGGGGGATTAATCGGCGACCATTAATTATTAATAAATTATTAAAAAAATTTATAAATATAACATTAATCCTAAGAATATGAGCTCAAAATACGAGTAACAATCCAAATCTTTTACTTTCTTAACCTAACCCTTTATAAAAGTTATATTGTTGTAAAAAAGAATCAATAAATCTAGAACAAATCTCACATACTTCCAAGATAACATAAAACTAAACTCAAGATACAAGTAACAATCCAAACTTTTAACTCTTTTACTTGGCCCTATAATACTTGTTGTAAGAGTACATAACAATAATAGAAACTCTTAACACTTCACCTCCTTCAACCCAACACCAAAGTACAAGAATGTTGGATCACTTGCACCTTCTTTGTAATAAGCAAACACAATACTGCTATCATCATGCATACTCTCTCCAACAAAACTACACATAAGTATACATAACATTAACACCAAGTTTTTGAACAACATGTAAAAATATGGACTCCGTTTATAAATGGAAACTTAGAGCAAAAAAAAAACTTACAATTGAAGGTCACTAAGCTTTGAGAGGAGGTACTTTGTTGCTGCTTCAATTGTGAAAATGGAAATGCATCTAAATTCTATTTGGGACAAAAATAGTTTGAAATTAGTTGAGGATGAGATTGAGTATAAGATAATACATTCCTTTTATTCACCAAACTTTTCCTAATTTGATAATTTCCAATCTCACACATTGAAATAGTCAAGTAAATGTTTTCAATAAATTCTTCAAGCAAGAATCGTGCCTGAGTTTATGCAAATCATCAATTTGTAAATGTAGCTCGTGGATTGTTAAGTATTAGTCTGAATCGACGTTAAAGTAATTACATTAGGTCAAGTATAAATATCAATCTAGATGCATATGAATCGTCAGGGAAAAAGAAACAGTTAAAATTGAATTATAGAAACGATGAAATTCTTAGGAATTGAACCATTGATGTGATTCCCTGTGAGAATCAAGACCTGTAAATTTAGACCAAAGGCGCTATGTCGTGATTGAAGAACTAACCTGTGAGCTTCGTGTCGACGAGAAACGGAGGTTCGTGTCGACGGGATTTCTGCCACCTACTCCAACCGCAACCTGCATCCTAGCTAATCCGTGTCGCCGAATCAGGGAGAAGAAGTACATTTATACACTCGATTCGTGATACCTTCCATCTTCGAGAAGAAGGGTGGGTTGGTGATGGAACTCAAATTCACCTTTTGAAGAACGAGATGCAAAATAGGGAAGAACGAGATGCAAAGTGCAGATATGAATCAGTTATAAGTTCATCCCACATCGCTAGTGAAAGCATTCTTTTGAGGAAAACTTATTCTATAAAAAGATCTTGTATCTCTTAGAAAATTAAACCAAGCTATGTTAGCGATCCGACTCCTTTGAGCTGGTGGGTTTTTGGTCCGATTATGAGTCCGATTTGGTCCGATTTAGTCCGATTTGGACCGAATTGGACCGGTTTTGACCGATATTGACCAATGTCGATTAATTAACCCTCTAACACCTATTCGTAGGCGGTTGGAGGCCGCCAAGCGCCTAGGCGCCGATTAATCGGCCGCCTAGACCGATATTTACAACACTGGTTTTTCCAAATAAAATCATATGTGATGAGAAGCATATAATCACATCTGATTAAATGTATTTAATCACGTATGATTAAAGTGAAAAAAAAAACAATTATTGAATCGAGAACGTGAAAATGAATCTTGTTTAGTTAAATCATATGTGATTAGATACATATAATCATATGTGATTATATGCATTTAATCACATATGATATATGTGGACAATATTTATCTTTGTGTTCTCGATTCAATAGTTGTTCTTGTGTATATAATCATATGTGATTATATGTATCTAATCACATATGATTTTTATAGACATCATTATTTTTTGTTCGTATAAATCAAATGTGACTAGATACATATAATCACATATGATTATATGCATTTAATCACATATGATTATAGTGGACAAAGAACAATTATTGAATCGAGAATGTGATAATGAATCTCATCCACGTAAATCATATATGATTGGATACATATAATCACATGTGATTATATGTATTTAATCATATATGATTTACATGGACAATATTTGTTTTCACGTGTTGATTCAATAGTTGTTCTTGTGTATTTAATCACATGTGATTATATTTATTTAATCACATATGATTCGTATGGAAAATATTTATTCTTGCGTCGATTCAATACTTGTTCTAATATATTTAATCACATGTGATTATATGTATGTAATCACATACGATTTGAGGTGGACAAGATTTATTTTTTCCTTCTCGATTAAATAGTTGTGCTCATGTACTTAATCACATACGATTATACATATAATCACATGTGATAAAATACATGAGAACAACTAATGAATCGACAAAGCATAAATTAAATCATATGTGATTAGATTCATATAATCACATATGATTATATGTATTTAATCACATATGATTAATTTGGATAAAGATTTGTTTTCGCGTTCATATATAATTAAATGTGATTGTATGTATCTAATCACATTTGATTTAAATAGACAAGATTTGTTTTTTCCAAATAAAATCATATGTGATTAGAAACATATAATCACATCTGATTAAATGTATTTAATCACATATGATTAAAGTGGAAAAAAACGATTATTGAATCGAGAACACGAAAAGGATCTTAGCCACATAAATCATATGTCATTAGATACACATAATCACATGTTATTAGGGTATATGTGAACAATAACATAAAACAAGTAATGCCTACATAATAGGAGAGTTAGTACTCACCTCCTTGATCTTGAAAATTAGCTAGCATGAGCAAGATAGATCATTTCCTTTCTGAGAACCTACACAAAAATTATAACATTATTTACCTTGTGTTTTTTGTATTAATCTTATAAAACTTATGTATATATTTCCTTAATTTCTCTTTGATTGTAGTCCACTGTTTGGGATATGTTTTCTTACCTTTCAACCCATTTTTAAATTTTTATAAAATTATACTGGTAAATTTCCCCCTTTTATCTTTTCAGAAATATAAAGATCTCATTCTAATGATTTTTGGCTTATTTTATATTAAATTTACAAGTTGGTAACTTTTAGCTGTCATTTTTTGGACCACTCAACACTCTTTGAATAAACTGTATCAATATACTACGAATTACATCAGGCCCTTTATATGTTGGAAACTATACATCCATATCTAACTATTGGCTTTGGAATTTTGACATTTGGAGTTCTGATAAATTTATTATGATTTTTTGAAGACAATGCATGAAATCTGTGACAGCATGGACCAGCCTGAGAAGATTGCCAATTTTACCCCTCAAGGATTTGGAATTTCGAAATGTGATTCAAAGTTTGAAGAAAGTAGACACACTAAGATTTCCAGAAAACTAAGTCTCATGATTTTTAGATGTTCGTATTGACTTGTACGGATTTTAGAAGTTAGAGGACAGATTTGGAAAAATTGATCATAATATCTTCTAAATCGTTTTTGGTGTTCTATTAAGGAATTAATGGTTAAGCCTTAAGTTTATAACTTTTAACATGATTTTTGGTTGCTTATTAGGCTATAGAGATGTGGAATTCAATGTAACCTAAGGCCCTTAATGTTTGGCTTAATGAGGGTTCAAAGTTAAGGTGTTGATAAAAGGATTCCACTAAGCCCTAGACCAATCCATGAATCCAACTCCACTATGAAAAATTCTAAGAGGACTTTTATCAAACAGTTGGTGTGTGTCACCAAAAACTCTTCCTCAATGTTAACTTTCACCATATAAGGATCCCATTTTTTTCGAGTTTTTAACTAGCGTTAAGTTAGGTGTTGATAATAGGATTCCACTAAGCCCTAGACCAATCCATGAATCCAATCTAAAAGAGATAACCAGATTCTTTCTCATAATTAATTGGGAGTAACTTGTGAAATCAAATCGATAAGTGTACTCACCTGGTGATGGATTATCAAAAATTTTCCATGAGAACAAGGGCTTCAGCTCCTTCGATCTAAGTGATTGACATCTCCTTTCCCTTTTTCGATCGATCCAATACTTCAATTATCTTCTTGATTTCATCAAAAATCAGCTTCTCGATTCCAGTGGTGGTAAACTCCGCTAGTGACTGATGGTGTCTTTCAGATTAACGGGAGTAGGCGGTATTGGGCGGAGGGAAGGATCAGAGTGGGGTGCAGCTGCTTTGTGCGAGAATAAGCAAAGCATGAAGAATAGAAATGTTAAATTACACATAAGCCCTTCCGTTAAGTAAAACATAAATGACGTGCCTTTTTTTCTTCATTTAACGAATAGGTGGTATAAAATTATTCTCATTTGTTCTCAAATTTAGAATTGTTCTCATTTGAACATACCTATATATATATATATATATATATATATATATATATATATATATATATATATATATATATATATATACATATATATATATATATATATATATATATATATATATATATAAATGTTAGATTACTCAATTTCCCATCTATCAAATAGTGCAAAACGTAATGTTTGGTTGAAGTGTCCCGTTGGATGTTGGTTTCATCTATTGAGTTTATCAAGAAAAAAAAAAGGGAAATCTCTAGAAAAGTCCTAAAATTTTACCTTAATTTACGAAAAAGTCCCAAACTAAAATTTGTTTACGAAAAAACATGCATTACCGGTAAAAATGACGATTTGACCCTATTTTCCCGGTTTACCGGTTTCTTTACTTGAATGTTTCATTAAAGTCTCATTATTTTATACTAATTTACGAATAAGTCCCAAACTAAAATTTAATGATGATTTGACCCTTTTCTCCATGTAACATACATTTTACTGGTTTCATTGCTGACCTGGACGCATAATCATTAAATGAGCTCATGAGATGGATATGTTAGGTTATATAATGCTATGTTTACCATAAAACTTGATATCTTGATATATTGTATATTTTTTTGGAATATAAAATGCATCCGGCGAAGACTGCAATAATTACATAAACTAGCAACAACTTCGTTATTTTTTACGTTTATAAGAAATTTTAAATTGTCTTTCTAATCTTATGTAACCCAATATATCCATCACATAAGACATAAGCTAATTTCCTGCCATTTTTTCCTGGAAACACAAATTTTATTGGTTTCATTGCTTACCTAGATACATAGTCATAAATGAGCCGATGAGATGGATATCAAATTTTACAGTAAATATAGTGTTAGATAACCCATTGTATCCATCTTATCAACTAATTTAGTGACTACATGTCTAAATCAGGAATGAAACCTATAAAATGTATGTTTGATGGAGAAAAGGGTTAAATCATCACTAAAATTTAGTTTGGGACTTATTTGTAAATTAGGGTAAAATAATGAGACTTTAATGAAACAGGTAAGTAATGAAACCGGTAAACCGGGAAAAAGGGGTCAAATCGCCATTTTACCGGTAATTCATGCTTTTTCTTAAACAAATTTTAGTTTGGGACTTTTTCGTAAATTAGGGTAAAATTTTAGGACTTTTCTGGAGATTTTCCAAAAAAAAAGTAGTCCACCATTGCACCCCAAGGCCCAGTGTCAAATTGACCGGTACCCTACACCCTTTCCACTGGACGTCGCCACGATCCGCACCTCCGGCAGCCGCCAGTAAACAGTGATATTTTCACTTTGTATTTGTTTATTTTTAGTACTTCATAATGAGTCGGGGCTTGTTGAAATTCGAATTTTAATTACTAAAATGTGTTCGAAGTCGAATATTGATTTTTGGGTTTGTTAACCGAAAGAATGTTAAGTGAAGTTGTGATTTGTTGCAAATTGAGATGTCTATGGTTATCACTTACTATTTTGTTAGGATTTGTTGATTGGGATAATTTTGATTTGACTTAAGATTAGTTAAGGGATAATGACTTAAAAGGGTAATATATTTTTCGATTTGTAGATATTTAGTTACTGAGTTTTTTTTTTTCGTCCACATTTATCCATTCACCTTGTTAAACTGTATACACTCAGTTCTTATGACATGTTACTCCAGATTAACCGGGAAAAATGACTTAATAGGATAATATTATTTATCATTTTGTACACATTTAATCCTTAATATTTTTGTACACATTTAATTCTTAATCGACCTCGCTTTAGAAACAAAATTGAAAAACCAACCCGACAAAATCTTTAATGGCGATATGGGACCAAATAAAGATGTTCCACTTTACGAAAGTTTGGGAATTCAAGATCCTGAAACCTTCACAATTCTCATGTGGGCTCATGGCAACCCTGAAATCTGGTAACTTGTCTAAAATGGACATTAACTTATTAATAATGATATTTAAAGTGATTTTGATTATCTGATTTTTTATAAGTTTATTTATAACTATCCAATATACACGTATAACAGTAATAATGAAGACAGCTACTTAGAGAAGGTGAGAGTTGGATAAAATGGTGAGGGTGATGTTTTCGAGATATATATTGATGAACATATGGTGGTGCTAGTAATTTCTAATATCTAATTGTTCATAACTTATATTAAAAACTAATAGTCTATTAAACGTGCATTATATACTTGATTATATCGTTGATATGTTACAAAAAGCTATTCATTGTCATTTAATTAGTTTTATAAATTAGAGTTTAATAGAAACTTATGTTATGTATAAATAGTGGATGATCCCCAACATTTGACAGACAAAGGAGACAATAATTTGTCTCCATACATAACAATTGGTGGTTTAAAATGTTGTATTGTACAACTCTATAATGAATAAATTGTTGTGTATGACAAAAAAATATTGTGTACGAATTACTTCCCATTTGACGAATACATATCAATCTATCGCATAATCTTTGATCCCATCAGCATATATTGCTTGAAGAAATACTAAGAGTCTTTGTTAAAGAAAACCATTACACACGAGTTTTACTTTGTCGGCTGAATTCCTCATCAAGAAGATGACATAATTGATCAATAAACAAAAAGTATGCATTTCTTTTATATCTTGATGATTCAATAATATGGTTAGATCTATGGTTTATGGTATTATACTAACAAGTGGTATGGGAGTCACCATATATATTGAATTGTGTTATTACAATCTTATTTTTAAATTTTTTTTTAACGAACAAAAGTTTTCATCAACTTTGTTTAATCAGAAGTAGTTCAATTGTCAGAAAATTGAATAAGATGATAGTATTTAGGTTGAAGATTTTTTTTTTGCTTCATGAATATAAATATGTGTTTAAGAAAACCATTATTAATTATTAGTGGCGAGTTTATGTTTGATGAAGGTGGGTCCTTTAACCCACCTAATTTTTTTTACATAATATAGAGATTTATTTGACAAAAAAATTGTAACCCACCTTACAAACTTTGAGTGAAATAACTGATAGTATTTAGAATAAACAAAAAAATTTAGAAGCCTAAAATTTATATTTCAATATCCAATCAAATATCCAATCCGTGTGTAGTAAGCCAAAACAAACAATGGCTCATTAAAAATTTGTATTTAAAGAGAAAAGGAACAAAATTATGAAAAATTAAAACGATTGTGGAGGTCATTGTGAATGTGATTGATGCCCTCAACGCTCTCTGCGCCCTCAACCAACCGACTCTCGTCGCCCGCCTACCCTCATTCTTCCTACGACACCACCAACAGATGAGACTCACACTCCAACATGTTTGTACAATTCTCAATTCAAAATTGTACTATTTTTGTCTTTAGTTTAAGGAATTTGTAACTTTGTTTAATTACGTTCAATTAATCACTTGCAATGTTCATTGTTATTTGAATTATTTTACCGATTCATCGAGGTTGGCGATTTTGTTAATGTATTTGATAAATGACAATTGTTTATTGTTTTCCAAGTTTCAACTTTCAGCACCTTTATTATTTGATTCAAAGGAGATATTTTCTTAATGTATTTGACAATTTGAAAATTCATTTTAATCTTTTTAGTCTTTGTTTAAAACTTTATTTAAATTAATTTCCAAATTCCAAGCCTTTTATTCACAGTTCACACTAATAGGGGCAAATTTGTCAATGATTTTAGCAACTTGTTCTTTGGACTTGATTAATTACATTCACTTTCGTGTTTTAGAATTGTGTTAGTTAATTGTTGGTTTGTTAATTGCCATTTGTTTTAAAAATTAGAATAAAAAATATATTTATTCAAGTTTTTTTTTTTTTTTAAATGAATGATAAATAAAAGTATAAGAAGATAATGATCAAGATAAACATATAAGAGTTGGTTTAAGTTGAGTACTTGTTGACATAACAACCAAGAATTAGAGACATTGCAATTAAAAGAACATACAAGCAAAAGTAATACGTTTTTATTTTTTGTTTTTTACATTTTCTAACCTGTTAATATTACCCGATTCGGACGTACAACTAGTATTTTTTGAATTTATTTTTCATTTCTAGCGGTTTCATTTAAATAATGAACCATGTGGTTTTTAATTTTAGACTTTGCCACCGGTAATCTATTAATCTATTAATAATAAATAAAAGATAAGTGGGGTTGTTGAGAGGAGAAATTCAATTGTTATCCTCCACCCAAAATAGCACGATCCATTTTAGTCCAAGTTCTAATTTATTTAAATCAAACACTATTCCTATTCTTCACATCGAATGGAACACAAACAAAAGTATATGGGCCGGATATGTAAATGAAGGGACCAAAGGTGGACAAAGGAGGCCAAGTTTACTATTCTTTTGTTCCACAATTTTAATATATATATATATATATATATATATATATATATATATATATATATATATATATAATAATGAAGGTTGGGAAATAAATCTTTTATAAAGTTTTACCAAAAGGTTTAAGAAAAAGTACATCTAAAATTATAAAACAAATTGCGTCAAGTTTGTTGCCATTCAGGGTTAAGGTTGTTTAATGCAGCGATGTTTTTCCCCCTACTGTAATATGTTTATGGCCGTAAAATTTCTTACCAAGATCTTCGTTTCATGTTTTTGTACTTTATATGTGATTAGTTAGAATTTGGATAAAGCTTTTGTGCAAGATACCACCCAATTAATTTTTGTGTTTTATTATTTATATACAGATTAACAGTTTGTTCCTTTAGGAACAGTGAAGTTTTGTTGCTTAGGACTTTAGCCACATAACTTTTGAACATTGGCAGTTTACCTCCTTTGGCTTTTGGTAATATCATTTTCGCCACAAAATTTTAATATTGGCTTTTGTCCCAATATTTTGCCTCAACATTTGACTGGATTTGTCGGTGTAGTGGACACATGTTATTCCACGTGTTCTTCCCTTGCTCGCGTCCTCCACCGCCTCTGCGACTCATCTTTGAGTCTTCCTGGGTTATGTCCACCGCTTCAACTACTTGATATCCTCATCTCCACTTCTTTTGGGTTCACCATCTCAACTATCGTTAGCTTCTAATCCTCAACCTCTATAACACTTTCGATTTTCAATCCGGACTCCAATCACCTCTTTTCTCACGTCCACTGTCGCCAGAGGGAAGGATGGATTGCGATGGTTTTGCCAACCCGATATGGGTACTGTTCACCGTCAACCGCCATTCTTCTCCATTTATCTTCCACCACCGTCTCTGATCCTTCCCTACCACCGTCCTTCTCCTCCAATTGGGTGACGAATCTGAGTGGTCAAAGGCAGACGATTACATTTGGATTTAGATCAATTCCTAGATTGTCGTCTCCGATGAAGTCGGCATCACCGTCTACTCCAATTCTCGCCATCCGCGTAAGGTTTCACATATGCTTTCAATAACGTTGTTTCTTCGTGTCCTCTTCATTTGTCACTCACCACCGCACACCACATGAAGCTTGGTGCAATTGTGTTACTGTGATGTCGTGTGCTGGAAAACACCGTTGCTTTCACTTATTCATCACTCCTATGAGAACAATGTTGGTAGGCCTTTCCTATTTAACCCAATTTCATATTCCCTATTATAATTTTGGAGACACTGCTATTTGAAAAAGAAACTAATTTGCACCTTATTAGATACCTTTGTTGTTCAAAGTTGGCAGGTTTGAAGATGCACACCAACTACTTGATGAAATGACTGAAAGAATCGGTAAGCTATTTTTTTCATATCACTGCAACTTTAACTGTCACCGGTTTTCAAAGTTGTCGATTGTAAAACCTCGATGGTTGAGGACCATCAGTGATCTCTGCAGTAGCTAAGGGGTTATTAGAATTAGATGGAGGGTAAAACGTAAGACTGGCATTGTTTCCTTTTTCTTGACATTTCATTGGGGTGGCTATACTTGCTAATAATGCTCATTTAATAAAGGAAACTAAGGTTACGAAGCAAAGAATTATTGTTAGATTTCTATCACATATACATTGGAATTACTTATTATCCAATCGATTTATTATGATTACTAGGGTTGAATAAGATAAGAAATACAAGGTTGCAGTATTAGAAAACAAAAGGTAGGGTTATATTAATTTCCTAACGATAATTTCTTGAAATTTGTTTCTTTTTCTACAAGTATCTTGGGTATATTTTTTAGGGTTGGAACACCTCATGTTAAAGTTTTTGTCTATCAGGTCTGTTAGCCATCATTTGGGGTTGTATGTATTTCCATAGAAATGAAATCTGAAAATGAAACTTACTAACAGATTTTTATCTGTTGCTTATTGGCAGTTTTTTTTTTTTTTTTTTTTTTTTTTTTAATGAAAGTTTTAACGACATACTTTGAGATTTTGTTTTTTATGTAATTTATTTCCAGGCCAAACCTGAGTCTAAAAGTTTTCCAAAATAAAATGTCTCCAAAATGGTACTTTAAAAAAATGTTTTTTATTTTATTTCGGGTTGTGTTCATTTCCAGATCAGCTTAGAGTTTATATAGCAAGCTTTTTAAAACTTTTTTTAATGAAATGGACGTTTAGTAGAAATGTACTTTTTATCTGTGATGAGCTTTTAGATTTCGCACCTCCTTGCAAAAGACTGAAACTCCCTGCAATAAGAGTAATACATGCCTTCTACCTAAACATTATTATATTTTTTTTAGCTGATTACTATACTCTGCATTTTCTGTTTTGTTGCATCAATGCTGATTAAAAGCAAGTATAGGTTCTAAAAACAAAAAAATTTCTATTGTAATTTCGAGAAACCCTGTTTCTATGTTTCTGCCCTCATAAACAGATTAAAGGCATCAACATAGGTTAAGAACCTTTGTTTTCTGTCCATTAATGGTTATTTTACATATATGTAGCCAACTGCATTTCATTTATTAAGTTATTTTAGTATACTCAGGTTCTAAAGCCAATCGCAATTTGGGAAGGCTACTTTGATAATAACTCATCAGATTCAGTGCTGCAAGGTAATGCACCAGATTTTTTTGTAGAAAATTAAAATATTATGTCCCCGTATTTAGTGTAGCAAGCTAATTATACAACATATTTCCCATGTGAAGAGCATCGATTATAATCATGCTTACAAGATGAAGATCATATCTTTAGTGTATCTTATTGATATTTATGTGTATGATTTGTTGCAGACATATGCAAATCCCCTTCAAGATAATCCTGCATATGTAGTGGTCAAGTAAGTTGACAATCTTGGCGCTTTTAAGCATTTACCTCATTTTTTTCTAGGCTAAATTTGGATCGACTTGATTCTTAATTTCTTATATTCTTTCTTGTGTTTTTCCAGGCAATATGTTGTAGATATGAATGACACCATTGTTCAGAGGGTCACTGCTTCGATATTTTACATTCAATATTAGATTCTTGAAAGTTTTATCATGTAATGATTAACAAAATTTAATAGTATGTTCTTATGTCATCTTTTTTGTCTTTCATACAGATTGTAGTTCATGCCAATAGTCTTCGATCCATACATTTTTGACGTGTTGGACCCCGATACTTACAAAAGGTGTATATTAAATCAGATAATGTTCATGCATGTATCGTAACATGTGGGGGATTATGCATGTTAGTTTTAAGTACGTATTTATGTTGCAATGTTTCACACATGTATACCTTACCGACCCATGCGAAGCATGGTTTCCCTTCTAGTTGTTATTATTTAATAGTAATTGTTGAGTGTAATGGGTACTATTCATGGGCTGAGTTATGAAAAAGAATATATATAAATAAATAAATTTAGCTTCCGTTTTTGGTCATGGAAATCAGGATGGGCCACTTTATTTCATTTTCTTTGGAACCACTTTTGAACTCTCAAGTCATTAAGATTTTCTTTGGAACCACTTTTATAAGATTTTTATAAGTTACATACTCCTAAGTATCAGTTATATATATATATATATATATATATATATATATATATATATATATAGAGAGAGAGAGAGAGAGAGAGAGAGAGAGAGAGAGAGAAAAGGTCAATAGATAATCATTATTAATCAATGAACTAATTTAAAACGTCGAAATTTAAAGCGATCAACGGCAAAAGGAAGAGTTGTAGACTTTTACAATAAACATGCACCGGATTATAACAAAACTCACTTCATTTTTTTCGTTTAAAATTTTTTTAGGCTATGTTTTTTATCGAAAAAAAAAATCCGAATAAACCGTTTTTTCACGATTTTTCGTCGTGAATAGATATATAAAAAACGAACTTTTTTTTTCCGAAAAATTCCACTTCATTTTCTTTGTTGAAAAGTTAAGTTCTATTTTTTTATAGAAAAAAAAAATTAATAAATATATCAAAATTCATAATTTTTTGTGCTTTTTAAACATAGATTCATATTCATGTTAAAAAAAATTATATTTTAGTTCAGATTCACTGAACCTTTTCAGAGTTATATTGTGAACCTGTTGACTGTTGAGATTCACATAGTGAACCTTCCCAGATTCACATTGTGCATAATAGTAAGTCAGATTCACAATATGAATCTGAACTGATCGAGCTTTTTCACATTGTGAATATTAAAAATTGAAATATTTACAGTTTAGATTCACAGTGTGAATCTACACTGATCGAGGTTGTTTTTTTTTTTAGTCGGTGTTGATGTTTATTAATAGAGTACAAAAAATTAATATTAATATTTTTGGTATAATTAGTTTTTTTTTTATAAAAATAAACTTAAATATTGAAAAAACTAACAAAATGAAGTGAGTTTTTTTTCGATAAATAAAAGTTCGTTTTTTATATATCAACATAGATCTCTATGGAAAGATGACGAAAAATCGAGAACAACGGTATATTCGGTTTTTTTTATTCGATAAACAATGTGGCATAAAAAAAATTTAAACGAAAAAAATAGATGAGTTTTTTGGTAAGGAGGTGAATTTTTTGGTATAATCCAGTGTGTGTGTCCAATGTACAAGAGTACATCTATTTCATTGGCCGTTGATCATTACAATTTCCGACGCTCACGATTGGTTCTTCGGTTCTTTGTTAATTATGGTTCTCTATTGAACCTCACCATATATATCAGTGTTGCAGAAATCGGCCTAATCGGCCGATTAATCGGTGATTAATCGCTAATCGGACCTTCGCCCATGAGATTTATTGCTGATCGGTCACTATAATCGGGTTTGGACAATGCAGGTCAAAGTCGGAATTAATCGGGCCTAATCGGACCTAATCGGGTTTGGTCAATGCAGGTCAAAGTCGGACATAATCAGACTTAATCAGACATAATCGCTGATTAATCGCTTATTTTGGTGGATTAAAGTTAGATTTATAAAATTTTGAATAATTTTCTTAAGAATTAATGGTCCCCGATTAATCCCCACCTAACCGATTAATCTCTAATCGCTACTCCACCGATTAGCGATTTCTGTAACCATGATATATATATATATATATATATATATATATATATATATATATATATATATATATATATATATATATATCTTGTGAGTACCCCTTATGAACAGTACCTCGATACTATTTATGGGGTGAGTTAATCAGGGTTACACCGCTTCTAACCTTTGGAACTTTCGCTTATTCCTCCACCGCCTCATCTACTATTCCTTTATTCCATCACCACCTCTTCCTTCCGAACCCAGAGATCTTTGTTATCCTCTTCCTTGTCCACACTTCCTTTTGAGGTTGTGCGTTCTTGAAGTAGAATGTTTTCAATCTTTCACGCTCTGTCCGGATGATCATCTCTGGATTGTCAATGGGGTGGAGAGGAGCAAACTTGATATAGAACTTGCTGTATGGAGAGAGAGGCAGATCAAGTTGTTACGAATTAATTGTTGGAATATTATAGTACATGAAAGGTACTATGTCTGCATCACGAAGAATGCCTTCACGATATAGAGGAGAGATACCGCGCATCGGATCAGGATTGTTTTTGAGAGCTTGGATCTGGATGCAATCCTCTAGGGCTTTGTTGATTTCCTCCTGAGACCATCCAAGATTTTGCTTTGGTAGAGGTCCGGAGTGGAGGGCTTGATGTTCTTCCGTGATGGGCTTCTTGCCTTTGTCTTTGTTGAGAACCGAGATAACATGCACCATGTTCTTGTCAATGGTGAACTTTGGAGGAGAGGATTGAAGAGGTTCTTCCGGAATGTCCTCTGGAGTCCGGAGGGGAGAACCTTCATCAATCGGAGCAATTTTTGGAGTCTAAATTGGTGGCAGCATGGATGTAGTGGCCCAGAAAGCATCAACCGTTAACTTGGTTTTGGCTTTGGCCATTTGAACACTTCTTTGAAACACATCCGGAGCTTGACTCCACTTGTGATCTAGTAAGCTCCGGATGACGAGAATGAGCCCTGTCAACATAATCTTCCCATAATGGATCATTAACACCTAGTCGTGTTGTACCCTTTCCGGGTATCAGACCAGTTGAGGCACCTGAGGTGGAGGGACAACTCCAGCCTCGGAATGCTTGGGGTCCGAAACAGGGGTTCCAGAGTGTGTGTGTGTGTGTGTTGAAGAAGATGGGATAGCAAATGTGACATGTGGGTTTGTTCCAGGGGGCAAGGAACTTTGTTCAACACCGACATCACCTTGTTGAGAAGGTGAGGGTGGATTATGTGCAGACTCCCCATGAGTATGTGCTTGTGTTTTTGAAACATCGAGGGGTACCTCGGATGAGTGGGTTGGAGGGGTGTTCGGATGGCCAGAGTCAGCCTGAATGTCATGAGCTCCTTCCTGTCGAGAGGAAGAGCTGACTTTGGATCTCTTTTTAGGCTTTGACTTGGTGGGAGAAGTCTTTCTTTTAGTAGACTTTTTAATCTTTCCTCCGGACACAGTGGGATTGGCCTCTTTCAGAATAGGCTCAACGGAGACAGGGGAAGGTTGTGTTGGGTCGAACACAACCGAAGTCTTTAGGTGATGTTTCAAGTGAATTGATTCGGAAGGTATTAAGGCCAACATGTGTTCCGGAAGACGTATAACGGGACCAAAGGAAGATTGGTCCAGAACTCTATAGTGCTCAACAATTTTAAAGGATAGATATACCTCTTTCGGAATTGTGGACACATGAATTGGTTCGAACAATTCCTTGTAGACTTCTTCGATCGTCAGGGCCCAAAACCTAGGGCTTGAGATTTCATTGCTCTTCCTTTTGATTGCAAATTTTTGGAAATCCTGCCATAACACTTCCGTAAGATCGACTGCGTTGCTGCGTCCGGAGTAGATGTTGTATACTACATACAACCAGTCCTTGCTCAGAGTGTCCATACCACCATGCTTACCGGACAAACCTCGAATGATGAAATGAATCAACACGGTCCAGAGACATGAAACCGCCGACTTCTTGAAGTCCTTGGCTTTGTAGTCTTGATTGTACCCAATGTGATTCAGGAATTGTGGATATTCTTCAGTGGTTGGTTCCTGAACCTTGAATCCTTTAGGGTTTTCATCGACGCCGATTGAATGTGGATTTGTGGATGGGCACAATTCTATCACCTGTGATCTTTGTTTCGAGAATGCCTTTGTCAATCTTGACTCTTGTAAAGGCCGTGTTCAAAAGACTGAGTGGTAGAGGGGGATCTGGGATTTTGGTGAGTGGGATGGATATGGGATGATAAGCAATGAACTCAATTATCACTATAATGGGTTCATCAAAATCCATGGGATTCATCGAGAAAAGTTGGGTTGTGTCTCTAAGAAAAGGTTCAGATGAGTGTGAGGATGATGATTCTTTGGAAGATTTCTTCTTGGTGACAGATTTCTTGGGTGTTGAAGCAGTTGTAGCAAGTTTTTGAGAAGAAGATTGGGACGACATTGATGAAGGATTACGATAGCTTGAAGAACACGATGAACAAAGAGAGTTTGGGAATTTTTGAGAATTTGAGCACGTAAAGAGGTGAATGAGGGTTTTGAGGTTTTTATATAGGTGTATGAAACGGGTCGGGTCAGGAACACTAATGATGAGGATCCGAAGCAAAAATGGGCTGCATTTAATGTTAATCCGTTTTAGGGGGCGAGTTGACCTGGGATAGGAAAGGTTGTGATGGATGATAGCTTAAAATGGAAACCCTAAACGGCGATGTGATGGTTGCTTTTGGAACGTGTAATCGTGGTGCGAGTTTCAAGGAAGACACGATAAGGATCCTCAAAGGTTAATTTTATAAAACATTTCATCTTAAAAACCCTTGGACTTCCGAATGATTGATTCCGGACAGTTTGAGAACCGAAGGGTAACAAGGTGTATTCCGGATCATGGTGATTTGAGGAAAGGGTCCGGAATTTGAACAATCCGGAGTGAAACTTTGAGGTTCCGGAGCCAAAAACATTTGATTTCCGGAGTAGAATATTTTAAAACAATTCTGGAGAAAGCAATTTTCAAGGATTCTGAAGAAGATTTTGCGACAACATTCCGGACTCAAAAATTTGAAGAAGTAAGTTCCGGAACAAAAGGAAAAGTGTATTTTGAAAAAATCCGGAGTAAAAAATTTTAAAATTACGAAATGGTTATTTTGATGTTCCGGAGTGCATTTGAAGGAATTTCCGGAGCAAGATTTGAAGGATTTCTGGAGTGAGATTTGAAAGAATTTCCGGAACAAGATTTGAAAAACTTCCGGAGTGAGATTTAAGCAAATTCCGAAGTATGGAGTACAATACCTTTCCGGATTTGAATTCCGGGATGACCTTATGAAGTAAATTCCGAGGTGAAAATTTGATCAATGTGACTATCTGGACAATGGATATCAAATGATAAGATGAACTGTACAAATTAGAACTCAAGTGGTGGTTAGAGATAAAGACAAGTAAAATGATCCTATAGTTCCGAGATAAAAAGAATTTTGAGTTCGGAACCAATTTTCTAACGGATGTTACCATTAGAGAGAGCAAGTCTCTTGAAAGAACTGAGGATCAGGCATCATCATACCCATCTTGTTCAGAAAACCATTGAATTTGGTTTCGTCTAATGCCTTAGTAAAGACATCAGCAATTTCATCGTCAGATGGAACAAAAATAAGTTCAATGTTGCCATTTAAGACATGATCTTTTAGGAAATGGTACCGTATGTAAATGTGCTTCGTCATGGAGTGCTGAATTGGATTGTGCGAGATTGCAATGGCATTTTGAGAATCACAATAGATAGGAATACGTTGAAAACGGTAACCGTAATCCAAGAGTTGAGATTTCATCCATAGAACTTGAGAGGTACAGCTGGCAACAACAATGTATTCTGCTTCGGCTGTAAAGAGTGCAATACAGTTCTGTTTCTTGGATGACCAACTAACCAATCGACCACTTAAAAATTTACAGCCACCTGATGTGCTTTTCCTATCCAATTGTAGACCACCATAGTTTGAATCTGAATATGCTTGAAATAGGAAGCTCTTATTTGCTGGGTACCAGATTCCGAGATTCTTTGTACCTTTAAGGTATTGGAAAATTTGCTTAACAGCCAAAAAATGAGACATCTTTGGGTTGAATTGAAATCTGGCACACAAACATGTATAAAACATGATGTCCGGACGATTTGTTGTCAGATAGAGCAGGGATCCAATCATTCCTCTGTACTTCTTTTCATTAACTGCTACACCTGAAGGGTCGGCAAAGATCTTGTGTCCGAAACCCATTGGTTTCTTGGCTGAGGCATAGGTGTCTATTGAGTACTTTTTGAGGAGTTCTGAAATGTATTTCTCTTGGTGAATGAAAATTCCTCTGTTAGTCTGTTTGACTTGGAGACCAAGAAAGAAGCTTAATTCCCGATTCATGCTCATTTGAAACCTACTAACCATTAACTTAGCAAAGTCAGCAACCATTGAAGAATCGGTGGATCCGAAAATGATGTCGTCAACATAAATTTGGACCAGGATGAGATGTTTTCCATTTGACCTTCGGAACTGAGTGAGATCTATAATTCCTCTTTGAAAACCTGAACACTTGAGAGAATCGGTGAGGGTCTCGTACCATGCGCGAGGAGCATGCTTAAGGCCGTAGACAGCTTTCCGGAGTTTGTAGCAGTAGTTCGGTTATGAAAGATTAACAAAACTGGGAGGTTGTTGAAGATATACTTTAGTATCAAGTTCACCCTTTAGAAAATCACTTTTGACATCCATTTGGTAAACCTTGAAGCCTTTATGAGCAGTATAAGCAAGAATGATTCTGTTAGCTTCAAGACGTGCAACAGGAGCAAAGGTCTCATCAGAATCAAGGCCTTTAATCTGTGTAAATCCTTTAGCCACCAATCTTGCTTTGTTTCGAATGATAACTCCTGCATCATCTAACTTTTTGCGAAACACCCATATAGTACCGACAATAGGATGGTTCTGAGGGGGAGGGACGAGAGACCAAACTTCATTTCTATCAAATTCTGCTAATTCTTCTTTCATGGTTGTGATCCAATCAGCTTGTTCAAGTGCTTCTTTGATGGATTTAGGTTAAAACATAGAGATAAATTCCGAAAAATGACATTCATTTTGAAGACTTGTAGCAGATCGTGTTTGTACGCCAGCGTTTGGGTTTCTGATTACTTGGTTCAGAGGATGATCCATGGTCCAAACATGTAACCTTGGAAGTTCTTATGCAGCAGATGATCCAATATCAACAATGGGGTTATGTTGCTCCCCCTGAATAGTTTGAACGTGTGGATGATGCTCCCCCTGGACTTCTGAACCGGATAGGTTGACATCATCTTCAGGTGGGAATTCAAAGAAGTTTGCATCATCATCAATGTTGATAGGATTGGAATCATCGAAGTTAGCAGCTGTATCCTGAAATCCATCTACATTTGATTTAAGGGAAGAGTGACCATTCTCCCCCTCAACCTGAGAAGGTTGAAACGGTTCGGAATCAAATTGAGGAAGACTTGGGGTCGGACCAGATATGTTTTGAGAGACCGGAGCTTCGGACATGGTTGATCTTGTTCGAGATTCCGAATCAAGAGCCGTTTCTGAGGATCCAAACAAGGTCTCAAAGTCAACTTCAAGGAATGTTTGCTGGTTTGGACATCCTGGCGCAGGAGCATCAGACTCCATAATGTGAGTTGTGAGATGAGTTAGGCCAGAATTCCGAACGAAATTGTCATCAAAGGTGACATCAAAGCTTTCTTCCAGAACACGAGTTCTCCGATTAAGAACTCTGTAAGCCTTTGATTTAGAAGAGTATCTAAGGAAGATGGCTTCATCAGCTTTAGGTTGAAACTTGGTAAGCTGATCACGGTTGTTCTTGATGAAGCATCTGCATCCGAAAACATGAAGAAACGAGATATTTGGCTTCCGACCGTTCATGGCTTCATACGGCCTTTTGTTGAGGCGTTGATTGATGATACTTATATTCTGAGTAAAGCATGCATTAGAAAAAGCTTCAACACAAAGATAGAGTGGAAGATTTGCAAAATTGAGCATGGATCGAGCAGCTTCAACAAGTGTTCTATTTCGTCGTTCGACTACACTGTTTTGTTGAGGAGTGTATGGAGCAGAAAAATTGTGGTCGATGCCCTTCTCGGTAAGGAAGCTTTCAGTGGTGGAGTTAGTGAATTATGAACCATTGTCACTTCGGATTCTCCTTACTGGGAGTTTGATGAGAACTTCTATTCCTTTGATAAAATTGATGAGCTCAGAGGCTGTTTCTGATTTCAGCCTTAGGAAGAAGAGCCAAGTGAACCTGGTAAAGTCATCCACAATCACAAGAATGTACTTTTTGTGATGCAAACTCTCTACTGTTGATGGTCCACACAGATCAATGTGTAGAAGTTCTAGTGGTTCCGAGATAGATTTTTCAATGAGAACGGGATGACCCTTATTTGACTGCTTTCCACATTCACATGCAACACATAAATGATCATTTTCGAACTTGAGGAGTGGCAAACCTCTAACCATTTCACCCGAAACAAGATCATTCATATATCTGAAATTCAAGTGAGCAAGCCTCCTATGCCATAGCCAACTGAAGTCAGGAACAACTTTTGAGAGTAAGCAGAGTTGGGGCTTACCAATGATCATGTTGATATCAAGAGGATACATGTTCTTGTTGCGATTGGACTTGATCGAGCATTCCTTTCGATCTTCGGACATGACGTAGCTATGTTTCTTGCAGAATTCAACTCGACGATTTGCTTCAGTGAGTTGAGCCACACTTATCAAATTATGCTTCAAGTCAGCTACATATGCCACGTTTGAAATGGAGAAATTGCCATTTGTAAGGATGCCATAACCTCGGATCTGAGAATTGGAGTTGTTGGCATACGTCACATAGCCAGCATTTGGTGCAAGTTTGAGATCTCACAGAAAGTCCTTCTGCCCCGTTATGTGCATGGAGCAAGAACTATCAATATACCATATTGTCTCTTCCTCCGAAGCACAAAGTGCTTGATGAACGATGCTTCGGTCGGGTGGATCGTTAGTAGCCATGTAGCAGTAGTGCGGTTCCGCATCTTCATCATCTCCTTCGGAACCAGACGGTCAATAGCCTTCATCACATTCAATTTCTTATCGAGCCATGAGACACATGTTTCTGCCAGTGGTTACGTCATCATCTACTCCAGATGACCAATATCCGTCCACATCCCTTGACACAGTCGTGACAAAAGCCTTTTCACTTTCAGCCAATTCTTGAGCTCGGCGTTCATAGTAAGCAGGGTCCTTGATCTTTGGTTTTTGTGGGACTTCGGCTAGGCAATCTTTGGCAAAGTGGTTTACATGTCCACACTTGTGACACACAATCTTGGGTTTCTCACATTTCGGAAGTTGTGGAGGTTCCGAGGTATTATTTTGAGTAGGAAGATTTAGCTTGTAGGCTGGAGGGTTTTCGGAATGTTTGTTGAAAGGTTGATGATTTTTTTGGTGAGGAGCTTGAAAGCGATTATTTTGGTAAGAAGTTTGGAATCGATTGTTGTGAGGCTTGTTGAAAGGACGGTTGTACTTCATAGAGAGTAGAGCAAATTCTTGTTGAAAACGTAGTTCGGAGTCCATTTCATCATGGTTAGGGTCACTCATAGATTGAAAGTTTGAATTTGTGAGAGCAGGAACGTTAGAAGGTGAGGGTTGAACAGGAGGAATGTATGGAATGGCAGAAGTAAGAGAGTCCGAAAAAATTTAGTTTGAGATTTGTGGATCAAAGGAACTGACTAAGGCAAGAGGACCTCCAGTGAGTTCACGTAGAGTTTGAGCAACATTTGACTCGTGACCTTGAAGCTCATCAAAAAGTTGATAAAGCTTGAGCTTTTTCAGAGATCCATTGCTCTGAAGACATGATTTCACATTTCCCCATCCCTTTCCTAGACTGTTAATGAACTTGAGATTGTACTCAAGTGGAATTCGAACTATCCCATGAGCTGTCATGTTGTTGACAACAAATCGGTATCTGTTTGAGGCTGAGGAAACAGATTCACCAGGTGTTGTAGTGAAAGTTTCGAACTCATTGACAACCGAAGTCAAGCGCTTATCCTTCATGTTCTCTGACCCGTCACATAAATCTTGAAGTGTGTCCCAAATCTCTTTTGCGGACTTGCACAGTTTGATGTGCTCAAAGAGAGATGGTGGAACAACAAATACCATTTCTGAAAAGGCAACTTGATCAGCATGCAACTTTTCGAGGTCATCAGCAGTGAGAGGTGTTTGACGTTGTTGATCCTGTCCCAAGAGAGTTGTAGCAGCATCTCTAACCATGGTTCGAACTGGAACATGAGGACCTTCTTTAACGGATCTCTAGATAGATTCACTTTCTCTTTTCCAAGTAAAAATCTTTCCATTCTAACTTTCCAATGATTATATTCTTCAACAACTAGCAGTGGGGCACGTGTAGGGCAACCCACGCTATTTGCTATTTGCATTGAATACATTTGTTGAGTATTATAAGCAGCCATTGAAGTTAAGATATCTTTGAGAAAAAGTGGTATATAGAAGAACTTTTATCCTTAACACAAAAATGATTGAAATACCAAGGTAATTTCAAATCAACTATAATATGATCTTTTGGATTCAAAGGATAACCACCCAAGCTCTGATACCAATTGTGAGAACAAGGACGATCTGATGTGCAGAGACAAGGTTTAAAAACTCAAACCTTGAGTTAATGCTTAAGATCAATGTCTGCTTACTAAGAAATGTTCCAGTCAAGTCTGGAAAGACTAGTCAAGACTGAATAAATGCAATCAACAAAGTATTCAAGATATTAATGAAGAGTGAAGATAATGATCAAGGTAAAGATAATAAATGAAGAATAAGAAGAATGTTTGAGTGAACAAATGAAGTAAACTGGAATATTGCTAAATATGGTTGAATGATCTGTCACTTGATTTGGTATTGAAAGCTCCTTTAAATAGGAGAACATATTACATCGTACAAACCACTTAACATACATAGGACTGGACAAAAGAGGTGATTCTAACACTCTGATCTATCTGAGTTGACAATAAGACTAAGTCATATGAAATGTAAAATCAAGCTAAAAGACAAATACAATAAATGCACATGGATCAAACACTGATTCGGATAAACTAACATTTTGGACACAAAGTTCACTCCGGAATGTCTTCAACTGATCTTCTCATCCGCAACATAACTTCAGGTCCGGACACAAAACTGATTCCGGAGCACCTTTCATTTTGGAACTATAACTGACTTCGGAACTCGTAAAAGGTTTAAGATTGCTAGAGGTCCACTTTCAGGTTCCAACAAATGCATCAAACACTTTAAGGCCTAATCAGACAGCTCTTTGGAACAAATGCAATTGATGAACTAATATTATAATCATGATGAACGGAAGGGTTTCAAATGGGAAAACTTTAATGGGTTTAATAGGTTAGAAATTGTGCATGAGGCAGAAAGATACTTAACTCTTAAGTTCACATGCAACCTATTTGGATTTATGTTTTCTCTATTGATGACAATAAACTATGAACATCAAGAACCCTAAAGGAACTCTATAATAATCGAAATAAATATAGATTTAGGGTTTACATACCTTTTGATTATTATATAAAATAACAAATTCAAATCCTTCTTCAAAAGCCTTGGAAAGCAAGCACCAGAAATATAATGTCTCGAATCGTTCACACCAAAAACCCTAGAAACCCTAGAATGAAGAGGAGAGAGAGGAGAAAGGTAAAAATTTCGTTCACAACCTTTTAGGAAGTGAGAGACACATAATTTAAGTTCCCTAAGGGTCTTATTTATAATTTAGGTAACTTAGGAAGAAAGCAAAATTTGAATGATTAAAATAATAGATTTAATCACAATTTAAATCCTTTCCTTATATACTATGAGGAGGCTTATGGAAACCCTAAATGAGCTCCCAAAACCCCTTACACCTTTAATTAATTTGAATTAATCCTAAATTAAATCAAGATTAATTCTAATTAATAATTAATTAATTCTAATTGATTTCTTATTAACTTATTAACTATATAAATTAATAAATCAATTATTTAACTATTGATCTCAAGTTAATTTCTTAATCACATAACAAATTAACATGTAAATTATCTATTTCCAATTAATATATTAATCACATAATAGATTAACGAATTATTTTTCTCTCCCTCCTAGTATCATTTCTAGCTATTTTTGGTTATGAGGGCAACCCAGAAAAGACTTTGCTTCTATTTTCAAGTTTATACCAATTTATTATAAGCTTAGACACCTTAATCTAATAGTCTCCCACTTGTATAAGTCTATAACTACAATTACAAATATAACCAAACCACAAATAGTGCTTTCCAAAGCCACTATCGAACTCTGATCTAATCAGACATTGACCCTAAGATAAGTGATCAAATATTTATTCGTTCTAAAAGATATTGTATGGACATGAGACATGGATTAGAATCAATCTCATAGTCCAAGATTTTGTTACTCGATTTCCTGATTTATAACTACTGAATTTAGACTACTAATCGAATATATCAATTCAGTCCGGGCTCGGCCAAGCACTTCAGATGTCGACAATAAATCATCGAGGGCCCTAAAGAGATCGCTTTTCCCATTAGGGAAAAAGGAACGAATAAACTTAGACTTATATGCTTGTATCTTTTACTCACCAAATTATGTATGACACTATGTTTTATGACATCACATTATTGATGTATTTTGGGAATATCAATACACAACCGAATTGTAAATTACAACTCATATATCTCCTTGTTAAGAATAAAAGATATTATAATATAACAATTACTTGTGATAGAATCGATGAAGTAATTCTATGAGCGTGGGTATATCCAATACTCAAAATACCTATTTTCTAAATACTCATGAACATTATATCAATCTTATTGCAATGTCTAATCCCCATAGACAATCTACAATTCAATTCATGATAGTCTTAATTCAGTCTATTAGTATCCATGATACAAGTCGGATCCTAGATGCATAAATATAAAATAAGAAGGTGGATCTCTTCTTCATCGAAAGAAATGAGATTATCGCAGATACAAAACATTCAATTAACAAAATTAACCAAATTTCCCTGATGTAGAGGCAATCAAGAAAGCTGCATAAGTAAATGTATAACCTACAGAAAAGTGGGCTAATCCAACTAATCTTGCTTGTACAATGGAAGGTGCTTACTTCCAAAAGTATGAACAATTATGGACTTTTGAATAATCAAATCATTCAGGAAGTAAAACATGCAAAGTGAAACACAATAATAAACTAATTAACTATGGTCTCAAATCTATTTAATATAAATAATCTCTATTATTTAATCACCATAACAATTACGACTTTATTCATTGTATAATGTTTAGAGTAATCAACTAACCACATGAACTAAACATCAGTCATGCCATGTTATGAACATGCATACTATGCCTCTCTATGGTCCTTCCTTTGTGAATAGATCAACTAGACATTATTCTAATGATGCTCATTTCACAATTCAAAATTCTTATAACTATCCAAGATGTGATAGAATTCCAACTTAACATGCATTAGTGTCCTATGATATCAAGATTCCAAAGTCTCAAATACTGAGTCTTCGATATTACCAAATATCTCATTGGAACTTTGTTACTAGAAACAGTTCCATGGTAATGAAGGTTCAAATTCAGGGTACACTCCTTGAACACTTCACTTGCATTAAAGTTTCCAACTCACATGTAGACTTTTCAACCATCTCCCATTATGAAAAATTTCTATATTCCCATATGAACATCAATTCTGATCAAGAATCATCTCAATCCAAAATCATGTCATTATGTTCCGTCCAAATTAATATCATACTTCTAACTGTCCACACAAACCAGTCTTTTGCTATAACCTTAGAATGTTCTTGACAGTTGTTGAACAACTTTAGTCACACAAAACTCTAGTCCTTTTTCTCACAATGCTATTAGCATTTGAATAATTAGAATAAATAAATATTATAGCATATCTGAAGCATATGAGACTCGACTCATTATATCTTATATAAGGATCTAATATTTGTTCAACTCTTTCTATAATATTTCCATATATGGAATTTCCTATGTTGAACAATTTCTACACAATATTCATATACGTCTATGATTAAGTTCTATTAAACTATATGATGTAAACCTTTATAATCAAAACAAAGTATGAGTCCCCTCTCCCTTAAGTCTACTATAGCGAAGCAATTCCCAAACTTTGTAATTTGGAAATTGAAAACTTTGTTCCCTACGAACAGTATTGTCTACATGCAATACTAGCATAAAAATTATGCTCCCACTAGCTTTGACAAGTACGTCGAAATCAAATATACTTCTAGAAATCAATACTCTTGACTTTCTTACTAAAGTACAGATTTCTTTTACGCGATGCTTCGATAAGTCTCCAACTAGACTTATTAAGCTTATACACCTTCATTGGATAGCATATGTGTGTGTTTAAAACCTTTCAAAACTTATAGATATATGTCTTGAAAGTTCAAACAATTCCTTGCCATTCCTAACAATTCGAAATATTAAGAGGGATGTCGTAATCATATTGTGAATTTGAGAATGCAATTAACACAATCAATATCCATATTGATCTTTATCGGATCTTTAAAATCTACTAGTGAAAGTATTTCCTCATAATCATTCTCATGAATTAGTGCGAATCTTTGTCACATAGGTTTCAAGGTGCATATGTTTCCATCCATAAGAATCTATCATTTCCAAAATACAATCATAAGACAAGGTTTACGACAAAACCAAATTCAAAATTAGCTTTCCTTCATAGACTGAACTTCTCTATTCTAAATTTCTTGCCCTCTGGTAGCACAAGAGCCTACCAGTGCTTCCATGTTGTTAGCAGCTCACCCATATTGATCAATGTACTTTCACTGACCACCGTACTTTTTCTTTTGTAGTTAAATGAAAAACATAGAACTCATAAGAATTGCCAACTCAAATTGAAGTGCACAGAAATAAGAATGTGTTAATCAAACACAACAGGTTATCAACCTCAGGTCGCATGCTAGTAAAAACTAAAAGGGTTATTGTTGGTTGACTCTTGAAACTCTCAAGATCAATACGACTCCCACTGAATTCTTGACATATGAGTTTTCTATCAAGGAACATTCCTCAAAAAGCTAAAACAGATATTCAAAAGTTCGTGTGGATTCCCGAGAAGAAAACATTTCATAGAATAGGTCTCAATTTATCTTTTGTTTCTCGATTAACGAAAACATGACAACTCCAATTCTATATGTGCTAGAGTAAGAAAACATTTTTACTCCGCATATTTTAAGGTGTTTTCAACCTTCTTAGTTTGAAATGAGTTTCAAGATATGATTCATAGTTACTAGAGCATGGCTCTACAACTTGATTTGGAATGAAGTATGACTCATCTCTTGATCAAACTATTTCCAACAATATTTGATTCCTCTTTTTAGCCATACAATCGCACTAAGATGTTCTTTTATGATCAGTTGTGATATAAATCCATAATCACTAAGATGATCATAAAACATGATACTAAAGTACACTCCTTTACTTTCAGATTGGAGAAACTTTTATCTTTATGCCTAATAGATTCTTCTTATTTGTTCTGCTACTCTGTGAATCTTTTCAAAGTATCAGAATAATGCTTAATCTTATAAACACAACCATATTTACTAAAACATCAGTAAATCATGACGAATAGAGTCATCGTCCTTTGTGGTGGATCTGAATACTCGATATCAACATGTACTAGATCCATTAGTCCTTTACTTGCCTCACATAAACATGTGAACAATGAATTAGTCATAACTTTTCTAATGAACAATATTCTTATGTATCATGCAATTCAAATTGTATGACTCAAAGTTTCTCTAACGCCCGTAGATCCGGGCTAGTCAATTTAGAGATAATAGGGGTCGAAAACGACTTTTTGAAAAAATATTATTTAGAATAAATAATCTTAACCAAGTTGTAGAATACATCTCAAGGGTTCCATACATATAAAGAACGTTGAAATCCGAGTTATAACGAAGAAGTTATGGCGCGTCGAAGTTTTATGGCAAAACCGACACGACACTGGGAGACGTAAATAGTGAATTTACGATGGAGGACTTTTTAGCCTTATAAATCTAAACAAAAGTTGTAGTATACGTTAAACCGAGAACATACAAAAAAAGAACGCCCAAATCTGACTTCGTATGAGGAAGTTATGAATTTTCTAAGATTTGGCTTAGCAGTGCACAGCCCGAAACTCGAATTTTAGATCGAGCGGTTTTTGGCCTACGCGACCTAAATGAGAATTGAATATCTCATTAATAGGAACTCAATGGTAAAAAGACAGACGAAAACAGAGTCCGTATGTAGAAGTTATGAATTTTACGCGGACATTTAACAGTATAATCTCCTCGTACTGTTAAATTTAAGATCGGTCGAGATCTAGCCGATGGAGTCAAAATGAAAGTTGTAGATCTTATTTTCACCTACGCGTGGATATAAAGAACGTCAAAAACGGAGGTCGTATGTGAAAGTTACGGATTTTAGAAGTCGGAAGTGTGCTATGCGAAAATGGGTGATGTGGCACAATCTTGGCCATTGCTTTCTCCCCAAGTCTTGCCACTAGATGGTGACATGTCGCACCAAGTTCAGCCATTTTCACCCTATAAATAGAACCTCTCCCACCCTCATTTTCTTCACACATTTCCCATTCTTTCTTCTCTTTACTCTCTCTCTCTCTCTAGAACCTCTCTCTAGCCCCGAACCCCCCCGAAAAGCCTAGGGAACCTCCCTAGCACGAGGCGGAAGCCCCAGAGTGCTCGAAGGCTCCGAGAAGAAGAGCTTTTTGGCTCGGGAACTCTGCTCCAAGCAAAGCCTGGTTTTCTATAAAACCCGCTGTAAGTGAGCTACGCCTACGCTATTTTTAATATAGCTTTTATTTAATTATAGTAAGGTTATTAGGAACTTATAATAAGTACTTTGGCTATTATTATGGGTTATATAAGTATTGTTTAACGCTTATATAATAGTAATAATAGCTAGACTATTAACTAGTCTCGGCGAATAATAGACTAAACTGTAGTGGTAATAATACTAGGTTTCGTCGAAGGAAATTATTTTTTTAAGAAGCGAAGCGCTGTCTGAGTTCATAATCACCACCTTTTCAAGTGAGTGCATAGTTACGTTCATCTTACACATAGATATGAAGTATTTTATATAAACTACGTGCTATGTGTGCATATTATCTGTATACTTGCTATCTATGCTGGATGAACGATTTTATACAAGTTTTATATGATTTAAACTATATATGTATTTATATGTACATAATATGTTGGGTAAAACATGGGTAGATGAAATATGAGTTGGATGATGAGTTGAGAGGTGATATAGACCATAAGGTAAGGGTGAGAGGTGGGCGATGTGATAAGCCTTGTTCCCAAATGCTGGCCCCATCATCTAGCAGAGTATGGATGACAACCACAGACTATTCTAGACAGTCCAGTGGAACACTAGCAGGCTCGCAACCTGTAGGTGTTGTGAATGATGTGTTCACCCGGTGTACTCTAAACCATGGCGATCATGCAGACTTGGTGCCTAAACCTTGGCGATCATGCAGACTTGGTGCCAAAACCCTGGCGACTATGCGGACTTAGTGCCTGTTGTATAAATCCTGGCGACTATGCAGACTTAGTGCCTAAACCCCGATGATGATGGACTTCGTGCCGATTCCTTAGGATGATCCTTAGGAATGAATGAACAAGAGATAACTGATTCTTAGGGTAGATCCTGAAGAGTAAATAAGATAATGGGGATGGTAATTGGGTTATTGTTTGATGATTAAACATAATAATTATATTATTGTGGGTTGAAAACCCTATGTACTCACCAGGTTTCCCAACCTGACCACTCAGTTTATTTGTATCACAGGTGTCGATATGAAGTTACTTTACACTGAGAGATTTAAAAGAGATGTAGATCACCAGTTTAAATAAATGTAAGTTCTGTTTATGCTTATGTTTCTGTATTGACGATGACATCCCAATAGTTTTAAAATGAATAAAAATACATTTCTTCGGAAATGCTTTGATAACGTATTTATCATGTTTTTCTGGGAACAAATTCCGCAAGATTTTTATTAAAAAAAGTAATCTGATTTTTATAAAGCATAAACAAAATCGGTCTTTTTTGGCCGTGAAAATGGGGATGTCATAGTTGATATCAGAGCATTAGTTTAAGCGAACTAGGAATATGGATTTATTTCTAGACTTAAACTTAGAATGCTAAGAAATGATTGTGAGGAGTGTGTCTAATAAAAGTTAGGTAATACACCTGAACAGACACAAGCACTAGCCAATTTAGGAAAATGCCTAACATGCTTTTATGTGCTAAATGATTTATGATGCTAAATGTCTGATCGGATCTATGGTCTGCTGCCGACCGGATCTGTAAATTTTATGTGTTCCGATTTCTAAACGTTTGATTACGATATTAGAACTGGCATGTAACTTTTCGGAGTGATAGGGAGAATTACATGTCGAATCTTTCCTATCTTAATTCTCGTCATTACACACCGAACGTCTGATTTGGTGTATAGATCAAAATGGAAAGAACCCGAAGCGGAGTCGAGAATGCAAACGCAAACTGGAATCAACGCCCAGTGATTGAGCAAATACCTGTTGTAGTAGAAGCTGCACCTGAACCAATCACCATGGCTGGAGTACAAGCCATGATTCGGGCTATGTTAGCTGAACAAAGGGAAGAAATGAGGAGGATGTTGCATGAAAATAGGGATGAACCTACCATGCCCATTGATCAACCTGAGCTGATTCCCGAGCAATCGGAGGAAGGGAACTATAGCCGCCCTGTGAGTCAAGTTGTGACTCAAGGAGAACGAAGGAATGGCCCGGAGAGGGGAAACGAAAAGGATGGACGAATGTATAAGAACTTCTTGGGTGCCAAGCCACCAAGCCTTTCTGGAAGCCCAAAGCCGGTTGAGATTATGGACTGGATCTCCGAAATGGAGATGGTGTTCGAGAGCTGTGACTGTAGCGACAAGCAGAAAACCGTTTTTGCGGTCAGACAACTGAAGACCAGAGTATTGAGCTGGTGGAAGTTATTGGCAGATACGATGCCCAAAGGAGAAGCAAGCAAGATGTCTTGGGAAGATTTCATGGAGCAGCTGAAAATGCAATATTGCTCAGAGATGGATCTGATAGACCTAAACAACGAGTTTCAGAACCTGAAGAAAGGGAATATGAGTGTCGATGAGTATACCACCGCATTCACCGAGAGGATGAAGCTGTTTCCCTAATTGGTGCCTACTGAACTCTCCAAGATAGATAGGTTTGCTAACGGACTGCCAATAGACTTTGGCCCAACGGTTAAAATGGCAACTACTTTAAAGACAGCCGTTAGAGCAACTAAGAATGTAGAGACCCAGATAAGAGAAAAGGGTCTAGAAAAGGATAAGGCGGGAGAAAAGAGGAAGTTTGAAGGATCTTCAAAATCAAACAAAGAAAGAAATTTCTCAAAATCTGAAGGAGGAGGAGGAGGTGAAGCTAAGTGGTGCGAGAAGTGTAAAAAGAAACACTTCGGGAAATGTAGCGAGGAGGTGACTTGCTACAAATGTGGAAAGACAGGGTATTACGCCAGCAAGTGTACATCCAACAAAAGGGTGTGCTACATATGTAACAAAGAAGGACATGTTTCTAAAAACTGCCCAAAGAAAAACGAGGCAGCAAGGCCAGAAACGCCACCAAGGCCAAGGGCATTCCACATGATCCTCGATGAAGCAGACAACAACGCGATGAATCAAGGATGAGGACTTCATATCCGAAGATCGAGTTATGCAGTAGCCATAGTATCGTATGATGTAGCCTGTTAGAGGCATAGTCTAGGGTGAACTTGAACACCTATGTAATCGTTTCAAGGAATAATATAAAACCTTCGTTTTGTTATCTGGTGTGTTAAATTGTTATGTGATCTTCTTGTATGGTGACTTGGAAAACTGCAAGACAATACTTAGGACGAGTATGAGTAGGTGTGAATGGTAGTAGAGGCCTACACTACCGGAAGCACATGACTCACACTTGGATCAGGGAAAGTCACAAGGTTACCAAGGAGCTAGTAATCGATATCGTTTTATTCAAGTATGTCGTTACCATTTTTTCGGTAATGACTAAGAAGATGATTGTTATTCCGACCCTAGTGGTCATATCAAATTGAGTCCAACTACGCTGACTATGTTATGTGGTTCAGAGAATCAAGTTCGATGTAGCATCTGACTTAAAACGGAAGATTGAAATAAAAAGCGATCAGTAGAGGTATCGCGAAAAGTTGCTTGTAGCTAGAAATGCTACCTTTTAAGATGAGATTAGAACATGAAGGAAAGTATAGTCTGTTCTGGAAGACTCTAAGAGACCTGAGTCTAAGCATTGTAGCATACGATGATAGGTCATTGGAATATGACACATCGTTCCATTTTAGTAATAAAATAACTTATCTTAGGTTTGTTAAGAAGAAGAAGCAGTCTCCAGTAAGGATCGAGATTGTGACTTGAAGGTCATAATTTGGAGTCTAACGTGAGATAGGGAGCAAGTGCAAGATCGAGCACCGCCTGCAATCAGGAAGTCTTAGAGTTAGATATTCGTTCGAAGAAACATCAAAGTTACGGTTATTACTTAGGATGAAGAGATAACGTATGGAGTCATCATGTGAGCCCTTTTTCGTTGATGATTCCGGGACGTAATCATCCTAAGGGGGAGATAATTGTAACGCCCGTAGATCCCGACTAGTCAATTTAGAGATAATAGGGGTCGAAAACGACTTTTTGACAAAAGATTATTTAGAATACATAATCTTAACTAAGTTGTAGAATATGTCTCAAGGGTTCCGTACATATAAAGAACGTTGAAATCCGAGTTATAACGAAGAAGTTATGGTCCGTCGAAGTTTTATGGCAAAACCGGCACGACACCGGGAGACGTAAATAGTGAATTTACGATGGAGGACTTTTTAGCCTTATAAATCTAAACAAAAGTTGTAGTATACGTTAAACCGAGAACATACAAAAAAAAAACGCCCAAATCTGACTTCGTATGAGGAAGTTATGAATTTTCTAAGATTTGGCTTAGCAGTGCACAGCCCGAAACTCGAATTTTAGATCGAGCGGTTTTTGGCCTACGCGACCTAAATGAGAATTGAAGATCTCATTAATAGGAACTCAATGGTAAAAAGACAGACGAAAACAGAGTCCGTATGTAGAAGTTATGAATTTTACGCGGACATTTAACAGTAAAATCTCCTCGTACTGTCAAACTTAAGATCGGTCGAGAATTAGCCGACGGAGTCAAAATGAAAGTTGTAGATCTTATTTTTACCTACGTGTGGATATAAAGAACGTCAAAAACGGAGGTTGTATGTGAAAGTTACGGATTTTAGAAGTCAGAAGTGTGCTGTGCGAAAATGGGTGATGTGGCACAATCTTGGCCATTGCTTTCTCCCCAAGTCTTGCCACTAGATGGTGACATGTGGCACCAAGTTCAACCATTTTTCACCCTATAAATAGAACCTCTCTCACCCTCATTTTCTTCACACCTTTCCCATTCTTTCTTCTTTTTACTCTCTCTCTCTAGAACCTCTCTCTAGCCCCGAAACCCCCCGAAAAGCCTAAGGAACCTCCCTAGCACGAGGCGGAAGGCCCGGGGTGCTCAAAGGCTCCGAGAAGAAGAGCTTTTCGGCTCGGGAACGCTGCTCCAAGCAAAGCCTGGTTTTCTATAAAACCCACTGTAAGTGAGCTACGCCTACGCTATTTTTAATATAGTTTTTATTTAATTATAGTAACGTTATTAGGAACTTATAATAAGTACTTGGGCTATTATTATGGGTTATATAAGTATTGTTTAACGCTTATATAATAGTAATAATAGCTAGACTATTAATTAGTCTCGGCGAATAATAGACTAAACTCTAGTGGTAATAATACTAGGTTTCGTCGAAGGAAATTATTTTTTTAAGAAGCGAAGCGCTGTCGGAGTTCAGAATCACCACCTTTTCAAGTGAGTGCATAGTTACTTTCATCTTACACATAGATATGAAGTATTTTATATAAACTACGTGCTATGTGTGCATATTATCTGTATACTTGCTATCTATGCTGGATGAACGATTTTATACAAGTTTTATATGATTTAAACTATATATGTATTTATATCTACATAATATGTTGGGTAAAACATGGGTAGATGAAATATGAGTTGGATGATGAGTTGAGAGGTGATATAGACCATAAGGTAAGGGTGAGAGGTGGGTGATGTGAGAAGCCTTGTTCCCAAATGCTGTCCCCGTCATCTAGCAGAGTATGGATGACAACCACAGACTATTCTAGACAGTCCAGTGGAACACTAGCAGGCTCGCAACCTGTAGGTGTTGTGAACGATGTGTTCACCCGGTGTACTCTAAACCATGGCGATCATGAAGACTTGGTGCCTAAACCTTGACGATCATGCAGACTTGGTGCCAAAACCCTGGCGACTATGCGGACTTAGTGCCTATTGTATAAATCCTGGCGACTATGCAGACTTAGTGCCTAAACCCCGATGATGATGGACTTCGTGCCGATTCCTTAGGATGATCCTTAGGAATGAATGAACAAGAGATAACTGATTCTTAAGGTAGATCCTTAAGAGTAAATAAGATAATGGGGATGGTAATTGGGTTAATTTTTTGATGATTAAACATAATAATTATATTATTGTGGGTTGAAAACCCTATGTACTCACCAGGTTTCCCAACCTGACCCACTCAGTTTATTTGTATCACAGGTGTCGATATGAAGTTACTTTACACTAAGAGATTTAAAAGAGATGTAGATCACTAGTGTAAATGAATGTAAGTTCTGTTTATGCTTATGTTTTTGTATTGACGATGACATCCCAAATGTTTTAAAATGAATAAAAATACATTTCTTCGGAAATGCTTTGATAACGTATTTATCATGTTTTTCTGGGAACAAATTCCGCAAGATTTTTATTAAAAGAAGTACTCTGATTTTTATAAAGCATAAACAAAATCGGTCTTTTTTGGCCGTGAAAATGGGGATGTCACAGTTTCTGTCCAATTGAAACTTGGTGATGAGTTTCTTTTCACTTAGTCAATTATGACAATACCACAAGCAAGGTTCTAAATGGCGTGAGGCGTAGCGTGGCGGCAAGGCCAAGCCTCAAGCTTAATGAGCCATGGTGTTTTTCAAGGCGTGATGTAAGGCGGCGATTTTGTATTAATTTATAATTATATTACCATGTAAATATAAATTTATATTAAATATAGCTACTTTTTAGAAGTGTTATATCAATAACTAATAACAGAAGGTTAACAAAAAGTACAATACTTGTATCCCTAATTAGGAAAGACAAAACAAAGAGCAAAAAAATGTGTTTCAAACGAAAAAAACGCGCCATAAGACTCCATAATGCGTCGTGGCACGCCATATCACGCCTTGCCACACACCATGGCTAACATCAACATTACGAGGATTTTCGTAGTGACGATGCCACGCCTCACGCCATGGCACGCCTTGGCGCGCGCCATGGCGTACCTTTTATAACACTGACCACAAGCGATATCATAAGAATCTAATCCACATTTAATATTGCTAATATTAGAAACATAACTAACACATTCATAAATGCCATTACAAGGAAATATAAAATAAGGCAACCAAATAAACCAAAATTTCACTTTTATTGAAAATAAATGAAAAGTTGGAACTTGTCCTTACAACACATAAAATGAAAAACTATGTTTCTAGACATATCCTAAGAGTAATAGCAAACTATTAAATTATCCTAACTCCTTAAAAGTAGCTCCAAATTGTGATCATCGAACCATGTGACAAAAGTCCATCTCTTACGATCAGATTTAACACACTTTTCTTAAGCTTCCTTCTTTCCCTTAGCTTTTTTAATACCATCAAAATTTAATCATCACATCATGTGTTAAAAGTCTATGAATAGGAACTTATAATGGAGTCAAATAATGGATGTACCTGAAGTAGAGTCACATGACTTGACTTTACTATCTCTAAGATCTTTCAGGTATTTTGGGCAGCTTCGTGTATAATGTCCCTTCAATTGGTAGTAGAAACAAATGGACTCTTTGGGGTCAATACAGGGAACAATCCCAAAACTAACCTTTCTCTTTACCATACGATCAAATGGTTTGATCTTCGACGATCCCTTTCTAATGGGAAGAGAAATATTTTCTGGATAACCATTGTCACCATTGTGAATGTCCATGGAAACCTTTGAATTAGACCCTATAAGCATCTCTGCTTTAGATGTGCTTTTAAGAATTTCTTCTTCAACAACAATCAACATCTGGGTTAGATCAATTAAGGCTACGTCGATATTCCTTATATAAAGGTTCTCAATGAACTGATCATATGACCGAGAGAAGAACCAAATCAATGGCTTGCCCCTTTAGGAAAATGACACCCAATATATCCAACTTGTAAATGTACTATTTCATTTTTAGAACATGCACACACATAGAGTTTCCATCTTGATGTTTATATGCTAATAGGGATTGATTAGTCGCATATCTTTTAACTTGAAGAAAATGTGATGTTGGGAGAGTCACAGGAGGAAGAGTTGGAAAAGTTGAAAAGAGATGATGTCCAGTTACATCATTTCCTAAGGAAGGGAAAATAATTTAACATTAACTTGAAATTGGAATACCATCTCCAGAAGATTGAGGAAAACCATTTCCATAAGAATGATGAAAACCATTTCTATCTTCATAAGACATCTAAAAGTGAGAAAAGAAAGAATTCAAGTTAGTTGATTTTAATCCTTAATTATTAACCAAAAATTTAAATTAAGGCTAAGATCCATATTTTCGATTCGAACTTTGAAGAGGGATACCGTAATCAAATTCGAATCTATTTTAGGTAGGTAAGGCATTTACCAATTTCAATCATATGAAACTCCTAGATGTTTTGAGATTTATTGAATCTTATCAGTGGAAGGTTTAATCTCAGCTTATGCTCTCAATTTTGTGACTAGGATGCCGATGATCAATAACAAGATGTGAATAACCATGCAAACCCGCTTGACAACCTCAAGGTCTTTTATCATCTCAAATTAATGTGCTGGTTAACCACACATGCTCCATCAAAAATGATAATTTTCGAGATTCTACATCATATCTCTTTATAGTCCTTATTAATTTGTCGGTTAACCACATATGCTCCACTAACGACATATAAAGCATGATGTGCATTTTCATGGATTAACATACTTTTCACATTTTTTCTTAAGTAACTAGAGTGGAATTTTTAAAGAAGGTTCTAGTACTTTTGTATCATTATACTTTTAATAAGGTTATGTCTTATTGAGCATGTTCTGCTAACGACCCTCCACCAAACAAGGGAGCGGTGGGTGAGAGTGGACACTCATTCAACGACCATTTTATAGGTCACTTCCTTATACCCCCCTCTCATAGTATGGCTTCACAATTGAGGCATGCTAGCGATTCGACTGACTTACTCATATACATATAGTAATTAACTTTTATTATATATATATATATATATATATATATATATATATATATATATATATATATATATATATATATATATATATATATATATATATATATATATATATATAAGGTGTATTTTAAAACATTTCAAAATACAAGGTTTAAACTTTTAATTATTTAAATTAAACTTTTTAATTTAATTAAATTTAAAGGAATTATGATATAATATTTATCTTTTAATTACCTATTAATTAAATTAAGTTAAATCATTTATGGATTAAATAATTATTTACTTTTAAATAATTCAAATTTAATCCTAATCCAAAACCCTATTATAATTTTCGAAAATTACGGTATGGATTATCCAATTTTAAGTACTCTATTTTAAGGCTATTAAAACAATAATTAAGGAAATTAGAAAACCCTAACTAACCCTAGCCATTTTCAAAATTTAAGGGGTGGAGGCTAGGATTTCAAGAACCCTAGCCGTATGAGAAAATTCAAGCCTTTTGGGTTTAATTTCTATAAACCCTAATTTTGATCTATTCACTATTATACACAATCAACTAGAAACTTATGGCTCTAATACCACTAGTGGGTTTTATAGGTTATAAACTATGCATGAGACAGTATACACAATCAACTAGATAATGCATGTTGCTATTAAACTGTTTTTATTTTGTTTATTTCCAAAATTACCCTTGTAATGTATAAAATGAAAAAAAAATCAGATAATGCATGTTGCTATTAACAACATATAACAATACAAACAAAACATAATTTGTTAAATAATGAAACTGGAATAAATAATGAAAGTACATATTGAAGTTTATATCATTAAAAATAAATAATTATTGTTATGGACTTCAAAATACCTTCACAACTTTCTCTACATCTTCATCAGATTCCAAAGGGATTTGAGTCATAGACACAGATTGAGTACTCTATAAAATAAGTTGGAAAACCCGGAAGTTACTTAAAAAGTCAAAAAGAAAAATCTAATTTATAGGGGAAATGTACATACCAAAAGTTCAAGTTTACTTTCCAATTCGGAAACAATTGATACATCTTCCGTAAGTTTGAGAATGATATATATATTATTATAGTTTTCCACATTATAGGATGTAATATCTACAAGAAAAGCAAACTTGCGGTTTTTCAAGATGTTAATTTGATTTGGAAATAGTTCCAAACTGTCTCCGGCCTGTAAGAGGAATGTTTAACATATTAAAACAAATAAAATGTGTTTTTATTTAAAAATATGAATTAAAACAAATAAAATGTTTTTTTTAAATATGAATAACATACTATACCTCTTCATGTATTTTTCTCAATTGGTATGCACTTATACCCAATAGCTTCTTCGCTTTCCTATCAAAAAGAGTCCATCCGATGGTGCCAGTAGCATCTTGTACGTTGATTGGAATCATATACCTAAACAAAAAATATAACATTAATATCAATTTTGTTCATAAGTGAAATGGTTAATATAAATACAAATGTGTATAAATACAAATGTTTATACTTTGTCACAGGATGAAAATCCGAAGTGTTGCAACGTGCTTCTTTACATTTAGTAACAACATTCTCTGAAATTTTGTTTAGGGTGTTATAGGAATGATTGACTTTGGGCACTGTGTCTATCTTTTTCCCACATGTGGAGCACGCGTCGTAATACCAACGTAGATTTTGTCTTATATTCACGATGGAACCAACTAATAGAAATTTCATTACCTTTATGAAATAAAAGGTAAAAGTTACTCAATAAAAAGTAAATTCCAATAAAAAATAAATATATATAAAAAAAGCAGAAATTTTTTAGTAAAACATTAAATTTTATATTAAAAAACATACAATGTGTAAATAAAATTAAAGGATATCAAATAATGCAATATACCTTCAGTGGTTCTATGATCTCACAAACTGTTTTTAAAGGGAAATCACCTTTAAAATCATCTATACAAGAAGAAGAGTAGCTTGGAAGTGTAGGTATGCTTTTTTCAGACATACCTCCATTGTTATCAGCTTTCAATCTGTAATGTTTAAAAATATTTATTTACATATAAGAAATTGTATTTGTTTTAATTACAAAACAATAATAAAAAATTTAAAAAGTTCAAGAAAACTAACTCTTTCTTGAACTCGATAATTTCGACAATGTCTGAATTAATGAACAATTTGGTTACATCAAAACGACTTTGGGCTTGACCAATTCCTGTAAAAATAAATTACTCAATAAAAGTAAATTCAAATAAAAAAATAAATAAAAATGGCATGACTACAAACCATCCCAAATGTTAAGTTTAGCAAATTGCATCACTATAAAACACAAGTTACTGTGGGATTAGTTTTGAGGTACTGTCACATCTGGTGTGCTTGAGTTCCAAATATAGTGACCTTCAGGTGTACAGACCTAAATAAAAAATTAAATTAATTAGTATTTAAAAATATGATTAAAAATAATAAAGAAATAAAAGAAATATAATCTCAATGTAAGTTGCTAATAGTCATCTTTATGTAATGCTTGGATGAGTTAGGATTTGATGTTTCAAGTGCATGAAATGAGACAACTTGTCCAATAATATCTACACAAGTTTAATAAAATATAATAATTAATATTAAGTTAAATACTAACATGTATAATAAATTAGACAATTTATAAAAGTGATTGCAATAAAATAAATAACTAACCAAAGAATGACTCTCTTGCGCATGTTTGTTCGATAATATAATTAAAATCAACAAACACAAAACCATTCACCAGACCTGAAAAATGCTCACATTTTTTTAGAATACTTCTCCAATTCAAAGTTATGGTCTTTTTGTGACCCGTAACACTAAAACCATTGTTCACCGCCGCCATGTTGGGTTTGATAATGATATAAGTTTGATCTTCCTTTAAAAGATCACCAAATCTAGAAAATTTTTGATTGAAAACACGAGAATGGTATTTTGTACCATGTTAAATCAAACAAAGAACAATTATTTTATTGATTGAAACATATTTAATATTGAGTGGTATATATAAAAAACTAGTACAACAAACCTCCTTATCCATTACAATCATTTCAATTGCTAAAACCACATTATTTTTTATAAAGTTCCACATCTTTAACACTCACACTTTGATATGGGAATCATCATCAATATGCTCAATGTTTTTAAGGTATACTTTATTACCTATATTCATTTCCTGCAAACAATTGAAATCAGATTTTAAGAATGATAAAACAAAGAAATGGTACACCTAAATTGCCCATGTTCGTACATGAATAAATCATTATTGAAAGCATATTTTATAATTATTTTTGTGTGGTTTTGAATATTTTGAGAAGTATGTTGAATATATACATAAAATTGTATGTTAGAAAGAAACTTTAATAATCTATATATGTTTTTGTTAGATAATAATAATCATAATTGGAAATCGTAATAAGTAATAAAATATTTGCAAAACAAATTATTAATTTACAAAGATATAATTATTGTTATGAATTTAATTATGGAAATTACAATGAAATAACATGATAAATAACGATGTAATGAATTTGATACATGAAAAAGTAAACATAACAGTAATAAACATATATAAATATAACACAATAAATTTTAAATTAAAAGGATAAAGTCTGATTTACTATATTAAGTAAAAGGTTATATAAAAAAATAAAAATACAAAAATTATTTATAAATTTCTAAAAACTTCTTTAAAACATGTGTAATACACGGTTTTTTTATAACCTTGCTAACTTTTTGTGAATGATCAACACACTTAAAGTTGTTAACATTCTCAACTATTATGAGATTTATGCTGTATTTATCACCACCTTATTTATGTAATCATTCAAACTTTTGGAAACCATTAGCTTGAATTCAAGTTCCTTGAGAACATAAATAACAGATCATTTGAAAAACATGGCAATATTCTTTGTTAATGTACTTTAGCAAGAGATTCAAGGTATAATGCTGAAATAGGAAGATTATGAATATACAATGTTGAAAAGGGTAGAAATAGGACCAAACATAAAATAAGAAGATTATCAAAGTACGATGTTGAAATAGAGCAAGAATAGAAAAAACACTATAACATTCTATTTTCTAAAAATTCTCATCCATTGATGTTTTTCGCATATGTTTTTACATCCATATTCAACCAGTTTTTCAAAATCTCCAAAATCTCCAAAATTATTTTATCTTAATAAAAAAACAGAATGTACACTAACCTACCAAAAAACGCAAAATATATTCACGAAAAAAAGAAAGCAGATATGGAAAGTAAGATGTACACAAAATCGAATGTATCCAATTCAGATGAATAAAGTTGAATTTCATAAAAGTACATTGTTAAATTTGGAACATGTTTACAATTTCTTTTTGTCTGTTTTTCTTATTTTCTGGAAACTACTTTGAGTATATACAGAAAAGAAAAAAAACGGTTTAGCATCACATTATGCTAATTGCTATATTATTTCCGGCAAAGTATTATGCTAATTGCTATATTATTTCCAGCAAAGTAGGATGAATCGAATGATTAATGCTAATTGCATTAATCATTTGTAGTAGAATAAAAACAGAAAAAAAACGGTTTAGCATAAAATTATACTAATTGCTATATTATTTCCAGCAAAATAGGATGAATCAAATGATTAATGCTAATTCCATTAATCATTTATAGTATATTTTATAAGAATGAAGGTTCGATATCAAACACAAACCATGAATAAGATGAAGGAGAAGCAAATAAATGTACAAATATGAACGATAGAATAAAGACTAACCTTATGCGTTGAACTTTGATGAAGCAGAAATTCTGAGATGCAGTCGAAACAGAAAGAATACGAAGCTGAATACCATATATCCAAGTAACCGGTGAATATATAATTCAAAAAGTGAAAGGATTGTGATGTTTACGAAATTTAAGGTAAGATGTTCCGTTATCTTTTAAGGTGATATATATACGAAATATAATTGAAAAATTCTTCCTGATTTTATGTGATTTTTAATGCAGGTTTATTGAAAGAGGAAGATTTGAAATTTGAATCCGAAAATTTAAGGTAAGATGTTGCGTTATCTTTAAGGTGATTACATTTTTAGTGCTAAATTTGTATAGAATATGAAATCCGAAAATTCATACTGATTTTATGTGATTTTTAATGCAATTTTATTATAATAGGAAGATAGGAAGATTTGAAATATGATATCCGTTAATTGAGGATCGAGGAATAGCATATTAATAGGGACATCTAATTTTTTCGTTAAAGGGAAAATAAGGAAATTAACTTAGCCTTTTGAGCGGGAAAAATTGTTGGGGGTAAGCTCATAGAATGCGACATGGCGAGCTGGTACTGTTTTATTAGTTTAGGAGATATGAATAGTACGTACCATATATCGTTTGATATACGTATTTTATTTCGTTACTTTTTGGTTCTATTTGATAGCTTCATAAATCTTAATGAAAAGTTTGTTTCTTGACCATCACATAGGATAAACAAGAAATGGAGGGATGGGTTTAAGGTGAGATCTATGGGAGCCACAACTACATGACAGGATTAAATAGGTTACATATGAAAGTACATTACCATTTTGATAGTAAAATAATCATTTTCACTAGTTTTGCCTTCAAAAAAATGATCCGGAGTCTCTGGTCGCTCTATATCATCCATACCAGAATCCAAAAATGCTTCCTTACCTCCTGTAACTGAAACAGCTATATCACTGATACATGTGTGTATACATGTATATATCTGATGTGTGTGTGTGTTTCAAATGCATGTATATAAATGTGTATATGGTGTATGTATTTGTTTGATTTTGATGGGAAATGGAAAGAAATGAAAGTAAGTGGCTTCATTCCAGCTACCAAATGAAATTAAGTTGTTATTTTTTCCTTTAGTTTAGGTTAGATGCAAGAAATAGTTATCTACATTTGATGTAAATTGCTTTAATGAGAATAAGTTAAGAAGTACAAAGTAAGATATTATTTTGCATTTAGTTTGCATTTTATTAATTTTCATTGCTTTATGGTTCTATTTGACAACTTCATAAATTTTAATGAAAATTTTGTTTCTTGAACATTATAAACCAAAACTAGCAAGTTTCAAGTGGATAAACCAGAAACGAAGAGAGGGCCTTCATGTGACATCTATGGGAACCATAACTACACAGCGGGGGTTAAAGGCATACCTTGCTATCTTTTTTTTTGCTTAAACGTCATTAATTTATAACATGATCTGTTTAAAGTTTCCATACCCATTTTTCTTTTCAGTTAAATGGAAGAGATAACAATATCTATCTAAACACAAAGCATTTTTCACTGGTGTGACCGAGTAATCACATATATGTATTTTTAACAAGGATAAATTGCATGTAAAAGGTTGTACTTTCAATTTTGGTAAATTTATATTTTAGGGAACTTACCTAAGTCCATTTTAAATCAATAAAATTCCTGAATTCCTAATCATGTGACCACTTTGGCAGCTCTCCAGCTCTCGAGAAGCTATAAATGAACCACGGTGGAAAATATGCAACCGGAGATGAAATTTACTTGGTATGTTTATATGGTTTGTACAATAAGATGAGATTTTTAGATTCCATTTTATTTCATGTTGAGCATGAATATTCTTGTATGTATTTTATATTTTAATTGCTTACTTGCAGGAAAACTTAAATCTGGCACCTTAACTTGATAATGCAATCATTCGTCACAAGCTTGACATGCCACTATTATGTGAAGTATTTAACTTTTTATATGTATGAACTTTTGATATGTATGGACTATTAACATAATGGAAGAAGTTCGTTATATGTAATGACCAAAAAACCTTTACTTAAAACTTTGTAAAAAAAATCCTTCGGACCGATGCAAAACATGTCTCTTTTCTAGTTTGTGCTAAGCATCAAAAAGTGAATTAAAATCTAGAATTAGGGCTTGAGGAGATGAATGAGACATCATACACAATGTTTTTTAAGTGGTTATGTGTGTTTCGGTTTTGTGATGAAACTGCAGCTAAAATCCGTTCTCTATATGCTCTAAGATTATCTCCCGGTCTCTTGTGGTTGTCACCATCTAGTACATACGATGGTCTCTCTAGTTATTTCATATGGTTTCGATTACCTTTAAGCTCTATGTACAACATATTACCCACTATGAACATCACTGGGAAACAGTGTTGTTGTTTTTGGACGGTGTAGACAATTATGGTTTAACGGTGGGATGAAATTGATAAAGTTCTATTTTAATTTTCCGATTTGGTGGATCAAATTTCTTGCGTTCTCTTTTCTTTTATAGACCTTTAATAGATGACTCTCGACTCTCCATCCTTTAAGTTTTTTTGGCCATCCTTCAGTCCTTAATCCACTCCTAATGGACGATGCATTTAATAAAAGGATGTTGGAATTTATAAAATAATTTGTATGCAAGAAAGCTAAAGTTTTGTGAACAAATATGGGTTTCAGATGTTATCTAAATAAATTGGACGTGCATGGAGATGTTGCCAAAAGGCTATTGTTGATAAAATATTTGAAAGACAAATTACAATATGGGATATATTCTTCACTTCAAGCCTATGATTCGGCTTCTTATATAAGCTTAAAAAATCCTAACTACTTGGTAAAAGTCATGGATAGCTGCAACCAAATTTATTATTCTACCAAATGTATGGCTTATTTTCAAACATAGGGAAAACTAAAGTCACGCCTACCATGAAACAAGGAAGATGTTTCTGACTTTGTGTGTGGTCAGGTTTATATCACATTCTCCCCCTTAAACCAGACCAAGTTCAATATCTGTCACACCGATCATATTTCGCATTTCGCCGTGCTTCACTTGTGTCAAGGCCTTTGTAAAGATGTCTGCTCGCTGATCCTTTGAGTCGACATGTTCCACTACAACTTTCCCTTCCTCGACACATTCTCTTATGAAGTGATAGCGAATGTCAATGTGTTTGCTTCTACCATGAAACACGGGATTCTTCATCAACTCAATTGCTGACTTGTTGTCAACATACAACGTGATAGGCATAACATGATCACCTGTAAGCTCCTTCACGAGATTACCAAGCCAAATGGCTTGACATGCCGCTGTCGTGGCTGCCATGAACTCGGCTTCGCATGTTGACAAAGCAACGGTCCTTTGTTTTTGAGATTGCCATGTCACCGCATTTCTTCTTAGGTAGAAAATCATCCCGCTTGTGCTTTTTCCACTAACTTTGTCACCACCATGATCACTATCGCTAAACCCAACCAAGTCTTCAACTTCACGACCCTTTCCATAGTTGAGTCCGTAATCAATGATTCCTTTGACATATCGTAAAATGTGTTTTACTACTTGGAAATGCAAAGTGGTGGGTTGCTCCATGAAACGACTTGCAATTCCAACCGCGTACGACAAATCTGGTCGAGTATGCGTCAAGTACCTCAAACATCCCACTACTCGTCTATATTCGGTCGGGTCAATTTTTTCACCATCTTCGTCTTTCTTGACTTTCAACTTTGGTTCCATCGGTGAACTTGCAGGGTTGCAATCTAGTAACCCAAATTGATCCAAAATCTTCTTTGCGTAATCCGTTTGTCGTAAAGAAATTCCCCACTTCTTTTGTGCCACTTCTATTCCAAGGTAGTAAGAAAGTAAACCCAAGTCACTCATTTCGAATTCTTTTTTCATTTGGTCCTTGAATTCGATAATGTCTTCGTTGTTTGATCCGGTAACGATCAAATCGTCAACATAGACACCAACTAAAAGAGTTTTTCCTTTTGAGTTCCTTTTGTACACCGCCGTGTCTTGTGAACATTTCAAAAAACCAAGTCCTTTTAGGCTTTTATCCAAGCGAATGTTCCATGCTCGAGGGGCTTGTCGTAAACCATAAAGAGCTTTTGAGAGTTTTAGCACCTTGTGACTATGTACTTTGTCAACGAATCCTTCCGGTTGACTTACATAGACCTCCTCTTCAAGATCACCATTAAGGAAAGCCGACTTGACATCTAAATGGTGGACAACCCACCCATGTTGAGCTGCTAAGGCAAGAAAGAGCCTTATCGTGTCAAGTCGTGCTACCGGTGCAAAAACTTCATCAAAATCAATTCCTTGCTTTTGTACGTAACCTTTTGCGACAAGTCGAGCTTTGTGTTTTACCACATTTCCAAGATTGTCTTTTTTCACTTTAAAGACCCACTTTAATCCTATCACTTTCTGACCCGGTGGCAAGTCGATGAGTTGCCACGTCTTGTTTTTAACGATCGCATCCAACTCTGTTTGCATGGCCTCCCGCCATGGTTTATAGGTAACCGCCTCTTCAAAATTCAAGGGTTGATCCGCTGCAATCATTAACAATTCTCCGGGTTCTAGGATCACATTTTCGGAATCATTATAGATATCGGCAAGCGAACGGAGTCCTTTTGGCCCAACCCAGTTTGGAGGGCTATCCGTATCGGTCAAGGTTGGAGAAATCGGGGCTGTAGTAGGAGAACTTGGGGCTGTTACGGGCTGGACAGGTTCGATATGGGGGTTGTCCGGATTTTCCAGATCGACTTCGGGGATGTCCGGATTCATCGGGTTGACTTCGTCACCGTCCAACTCGATTATTGTGAATGTTTTAGCAGTCGTCTCTTCCTCTTCCTTGTTTTTGTACCAATTCCATCCTTCGTTTTCGTCAAAAACAACATCACGACTAACCCGCAATTTCCGACTCTCCGGATCAAATAATCGACACCCTTTAGTTCCATCTTCTACTCCAAAATACACCATCTTTTTGCTTCGGTCTTCAAGTTTCTTCAAATGACCTCCTACACTTTTGGCAAAGACAACACAACCAAAAACCTTCAAATGTTCAAGGTTTGGTTTTTTGTCAAACCATGCTTCATACGGCGTGATGTCGGTGAGCGCTTTTGTAGGTAAACGATTTAGAAGATAAACCGCATGTCTAACGGCTTCTCCCCAAAACTCTCCGGGTACATTTCTTCCTTTAAGAAGACTTCTTGCCATATCCATAACCGTACGATTTCGCCTTTCTACAACACCATTTTGTTGAGGCGAATATGGTGTCGTAAGATGTCTTTTTACTCTATTTTCTTCACAAAATAATGAGAATTCTTTTGACGTAAACTCTCCCCCTCGATCTGTGCGTAGTGTCTTCAATTCATAACCCGAACTTTTTTCGACCATCAACTTGAAACGTTTGAAAACACCAAAGGCTTCAAACTTCCCGGATAACGTATAAACCAACATCCACCGACTATAATCGTCGACTAAAAGAAGAAAATACTTGCTTCCTCCAATAGAAGTGGGTGTGATCGGACCACATAAGTCCGCATGAACAAGTTGAAGTGGTTTTTGAGCTCGAAAAACTGCTTGGTTTGGGAAAGAGATTCGGCTTTGTTTTGCAAGAACACACCCTTCACACACTTGATTTGGATGTTCAATCCTTGGAACTCCAGTTGCCATATTCTTTTCGGACAACTTCTTCAACGCGGGAAAGTTAACATGACCGAGTGTAGAATGCCATATCCAAGCCGGCTCATCCTTCGTGGCTAAATGACATGTTGGTCTACCGGTTTTCAAAGGAGTTTTGTATAATCGGTTTGCGGATCTTTGAACTTTTAAAAGTAGAATCTTATTTCTATCGTATACCGTCAAATCCGACCCGTCCATAATGACTCGACTTCCTTCTTCCGTCATTTGAACAAGACTAATAATGTTACTTTTTAGACTTGGGATGTAGTATACTTCATTTAAAAGTCGTTGGTCGCTATTTTTGCAATCGAATAGAATCGAGCCTTTTCCAAAAATAGCAACAGTAGAACCGTCGCCAAATCTCACGTGACCCGTCACATTTCCATCTAACTCATGAAATTTTGAGCGGTCTCCCGTCATATGGTTGCTAGCACCGTTGTCGAGATACCACACCTCAGATTCCACTCGACTCTCCCCCGAGGCAAGAAGATTGACACAAATCTTCTCGTTTAGCGACACCTTTCCGGGTACATATTCTTGTGAGATTGCCATCATCAAGATGGGTAGGTCTTCATTGGCTTGTGTGAGGTTCGCCTCCTCACCTTGGTTCTTTTCAGGGCACTCTGATGCATAATGACCAAACTTTTCACACCGAAAGCATTTTACTTTGCTTTTATCTTTTTTATAGTTATTTTGGTTTGCATTGCATCCACGGCCACCTCCTCGGCCACGCCCTCGTCCTCGGCCTCTCCCTCGGCCTCGGCCACCATGACCACCTCTCTCCTTTGAGGTGTTTGACGAGCTCCCCTCGTCGGTCTTCTTGGATCGTGCTGCCCACTCGGCATGAGTAAGCAACAAGGAAGGTCCGTCTCCTTGTTCACCATAACCCCGAAGCCTCTCTTCATGGGTTTTTAAGCGACCCACAACCTCTTCCACAGTCATGTTTTTTAAGTCACCAAATTGTTCGATAGATGTTACGATTTGCATAAATCTTAATGGGACGACTCGAAGGAACTTCTTCACCACCGTAATCTCCTCTATTTTTTCGCCCAGAGATCGAATACCGGTTACAATGGTATTCAACCTTATGAAAAAATCATCCACCGATTCACCGTCTTTCATTCGGATAACCTCGAAATCGCTTCTCAAGGTTTGAATTTTAGCCTCCTTTACTCGATCGGCGCCCATGTGCATCATCTTCAGCGTCTCCCATGCTTCTTTAGCCGTGTCCTTCTCAGCTAACATAAGTAGCACGTCCTCCGGAATCGCTTGATAGATAGCCGCAAGAGCCATCCGATCTTTTCGTTCATCCACGTCGTCTTTTTGAATTGCATCCCACACTCCTTGTGCTTGCAAATTCACACGCATCTTTATAGCCCACACCGAGTAATTTAGCTTTGTAAGCATCGGATAGTGTAACGTAACACTGCTGTTCTTCTCGGTTTTTTGAACACCTTCACCTTCGAGAGTTGTCATTCTTGGCATATATTTTGGCATACACTAACCTCGCTCTGATACCACTTGTTGGAATTTATAAAATAATTTGTATGCAAGAAAGCTAAAGTTTTGTGAACAAATATGAGTTTTAGATGTTATCTAAATAAATTGGACGTGCATGGAGATGTTGCCAAAAGGCTATTGTTGATAAAATATTTGAAAGACAAATTACAATATGGGATATATTCTTCACTTCAAGCCTACGATTCGGCTTCTTATATAAGCTTAAAAAATCCTAACTACTTGGTAAAAGTCATGGATAGCTGCAACCAAATTTATTATTCTACCAAATGTATGGCTTATTTTCAAACATAGGGAAAACTAAAGTCACGCCTACCATGAAACAAGGAAGATGTTTCTGACTTTGTGTGTGGTCAGGTTTATATCACAAAGGATGAAGTTAATTGACACAGTTTGGCCAAGTAATAATGTGCCGATTAGGTCTTGAGTTTATGTGGATTGTCTTTAACCTAAAGGTAGATATGATTTGGAAAAATAATATTGTCGTATAATAAATTATTATTCATTTTATGTATTTAATTCTCCATGGTCAATTATGATCATTATTTAAGGGATAGTCATTATTAGTGGCTTGATTTATGAATTGATATATATTTGGTATTGTTTTTAAAACAACTTTTAGCTTTTAACTTTTCCAAAAAGTTAAAAAAGATCCAAAAAAGATGTTTGGGAATTGAAAAAGATCTTTTAAAATGACTTTTTGTATAGAAGGAAAAGAGAGTGTTTCAAAAGTCACAAATCCTATCTTTTTGTGACTTTTGGGACTTTTTAACCTGAAAAGTTAACTTTTACCGTAAAAACAAATACAAACACTTTTTAAAGGTTTTCTTTTGGAAAAAGTCACTAGCCAAAAAGTCCTTTTACAAAAAGGACTTTTAACCTTAAATTTTTTTCCCAAACACCCCCATAATTGTTATGGAGTAAAATTCAAGTCATGAGCAAGTTCAGTGAGACGTATATTGCATAAAGTTATTCACAAACTCATTGAATTTGAATTTTTTCTTGGGCATGTACGATAATATATATATATATATATATATATATATATATATATATATATATATATATATATATATATTTATTAGTCCAAATATCGGGGATTAATGTTGTGCTAGGTGGCTTGATATGCGCCCACATCATGTAATAAATATAAAGTATAATAGTAATGTGAGTATGTTTGTTTTATATTTTGTTTACGAATTTTGTTTATTTGTAATTGATATCACATTAAACATGTATGGCCAAGTGCATAACATCTTTATGATGAATGGGACAAACCCTATATGGAAATAAAACTTAGGTTGTCCAATCCTAGTGCAGTGATGAATACTAAATAAGGTATGATAGATCATGAAACCAATGTCTAGTACTCTTTCTCAATAAGTGTGGAGTTGTTCAACAATAAATCATGTTAGGAAAACCTAGCATGAATGATATAGTAAACCGAAAAAACAAGACTCTAATAAGATATGGTATAAATTATATGATTAACCACTCTTTTTGACTAGAGTCAATTTATGGAGAAACTTCGGAGACATTAGATTGTATCCAGGATAAGGTGCTAAGTAAAGCAATAACCTTCACTTATTATGAGCTTTGGATTAATAAAAGGCCAATAATTATGCACTTACTCGTATGGGTTATCCACCTAAGGCTAGGACTTATAAGCCACATGAAGAAGAATATGGATTCTCGAGCCCACAACATAAGTTTGGAATGCCCTCCCGACCTTAAGCTTATGTCTGGATTGCTCCCGGGTTTGTTGGCTTCCGCAAAAAGCAGTATTGCCTCAACCCAACCACACTATGTCGACATCTGCAACAAATAAACATATAGATTGCAAATAGATAATCGTATAACTAGTAACCGATAAATAGATAGATATACAGATTAATACAACATAGCAACATCTTATATACCAGGATACGTCATCCGACCTAGTGGGCCGGCCTTGGTGCCTTCGACCCACAAGTATAGTGAGGAAAACTCACATCAATGTTTGAAAGATAGCTGAACTGAATGTTGCTCCAAGTATCGGCTCTACGGGTCACCTTTACAACACATAGGGACCAAGCCTCAATCTACTATGCAAAATACCCCAAATGACCTAAAGTTAAACTTGGTTAAAGTCATCGGTCATCGGTCAATGATCAAAAGTCAACCTCCAACTGGTCGCCATGCCGTGGCTGCTAAACCACAAGGCATATGGGTTCCTACCCAGTCGCCGCATCGTGGCAACCTAAAGCCACGTCGTGGGGACTGGTCTGGACAACTTAATCCATTAATCCATTTTACTACAACTTCAAGAGTTCCAAATCCCAGATCTGGTCCTTCCCACAGTCATGATGGATAATGTTTCTAGCTCTATCCATTAAGACTCCTCAACAAGTCAAGATCCCAAATCCTAATTCGACTAAATGCATAAAGAAACTTAATAAGCACCCAATCTCCAGAGTTGCTCACCCAAAGCTTCTAGAAGGGTTTCGTACTCCTAATAAGCCCTAAAAATGGTAGCTTTATGGACATGCATGTCCAACGCATGTCCCTCCATTTTAGGCCAAAAACATGGCAATAAGGTCTTAAATTTGAGCATGGAACCAAAAACTACATAGATCCTCAGATCTAGAACATATGACAATAAAATGATCACATGGATCCATAAAGTTGCCAACTTTATGAGATCCAACCTTACAATTTCTCACACCATTAATATTTAGTTTCAAAAGGTCTAGATCTAGAGATAAATAACAAAAAGATTGGATCTTAGGGACTTACAAGAGTCCAGAAAAGAGCTCAAGGTAAATGGTGAGAGTTGCTTGCTGAAACAAAGCTCAAGGGTGCTTTCGTCTTCTTCTTCAAAACACCACCAAAATGCAAAAATCTCAAAGGTTAGCAATGGAGGATAGGGTTTGATCTTGGAGGCTGAGGGAGAGTGATTAAGGTTGAGGGTGGGAAACCCTAGCCATCAAATTCTCTTAAATAGTGGCTCAAAGCCCGGATCAGGGTTTACTTTAAACAACAGTCACGCTGTGGCAAATATATGCTACGCCATGACACTAGGTTAGTGTCCATGAAAACTCTGGCCGTGGCTGTGTTGAGGGACTCCATCACCATGCCGTGGCCACCAGAGATCCAACTTCCAAATTATTAAATTACTTAAAAGGAACATACTCGAAAATTAGTGTTACAATCCCCCCACCACCTTGAATCAGACTTCGTCCTCAAAGTCCTCGGCTGCAACTAACTCTGGGTAGTGCTCCCACATTTCTACCTCGGGTTCCCAAGTCCACTCGGAACCCTTTCGGTGATGCCACTGGACCTTGACCAAAGGTACCACCTGGCGCAAGCCCTTCGTCTTCCTGTTAAAAATCACTACCAGCCTCTCCACATAATTCAGGCGCTCATCCACCTGAATGTCATCTAATGGGATCACTGCTGAATCGTCGGCTACACATTTCCAGAGCTGAGCAACGTGAAAGGTGCTATGAATCTAGCGAAGCTCCTCATGCATATCTAAACGGTAGGCAAACTTTCCTACTCTAGCTATCACTCGGAATGGTCCAATAAATCGGGGCCCTAACTTTCCCCTCTTCCTGAAGCGTATAACACCCTTTTATGGTGATACTTTCAGCAACACCATATCCCCAACCTAGAAATCTAACTCGGATTGCCGTTTACCGGTGTAACTCTTCTGTCCGCTTTAAACTGTCTGCAACTTTTACCTGATCTGTTGGATGAATTATGTCTTTTGGAGGACTACCTTGGTCCTCCCTATGACCCTATGACCGACCTCTCCCCAAAAAACTATCGTACGACACATTCTCCCATAGAGAATCTCGTACAGTGGTGCACCAATAATGGAGTGATAGATTTTGTTGTAAGAAACGCAGCTAGGGAAGGTAGGAATCCCAACTACCAGTGAAATGAATAACACACTCCCTCAGCATATCCTCAAGCTTCTGAATGGTCCGATCGCTCTGACCATCAATATGAGGGTGATAAGCACTTCTGAAATGCAGTCTCATACCCAACTACTCTAGAACTTCTACCAAAACCGGGAAGTAAACCGCACATCACGGTCAGATAAAATAGACACTGGCACACTGTGGCAAGAAACGATATCGCGCACAAACACATAGGCTAATTTCTTAGCCGAAGAGCTCTCTCGGATGGCGAGAAAATGGGCACTCTCGGTTAACCAATCCGCGATAACCCAAATCGCATCAAACCCCTTGGCCGTCCTCGGAAACTTGGTTATGAATACATAGTGATCTATTCCGATTTGCACATGGGAACCTCCAAGGGCTGCAACTTGCCATGCGGCCGTGCTCAACCTTGACCATCCGACAGGTCAATCATCTCTCCACATACCATGCAATCTCCCTCTTCATGCATGGCCACCAATAACTCAGCCTCAAGTCCCGATACATCTTGGTGGCCCTAGGGTGGATCAAGAATCTAGTCTTATTGTCCTCCTACAAAATTTCATGTCGAACTCCTCTAGAAAATAGGACCCAAAATCGACCGCACCAGGTCAAAAGCTCATGACTATTGATAGCAAATCTGTCAATATCGCCTCAAATGCTCTTATTCTATCAGCTTTTTCTCTTGACTCCCTTGTCCTGAGCCTCCCTGATCAAATCCAGTAGTGGAGAGCTGATGGTCATCCTCAAACAATGCTCTCGGGTAGGAGTACTAGCCACCTTGTGGCTCAAAGTGCCGGCGACCACATTAGCCTTTCTTGGGTGATACAAAATCTTGCACTCATAAACCTTGAACACGTCAAGCCACTTACGTTGTGTCATGTTTAGATTCGGCTTATCCATGAGGTATCTAAAACTCTTGTGATCTATGTAGATGGTACATCAGACCCCAAAGAGATAGTGTCGCCAGATCTTGAAGGCAAAAACCACAGTCTCCAACTCCAAGTCATGCGTCAGATACATGGCCTCATGAAGCTTCAACTGTTTGGATGCATAAGCAATGACTGTACCTCTTTGTATGAGGACCGTCCATAAACCTATGATAAACGCATCATAAAATACCACAAAATCCTCAACGCCCTCAGGGAGGGTCAATACCAGGGCCTCACATAAGTTCCTCCTCAAAGTCTTAAATGCAGCCTACTGCTCAGGCCCCTAACAAAAATCTACACCCTTCTTCATCAGGCAGGTCATGGGAACAACAATCTTAGAGAAATCCTAAATAAGTCTCTTATAGTAACCTGCCAATCCTAGAAAACTACGAATCTTAGATGGGGATTTCGGAATCTCCCACTGCATCACTGCCTCATTCTTGTCCGGATCAACCAGAATCTCGTTCTGATTGACGAATTGTCCTAGAAACTGGACCTCTCATAACCAGAACTCGAACATGGTCTCTGTACATATGATGAGACCCATCGTTTTTCTTCACAAACAAAATTGATGCTCCCCAGGGTGAAGTAATCGGTCTGATAAACTTCTTGCCCAACAACTCCTGAAGCTAAGAGGACAACTCATTCATCTCAGGTGGTGCGAGGCAATACGACGCATTGGTAATCGGCGCCGCACCGGGGATCAGATTGATCCTGAACTCCACCTGCCTCACGGGAGGCACACCAAATAAATCCTCCAGGAATACACACTACTATAAAAATACCCTTTAATGACGCGCAAACCATGACACCCGCTGTTTTACGATACGCAAAAGTGTGTGCCCTAAAAATAATGTCAGTTCTTTCAAAATGTGAAGGATATAGGACGCGTATTTTTGCGTGCCCTAAAATTTGTGTCAAAAAAAAGCGGAGGGCACTTATCTTAAAAAGCGAATCGTGAAATCATGTCACTTTATATTTTGTTTAATGGAATGCGCATCTTCCAGCCGGAAATGGAATTCCCAAAAAATTAGAAAAGTTGAAAACCCCGCCATGGCGATTTAGGGTTGGTTCCGTCTCCATCTCTCATTCACTTCCATCTACAATCTTTCTTTCCGGCGATGAAGGTTTCTCATGATTTTTTGTTATACTTACAAGCCCTAGGTCCTGATGCGTGATGCGTGCATATCTTGCACCTGATGCATCCCCTCTTCCAGTACCGATCAAGCTTCAGAATGATTGTTATCCCTCCGCCTTCCCCTGTGAATATGCTCCCACCTCCCATAATGTCAAACTCCTGAAACTGCCTCCACGATTGATTGAAGTTTTTGTATGTTAGTCTTGAACCAAAATCAGTTCCACGATTGATTGAAGTTTTTGGAGAAATCTCGGCAGTGAATTTCATTGAAGTCTAGTTCTGAAATATGAAGATTTTAGCTTTGAATCTTATTGAAATGAGCTGAATCATTAAGTGAAATTTTGCAGCGAAGTATGGATCTAAATCAGAAGCGAACCAAAACGGTTGACCGAGTCGATCCGGTTGATCCTGCTGAGGTGTCGCCGGAATCAACTCCGGTGTATCTGTTTCCTGACAAGGTTCTAGAACCGGTGCTCTCGCTGATAAACTCTCACAAGGACCGCAGTTCCGTGTCTGTAGTATGTAAAGATTGATACAGCGCTGAGCGGTGGAGCAGACGTCATGTGTTTATCGGAAATTGCTACTCGGTGTCGCCAGAGATTGTAGCCGGGAGGTTTCCTCAGATTTGGAGCGTGACCTTGAAGGGGAAACCGAGGTTTTCGAATTTCAATTTAGTACCGGAGGATTGGGGAGCTGATGTTCATCCATGGTTGAGTGTTCTCGCCAAAGCGTATCCATTACTGGAGGAGCTGAGACTGAAGAGAATGGCAGTTTGCTACTCATTGCAGGTAAAATTTCTACTTTTCTTCTCGATGTTAGAGCTAAATATGTTCTCCAAGGTGCATCAATCACTTTATCTGTTCAACATCTGCCGTCCCAATTCATATGAATTTGTCAAATTAGGTTTCGTTTGCTGTAAGAGACATAAATCTGATCACTTTACTCTTGTGTTTGATCTTGATGTTATCAGATCACACTAATTTTGTTGTTATTGTTTGAAAATTTTGAAGATCTGGAAGTTTTACACATTCATATCCATTTTTTTGAAGATCTTATACCCCTCTTATCTACAGAGCAGTTCCCTGCTGGTACCCTATTTTTCCTTATCTCCTGTGCAAGTTTAAACTGTTCTTTCATTGTCCTTCAAATCTGTTTTTTTTACCATTTCCCTTCAAATCTGTTTTTTTACCTTAGTTATACATCATGGTTTATTTCCCAAGCTCTTTAGGTTCTCTATATTCAAACTATGAATCATCCTTGCCCTTTGTTTCTTTTTGGGAAAACTAGTATAGGTTGCTTTCTTCAAGTTCCTTCCGCTCATGATTGGCTATTTTTCTTTATCTGTCCCATCGGGATTGTCAATTTATTGGTCAGTTTTTATAAATGTCGATTATTTTTATATTATAAATTTATAATCAAACTAAGTTGACGTGTTATTAATTATTAGGTTTACAAACAATATGCTGAGTACAGCTCAACAAGTATGGTTAAGAAAATTGTGGTTAACAGGTACAATAAGGAGTATCCTTTTAAAGGAATGGACATTGTCATGGGAGCATGGCCATTTCTCAGCTTGTTTCATCACCTGAAGTACTTGGTGAGTATAATAATAAAATATATGAGAAAATAAGTAGAAGATGCTTCTAAGTGAAAGCAAAATAAGGACAGTAAGAAATTAAATTCATCATATGAGCGTATGGTTTTCACTTTTGAACATGTTTGTTCTGTTTCCTGTGTTTTTCAAATAAGAGATATCAAGAAAAAAAATTGGAGCAACTGATTAATGCTTCTTAATTATTAAGTAGGTGTTAACAAAAGTAAAATGAAAGGATCCATATTTTCTGATATGATTTATATATTGTTAAAAGATTTGGTGATGGACTTGTGAAAATGCTTAGAACGACTAGATTATATATTACATTTAGAAAGGTTTCATGTTTGTTTTGATATCAAATAGTATGAAAGCTTTTGATTCAATTTCTTTCTTTCAAGTTTCAAAACAAGGGACAAACCGGATTGGCAAAAAGGAAATTCACGAAGGGCAGGGGCAGTGGTGCAAAGGAACAAAGGATGGGCGGATGCAGCCAAACAAGCCTATGCTCATGACTTCATTTCTTCTTTACCTGAAGGCTATAATTGGGCCATTAGCAGTCAACAGTCTACTTAATGAGTCAATGCAATCTCATTCCTTAAAATTGTCTCCAACATTGTCATTCCAGGTTTGTGGGCTTCTGTTAAATGTTTTTTAAATTAAGTAAAGTGTCCACTTTTAATGCTGTTGCACAAAATTACAGGAATACCCTCCTGGAGTAAAATGGACATGGCCATGACCAGGAACATTGTGTAGAGCTTGTGAAATATATGTTGTGATTTTTTACCAGAAATTCACTATTGTAACGATTATATACCAGAAATGCCCCTGGACATGGCCAAGCTTTCCTTTTAACCTTCCTTCTATATATCCAGAAAAAAATCATTTAATAGGTTGAAGACTGTAGAACTTGTGAAATATAAGTTATTAATTAATCATGAATCACTGCTAACATCAACTTTAATATCAGTATGTAAACCAAATAATAGAAAAATATGGCACGTATATTTAATTTTTACATGTAAAAATTAATCAACCCTTGCTTACTAGCTAACAAATAATAGAAAAATATAGCACGTGTTCAGGGATTGATGCCTTATAGTCAAATACAAATCACTCATTGCAAGTTGAACTCAGAGAACGCAATGAACAATACAATCAACTTTGGGTTAGTTGCCAGAGACAGGTTGCTTTTCAGTCAATGCATGGAATGCCAGCTTTCTTTTAACCTGGACAACTGGAGGACATGTTGTTGCTGTTACTGGAGATGGAAAAAATGATGTTCCTACTCTACATGAGGTAAAAATTAAAGATTTTTTATGATCAATTTAATTATTTTTACTGTATTTTAGTTATATGTTTTTTATTTTGAAATTGAAACTGTAGGCTGATATTGGTCTTGTTATGGGCATCCAAGGAACTGAAGTTGCAAAAGAAAGCAGTGACATCCAAGGAACAAATGATGCCAGCTTTCATTTAATTTGTATTGACCCCGTTAATGCAGTCCAAGTCTCTCTCTTTCTCTCTCTCTCTCTCTCATGCCAAAATATCAAGTCAAAAGCATTGTCAAATAATGGCAACTTACTTTGTATTAATAATTGTATAACAATTTCTTAATTTTCAATTCAGCTTCTTTGACTGAATCTTATCATGGACTCTTTCTTCCATCAGATCAATGTCAATTCCCTTCGCACCATGAATTGTTATAATGGTGGCTGTGGGAACTGGGAAGCATAACTACATTCATCATATTCTTTCTACCCCGCATTACATTTTCACAATAGGTATTTATTTATTTATTTGCAAAAGGACATGATCGCCCTTGAAACCTGCTTTTATGGATTTTTTGTTAAACAGCATGAGCTTGTATGGTTGGAATGAAAAGCCAGAGTCAATAACTACCTTGAGTATCGAAAAGATGAGTGATGCGTACATATCAATGGCAAGGAAAGATAAGGTATGTGCTTGTTGAGGAGCTTGGACATGGCTAGAATTGATCACCTCAGAAGATATACAGTGTGATACAACAATTTCCTTGTAGAATTAGTAATCCATAATTAGATACAGTAATTTCCTTTTTTTTTTAATATATTTATACGTTTATTTCTACTTAGTTAAATATAATTATATCTTAGCTTGTTACTATAATATGTTTTTCCATTGACATGGTAGCTATTAGGAGACCTCGAATAAACATCAAGCTTCAGTTCATTTCATTTATATATCTTTAAAAAGGTATAAAGGAAAAACACAATATTGTTTAATGCTTCATAATTACATGTTTATATTCTCAAATTATTTAAACACCACACATTTTTATATACATTGGTTGAAGATATTTCTGTATAAAGTTTTAAGTGTATAACATGTTTGTATCAGAGAGAGAGAGAGAGAGAGTAAACAGAAGCTTGAGGAGTTATTACAGAAGTGGTCTGAATGGCATAATCGACATTAATCTTCATCTCATGTAAATTGCTTGTATTTTTATTTTTTATTTTTATTTATGTTCGTAAATATCTAAATTTCTCAATTGTTCAGGATTCAAATGTTGAGGTGGAATCTGGTGAATGGATCTATTTTCCAGCTCTTATCAATATCACCACTTTGTTAAAAAGACCAAAATACCCTTATGTTGCCTTCTGAAACATGTGTATTGTTTTATGTAGTCGTTCTGGATGGATGGGCAAACTAGTAATTTACTGTTGCTATTATGAAGGTATGTTGTTGCTATTATGAAGGTATGCCACTCCAGTTGTATTTTTCACATAATTGACAAGGAGCTGTTGTATCTATTCAGACTAGGCTTAGAGAAATGGTTGCAAGAGATGAGTTCAGAAGAAGAAGAGGAAGAAACAAGGCTGCAACTATAGTTCATGTACTATGGATGAATTATGTTTGTAAAGTATTTAAGAAAATTATTAGAACAAGGGTGAATTTGTAAAGGGGCAATGGATTGTATTTTTTGTATCTAATTAGTATGTAAATTTTTGTTACAACTTCTATTGATTTTTTTTATCTTTCCATGGAACGATTATTTGTATGACATTAAAATTTATGCAATGGATTGTATTTTTTGTATATGATATTTTATTGTCTATTACGAGACAATAAATACAAATTTAATTTGAAAATTGGTAAATCTATAAATAACATTTTTTTTAAACATTTAAAATTACGATATGCAAAAATGATACACAATGCGTGTCCTAAATGCGCGTCGCAAGGTTACGATACGCAAATGCGTGTCGTCTTTCTTTATGACAGGGCCTTCCTTGATACGCATTGTGTGTCGTAAATGAGCGTCGTAAATGCGTGTCGTAAATGCGCCTCGTAAATAGACGATGCGCAAAAGCGCGTTGTCTTTCGTTATGACATGGCCTTCCTTGACACGCATTTGCGCATCGTCTGAGCGTTTTACGACACACATTGCGCGTCATAAAAGGCTGTTTTTCTAGTAGTGACATCTGGAGACTCCCTTACCACTGACACATCTGAAACCAAAACTCTCCTCTCATCCCGGGTGTCAACTACATATACGAGGTAACCCAAATACCCATACTATTGATATCGCAGAGCCCTGGCAGCAGAACAAAAGGCTGAACCGACCCTGATACCCTCGCAATATATAGTTAGTTCTCCCCCACTTGGTGTTTGAACTATCACCAGCTGTCTCTCACAATCAATCATGGTGCCAAATCTGCTCAGCCAGTCCATCCCTACTATCATGCACACAGTCCTGGAAAACACTCAAAGCTGCAACCCTATGTTCGTCAGCAATGGAGACTCGCAATGGGCACTCCGTCTCCCCAATAGTTACAACAAAATACCTACTGAAGGACTGAGATACAAAAGACCAACTGGCACTCGAGTTAAAAAGCACATGAGCATGCAAAGAGTTCACTTGGAATATACTTATTAGAAATAAAACATAAGTAAACAAGGAATAACTAACAAGATAATAATATATACATACTAGTAACAATGTCAGGCACCCCCTTGGCCTCCTCTGATGTGAGCTAAAACACACGACCCCTTGCATTTTAGGCCTCAGCTCTCCCTTGGAGCCCATCTGTAATCCTCAAAGTAGACAGGGCTGGTGTCTGAATTGCTCTGGTGATCAAGGGACAGTTGGCCTTCACATAGGCAACCTGATCACAATGGTAGCAATTCCTGGTGCTCGACAGTGGGGCCTGCTATGACAAACCCTCGCAATATGGCCCTCCCTACCACATTTGTGGCAACTAGTAACTGATCGATATGCGCCCTTGTGCGCCTTCCTGAACTTTCTATAAGTGCGGCCTCTATGAACTCTAGATCGTTAATCTGCGGGCTTGAACCGCTTTGATGTCGGCTGTGACTGAGATGGGGTCTACCTCTTCTCTATCTTCTAGGTCTCAATCTCAATCTCTCTCCTCCGAGGGAAATACTAAAGCTCAGAGAGAGAGAGAGAGAGAGAGCTGTAACGCTGGGTAGACACAAAATCTCTGATCTCCGTCTTGAAAATGCTCAAGTAATAGGACATCTGAACCTACTTCGATGCAGCATAACCGGAGCAGAAAACGGATCTCTCCATAAACACTTTGGTGATCTTCATAATTGACTATGTTGTCTGCTTCAACGATAGATACTCCTTGGCTAACCTCTCTCTCTCTCTCTCTCTCTCTCTCTCTCTCCACCAGTGGTACATACTCAACATGAAACATCTCGGTAAACTGATACCATGTCACTTCGGCTTTCTCCGTAGGAGAATAAGTACTGCTCATGAACTTCCACCTGTCCTTCGCCCCCAAACGAATAAGGTTCAGGATGCACCTGACCTTCTGGTCCTCCGAACACGAGAAAGTGAAGAAACAACCATCCACATCTGATTACCACCTCGTAGCAATGATCGGGTCCTTGACCTCATCAAACTCCGGGGACTTTGTATGGCTGAAGTCCCGGTAGTGAAATGACCCTCTCACCTAGAGTCCCGCAATAGCAATATCGGTAATGGCTTTGACAACAAAAGCCTCGAAGACGACAACATAGTGCTCGTTAAAAATCTCGATAATGGCAGTCCTGATAGACCAAAAGAACTCCGGGATCACCTCACGAATAGCCACAATCACGTATGTCATGATCATCTCACAGATATCATCTCCAGTCAATCCTGGCCTCTCTGGGCCGCCAACTCGTGATCCAGAACTTCTAGTGATCGCCATACTGAAAAACAAATCAGAATACATCTGTAAAGCCATAACTCACACTATATATTCATCAAGGGATTATTACATCTTTGGGGTTCGCGAATTCCCTGATACGTGTACGGGTCCTATGATTTAAGTAGAACGGGTCCATACTACCTTCTACACCTACCTCGTATTTGTCTTGGAGGATTGTCGCAGACCACCCGGCTACAAAGACCAAATACTAGGATATATATATATATATATATATATATATATATATATATATATATATATATATATATATATATATATATATATATATCCTATACTCACTCTATCGAGAGTGGCTAATCATTCCTCAAGCTGGCCTACTACAACCCATACTCACCCACGAAACATCCATTAACCCTGCAGCCGCTCGTATATGCTAATCATACATAACACTGGATTCAATAGATAGTCGAATGCCTGATTCTACCCTAAGCCCACAACCCGGAAAGGAAAAGGAAATAAGGTTAAATCAAACATTCTCAGGCTATAAAATCTTAGTTATGTACAACTATTATGCGTACACTAAGTAACTACAATAATAATGTTAGTTCCATATAATATAACAAGAAATTCTCCTAAGTTAACATACATCATACATCCAACAGTTCTATAATGCAATTCCTGAAGATAATTCGCCTACATACTAGCATGAAATTCTATCATATCATCAATACACAAAAAAATGTGTGTATCTTGGGGAATCACACTCCTTGGCTCCGACTAATTTTACACATCACATCCTTTTCATCATTCTTTCGGAGTTAAATTTTGAAAAACATTTTTGTAGATCCTTAGTTTGAGTTTGGACTCACACAGGTGTTCATCTAATTCTTTCAAACCAGGGTTGTGGTATGATAGGTCATAATATAATAGTTTGGGCTAGGCATCCATCTTGTATAGGTCTTGGTAGGATTTTGGGCTTTGTATTGGTGTATGTAGCTTGTGTGTGGCTATGTACGGACGAACTCATGTGTACGGCCGTACAGACGTACACCCGTGTACGGCTGTACTCGCGTGTACAGCTGGTCGTCCTATAAATAGAGTGTGTCTGTCTCAGTTTTAGGGTGAAGTATGTGTGTGTATCCAAGGTGTACCTGGCGTTTTGTGATATTAATGTGTGCATGCTTGGTTTAATCTTTCCTCTACTCCATTCTTATTCTGATTGATTGCTATCTGTTTGATCACTGATTTGGATCATTGAAATCAGGACTTACAATTGGTATCAGAGCCAAATCAGTGTCAAAGTGGATCTTCGTGGGTGTACGGCTAGAAAAACTTCATCATTTCTGAGACTAATTCGAGATTACTTATTGAGTTTCTTCTTCTAATCAACATTCAAAGGCTTAGAATCAAAAACTTACTCGGAAATTCAAGTGTTTTTGGTGTGTATGGTTAAACCTAGTGTGTACGGTTGAGCTTAGTTGAAGCGTGTATGGCCGGACTCGCGTGTACGGCCGTACTCCATTCAAGATCCTTGACTGTAATCAAGTGTACGGTTGGCGTGTACGATTGGCGTGTACGGTTGCGCGTGTACGGTTGTCGTGTACGATTGGCGTGTACGGTTGGAGTGTACGGTTGGCGTGTACGATTGATTGAACTTCTTAATTTTAAGTGTTTTTCTTGTTAAGTTTTTCAATCTGTTCATTTCTGAAAAGCCAAAAACAACAAACAAAAATGGATTCTCAAAACTCAACAATTCATCAAGAACTGGACTCCATTATGGGAACAACTACACGAATTCCTAGACTATTATCTGCTGAGGGTTTTCCAGAATGGAAATACCGCATAGAAAAATATATCAAAATGAAAGACTTCAAAATTTAGAGAAGCATTTTAAGAGGACCAATTCGTATTTACCACAACACTCGAAGATGGATCAGTCGTTGACAAGAAAATTGAAAATTACACCGATGCTGACTTTGAAAAAATTGAAGAGCAAGAAAAAGAACTGGCTACACTCACAATGGCGTTATCCCCAGAGATTGCACAAGGTTTTAGAGAATACACTTTAGAAAAGGCTCTATGGGAAGCTTTGATTTAAGTATATGAAGGGAATGAGGATATGAAACAAAGCCGTCAAGACATTTTGAGACAGAAATTCAATATGTTTAATCACATCCTTGAAGAAACTTTGGAAGTTCAATTGCAACACTTTATCACACTTACCACTGAAATGAGTTCTGTTGGGGTTTCAGTGCCAAAATCAGAGGTCAACAAGAAGTTGCTTAATTCTCTCCCAAAGACATGGGATATGAATGTTGCTGTCATCAAGAAAACCAAGAATCTTAATCTGCTGAGTTTGGCTGAACTCATGGCCATCATTAAAGCTTGTGATCTGGATGACAAACAAAGAGAGATCAACCATGTTAACTCATATTCTCATGCTAATCTCGGAATACAATCAACCAATGCCTTCTCATCTTTCACCAATTCTCAAGTTCAATCACATGCTGCTCCTCAATCATCATCATATGCCACACCTTTCATATAAAGTGCGCAATCCCCAGTATTTCATTCACAAGTTGCTTCTTCTTCAAATACATCTGCTCCAGTTCCTGCTCCAATCCTTTCCCCAAAGAGAATGATGAAAATTTGGCTCTTACAACCGGGCTTGTCAATTGTTATAATGCTTTTGTAGCTGGTGAGTTACCCCCTCAATTTTCATTTGCTGATTTGGACCAGATTCATCCCGAAGATGTTGAAGAAATGGACATAACATGGCAAATTGCTATGGCAGTGCTTCGAGCCAAACAGTTCTCCAAAAGGACAGGCAAAAATAACAGGGGAATGAATGCAGAAAAGAAGGTTGGGTTTAACAAAGGCAAACTTCGCTGTTTCAACTGCCATGAAACCGATCATTTCGCCAGAGATTGCCCAAAGCCTGACAGAAGGGAAAACAGTGAAAGAACTATGGTGCTAGTAAATAGCAACAAAGGAGCTACCATCTGCAACCAGACTGCAAATCTTGCTGTAGTGGCTCAGTCATTTGACTGGGAGGATGAAATTCAGGCACTGACATCTCAGTACCTGAAAATGCTCATCTTTCCCAGATCAATGATGTTGTTGAAATAGAAGCTGAAATTGACCCAGAAGCAGAAATGATGGAACTCTAATTTGCATTTATGGTCCAAACTCCGCCAGAGCCTGCAAAGCCAGAGGTTAGTGAAAATGGTTGTTCTCAATCCTGCATTAAAACTGTCAAATTTTTGCGTGACCAAATCGAGTTAATTAAGAGAGAAAATGAGGACCTAAAATACGAAGGATATCAACTCAGAAAAGGACAAAAACCATTAAAAGAAAAATTAGAGTCCAAAACAAATGATTTTAGGAAACTGCAAGAAGATTACAGCAACAAGTGTGAGAATTATGATCACATCAAAAACAAACTTACTGTTGTAACCAAAGAACTTGACACATTGAAAATTCATTTTGAAAATGCTGATTTTAATTTTAAGAAGTTCGATGGGTCAAGTGAAAAGGTTGCAAAAATAATTGAAACACAAATGCAGTGGAAAGGCCAAAAACAAGTAGGCATATGATATGAGAGTGTCCCTCATCCATTTAATCATTCGTATTATGTTAATCCTTTAACAAAAGAAGAGATCGACAGAGAACCTTATATGGTTTATGGTAAACCAGCTGCCGAACAAGCAACATGACCTAGTGCTAGGGTTTTAGATACTAACATTTTTACTTCAAATGCAGATGTGTCAGTAAACCAGGGAAAGCAAGGGGATGAGAAGTTTGAGTCAAATAATTTTGTGTCTAAGTTTGGTGTTCCTATTTGTGATGAGTCCATGTCTAATGTTAAGACTGATGTTTTTACTTGTGATAATGTGTTGTCAAACTTAAGCGTTTCTGATGCTTCTGATGTTGTTTTTGTAAAATCCACTAAGTCTGGTGCTAACACATCCTCATCCACTACATCTTTCACACATTCTATTTCCTACAATTGCACATGTGGGAAGGTTAGAAAGGTCTATAAGAGCATGAAATCTGAAAATGGCAGTACCAGGTCTAAAGATAATAAGAAAATTTGTTTCAACTGTGGTACTGCCGGCCATATTGCTCGAAATTGTCCTAATAGGGCATTTGTGCATTTTTCTTCACCAAGGAGAGAGAACGAGTCTCGAGGAAGGTCTTTAACTAGAAATTCCTCGAGATCTCGCCCTGGAGATGATGATTGGAAGGTTAATCATAACAAGGAAAGGGCCGTTTTTAAATCAAATAAACATGTTTTCACTAAATCATCAACAGGTGCTTTGCCGGAATCGAATGCGACTAAGTCAAGATCGATTTCGTCAAAGGGTGCGTCTGGATCATCGACTAATTTTAGCCAGAAATCTAAACGCTCAAAGCTAAAGAAAACCATTTCCAAATCACTTGTGAAATTTTCAAAACCTAAATATCAGTGGGTGCCCAAATCTACTTCCGGACAATCATCATCACCATCTGAAAGTGTTTCCAATAATGTTAATAAATCAAAAAGTACAAAGGATAAATCTGTAAATGTTAAGGGTCAAGCCAGAGTTGTAATGACCTGGGTCCCCAAATCTAAATAATCCTGCTCATTGTGCAGGAACAGTTGCGGAGGAATGTCGCCAGACCCTGGTATGTCGACAGCGGCTGTTCCCGGCACATGACAGGAGACATCTCCCAGCTAAACGACATCTAAAATTTTTAATGGGGGATATGTTTCCTTTGCAGGAGGTGAAGGCGGAAAGATCACTCAAAGAGGAACAGTTTCGAATAGAGTGCTAAGTTTCGAAAATGTCAACTACACTCCCAAGTTAAAGCATACCCTGTCTCTCAGATTTGTGACAAGGGTTATTCAACTCACTTAACTGATAAATAATTTCTGATCCTGAAGCCAGGCATTGTCATTCCAGATGACTGGATTCTTGTTAAATCAAAATGAGATGACAATGCATACATCATTGACATGAACAGTAATATTCCAGAACAAGTCACTTGCCTCTTCTCAAAAGTTTCCGAACAAAATGTTATGTTGTGGCACCGAAGACTCGGACATGCTAACGCAAAGAACTTGAATCGTCTTGCAAATAATGATATGGTGCGTGGACTTCCTGTCAGAGACTTCATCACATTTGAGAAGTGTGTGTCATGTGCCCAAGGAAAGCATCATAGAAAACCACACCTGCCAAAACAGGTCAATTCAATCAATCAGGTGCTCCAATTACTTCATATGGATTTGTTTGGTCCGGTCAACGTCCTCAGCATCAACAGAAATTCATACTGTCTGATTGTGATCAACGATTTCTCGCGTTTCACGTGGGTATTCTTCTTGTCCAACAAAGCTGGAGTTGCTGATCTGATTAAGAAGTTCATTGTAATGATAGAGAACCAAACCAATCACCGGGTGAAAGCGCTTCGAACTGACAATGGAACAAAATTTAAGAATGCTGTTCTTGATCATTTTTGCACAGAAAAGGGGATCGTGCGTCAATATAGTTTCGTTCGCATGCCTCAACAAAATGGTGTTGCTGAACGGAGAAATCGAACATTGCAAGACGCTGCAAGGATGATGCTTTGTGACTCCAAGCTACCAGTCTTCTTTTGGGCTGAGGCGATCAACTCAACTTATTATGTTCAAAATCGTGTTTTGATCAACAAAGCCCAACTGAAGACTCCATACAAAATTCTATATGGTAACATGCCTTCTGTCAGTCATTTCCGCATTTTTGGCTGTCCTTGCACCCTTCTTCACCTGGAATCCAACCCTAAATTCAACGCCAAAGCCGATGACTGTTACTTTGTGGGGTATGCGGCACGCACAGCGTATCGGGTCTACAATAAGAAGACAAAACAAATCGTAGAATCCTTTGATGTGCGCTGGTTGGAGGAGAACGAGACGGATGCTAGAGTTGGTCCAGATTGGTTGTTTGATTACACATCTTTATTCAAATCCTTTAATGTGGTTTCAAATAATACACCTGGTTCCACTTCTGGTTCGAAGACTGTGATTGAAGATGAAGACGAAGACGTTGTTTACAGACTGCTGGTGGTGTCCTCTTCGACTCCTCCAGTGGATGAACCTGTTCCAAGAGATTCGTCAGAATCTCCATGTCAACAACATATTCCAGATGCTGATGTTGCTCCTCTTAATCCTGATGAAAGAGAGTTCATGTCCAAAGATGCTTCCGCTGTTACTCAAACATTTATGGAGGATCATTCAGCCAGGAGATACCTTCTGAGGAGGATCATTCAGCAGATGATGGAGTTGTAAATATTCACAACCTTCCCGTCACGCTCAATGACATCAGCCAGGAGATACCTTCCAGAATTCAATGCGATCACCCGATCGAAAACGTCATTGGACAGCTGAGCGACGGTGTTCAAACACGAAGTCAGAGTGGAGATGTAAATACATGTCTCTATTCTTGCTTTATATCTCAAATAGAGCCAAATAATGTTCAAATGGCTTTGAATGAGCCCAGCTGGGTAGATGCTATGCATGAAGAACTAAATCAATTTGAAAAGCTAGGGGTTTGGAAATTGGTTGAGTTACCTAAGGGCAAGAAGTCTCTTGACACACGATGGGTCTTTCGTAACAAGCAAGATGATTCTGGGGTCATTGTATGGAATAAGGTTCGGTTGGTTGTACGTGGCTTTATACAAATCGAGGGTCTTGACTACACTGAAGTTTATGCTCCGGTGGCTCGCTTGGAGGCTATTCATATTTTCCTTGCGTATGCCTCCTACATGAACTTCACAATATACCAGATGGACGTCAAGACTTCCTTCCTGTATGGCGATGTGAAGGAAGAAATCTATGTTGATCAACCTCCTGGGTTCGTTAACTCAAAGTTTCCCAATCACGTCTACAAGTTGGACAAGGCTTTGTATGGGCTACATCAGGCTCCTCGAGCGTGGTATGCGACTCTTACGAAGCACTTGCTCGAGCATGGCTATTCGTGAGGCCAAATCGATCAAACCTTGTTCATTAAGCATGTTGGTGCGGATCAAATCTTGGTTCAGATCTACGTAGATGACATCATTTTCGGGTCCACAAGTCCACAACTATGCAAGGAGTTTGAAGACGTGATGAAGAAAAGGTTTGAGATGAGTTCACTAGGAGAAATGACCATGTTTTTGGGGCTTCAGGCCAAACAAGATTCAACCGGAATCCTGATACATCAAGCAAAGTATGTTGAAGATATGCTGGAGAAGTTCGGGTTTCGAGACGCAAAACCTGCACTGACGCTAATGGCCGAGAGACCCCTGTTGACTCCGGATATTGACGGTGAATTCGTAGATCAAACTGACTACAGATCAATGATCGGATCGTTGATGTATCTAACCGCAAGCAGGCCAGATATCATGTTTGCCGTTTGTCAATGCGCATGATATCAGGCTAATCCTAAACTTTCACATCTTATTGTTGTCAAAAGAATTTTTCGGTATCTCAAAGGCAGCCCAAAATTGGGTCTTTGGTATCCGGAAAATTCTGAATTTGATCTATATGCTTTTGCTGACAGTAATTATGGAGGCTGTGAGCTTGACAGGAAATCAAATTCTGGTGGGTGTCAATTTCTCGAAGACCGGCTGGTGTCATGGCAGTGCAAGAAACAGCACACCGTCTCAACCTCAACAACAGAAGCGGAATATGTCGATGCTTCTGCCTGTTGTTCTCAAGTTATCTGGATCCAACATCAGCTGTTGGATTACAATTTTATCTAGAAACCCCTATCTTTTGTGAGAATGGGGCTGCAATTCAGATCGCCAAAAATCTAGTCCAACACTCGAAAACCAAGCACATCGATATCAAAGTGCATTTCATCAGAGATTGTTATGAGCGTTCGCTCATTCGGTTGGAACAGGTTCCCACTACTAATAATGTGGTGGATCTGTTCGCAAAACCGTTTAACAAAGCTCGATTCGATGTGCTTGTCGGATTTTTGAAAATGATACGCTTTGAGGACTAATTTTTTTGTTTTTAGGATAGTTTAAAATTTGCGCATTTTATTTTTGTTCTCACCCATGCACAAATTTAGGGGGATAAATAAGCAAAAACCAAACAAAAAAATAGAAAATCAAAAACCAAATAAAAAAATATATATAAAAATTCAAAAATCCAAAAATATAGTGTAGTTCTGTAGGTGTTGTGACTGGGAAGTGAAATCGACACGTGTGATAACAGTCAATTTGAATCCGTCTAACGTACCAAAGTTGAATTGTTTATGCTCTGTGTTCGATGCGCTGGTAGGCACGAGAGATTTACATGGACTTGACTAGGCTCAGATGAACTTAAGGAATCAAATGACTTGACAAATTCTGACCAAGATAGATATGTTTAGCCTGACAATACGATGCTCGGATAGGTTGAGCAGGGAGATATACATGGGAATCTTCGGACACACTAAAGTAATCCGTATCTCGAACCGTGGTTTAACTCTTCCTCGATGTACCGACTCTGTCCTTAATTCCGATATTGATGGGGCGACTGGGAATTCCGATAAAGTAGGTCTGTAGGAAATTATTTTCTTGCTTTCTTTCTGTTAGCCATATGTTGCCTCCTCTGTGTGATTGAAAGATCCGACCTGGACTGCAACATATGCAACTCTATCTCTCTGCATCTTCTATCTATGCTGGTCTTTCTGTCTGTTAGTCATATGTTGTCTCCTTTGCGTGATTGAAATACATCCGACCTGGTACACAGCATATGCACCGTTCTACTTCTCAATCCCTCTAAATCTGATCAGTCATATGTTTCATCCTCTACGTGATCGGAAGATCCGACCTGTGTGTATAGCATATTCATTCTAAATCTGACTTCTCCCATAATAATTGTCTGCTCACCTAAAGTAAGGAGTACCTTGGAAGTTCCTGATTATTGGGGTATGTAAGGAAGCGGGAAACATGTTCTAGTACATTTAAAATTGAACAATCACTAGGTTTTCTGTGAATCTCGCTGCTCAATTTAGGTGGACAACAATATCTTTGGTCGTCTTCAGATAAATGGTCATTAGGAATTCTATCTAGGAACATAAGGTCTAAATGTCTTGTCACTTGTAGCATGTCCTAAATTTTGTCAAAATCCTTCGTGCTTAAGTGGACCACAATACCAGCGATTGACCAGATCTATTCATGAAGAAAGAGGTACCGACAAATGGATAATGGCTGTCTAATAACCTTGATCCCAGACTCACAAATTATTATCTGCTCTGGTAAAAAATAGAAATTAGAATTAATTCATCCTAATTCTTATTTTTGACTTCAAATTTTTATTTCTTTTTAAATTTTAATTTTAGTTTTATTTTTAATTTTATTTTTATTCTTGTTATTATTTTTATTTTTTTATTTTTATTTTGAGTCCTTGAAATGTATTATTTTTAATTATATTGTGATGATTGGGCTTAAGTTTATAGCTAGTCATGTTGCAACCCATTTTAATTAGACCGGGTTTGGGGAGAGTATATATGCTAGGGTGTCCGGCTGAACACCCTTCTCCTTCACTCATTTGAGTTCAACCATACACCCCTCAAGCTCTCTCTCTCTCTCTCTCTCTCTCTCTCTCTCTCTCTCTTAAGCCTTCAAAGATTTCGATTTCTCTTAAAATTGACCATTCATATGTGTAAGTATCTCCTTGACGATCTCTGTGATGTTGTTCTTAAGCAAAATCGACTTCAAATCCAAGGACAATTGAAGCAAAACAGGTTTTCGGCACAGATGACCCGTGTACGACCGGACACCCATGTACGGCTGGACACCCGTGTACGGCTGGACACTCGTGTACAGCCGTACACCCCAATTTTCCCTAAAAATGAAATTTTCTCCATTGAAAGCTTAATTTAACTGTCAAACGGGAAAACACCTGATGTTTATTGATAAATTTTTTGTGTTTCTCTCACTTAGCTTGTTTTGTGCAGATCAATATGGCAGGACTTGAATTTGTTAAAGTTCACAACTTGGCCATTTACCTAGTTGATCCTCCAGAGGCTCACTCCGATTTTCAATTCATAATCAATGGCTTAAGAAGATGCTGCTTGTTCAATGCTCTCACGACCAATCCGGTCATCTATCAATGATTGGTTAAGGAGTTTTGGAGCAACGCAGCTGTAACAAAGGATAACATGGTCTCAAAATATCTTGAAGCTTCTGTACAAGGAAAAAAAGTCTTGGTTACTGAACAAATCCTTCGAGAATCTTTTCCGATCAGTGACGAACCTAAATTCCTGAAGGAGATTGATCTAGATTAGACTCAAGAGATTCTGGATCAAATGGGATACGAAGGGATTTTCTCTCCCACTCTCAAGAAATTATTGCCTCCGTACTGGAGATACGTAGCTCATGTATTCATGAGCTGTATCTCCGGTCGGAAATCAGGAGCTGATGAAATCTCTCTGATCAATACTGATGCAATTGCTGCTTTAGTTTCAGGAACAAAGTTCAACTTCTCAAAGTTCATTTTGCACGAGATGATTGTGAACATTGAAGGAAACAAAAGAGATAAGTTCCTCATGTATCCAAGATTCCTTCAGTTAATCTTCAATGTCATGCACCTAGAGTAAGAAAGAGGAGGAGAGACATTGGACCTTAAGTCTATTGGTTCAAGTGCCTTTGGATTGATGAAGCAAAATCGAAAAGGAAAGTTTACTTTTGAAGGAAAGTATCCTCTGATCCAGTTTGGCATCTTTGCTGAAGAAAGTGATCCCTCTAAGTCTGATGGTCTCTTAAGCCCCACGAAAACCGAGGATGCTGTTATCCCAACTTCAGAGCATGAAATCGAAGAAGAGGAGCATGACCAACTGCAAAAAGTGGAGGTTCAGAGTGATTACGATGGAAATGATGATGATGAGGATGAGTTTGAAGAAAATTTAATAGATAATATGACATTAAATGACGATGATGAAAGTGATGATTTTATGAAGCACATGGACATTACATGTGTCACACCCCCGGACCAGAACGGCGGAAACGTCCGGAGGCGGGTGACGTCATTGTGCAGTATCATAACAATTGTATATAAATGAAACATAGCAAACCCAATCATCACACATCAATATAACAAGCTTACATTGTTTTACATCTTGTTCATGTTCTCAAATTCTACACAAAAGAGACATCAGTAAGCAAATCCAAAATATAGCAAAATAATATTGAGTCCGCGATCCACAACCTGCTTATTGGTTTCCTGAGAATACAAGTCGTTTGAAAAGCGTCAACATAAAATATGTTGGTGAGTTCACAAGCATTTTTATATAAAACTTTGATGAATGTTTATAAATCCAGAAAATCCAATATTTTCTTATAAAATAGTTGTATGTCTTGTTTCAACTTGAGTATAGTTGCATGTGTGTCTTAGTTAGTTGTTTTCGAAAATCGTATGTAACTGTTTCCTCCAGAAAATCCTATATTTTCTGTTGTATAAAATAGTAGCTTTGAAATCCATAACACTTCTATAGAAAAGTTTCATTTGAAAAACCAAAACATAGTTGTTTGTAACCAAAAGTGAAATCTGCATAACTATATTTCTGATATATTCTAGTGAGTCGTTATAACCATACTAATATGACGGAGTGCATGTTATGACGTTCTTCAGGCGTTAGTTTCGTTTAAGACATTTGTCACCCTTGACTGGCCGGTCTAGCTGTAGCGAACAGCGAAGGTGCGGGGTGTCAACCCCGTATAGATCTATACACAAATTCCCGATCCCCCTCCAGGAGACTCTGGTTATAACTCTTACAGGACTTTAGGCGTACACTATTGTATTAATATATGTACTGTGAAGATTTTTCTGACTAGAATATTAACCGATATGTGAGCAAATCGTGAAAAATCAATATTTACTAAATAAATAATAATAGTTGTAGTTGTAACTAGATATTTTGTTTCGTTCGTTTCGTTTGTTGGAATCAATCCTCTTTGAAACATTTATCAAATACTTATAAATAACCCCTAATAGTTTGCAAATAGTCACAAAGTTCCCATTTTCGAAAATTACTAGAAATAGTGTCAACTTATCAAGGTCCCTTTTTGTAACTTTTATCTCTAGACATGAAAGCATAGATAAAGGGGTCAAGTTGGACACACCCAATAGTTGGGAGGCTCCTTTGTACACAGATCATCCACTGTTCTTTATGAAGTTGTGAAATCTTACGTTCATGAGAATATTACTAAAATAATAATTTAATAATATTTCACACACACATACAAACATTCGTATACATGCAATTATTCAAGTATTTAAGCAAGATTTGACTTGTACTCTCCCCCAAAAACATTAAAAAACTGAAAAAGGTGGGGTATGAAGCTCACCTTGATTAGCTTGCTGGTTGATTTGAAGAGTGATGATGAACTTTTCAAGCACCAAAGCTTGGAAGATTCTTAAATCTTTAGAGGATTCTAAGAATAATTTTTGTGTGTAAATATAATGAAATCTTACAATAATGTGAAGAATAATTATTCAAAGAGGATAAAATACTCACCAAAGAAATCTGGGGATTTCCTTTGAAGGGATGAATTTGAAGCTTGGAGGAGTTGAAAGTATTCTTAGCAGTTTTCTGGAAGTGAGAAATGAGAAGTGGAACTTGGAAGGAAAAGGAGTTCACGTATCTAAAGGGAAGGATAAGGGTGACTTGACATTTGCATGGAGGTCTGGTGTACAAGGCTTAGTCCTCTTTGGATAATACATGTTTTACTGAGATTTGCATGGGAAATGAAGGATTTACATCACATCACAAAGTCAAACCCCTATATTTCCTTAGAATCTCCTTAACAATCTTGGGTATTATTTTATATAAATATGTTTAAAATAATTAATTTTGGCATAAAACAGGGGTTTAGGATATGAAAAATACGAGTTTGGTGTGATTTCCGGCGTCAAAATGTCTTAAAATGATAAAAGGTCGGAAAATGACAAAAATCCGGAGTGGAATCATGTTCCTGCGAGGGTCCGAAGGGCTTGAGTAGGGTTCCAGAGTCATTCTACAAGATCCGGAGCAAAGGAGTGCATTTCTGAAGCTGTTTGCTCAAATCCGGAGGTCCAGACCGAAGATACGAAGCCAGTTAACCCTTCCGAGGTGATGCGAGGCTAGGTCTTCCGGAGCTCATCCTTCCGGAGTCGTACGTGATTTTCCGAGGCAAGGGAAGTTCCGAAGATGTGCTTCCTCTTGGTTCCTTAGAAGGCATTCCGGACAAGAGGTTAGGGTTCCTCATAAGGCATTCCGGACAAGAGGTTCAGGGTTCCTTATAAGGCATTCCGGACAAGAGATTCAGGGTTCCTCACAAGGCATTCCGGACAAGAGGTTCAGGGTTCCTCATAAGGCGTTCCAGAAAAGAGGTTCAGGGTTCCTCATAAGGCATTCCGGACAAGAGGTTCAGGGTTCCTCATAAAGCATTCCGGACAAGAGGTTCAGGGTTCCTTATAAGGCATTCCAGACTAGAGGTTCAGGGTTCTTCATAAGGCATTCCGGACTAAGAAGGTTCCTTTTGGGTTTTCTCCTCCGGTTTTGGGCTGTTTTCGACTGAGGAAGGTACATAGAGAGATTTGGGAGAGATTTCACATACTTGGAGAGATTTGGGAGAGATTCCACATACTTGGAGAGATTTGGGAGAGATTTCACATACTTGGAGAGATTTGGGAGAGATTTCACATACTTGAAGAGATTTGGGAGAGATTTCACATACTTGGAGAGATTTGGGAGAGATTTCACATAATGGAAGAGATTTGGGAGAGATTTCACGTACTTGAATAGATTTGGGAGAGACTTGGGAGATAGAGAGATACAGTGGGAGAGATTGAGAGAGATTTTGTCGGGGGCCTTTATTAATGTTTTTCTTCATAGAACAATTAACTTAGACTTAGTTACATCCCATTTTGAGTGCTATACACCCTCGAAGGGAACTTAATAGTGTTTATAGAGTTGTTACTTCCGTTAATCAGATTAGGGTTTTAAATCTTGAACATTTGAAACTTTCAAGTGTTACTTTGCATTAGGATTTATAGTTATACATTAGTAAACATAAAGAAATTCCTAACATATAAACACTAGTTGAGTTGAACAGATTGACTTGTTGGCCTTGACTTGACTTTGACTTGGCCAGAAGCTTGCCGGTTATCACATCATCCTCCACTTGAGGGAATTTCGTCCCGAAATTTTTTGCTTTGGAGTAGCCTTCAAGGTTTAGCGAATAGGTGGGGGTACTTCTGCAGTATTTGATCTTCACGTTCCCAGGTGAATTCAGGCCTGCGTTTGGCATTACAACGAACTTTTACAATTGGGATGCGACTTTGTTTGGTACGCTTCACTTCTCTGTCCATGATTTCGATTGGTTCTTCAACGAACAAAAGATTCTCGTTTATCTCAATCTCTTCTAGCGGAATAACAAAGGTTTCATCCGATAAGCACTTTTTCAAGTTTGATACATGAAATACGGGGTGCACGTTGTTGAGCTCGGAGGGTATCTGCAGCTTATAGGCCACTGGACGAATTCGGGCAAGAATCTCTAATGGTCCGATGTATTGCGGGTTTAACTTTTCTCGTTTCCCGAAACGGATCGTCCCCTTCCAGGGAGAGACTTTTAGTAACACGCGGTCTCCCACTTGGAACTCCAGTGGCTTGCGCCTTTTGTCTGCATAGCTTTCTGTCTATCCCGGGACGCTTGGAGTCGTGACTTGATTTGGACGATTTTCCCGGATGATCTCAGGTCCCGTGACGGTGCTATCCGGTAGTTGTCCTCTTGCCATCTGGGTGTCACCCACCTAGGCCCAACAAAGGGGCAATATGCACTTCCGACAGTACAAGGCGTCGAAGGGGGCGACTCCTATGCTGGTGTGGTAGCAGTTGTTATATGAGAATTCAACTAGGGGCATGTGGGTATCCCAGGCTTTGCCAAAATCTATTACACATGCTTGGAGCATGTCTTCAAGAGTCTGAATGGTTCGCTCGCTTTGGCCATCTGTCTGGGGGTGGTAGGCAGTGCTCATATCAAGTCGGGTTCCCAATGCTTTCTGGAGCGACTGCCAAAAACGAGAGGTGAATCTACTATCCCGATCCGAGATAATAGATATGAGGACTCCATGAAGTCTCACCACCTCTTTCAGGTATATACATGTGATCCATTCCATCTTTTACGTCTCCTTTATTGGCAGGAAATGGGCGGATTTTGTTAGTCGGTCAACGATCACCCAGGTAGCATCCAAACCGTCTTCCGTCTTAGGTAATTTGGTTTTAAAATCCATTGTGATCCTTTCCCATTTCCACTCGGGTATTTCGGGTTGTTGAAGTAGACCCGAGGGCTTTTGATACTCCACTTTAACCTTGGCGCAAGTGAGACACTTTCCCATGTAAGTGGCAATCTCCGCTTTCATATTCGGCCACCAATAGTGTTGTTTGATATCTAGGTACATCTTGTCGGAACCCGGATGGATAGAGTACCGTTTTTTGTGAGCCTGATTCATTACCACGTCCCGAAATCCACTGAGCCTCGGTGTCCAGATTCGGTCCATCAGATAATAGGCTCCGTCTTCCTTGACCGTCAAATTCTTTTTCATTCCGCATAACGCCTCATTGGTGACATTTTCCGGCTTCAAAGCTTCGTGCTGAGCCTCTTTGATTTGTGAGGATAGATGGAAATGGACGGTCATTGTCAACGTCTTTACCCGGCGACCCGAGTACTCCTTTCGGCTTAAGGCATCGACTACCATATTCGCTTTACCTAGATGGTACTTGATTTCGCACTCGTATTCGTTTAGCAGTTCGACCCATCTTCGTTGCCTCATGTTTAATTCTTTTTGATTCAGGATGTGCTGGAGGCTCTTGTGGTCTGTGAAAATGGTGCACTTTGTACCATATAGGTAGTGCCTCTAAATCTTCAAGGCGAAGACCACCGCTTCCAGCTCGAGGTCGTGGGTGGTGTAGTTTACTTCGTGGGCGTTTAGTTGCCTTGACGCGTAAGCTATCACTTTTCCTCGTAGCATAAGCACAAAACCCAGCCCTTGGTTAGAAGCATCGCAGTATACTATGAAGTCCTCCATTCCTTCTGGCAATGACAGCACTGGAACAGTGCAGAGGGCCTGTTTCAGGGTTTGGAAAGTAGCTTCTTGTTTGTCGTCCCAATGAAAAGGAATTCCCTTCTGGGTGAGAGTGGTGAGAGGCTTGGCAATCTTGGAAAAGTTTTGAATGAACCTTTGGTAATAACCAGCAAGGCCCAAAAATTGACGGATTTCGGTTGGCGTTCTTGGAGTTGCCCAGCCCTCAATAGCTTTGATCTTGGTGGGGTCCACATGTATTCCCTCTTCACTGACTATATAGCCCAAAAATTCCACTCTACGAATCCAGAACTCACATTTGGAAAATTTTGCACATAGCTTTTCTGCTCTCAATGTTTCCAAAGTCTTTCGTAAATGTTGGTTGTGCTCTTCCTTGCTCTTAGAGTAAACGAGTATATCATCGATGAAAACGATTATGAAGTTGTCGAGAAACGGCCGACAGACTCGGTTCATCAGATCCATAAAGGCTGCTGGTGCGTTTGTGAGACCGAAAGGCATTACTACGAACTCGAAATGCCCACAACGGGTTCAAAAGGCAGTCTTTGGAATATCCTCCTCTCGGAATCTTAGTTGATGGTATCCGGATCTCAGATCTATCTTAGAAAAGTAACTGGCTCCTTGGAGTTGATCGAATAGATCATCGATTCGGGGAAGTGGGTATAGATTCTTGACGGTGAGCTTGTTCAATTCTCGATAATCTATGCACATTCTGAAAGATCCGTCTTTCTTTTTATCAAACAGAACCGGAGCTCCCTAAGGTGAAAAGCTCGGTTTGATGAATCCATTGTAAAGAAGTTCGCTTAGTTGACTAGATAACTATTTCATTTCGGCAGGAGCTAACCTGTAGGGAGATTTGGCGATCGGAGTGGCTCCAGGTACAAGATCGATTCGGAACTCGAACTGGCGCTCGGGAGGGATTCATGGCAAATCCTTGGGAAATACGTCAGGAAAGTGACGCACCTCAGGAATATCGTTAAGGTTCTTTTCCTCCTTTGTTTTATCAATAACATGAGCAAGAAAGGTGAGATTCTTTTTATGCAAGCAATTTTGTGCTTGAATGCAAGAAATGAGTCGAAGGTTTGAACCGGGTTTATCGCCATAAACTATTAGGGTTTCGTCGTTGGGTAGAGAAAGGCGAACGACCTTCTCGTGACACATAATTTCAGCATGGTGGGGGCTTAATCAATGCATGCCAACAGTCAAATCAAAGCTCCTAATATTAACAGGCATCAAACTGATTGGGAAGGAGTGATTATTTAACGTTAGTGTGCACCCTACGTAGATATCGTTGGTTGATTTTGTTTTACTGTTGGCCATTTCGACCGTATAAGTTTCGTTCAATTTGTGGGGATTTTTATTGAGTAGGTGTTTAAATTTGTGACTTATGACTATCAAATAAAATACACGCATAAGATTTGTTGAGGAGAAACATACCAGTCACCACTGCTGGATCTTGCACCGCCTCCCCTTGCCCCATGGCTAAAACCCTTCCAGTGTTCTGATTGTTGTTCTTGGGGCAGTTGCATTTGAAATGGCCGGTTTCCCCGCATCCGTAACATGCGCGGCTGGCTCCGGCGTTGCTGTCATTGGGTTGTTTGTTTTGCTGTGGGGGCATCTTGCAATACCGGACAGTGTGTCCTTTTCGGTTGCAATTGGTGCATTGGAAATCTTTGCATGCCCCATAGTGGTGATAGTTACACTTGTAACACTTGGTATTGGACCCCGCGTATGGATTTGTTGGCGCGGTTGTGGTTGAGGTTGGGGCGGTTGGGGCTGGTGCTGTTGGAGCGGTAGTAGAATGGACCGCTACTGTCTGTGGCTTCTTGGATGACCCTGAATTCTGTCGTCCCTTTCGCTTGTTCCCTGAGTTCTTCTTTCTCCCACTTTCTTGTTTGCTTTCTCCCTCTGTCGCTTTGGTACTTTTTTTGTCACCATGATCATAAAGGTTCTTGGCCAGGCGCTTTGCACTGTCGTAGGTTTCAGGTTTTGAGGCAATCACGTTACTTTGAATGGGAGGTTTTAGCCCCTAGATGAAATGCTCGACATTCTTTCCCTAGGATGTAATCATACCAGGACACAGAAGTGATAGTTCATTAAACCTTGAGATGTAGGCGTCAATGTCCGAGTTATGTACTGTAAGGTTCCATAGTTCCTGTTCGAACTTTTGAATTTCTCCTCTGGGACAGTACTCGACAATTAACATTTCTTTGAGTTCTTCCTAGGACATAGCGTTTGCAACGGGAAGTGTGATGGCCTCGATATGACCGTTCCACCATGACAGTGCCTGGTCGATGAAAGTGCAGGACGCGAATTTGACTTTACTTCCTTCCGGACATTTACATATCTCGAACACCGACTCTACCTTCTCGATCCACCGTTTTAAAGTTATGACTCCTCCAGTCACGTTGAAATTTCGGGGTCTTGCATTGGAAAAATCCTTGTAGGTACAGGCCTTTACGGGCCCTTGATTCATCCCGTGATGGGAGCTTCATGTCCCTTGGCCTTGTCCACCATAATTATTTCCGGCTTGGATGTGGGCTAGAGCTGCTGTCACGGCGGCTGATACTGCCGCTTGGAAAGCCGCAGAGTTCATTTCCGGCCGGGGCGGCGGTGGTGGTGTGTTGTTATTACTACGGGTTGATCTCCTCGGCATCTTTCTGTCATGGATTAGAAGGACAATGAGTATCCAAAATATTTCATTTCACGACTTTATAGAATAGTATCGGTGATTTGGTTGTGTACAAGCAAGTGTGGACATAAAATTAACATTCAATAATAATAATAGTGCACATCACAAATAACACATCATATAAAAACATATCTATCCATTTTTCATTGATGTTAATTTCCTGAGTACATGAAAATTTTGCCTTTATAAGGCATACAAATACATGTAGTGCAATAAGATCTAACAGAGTAACGATGTAGCACCTAGTTCCTGGTATGTATTTCCTTTATTTAAGAATTTTGCATTTTGTCTTGGGACTCGACGAGTTGGCGGCCCAACTTGTCGAGTAGAAGCGCATCACACACATGGTTTCCGCATCGGATTTTCTGGGATTGTACTCTGATTTTCATTGTTCCTGATGATATGGTTTTCGAGACATGATTTTATGATTTTATGAATGATGAAATAGTGACAATGTTTGGTAACCTAAATGATGATTTACTTAATCTAAAACATTTTTTTTGGCCTCAAATTTTGGGATGTTACAAGTTGGTATCAGAGCTCTGGTTTGAGGGATTCGGACACACCCACGGGGGTGTCTGGACTCAAAACGAGGGATTAAAAGATTTTTCACTAATAAAACAGTTTTCTAAAATCTAAGTTAAGGAATTTTGAGAAAGAACAAGGTGTGTGATGCGTGCGACCGGCCGAGCTCAAGTAAGTTTTCCCCAAGATACACATACTTGTTATGTTATGACATGTGATATATGATTCTGAGAAGTGCATGCTAGACTAGGGCTAAGGATCTAGGAGGATGCCTTGAATGCCTGTTGTATGAGCTGTATGCTAGGACTGTCTAGTCAACAGTAGGATAACCTGATTAGGTTATGCTTGAAGTGGTTACTCGATGCACGAATGGTGCCTGCTTTGTGCTATAGGGGTCCTGACTAACTTTAACTAACTAGTGAGCGGATATGTAACAGTATCCGCAAGCTAGTTAGGGAATGTTGGTAGGGACTCCTAGTGTAGCTGATGGCGGAGAGTAGGTCGGAGAGTGCCCTAGGAAATCCTAGGATGAGATCAGTGGAAAGGGTATCAGAAAAAGGGACTCGGTGAAGTCGAAGTAATCCTTGAGGAAAGTACGGATATATGTGGAAGGTAGTATGGGCTCGTACTACTTGAAGCAGAGGATCCGTACTCAAGTCAAGGAGGGCTGAGATGCAACCAGGGGACTTGGAGAATGTGTGAGACCTCTCGAGAGTATGTATGATCCTGATGTTTGTATGTTTATTTTCAGTATGGTGACCACACGACATGGAGCGGGAGGCTCGGGGTCAGGATCAGGTTCGGGCTCGGGTGAAGGATCCGAGCAGGTGGATGGTGGACTACGCGAGTTCATCGCGTCGGAGATCACGAGAGGTATCGTTGAGTCGACCCCGGTCATCTTCAGGTCGATCAAGGAAGGGATCATCGAGCTGATGGAGGATCGCCTCCGATCATTCAGGAGTGATTTGGCGTCTAGCCAGGCGGGTACGCGCACACTGTCCTTTAAGGACTTCAGAGGGAGTGGTGCGCCGAATTTCCATGGGGTGAAGGACCCCATTGCTGCTAGGAGATGGATCGCAGACATTGAATCTGCGCAGTTGACGAGCTTCTGCCCGGAAGGGTCGAAGGTTCGTTTCGCTGCGGGATGTTTGAGGGATCGAGCCAGAGATTGGTGGGAGTTGATTGGTGATACGTTGGGAGCCCCAGCCATTAAGGCTATGATGTGGTCATATTTTGTGACCCGATTCAGGGCCTAGTTTGCACCAGCTGTGGAGCTCCAGCAGCTGGCCAGGGAGTTCTTGGATATGAGACAGACTACGGAGACTGTGGCGGAGATCACCGCCATGTTTCGGGAGAGGGCTTTGTTGGTGCCCCAGTATGCGGGTGATGAGGACATGAGGAGGACCAGCTACCATGACATGCTACGAGCCGATATCAGGGAGCATGTTAGTTTTTCAGCCTACCCCACCCTGGATTCTATGATTGCCAGCGCAAGGGAGAGGGAGATTGATCTGGAGCACATACGGAAGTGGAAGGTAGAGGAGGGACAGATGGCAGGGGCTTCGGGGAAGAAGCCCAAGGGATCCGATGTTAGGCCGAAAGGCCAGTCAGGGCGGGACCGCTGTGGGAAATGCGGTCGGTCACATGAGGGAGTTTACCGCACTGGGTCGGGTTCCGGCTGCTATAAGTGTGGCAAGATTGGGCATTTTGGCAGAGATTGTACTACCCCTACTCCTGCGATTCAGACATCAGACCTGATTTGCTTTCATTGCAATCAGAGGGGCCATAAAAAGGCCAATTGCCCCAGATTGACAGCAGCAGCGGCGCCGACAGTGGCGCCAAATCCGGCGACTGCACGGGTTACGGATGGCCGGAAGGTCAAGACAGAGGCTGCAGTGGTGCGGAGCCAAGCATTTCAGCTGAAAGCCGAGAAGGCACGCGATGCACCCGGTGTGGTGACGGGTACGATTTCTCCTCTCAGATCTTTTATGTTAAGTTGTCATGATTTTGATATGTTATATGTATGCGTTCTGTTTAGAATCGTTTCATGTGAATGGTATCCCAATTCAGGTATTGTTTGATTCGGGTGCTACCCGATCGTTTGTCTCTCTTACGCTTAGCAAGAAGTTTCCTGAGTCTTCGGGCATGTTGGATTGCCCCCTTGAGGTCGAGATTACGGACGACCGGTCAGTGCAAGCATTAGAGGTCTACCGAGATTGTGTTTTGAGGATGTTCGAGGAGCGTTACCTGGTAGATCTGGTTCCCATACCCTTGTGGGGGAACAAAGTTATTATTGGTATGGATTGGCTAAGCCCCAATGGGGCAGTGATTGACTACGTGCATCGGTTAGTGCGGATCAGGACTCCAAGTGGGGGAGAGCTGGTAGTTCAGGGCGAGAGGCCACAACAAGGACCAGCTTTATGTTCGACAGCGAGAGCTAGGCGCTACCTCCAGCAGGGTTGCGCCAGATATGTCGCCTATGTTATGGATACCCGGGAGGCGGGTAAGGTGACGGTGGGCGTTGTACCCGTGGTGCGTGAGTTTGCGGATGTATTCCCCGAGGAGTTTCCTGGGATACCTCCGGAGAGGCAGGTGGAGTTCGGGATCGACCTAGTCCCTGGTGCGGCTCCGATAGCCAAGTCACCGTATCGATTGGCTCCTCCTGAGATGCATGAGTTGTCTACTCAGCTGCAGGAGCTGTTAGACAAAGGATTCATTAGACCAAGTAGTTCCCCTTGGGGAGCCCCGATTCTGTTTGTGAAGAAGAAGGACGAGTCGCACCGGATGTGTATAGATTATCGGGAGCTGAATAAGGTAACGGTAAAGAACCGTTAACCACTCCCGAGGATCGATGACCTCTTTGATCAGCTACAGGGAGCATCTTGGTTCTCCAAGATTGATTTGAGTTCGGGGTATCATCAGATGAGGTTCAGAGAAGAGGATGTGCAGAAGACTGCTTTCCGGACGCGCTATGGCCATTATGGGTTTGTGGTGATGCCCTTCGGGCTCACCAATGCTCCTGCCGTGTTCATGGATCTCATGAACCGCGTGTGCAGACCGATGTTGGATCGGTCTGTGATAGTTTTTATTGATGATATCTTGGTATATTCCAAGACGAGAGAGCAGCATGAGGAACACCTGCGGGAGGTTCTGGATACTTTAAGGAGGGAGTGCTTGTATGCCAAGTTCTCCAAGTGCGAGTTCTGGTTGGCGAGGTGCAGTTCCTTGGGCATCTCGTCAACCAGGACGAGATTTCGGTTGACCCGGCCAAGGTAGAGGCTGTGATGAGGTGAGAGGTTCCGAGGTCTCCATCCGAGATTCGGAGCTTCCTGGGATTGGCAGGCTACTATCGGAGATTCATTCAGGACTTCTCCAAGATAGCTGTGCCCCTGACCAGGCTGACGAGGAAAGCCGTGGTCTTTCGCTTGGGGCCTGAGCAGTAGGCTGCATTCGAGACATTGAGACAGAGATTGTGCGAGGCGCCAATCTTAGCCCTACCAGAGGGCATGGAGGATTTTGTTGTATACTGTGATGCGTCCATCTCGGGCTTGGGCACAATATTGATGCAGAGAGGGCATGTTATTTGTAAGGTCCTGAAAAGGATCTTTACCAATGATCAAGCAACAAACAATCACAGATAGAAGAATAAGAAGAAAAGAAATTGAGCTTGCACACGTTTATATTCAGAAAAACGTCAGGTACAACTCGATGGAACACTCTGTAAACGCAATGGCATCAACCACTACACAATGACCTACACCTCTGCTATTTATACTAGACAGGACCGCAAACAGGGTTTACAACCGTAAACTGGGTTTACGGCCTTAAACGTGTTTACGGCCGTAAACTCTGTTTACGGTCGCAAACATATTTTTTGACCAAAGACACATAAACAACTCACAAACTGTATTACAGACTCCTACTGAACAAAATACAATGAAAGCCTAGACCAAACCATTAACTGGACCCTTCATTATTGCTTACGCTTCGAGGCAGCTGAAGCCTCACGAGGCGAACTACCTGACGCATGATTTAGAGCTGGGGGCTATTGTGTTCGCCCTCAAGATTTGGCGCCATTACCTATACGGGGTTCGTTGTACTATCTACACGGACCACAAGAGCTGAGGTATCTCATGGACCAGCCAAACCTGAATATGAGGCAGCGTCGGTGGCTTGATGTGGTAAAGGATTATGACTGTGAGATCCTCTACCACCCGGGGAAGGCCAATGTGGTGGCCGACGCGCTTAGCCGCAAGGCAGCGCCGATCAGGGATATCTGTATGAGGATGACAGTGGTGACTCCTTTGTTGGAGAGGATTCGGGAGGCCCAACAGGAGGCCATGAAGGAGGAACATCGGAAGAGTGAGCATATTGTGGGACAGGTTTCCTCCTTCGACTATGATAGCCGAGGATTATTGACCACTAAAACACTAAAACCAATCTTCGAACAATAAGAATATTAGTTTAAGCACCCCAAATCTCGATTGAATGAAGCTTTGACATCGGTTTTTGCTCTGATACCAATTGTAAGGTCCTGAAAAGGATCTTTACCAATGATTAAGCAACAAACAATCACAGATAGAAGAATAAGAAGAAAAGAAATCGAGCTTGCACACGTTTATATTCAGAAAAACGTCAGGTACAACTCGATGGAACACTCTGTAAACGCAATGGCATCAACCACTACACAATGACCTACACCTCTGCTATTTATACTAGACAGGACCGCAAATAGGGTTTACGACCGTAAACTGGGTTTACGGCCGTAAACGTGTTTACGGCCGTAAACTCTGTTTACGGTCACAAACATATTTTCTGACCAAAGACACATAAACAACTCACAAACTGTATTACAGACTCCTACTGAAAAAAATACAATGAAAGCCTAGACCAAACCATTAACTGGACCCTTCAATCTCCCCCTTGGTTTGGTGCTAGCTTGGACTCAGCTTTTGTCGACCACCAGCACATCAGATTTTTCCATAGCCCCGTTCCACATCTCCTTCTCGATAATCTCAGCAACCATCGAAGTGTATTCCTTTGCAGCGGACTCAAAAAGTTCTTCAGCTACCACGATCTGATGAACGGAGAGCTGATGTATATCCCACTTACCAAATTGAAGCAAATCCCTCTTGTCATACAAGCGGATACAATCGTCTTTAAGCTTGATGACAGCAACAACTATGGATTTATCATACACCCAATATAGCATAGATGCGAGAGATCCATCTGGATAATTTTAAAGAACGGGAATCTGCTTAACTTGAGCAGTAGCGGGCCACATCACTGACCGAAGGGGCTGACTTGTTTTGGGATCAATGACGCTAGAGTAAACCTTGATTATAGACTCAGCAATCTTCATCGAAGGGAAGCCCTTAGCTACTTGATCTTCCAAAAAAGATTTGAACTGAGTCGCCCTAGGATTGTTTGATGGATTTGAGAAAGGAGCTTTAGACAGCTCCGTAAGATCAATCCTAGTAAAGGAATGAAAATCGTGAGCATCTTTGTATAATTCAGTATTGCCGCTCTTTCTTCACACCATAAACATATTCATAGTGTCATGGAATCCCCACGAGATGATTCCTGACCTATCACCATAAACGTCTCTGAAACGATGTTCGCCCAGATCCGTAACGGTGATATGTGGTTGATCCCAGGGGGCATTATGATCTGCGCTCCTTTTGAATAGAAGTTGACCCTTTTCAGCTGACTTGGCCAATTTAGCGCGTTTTAATGCCATTACACTTGGAGCCTGAGCCGGTTCTTTCTCAAAACGATTAACGACGGTGGTCGTCCTTGTAGGATGTGGAACTATGGGAGTATCTTGATCAGGAAGATAGATCTTTGGCTCGTCAACAGATGACTTGAATTTGTCGCCAAAGTTTTCTTCCAGCTTCTTCTTAAGATCGTAGTAGCTGGCGGTCAACAGGCCGAAATGCGTCTGAAGTCAGTAATTTGCTTCGACTTCAGAGCTTTGTCTTCGATAAGTTCGGCCACTTGAATATTGAGCTTTGTATTCTCAGTCTGAAGGTCTGCGACCTTGATATCCAGATCAATATTTCTCTGATCTAAATCAACATTTTTCTGATTCAGAGCATCGGTCTCTTTCTGGAGTCCAAGAAGTGAAGGATTCTCTTCTCCTGAGCTGCCACCCCCAATAGAAATTCCTTTGCCATGTGAGGGAGGCGTTGTGAGTTGTTCTCTGGCCAAAAGCCTGGCTAACTTAACCGAGGCAACATCATGCTCTGGCCTGGGAGGAGAGAAATCCGTGGGGAAGGAAGAGCCACCAGCTTCATAGAAGGTACTAGGACCTTCACTGACAGGTTCAGATGAAACGATAACAGGAGTTGTTGTTGGTGGAGCTGTAAAACTTTGAAGTGTACTCGAGTCAAGAATTCCCTGTCTAGGGTCAAGTCTTCGTCTTTTTGTTGGAGGTTGAGAGACCTGTGTAGTTGGGTGATCACTTTCCAATGGCTCAGATGTAGGTAAAACAACATCAAGGGGATGAATCCCTGATACTGTCACCATATGAATTGCTATTTCCGCCGTTGGATTGGTAGGAGGAGGCGTGGCTTCGAGAACGTCTTCTTTTTCCCTTATCTCCGTTGCTGGATGAGCAACTTCATTGATATTTTCAAGAAGTGTGTTGAGGTTTACGCCGGTCATGAAATCTTCATTGCTACCGAAGTTGAGAGGAATTTCATCGTTATCGAATCCTGTGAGGTCGAGGCCTTCGTACAAATCAGTCTCCGTTCCAGACCCCTCATTGTAATCTCCTTGTACCTGAACAGATGTCAATTCGTGTTCCTTAGCTACTTGAGCATTAGCAGCTGGAGTTTCTTCTTCATCATGATCTGAAACTGTGATGACATCTTCAGAAACAACTCTCTCGGAGGAAGTGGGCTCAGAAGACATCTTGTCAGACGTTCCATGAGATTCAGAAGATTCATCTATTTCAGCAAATTTTCCGAATTTCACGAGAGGATGTAAGCCTTGGAAGACGACTTTGCCCTTTCGATTCTGCTTGATGAGACCAATCGTGTGTGGGCCTAATGACTTTATATCCAGCTTGTCACCATCTTTGATCATCTCTGGGAATTGGTTGTCGATGAACATCTGAATAAATCTCGGATATAGCAAGAATGCATCTCTGGTCTGCCGGCTTATAGCGTTGATATTTACCAAGAACTCATCCAAAATAAACTTCGAGAAGTTGAATTTGATGCCAGCAGCCAGTGAAACGATTGCCCCTGTGTTCCTGAGAGAGATTTCATCAGCTCCTGATCTCCTTCCCGAGATACAGCTCACGAACACATGCGCTCATATCCAGTAGGGAGGCAAAAGCTTCTTCACCGTGGGAGGGTAGATGCCCTCATATCCCACCCTTTTGAGAATCTTTTGAACATCATCAATCCCAATTTCAGTAGGAAAATCGGGTTGATCATTGATCAGCAATGTTTCTCTGATATACTGCTTAGTGATTATGATCTTGCATCCTTTAACCACAGCTTTAACAGCGAACGCACCATTGTCTTTTGACATCTTGGCCGTCTGCCAGAACTCCCTGACAATGTTCTGATAAATGATTGGATTCATAGTGATGGCACAAGCCAGGCAGCATTCTGTTTGTCTGTAGATCATTGATCTTAAATCTCCATGAACAACAGGAGGTTCATCCAACACAATTGCCAGGTTATGCATTTCAGCAAACTTAAGACTCACCATTGATCTGCACTAAACCAGGACAAGTAAGAAAACAAACTATTTAAACAATTAAAGCTTTAAGTTTTCTTAATTAAACAATTTTATTTTGGCCTTAAAAAAAATTATTTTGATCAAAAAAAAATTTGAGTTTACAGTTAATATTGGTGAAACAAGAGTTTACGGTCCAAAGTGGGTTTACGGCCGTAAACCCATTGCAATGGTCACCTGACCGTAAACTGAGTTTACGGTCGTAAACTCAGAGGGGTTTACGTTCGTAAGCCAAAAAGGAGTTTACGGTCGTAAGCCCAGAAGTAGTTTACGGTTCTTGAATCTCCCCAAACCGTAAACCCTCCCCAAACCGTAAACGCCGACGAACACATAAACAACGATTAATCCTCCAGTTTCAGTCGAATCGATGAACCAATAGCTTTTCCCCAGTCGATTTTAGCATACCTTCGAAGTGAACTTACTGATTTCGCAAAATCTCACAGAAAATTTCGAGGATGAGAGAGAGTAGAGAGAGAAAGAGTTTGCGGCCGCAAGGAGAAAAGGAAGGTGAAAAGGGTTTACAGCAGTAAACCCAACCTTTTATACCTCCTTAGAGTTTATCTGTCTCCCACACAGTATTATGCACAGTCCAAATCCCGATTAAATTTTCAAAAATAAAACTTTTTGAGGATATTAAAATAAAAGTAAAATTAAAATTAAACTAAAAATAAAATAAACTAATTTCTAAAATTTAAGAATTAAAAGATTTAAAAATTAAATTTTTGACAATTATAAAAATAAAATTAAAATAAAATAAAAATAAAAATAAAATTAGAATAAACACAGACAAAATTTATCTCAAAATTCAGTGAAAATTATCTTGTGACACTGGGATCAAAGTTGTTAGACAGCCTTACTCCACTTGTCAGTACCGTCTATCTTCACGTCTTTGTCTAGTTGATCGCCGGTATTGTGGTCCACTTAAACACGAAAAATTATGACAAAATTAGGACATACTATTAATTATAAGACAAAGTGATCCTAAGTTCCTAGATACTATATCTTAAGGACCATTCAGCTGACGATGACCAGGGATATTGTTGTCCACCTAAATTTAGCAGCGAGATCTATAGACAATCTGTGAGTGTTCAATTTTAATTGTACTGGAACATGTTTCCCGCTTCCTGATATGCTCCAGTAATCAAGGACTTCCAGAATACTCCTTACATCGGGTGAGCAGACAATCATTAAGAGAGAATATAGATTTAGAATGCATATGCTAGACACCCAAGTCGGATCTCTTCCAATCACGCAGAGGGTGGAACATATGACTAACTGAAGTTTTAGAGGGATTGAGAAGTAGAATGGTGCATATACTGTGTACCAGGTCGGATTGTGAGTCACGCAAAGGAGACAGTATATGGCTAACAGATAGAAAGAACTGCATAGATAGAAGATGCAGAGAAATAGAATTGCATATGTTACAGTCTAGGTCGGATTTTGAGTCACGCAGAGGAGGTAACATATGACTAACAGACAGATAGAGAAAGAAAACAATTTTCTACAGACCTAATTCATCGGAATTCACCAGTCACCCCATCAATACCGGAATTAAGGACAGAATCCGCACATCGAGGAAAAGTTAATCCACGGTTCCAAGTACAGGTTCTTTAATGTGACCAGTAGATTCCCATATATATCTCCCTGCTCAACCTATCCAAGCGTCGTATTGTCAGGCTAAACGGATCTAACTAGGTCAAGATTTGTCAAGTCTATGAATTCCTTAAGTTCAACTCTGCCTAGTCATGTCCATTTAGAATCTTTCGTGCCTACCAACGCATCAAACCCAGAGCATAGACCCTTCAACTTTGGGTACGTTACGCAGACTCAGATTGCCTGTTATCACGTGATAATATCACTTCCCAGTACTATATCAACAAGCAAAACTGAAAGCGACAATATTTTTGATTTTTCTGAATTTTTAATGTTTTTGGATTTTTGAATGTTTTCTGAAAAAAATAAAACAGAAACAAGATGTTTTTGGATTTTTTTAATTTTTCAATTTTTGTTTGGTTTTTGTTTATTTCTCCCCCTAAATTTGTGCATGGGTGAGAATGAAAACACTAAAATGCGAAAATTTAAACTAACCTAATGAATAACAAAAATTTAATCCTCAAAACGAATCATTTTTAAAAATCCCACAAGCACATCGAATCGAGCTTTGTTAAAAGGCTTGGTGAACAGATCCGCCACATTATTGGCAGTGGGAACCTGTTCTAGCCTAATGAGCGAGCGCTCATAACAATCTCTGATAAAGTGAATTTTGATATCAATGTGCTTGGTTTTGGAGTGTTGGACAAGATTTTTCGTTATTTGAATTGCGGCCTCATTATCACAGTGAATTGGGGTTTCTAGATAATTCAAACCGTAGTCCAACAGCTGATGTTGGATCCAGATAACTTGAGAACAGCAGGCAGATGCAGCAACGTATTCCGCTTCTGCTGTTGAGGTAGAGACAGTATGCTGTTTCTTGCACTGCCACGACACCAGCCTATCGCCAAGGAATTGGCAACTTCCTGATGTTGATTTCCTGTCAAGCTCACAGCCTCCATAATTACTGTCAGCAAAAGCATATAAATCAAATTCAGAATTTTTCGGATACCAAAGACCCAAATTTGGGCTGGCTTTGATATACCGAAAAATTCTTTTGACAGCAATAAGATGAGAGAGTTTAGGATTAGCCTAATAGCGAGCACATTGACAAACTGCAAACATGATGTCGGGACGACTTGCAGTAAGATACATCAACGATCCGATCATCGATCTGTAGTGTGTCTGATCTACGGATTCACCATCAATGTCTGGATTCAGCAGGGGTCTTTCAGCCATTGGTGTCGATGCAGGTTTCGCGTCTTGAAACCCGAACTTCTCAAGAATATCCTCCACATACTTAGCTTGATGTAGCAGGATTCCGGTTGAATTTTGTTTGACCTGAAGCCCCAGAAACATGGTCATTTCACCCAGTGAACTCATCTCAAACCGCTTTTTCATCACGCCTTCAAACTCTTTGCAAAGCTGTGGAAAGGTAGACCCGAAGATAATGTCGTCAACGTAGATCTGGACTAGTATCTGATCATTACCAACATGCTTGATGAATAAAGTTTGATCAATAGTGCCGCGAGAGTATCCATGCTCGAGCAAATGCTTTGTTAGAGTCGCATACCATGCTCGAGGAGCTTGATGTAACCCATACAATGCCTTGTCCAACTTGTAGACATGATTAGGAAACTTGGAGTTAACGAACCCAGGGGGTTCATCAACATAAATTTCTTCCTTCACCTTGCCATACAAGAAGGCAGTCTTGACATCCATTTGGTAGACCGTGAAGTTCATGTAGGAAGCATATGCGAGAAAGATACGAATAGCCTCCAATCGAGCCACGGGAGCATAAACCTCAGTATAGTCAAGACCCTCAACTTGTTGAAACCCGCGAACCACCAACCTTGCTTTATTGCGCACTATTACACCAGAATCGTCTTTCTTGTTACGATAGACCCAACGCGTGTCAAGAGACCTTTTGCCCTTCGGTAACTCAACCAACTTCCAAACCCCGAGCTTTTCAAACTGATTTAGCTCTTCATGCATCGCATCTACCCAGCTGGGCTCATTCAAAGCCATGTCAACGTTCTTGGGCTCTATTTGAGATATAAAGCAAGAATAGAGACATGAATAGATCGCGTTGAATTCTTGAAGGAATGTCTTGGCTGATCTCATTGAGTGAAACAGGAAGAGTGTGAATGTTGAAACCTCCATCATTTGCTGATTGATCCACATTGGATGGATCTGCTACAAACTCATTAGCAATTTCTTCAGGAAAGAGTAGTTCCATAAAAGTTGGATTGACAGCGGAAGCATCTCTAGACATGAACTCTCTTTCAATAGGGGTAAGAGGTGTAGCATCAGCATCAGGAGTTCCATCTTGAACTTTAGACTCTGGACTATCAGGTTGTTCAGATGACTCCCCCTCAGGTGGAGCAGAGGACTCCCCCTCAGATGAAGCAGAGGACTCCCCCTCAACCGTTGGAGGTCTGTAAACAACTTCTTCGTCTTCGTCTTCAGAAACAATCTTCGAACCAGAAGAGGATCCATTTGAGCCATCTGAAGATACATTTAAGGATTTGAAAAGCGATGTGTAATCAAATAACCAGTCAGAACCCACTCGATCGTCTGTTTCATTCTCCTCCAACCAGCGCATGTCATAGGATTCAACATTCTGCTTAGTCTTCTTGTTGTAAACCCTATATGCGGTGCGCGCATCATATCCTATAAAGTAACAATCATCGGCTTTGGCATTGAATTTAGGGTTGGATTCCAAGTGAAGAAGGGTGCAAGGGCAGCCAAATACACGGAAATGGCTGACTGAAGGCTTGTGTCCATAGAGAATCTCGTACGGTGTCTTCATATGTGCTTTGTTGATTAGAACACGATTCTGCATGTAGCAAGTAGTGTTAATCGCCTCGGCCCAAAATAAAACAGGTAATTTTGAATCACATAGCATTGTCCTTGCAGCGTCTTTTAAAGTTCTATATCTCCTTTCAGCAACGCCATTTTGTTGAGGCGTGTGAGCAGAGCTGTATTGACGCACGATCCCCTTCTCTGCGCAAAAATGGTCAAGAACCGCATTCTTGAACTCAGTTCCATTGTCAGTACGAAGCGCCTTCACCTGGTTTTTGTTTTGTTTCTCAATCATAACAATGAACTTCTTTATCAGATCAGCAACCCCCGCTTTGTTGGATAAGAAAAAGACCCACATAAAACGAGAGAAATCATCGATCACAACTAGACAGTACGAGCTTCTGTTGATGCTCAGGACGTTGACCAGACCAAATAAGTCCATATGCAATAATTGGAGCACCTGACTAATTGAGTTGACTTGCTTAGGCAGGTGTGGTTTTCTATGATGCTTTCCTTGGGCACAGGACACACACTTCTCAAATGTAATAAAGTCTCTGACAGGTAAGCCTCGGACCATCTCATTCTTAGCAAGGCGATTCAGGTTTTTCGCGTTAGCATGACCAAGTCGTCGGTGCCACAACATTGCGTTTTGTTCGGAGACTTTTGAAAATAGGCAAGTGACTTGTTCAGGGATGTTGCTGTTCATGTCAATAATGTAAGCATTCCCATCCCGCTTAGATTTGACGAGAATCCACTCTTCCGGGATGAAAATGCCTGGCTTGAGAATCATGCATTCTTTATCGGTAAAATGGGTAGAATAGCCTTTGTCGTAAATTTGGGAAACACTCAACAAGCTGTGCTTTAACTCGGGAGAAAAGTTGACATTCTCAAAGCTTAGCACTCCATTTGTAACAGTTCCTCTTTGAGTGATCTTGCCACCATCTCCGCCCGCGAAGGAAACATACCCCCCATTAAAAGATTGAATGTCGTTCAATTGGGAGATGTCTCCAGTCATATGCCGGGAGCAGCCGCTGTCGACGTATCAAAGACGAACGATATTCCTCCGCAACTGTCCCTGCAAAATGAGTGGGATCATTTAGATTTGGGAACCCAGGTCATCACTGTCCTGGGTTTCCTTTTCGCTTTCTCTGATTTATCTTTTAAAGATTTCAAATTAGGATCCTCGTTCCTAATCACTTCAGAGGATGGAGATGATGGATTGGAAATTGATTTGGGCATCCAATGATATTTAGGTTTTACAACATTCTCAGGTGGTTTTGAAATAGGTTTCTTATGAGTTTGCACAGAGCCTCTGGATGTTCTACCAGAAGTGGTTGAAGATCCAGAATTGCTTTTTGACGAAACCGATCTAGGCGGAGCCTTGTTCGGTTTTGGCAAACTATTTTGAGCTTTGTTAGTAAAAACCCTTTTATTCTTTTGAAAAACATCCCTTTTTCTGCTTCGATTATCTTTCCAATCATCATTTCGAGAACGAGTTGTAGAGGATTTTCTAATTAAAGACCTTCCTCGAGATTCATTCTCTCCTCTTGGTGACATATAGTTCACAAAGATCCTATTTTGACAATTCCTAGCTATATGACCACCAACACCACAATTAAAACAAATCTGTTTATTATTTCAACTTGTACTACATTTCTCAGATTTATTTTCTTGACAGACACTCTTACTCTTCTCAGAAGAACATGCATGAGAAATAGGTTGTGAGATAAGTGAGGGTACCTCAGATGGTGTGACTTGTGGAATTGATGGGTTTTCATGAGAATCACAAGCATCAGAATTACCAAACAATTCATCAAACATATCAAAGAAATTAAGTTCAACAGTAGCAGATGTGGAAACATCACATGAAACATTATCAGTCTTAACATCAGAACCACAAACATTTTCATTTGAAACAGAAATATCAGAATTAGAAACAGAAACAGAAGCAAATTCTCCAGCTGCAAGCTTTGCCTGATCTAATGGTTGATCTGCAGGGGAAGTAGAAATGTCAGTACTTTCAACATTCATAAATCCTCCTGAAACGAAACCAGATGGCTTGCCATAAACCATAAACGGTTCATTTGCAATCTCATCCTTGGATAGGGGTTGATACTAATATGTATGATTATAAGGAGGAGGTACACTATCATATCCTAAACCCTTTGACTGATTTCGTTTGAATTGCATGCAGTGATCGATCATGTTGGCAACTACCTCGCTTGATCCATCAAATTTTCTAAAATCAAAATTTGCAGTTTCAAATTGTCTTTTTAATGTATCAAGCTCGGTAATTAGCACATCATTTTGTCTTGTAACATAATCATAAAGCTCACACTTTTCACTGTATTCTGTTTGAATTCTCTTAAAGTCCTTTATTTTTGTCTCTAACTGGGCCTTAAGGGGTTTCTGTCCTTTCCTAAGCTGATAACCCTCATATCTAAGGTCCTCTACTTCTCTACGTAATAATTGAATTTCATCATGAAGAAGTTTAACATATTCATTACAAGCCTGAGAACAAGACGGTAGATTTACCTCACTTTTCCTGGGCTCGGAAGTAGAAGACACCATTAGAGCAAACTGCAGCTCCATCATTTCTGCTTCGGGATCAGCTGCATCATTCTTCAAGGAAGCATCATCAATCTGAGCTAGGTGAGCATTTTCTGGCCCTGAAATGTTCAAAGCCTGAATCTGATCCTCCCAGTCAAAAGACTGAGCGACCATAGCAGTTTCACCATTAACCGCACCACCTGCACGGTTGTTTCCCACTGCAACTATCGTCCTGTTGTTGTTCGTCCTACGATCTGGTTTTGGACACTCACGAGCAAAATGACCCGGCTCGTGGCAGTTGAAACATCACAGCATGACCTTGTTGAATCCCACCTTCTTGTCAGCATTCATGCCCCAGTTGCTCTTCCCTGTCTTCTTAGCAAACTGTTTGGCCCTGAAAACAGCCATAGCAATCTGCCATGTAATGTCCATCTCTTCCACATCTTCAGGATGAATCTGATCCAGGTCGGCAAATGACAGCTGAGGTGGAAGCTCTCCAGCTACAAAGGCATTGTAGCAGTTAACAAGCCCAGTGGCTAAAGCCAGATTTTCATCAGTGTCTTTAGTGTTTGAGGAAGAGGCTACAACAGGCACATTTGGAGAGGGAACAACTTATGGAGTGATAAATGGCTGACTTTGTGGAATGGATGATGCATCAGCAAAGGTTTGAATCTGAGGTTGTTGAGTAGCAAACACTTGGCCTGAGGAAGTCATGATTGATGAGAGAGCATTGTTGGATGAGATTCCAAGATTCGCAGTAGAGTACGAGTTCACATGGTTAATTTCTCTCTGTTTGTCATCAATATCACAGGCTTTGATGATCGCCATGATTTCAGAAAGAGTAAGGCGGCTTAGATCCTTGGTCTTCTTAATCACAGCAACATTCATATCCCATGATATAGGAAGAGAATTTAGAAGCTTCTTGTTAATCTCTGACCTGTTCAAGAAAATCCCAGATATGTTCATGTCAGTGGTGAGAGTTGTGAACCGCTGCAGCTGAGCCTCAATAGTCTCTCCTGGAATGTAGTTGAACATATTGAGCTTTTGTCTCAACATGTTCTGGCGACTCTCCTTCATATCTTCATTGCCCTCACATACCTCAATTAGGGCTTCCCACAAATCTTTAGTTGAAGTGTACTCTCGGAACCCTTGAGCAATATCAGGAGATAATGCCATGGTTAGAGTGGCTAAAGCCCTTTCCTGCTCTTCAACTTTCTCAAACTCCTCATCAGTGTAGTTTTCAACAGCCTTGTCAATCACTTGGCCTCCGACTGTCATAGTGATTCTAACATGGCCTCTAAGAATGCTTCTCCAGACTTTGAAATCCTTCATTTTAATGTATTTTTCAATTCAGTACTTCCACTCAGGAAAACCATCTGCAGACATTAATCTTGGAATACGCGTAGTAGTGCCCATGACAGTATCAAGTTCGTCAAAATGATTTTGACTTTGAGATTCCATTTAAAATTAAAGCAGATTGAAGTCACAAAAGAGTTTAAGGTTGATGATTATTACGACCGTAAACTAGGTTTACGGTTGAAGAGTTTACGACCGTAAACTTGGTTTACGGTTTAAGTGATTACGACCGTAAACTAGGTTTACGGTTTAGCTGTTTACGACCGTAAACTATGTTTACGGTTGATGAGTTTACGGTTTGTACGTTTACGGTTTAAAGGTTTACGGTTAATGAAGCTTGGTTTACGGTTTTTGAAGATTCACAGTTTACGATTGTTGAAGATCTTGAGTTTACAACCGTAAAAAGGGTTTACGGTTGGCAGTAAACTCCCAGAAAGCCTTCAAAAACACGTTTTTGCAGTAGATTCAGTTCCTTTAACCACTAAAACACTAAAACCAATCTTCGAACAATAAGAATATCAGTTTAAGCACCCCAAATCTCGATTGAATGAAGCTTTGACACCGGTTTTTGCTCTGATACCAATTGTAAGGTCCTAAAAAGGATCTTTACCAATGATTAAGCAACAAACAATCACAGATAGAAGAATAAGAAGAAAAGAAATCGAGCTTGCACACGTTTATATTCAGAAAAACGTCAGGTACAACTCGATGGAACACTCTGTAAACGCAATGGCATCAACCACTACACAATGACCTACACCTCTGCTATTTATACTAGACAGGACCGCAAACAGGGTTTACGACCGTAAACTGGGTTTACGGCCTTAAACGTGTTTACGGCCGTAAACTTTGTTTACGGTTGCAAACATATTTTTTGACCAAAGACACATAAACAACTCACAAACTGTATTACAGACTCCTACTGAACAAAATACAATGAAAGCCTAGACCAAACCATTAACTGGACCCTTCATTATTGCTTACGCTTCGAGGCAGCTGAAGCCTCACGAGGCGAACTACCTGACGCATGATTTAGAGCTGGGGGCTATTGTGTTCGCCCTCAAGATTTGGCGCCATTACCTATACGGGGTTCGTTGTACTATCTACACGGACCACAAGAGTTGAGGTATCTCATGGACCAGCCAAACCTGAATATGAGGCATCGTCGGTGGCTTGATGTGGTAAAGGATTATGACTGTGAGATCCTCTACCACCCGGGGAAGGCCAATGTGGTGGCCGACGCGCTTAGCCGCAAGGCAGCGCCGATCAGGGATATCTGTATGAGGATGACAGTGGTGACTCCTTTGTTGGAGAGGATTCGGGAGGCCCAACAGGAGGCCATGAAGGAGGAACATCGGAAGAGTGAGTGTATTGTGGGACAGGTTTCCTCCTTCGACTATGATAGCGGAGGATTATTGACATTACACCGTAGGGTGTGGGTACCGTACCTCGGGGGTGTGCGCCAGGTGTTGTTGGAGGAGGCGCACAAATCCCGATTCTCCATTCATCCCGGGGCAACAAAGATGTATACAGATCTTCGTCTAGACTATTGGTGGCCCTGCATGAAGTGGGATGTAGCATGGTACGTGGAGCGGTGCTTGACCTGCAGGAAGGTCAAGGCCGAGCACCAGAGGCCACACGGCAAGATGCAGCCGTTGGATATTCCTCTGTGGAACTGGGAAGATATTACTATGGACTTCATCACCAAACTTCCCAGGACCGCACAAGGAGTGGATTCCATTTGGGTCATCGTGGATCGGTTGACCAAGAGTGCCCACTTTATACCGATCCAGGAATGTATCTCGGCCGAGAAGTTGGCCGACATATACTGTCACACCCCAAAACCGGAACGGCGGAAACGTTCGGGGGTGGAGGACGTCATGTTCAGTATCACAACAATGCAAAGTAGTAAACAAGCAACAACATCATCCATTGCATTAATAATATAATTTCATACAAGTGTATTCTGTCAAGTCATATAGACACCAAAAATATACATCAAAATAAAAGATGAGTCTTGAACGAGCTCCATCTTCTCAAAACCTGGCACCGGTACCTGTCTACTGGTGACCTGAGAATACAAGTTATTTTGAAAGAGTTTATCAGCTTTAAAGCTGGTGAGATCATAAGTATATTAATGTCTGTGTTTGTATGAAAGTGTTTGTAAGTCTTGTAATGTATAAGTTTTGTAAAAGTTTGTAATTGTTTGAACTCTCCTAGAAAAACCTATGTTTCCTACTAAAAGTAGCCTTCTACCAAGGCATCTAGTATCTGTGTGTGTGTCTCTTGTAAGAGTGTGTATTTTCCCAAATCTGACTATCATTAACCAAAAATATAGTTTTTACATTATTGTTTATTGTGTGAATATCACAAAGTAAATGTAAAGGGAAAATGAAATAGTACTGTAGTGTTGTATTAAGTAACTACTGCTGTACTAATTACTTTAAACTATTTGTTATTTAAAGTACCATGTGATCGGCCTGTATCCTGCTACCGACTCTATAGTAAAACGACGATGTAAGACGTCGTAAGAAATGACGTTTGGCACCCGTAGACTTGCAAGTCCCACTGTAGCGAGCAGCAAGGTGTAGGATAGTCAATCCAGTATAGATCTATACACAAACTCATACGCTCCCCATTTAAGGAGATTCTGGATACAAAACGGTTCATGACAGGTAGTGCCATGCCCCCGTTAAGTGGCTCACATAAGTGTAAGTAATGTATATGTATATGTATATGTATGTGCTAGCTGTATTGTGTGTTCTTTCTCTGTCTAGCCTGTATGTTTTGTTTCTCATAACTGTCTATTATGTTTGTTTCTCATCACTATGTATTATGTTTGTTTCTCATCACTATGTATTATGTTTGTTTCTCATCACTATGTATTATGTTTGTTTCTCATCACTATGTATTACTCATGAATGAACTGACTCATTGTATGTTTCATTGTTCTAGTAATAGTATCTTCCTAAACTATACCTATTATAGTTTACTAGTAATGTTGTTTGTGTATATGAACATGTTTGTATACCTTTGCTACCCAAAGGCAATGAACTGAATGAAAGAAGTAACCTTTTATATCTATACACATATACATGATATATAACTAGGATTCAAACGACCTTCGGACAAATAACCCGAATACCCTAAGTCCACAACCAAACAAGGAACAGGAAGTAAGGTGAGCTATCAGTCCTAAGTCCTTTCAATCCTACTTATATAATTATATCCATATAGATACATAGAATATAAGTTAAAAGAGTTTAATAAAAGTATTTGATATGTAAAAGAGTTTGTAAAACAGTTTGAAGTAAAACAGTTTGATAACACAGTTTGAAAAGTAAGAAATCCACTTGTTTGGTAGTTATTAATCACATGTGATTGATATAATAACTATAATAGTTCAACTTGTATTCCCCCCCATAAAAGCATTTAAAAAAATTTAAAAGGTTAATTAAGGGGTATGAACTCACCTGTAGTGAGTGGTTTGGATGAACTGATGATATAGGATTGCTAGGTGTCAAGTGAAGACTTGTACACACACAATGATCCTAGTTAACATATAATAACACATATATGTATCCAATTAGTCTTTAAACAACTAATTAACAAAGTTAAGACATCCTAGGACATGAAAAACACCTTATTTAAGTGCTATAAGTCCTAAGGATTGCATCTAAGTGTTGTAGGACATTGCTATTGAGTTTAGGGTTCAAGGGGACCCTTTATTGGAGTTTACGGTTTTATGACCATAACTCATTGAGTTTACGGTTGTAAACCCATGAGTTTACGGCCGTAAACTCATGTTTCTTTGACCATCTTGTGTTTTGAAGCCTTAAAGATCACAAGAAGCATTCTTACTTCATGTTTAAGCCTTAGGAAGAGATTAGGGCACCATTTCACTCCTTTTAGGAGTTTACGGTCCTCAGACCATTTCCCTTTGGGTTTACGGCCGTAAACCCAAATGGTTTATGGTCATTTGATGTTTTCAAGTACTAAGCATATCAAGGAAGGGATCTAGGCTAGTTTCCAAGGCTTAGAAGGGACTAGGGCACACTTTGGCACCCTTTTTAGGGTTTACAGTCCAAGAACATCTTGGACCGTAAACACCTTTGATCCTTGGTTTCTTGGGTGTTTTCTTGATGTTTAGAAGTGTAACAAGCTCTATAATACTCTAGGATAAAAGTACTTACTAGGTAGAAGCTTGAAAAGGTGCTAAAAGTCCAAGAACACTAGTGTGTGTTCTTGGTGTTCTTGGTGAAACTTGAAGATCTACACTTTTGGAATGATTTCACGGATGGAATCATGTTAGATCACTAGATTAAGTAAGATATCAACTTTTTAGGGCTAGAAACACTTACGATGTTGAAGATCAAGAAGAAAAGTCGATGATACTTGAGAGAGAATTGAGTTTTGGATCTTGAAATTGTGAAAAGTGATAAATAATGACTAAGTGTCATATTTAAACCCTCTTTTAGGGTTTACAGCCTTAAACACCTTTGTTTAGGCCGTAAACTCCAAACTCTTGGAGTTTTGGAATTATATTGTTGCACAATAAACCCTAGGGCATCCTCTCTCCTGTTATCTCCTGAAGTACTAATCTTAAAATACTCAAACTTATTCCAAAAAGCTTGAAAATTAGCAGAAACACTTTTGACTCCTATTGAAGTGAATGGTTGTACAGAATAGAAATTTCGGGTTGTTACATATACATTCGAGAGGTAGTGGCTCGGCACGGAGTGCCAGTCTCTGTGATTTCAGATAGGGATGTGCGGTTCACTTCCAGGTTTTGGAAGAAATTCCATGACGATTTAGGTACTCGTCTGCACTTCAGCACCGCCTTTCACCCACAGACGGATGGTCAGAGCGAGCGGACCATCCAGACTCTGGAGGACATGCTGCGGGCGTGCGTGCTAGACTTCGGTGGTAGCTGGGATACTTACCTCCCATTGGCAGAGTTCTCTGACAACAATAGCTACCACGCGAGTATCGATCGTCCTCCATTCGAGATGCTATACGGGAGGAAGTGTAGGACCCCGATATGCTGGGGTGAGGTTGGCCAGAGGGTCATGGGGAGCACCGAAGTGGTGCTCAAGACGACAGAGAGGATTCAACAGGTTCGGAGCAGGCTTCAGACTGCACAGAGTCGGCAGAAAAGTTATGCCGACAAGCGCCGATCAGACCTGGAGTTCCAGGTCGGGGATAGGGTTCTCCTGATGGTGTCGCCATGGAAGGGCGTCATCCGATTCAGGAAGCGGGGCAAGTTGGGTCCCAGATATATTGGACCTTTCGAAGTTATAGCCCGGGTGGGCAAGGTGGCGTATAGGCTGGATCTGCCAGCCGAACTCAGTCAGATTCATAGCACCATTCACGTCTTACAGCTGCGGAAGTGCCTGGTGGACGACTCAGCAGTGGTGCCCTTGGAGGATATTCAGGTTGATGACAGCCTGAATTACATTGAGCGACCTGTGGCGATCCTCGACCGGAAGTCGAAGGACCTGAGGAACAAGAAGGTCGAGCTGGTGAAGGTGCAATGGCAGCACCGGAAGGGCTCGGAATGGACGTGGGAGCTGGTGGATGAGATGATGGACCATTATCCGGAGCTTTTCCAGGAACGAGCAGCAGACTTCGAGGACGAAGTCTAAAATAAGTGGGGGAGATTTGTAGCACCTAGTTCCTGGTATGTATTTCCTTTATTTAAGAATTTTGCATTTTGTCTTGGGACTCGACGAGTTGGCGGCCCAACTCGTCGAGTAGAAGCGGTTTAGACCCGGGGTTTAAGTGGTGGACTCGTCGAGTCGGCGGCCGGACTCGACGAGTAGACGCTGTCTGGACAAAAACCCTAATATGAGGGTTTGCACCCTATTTAATCATCTCATTCAGCCCCCACTCGTCCCTATTGCTCCCAGAAACCCTCCATAGTGAACCCTAATTGTGTGTGTGAAGATCTAAGGCATTTGTGGTGATTTTTGGTGGTTTTGATCACAAGGAAGAAGGAAGAACTTAGAGGGATCAAGAGAAGACCAAAGGAGTCCTTGTTGGTTCATCATTTGCAGTCTCCAGAAGGTATAAAGTCTATACCTTGCTTGTTCTTTTGTTAGATCCCTTTTTGGGGAGATTTAGGGCTTTTAAGCCATATTTTGTGACCAACCATGATTGCAAGCATGGTTGGGGGGTCAAGGATTCAGATCTAGGACCTTGGAGGGGTCACAAGGCAGTTAGGGGTTGCTTTTGCACCCATGGAAGGTTCCATGCATCTTAAGAGATTCCTTTTGGGCATTTTAGGCTCAAAGTCCCATGCATGCACGTAAAGTTTGTAACTTTACGTGCTAGATCGATCTTAGGGGCATAGATCTATCGTTTGGACAAGAGTTGCACTTCAGAAATCGAAGAATTAGAGCTGGACGTTATCGAATCGGCGAGTTGTTCTTGGGAATCGACGAGTTGGAGACTTGACTCCCTTTTTCTGTTAGGGTTCGAAGGAACCCAGTTGGGTGATGTAAGAGTTTTAGAGGATCCAAAGGAGTGACCCGACGTATTGGAATTAGCCTTAGACCTGGAGTTCATGGGACTTGGCGAGTGCATGAACAGACTCGGCGAGTCCAAGGCAATCTCCCAGCATATGAAGATGAACTCGACGAGTTGTTCATACAACTCGACGAGTCTAGGATAGGACTTGTTCTTCAGATGAAGATGAATTCGGCGAGTTGTTCATACAAGTCGGCGAGTCGGATGAAGGATCATTCGATGTTCGAATAGGAGGAGAACTCGTCGAGTCATTGCCTAACTCGATGAGTAGGGATGGGAATGAGGACAATTAGATGGATAAGGACTCGACGAGTTGGCGGCCCAACTCGGCGAGTCAGGTCAGCTGGAAGTTGACTTTGGCTTGACTTTGACTAGGTCAGAGGTAAAATAGTCATTCTACCATAAGAGTAGTTATCAGACCCTGATTGAGTGTTTTGTGGGAATTATAGCCGGAGGATTTCCGGAGCAGCAGCAGCAGACAGAGAGTTCCCGTACAGATCGGCAGCTGCTACTACGAGGTGAGTTACCTTCCAGTAGGGGTGGGTCTAAGGCACCAATGCCGGCCCACCAGTGGGTAGTTATGTTTGAGATGATTGTCTTTGTGATAATTATCTTGGTATGTTAATGTGTTATGGTCATGGGATATGCCTGTGTGATATGCTATGTGTGTAGAAGGGATTAGTTGTCCCTACCCAGTTATGCCTGACTATATGATTACCTCTCGTTACGGTATGCTAGTGCTAGGGGGTGAAATAGTCCCCAATTACCGGTTGAAAGATACCGATGGCGTGTACCGGTTGAAAGATACCGATGGCAGTTACCGGTTGAAAGATACCGACGGTGCTATGTGGTATGTGGTATGATGGGGGAACTCACTAAGCTTCGTGCTTAAAGTTTCAGTTTTGGTTTCAGGTACCTCTTTATCCAAGGGGAAAGAGCCGGCGGCGTAGCAACGCATCACACACATGGTTTCCGCATCGGATTTTCTGGGATTGTACTCTGATTTTCATTGTTCCTGATAATATGGTTTTCGAGACATGATTTTATGATTTTATGAATGATGAAATAGTGACAATGTTTGGTAACCTAAATGATGATTTACTTAATCTAAAACAATTTTTTTTGGCCTCAAATTTTGGGATGTTACAAACGACTCCATGAGTAGTGTAATCACTTAATCATGTCATCATTAATACATAAGGAAATGCATAAAGGAAAACCGATATGGTAGCAAATAAACCGATACTAGTCGCGACGAGTGGGGCCTGGTGATGCTGACGATGAGGTAGACGTGCCCTGGAGTTTGGCTAACCTACGCTCGGTGATCCGTACACGCTCCTTCAATGTGGTGTGTCTCTACTAGTATTCTCTGACTGCCGCTCGTGCTGCGACAAGATCTTCTATGAGTCGTTCCATTGGGTAGAAGTCTCGCTCTAGGTCTCGTGTGCGAGCATCCGTGATTTGCATAACTGCCAGCATCTGCATTACTGTCACAGCTGACATTTTAGCTAGGAAATTCTATTCCTGTGTAACCATTCATCAATTGTAAAACATATACTTTAAGTAAATCTCACTCAATGCTCAGTTAGATTCATCAATTATATTCATCAAAGACTCTAAAGCCCTAAGATCCATGGTTTAAGTCTATTTTGGACTAGGAGTTTCTTATTGGGCCTAATGGACCAATAAGCACCCAATTCAACTCGATTGGACTTAGAGGGCCTAATTAGATCCTAATTGGAACCAATCCATAAATCTAAAACATTTTGGACCATTTTGGGCCTAGAATGATTCATTCTAACCCTAATGGGCCTTATTGGTCCATAACTAATCTAATTAACCTTAGCGAGCCATAAGCCCATTCTTTTACTCTAATTGGGTCGTGAATGCTTCCAAGAAGCCCAATGGGCCAAAAAAACCTTATGTTTAGGATCCAAATGTCTTAGCTAAAGTTAATGGGCCCAAACTACTCCATCATTTCTCCTTGGCCCAAAAATATCGGCCCATGTATAAACAAAAAAAAAAGAAAAAAAAGAGAAGAATTAGAGAGAGGTTTAACTTTGGAGTGCCACCTCCATAAAATCCAACATACATTTAGGCTTTAAACCACCATACATCCATGCTAGCCACTTCACCACCTCTCTTCCCCTCTCTTCTTCTATGTTCTACCGACAGCCAAAACACACACACACACACTTGAAAATTCTCTCCAAACATCTCTAAAAATCATTCTCTTCCTTCCTTCCAAGAATCTCGAAAATTTAGCTTGGGTTCAAGGATCTTCATTAAGTGCTTTCAATCTTTGGTAAGTGCTATCAAACACAAACATCTTCTTTCATTTCAACATCAAGAACTCTTTCTTACAAAGCTTTACTCCATGATCACCTTAGAAACTCCTTAAATTCGAAATCTACTTAAGGAAGCTTGCTAGGACAAAAAATATTCTTCATTTCTCTTTAAAACCGAAACATCAAAGCAAAGGTGAGTTCATACCCCCTTTATTTTCGGTTTTCATATGATTTTTGGGGGAGAATGCAAGTAAAATGGGTAGATCTATGTGTTATATGCATGTTTTGTGTGAATCCTTAGTTTATTTGGTAAAAATGTGTTAGATCTTAGTGAATCTCAAAATTTTAAGTGTATGTAGCAAAGATCTAAGAACTACAACACTATATACATCATATTATCAAGCCAAAAGTGAACACATGTTTAAGATGCAAAAGAATTCAACAAAAACCTTGTTAAAGGTCAAAATTGTCAAGAAAACAAAAGATAAGGGTAAAAAGTGAAAATTCTGTTTTAAAAGGGCCAAACAGGTCCTACATGAATAAAAAGGTATTTTTATGCTAAACATGCTTTTAAAGGGGTCAAAAATGCAAATTTAAGCTGATTGGGCCAAACTTTTGGGCCTCACGACCTTTGGGCCCAATTTGTGAAACAAATGAGGTTTTGAGGTTTAAAAATGTTATTTGGCCAAAGTTTGAGTCATAAATGTCAATAAACCAAGTTTAGAGGTGAAAATGTCATTTATTTTCATATTGGACCAAAAATGTAAAGTTTTCCAAAATTGGGCCGAAAGTGTAAATTTTTACAAACAAGGGGATGAATATGTATTTTTCTGCAAAACAGGGTTCTAAATGTGAAAACATAACATTTTGGGTTAAAACTGTAAGTTTTTAGACATTTGGGACAAAATTACAAATTTTTATAAATTACGGACTAAAATGTCATTTTTACAAAACTTTGGGCCTTAATTAAAGATTGGAGTATTATTGGCCAAAAATGTCATTTTTACAATATGAAAGCTTTTTATCATCAATTTATTAAGCCTCGAACTAAAACAAACAACCGAATCAAACGAACGAACGAAATACGTCAAAAGCTATTTATTGGGCCCAATATTCACATTTCTTGGCCATTGGGCCCTAAGGGCCCAATTAAATGTGAAATGAGTCCAATGTTTTCCATGACATGTTTATTGGGTCTTGTGGCCCACTTACATGTTACTTTGGGCCTAAGCTATGGATTACATGTTTATTGGGCTTTCGTGGCCCATTTACATGCCTATTGGGCCTAAATTACCCTTTTACATGTGATTGGGCCTTTGTGGCCTAGTTACATACTAATAGGGCTTGGAATGGAACTTTCATGTGTTAGTAAGCAATAACGATACCCTTAGGTAATCATTAAACTTCGTAAATTTAACCATGTACCTTTCGAATACAAAAACATATTACATATATTGCACATTAAACAGTACAAAAAAAGGTCGTGAATCTAGTGAGACTTGTCGGTTGGCACCGCTGAGTGTACAATCGTAGCCTATAGTTATAATCAGAGTTTCCTGGTAGGAAAGCGGGAGTTTGTGTATAGATCTATACGGGGTGAGCCCCCACGCCTTAGCTGGTCGCTACAGCTAGACTAGGCCAGTCTAGGGCGACAACATCCTTAGCAAGACCGACATTTGGAAAAATACCAAGACGGGCGACCTAGTCATTATCATGCATGGTTATAACAACTCATATAGGGATTCAATACCAAAAGTAAACTTTCGAATATAAACTCTTCGATTGTGTATATACAAAACAACTTATTTAACGATATAAGAATTTAGACATTGTTATAAAACGGAAAATATCAGATTTTCTGGGGGAAGTTATTCATATACATTTATCATTTATTCACAATACAATGAAACTAAACTACTCTTTTATAAACTATAACTATGTAATTCACACATGCATTTATACTTGATTTTCACAACATTTTCAGACATTTTACAGAAAATATCGGATTTTCTGGGTTTTTATGAAAGATACAAAGACTTTTACTCATACATACTTATGAACTCACCAATATTATATATATTGACCGTTTTCAAAATAACTTGTATTCTCAGGTAATCGTTAAGCTGGAAGATATGCAAGTGTGTATGGTTTTCGTTTTATGTAATAACACTTATCGTACTTTTAACACTTTAGAACTTATGTATTTTAACAATGTACTTGATGTAAACAATGCCAGTTGTATTATGTAATGTTGGTGATGATCGTGTTATGATGCATGTATATTCATTGTGATGATTATTCAATTGTTAGTCACACGAGCCCCCATATGTTTCCGACGTCTGGTTCGGGGGCGTGACAATTACCCGGTCGGTGGTCACTTGAGCCTGGTCACCGATGTCCCTAATACGTCTGACCAAGACAGGGAGTGCGCGATCTGCTGGTCCTCCATGTCGAAGATCGTAGTATCCTCGGTTCATCCCAAATGGTGGTTGCTGACCTTGGCGTCGGCCCCATCTCTCAATATCGTCAGCCCAAGGAGGTGTAGGGCCATTGTAGCCCATCCTATGCGGCAGTACTCTTGCCATGTAGGGAGGGTTGATAACTTCAGACTCTGCGTCCGATTCCTCGTCCTCCTCAACCTCTTCCTCGTCATCTTCCTCGACTTCTTCATCGATGTCCTCTTCTTCAAACTCTATCGGTTCTTCGGGATCCTCCATGGGTTCCTCGGGGTCTTCTTCTGGGTCTTCCACAATCCAACCTCCATTCCCCTGATTGGGAAAGTAAGGGTCTCCGGGGAGGTGAAAGCCTGCCATGTCGTCTGTGCAAGAATATATGAGTACGAGAAAATAGATAGAATGTCATAAATACTCCTATAGTATTTTAATTGTTTAGGTTGGGTTCCTTACAACTTTTGAACTTATCTTTGGTAAGTTTCTAGTTCATTAGCCACCATGATCACTCCCAAGCACATGTTAGTCGTATTCTGAATAAATATAGTTGATCAGGCTATATTTATCCCTAATACGATTACATAACTGCCCAGGGTTTAACTGTGATGTCTAACTTTTCTAAAAACTTTTGTTTTGTTCTTGTTATGATACAGTCCTAGTAAGTATGTATACTTTTAGTCAGAGTGTTTTAGTCCCATTGTATTTGTAGTTGTATATCTTGTATGACTAGATATACTAGTTCACTATAAAGAATGCTCTGATACCAATCTGTCACACCCCCGGACGAGAACGGCGGAAACGTTCGGAGGCGGGTGACGTCATTGTGCAGTATAATAACAATTGTATATAAATGAAACATAACGAACCCAATCATCATACATCAATATAACAAGCTTACATTGTTTTACATCATGTTCATGTTCTCAAATTTTACACAAAAGAGACATCAGTAAGCTAATTCAAACTATAGCAAAATAATCTTGAGTCCGCGATCCACAACCTGCTTATTGATTTCCTGAGAATACAAGTCGTTTGAAAAGCGTCAACATAAAATATGTTGGTGAGTTCACAAGCATTTTTGTATAAAACTTTGATGAATGTTTAGGAATCCAGAAAATCCAATATTTTCTTATCAAATAGTTGTATGTCTTGTTTCAACTCGAGTATAGTTGTATGTGTGTCTTAGTTAGTTGTTTTCGAAAATCGTATGTAACTGTTTCCTCCAGAAAATCCTATATTTTCTGTTGTATAAAATAGTAGCTTTAAAATCCATAACACTTCAATAGAAAAGTTTCATTTGAAAAACCAAACATAGTTGTTTGTAACCAAAAGTGAAATCTGTATAAATATATTTCTGATATATTCTAGTGAGTCGTTATAACCATACTAATATGACGGAGTGCCTGTTATGACGTTCTTCAGGCGTCGGTTTCGTTTAAGACATTTGTCACCCTTGACTGGCCGGTCTAGCTGTAGCGAACATCGAAGGTGCGGGGTGTCAACCCCGTATAGATCTATACACAAATTCCCGTTCCCCCTCCAGGAGACTCTGGTTATAACTCTTACAGGACTTTAGGCGTAGACTATTGTATTAATATATGTACTGTGAAGATTTGTCTGACTAGAATATTAACCGATCTGTGAGCAAATCGTGAAAAGTCATTATTTACTAAATAAATAATAATAGTTGTAGTCGTAACTAGATATTTTGTTTCGTTCGTTTCGTTTGTTGGAATCAATCATCTTTGAAATATTTATCAAATACTTATAAATAACCCCTAATAGTTTGCAAATAGTCACAAAGTTCCCATTTTCAAAAATTACTAGAAATAGTGTCAACTTATCAAGGTCCCTTTTTGTAACTTTTATCTCTAGACATGAAAGCATATATAAAGGGGTCAAGTTGGACACACCCAATAGTTGGGAGGATCCTTTGTACACAGATCATCCACTGTTCTTTATGAAGTTGTGAAATCTTACGTTCATGAGAATATTACTAAAATAATAATTTAATAATATTTCACACACATACACCCATTCGTATACATGCAATTATTCAAGTATTTAAGTAAGATTTGACTTGTACTCTCCCCCAAAAACATTAAAACATTGAAAAAGGTGGGGTATGAAGCTGACCTTGATTAGCTTGCTGGGTGATTTGAAGAGTGATGAGGAAGTTTCCAAGCTCCAAAGCTTGGAAGATTCTTAAATCTTTAGAGGATTCTAAGAATAATTTTTGTGTGTAAATATAATGAAATCTTAGAATAATATGAAGAATAATTATTCAAAGAGGATAAAATACTCACAAAAGAAATATGGGGATTTCCTTTGAAGGGATGAATTTGAAGCTTGGAGGAGTTGAAAGTATTCTTAGGAGTTTTCTGGAAGTGAGAAATGAGAAGTGGGACTTGGAAGGAAAAGGAGTTCACGTATCTAAAGGGAAGGATAAGGGTGACTTGACATTTGCATGGAGGTCTGGTGTACAAGGCTTGGTCCTCTTTGGATAATACATGTTTTACTGAGATTTGCATGGGGAATGAAGGATTTACATCACATCACAAAGTCAAACCCCTATATTTCCTTAGAATCTCCTTAACAATCTTGGGTATTATTTTATATAAATATGTTTAAAATAATTAATTTTGGCATAAAACATGGGTTTAAGGGGTTTAGGATATGAAAAATACGAGTTTGGTGTGATTTCCGACGTCAAAATGTCTTAAAATGATAAAAGGTCGGAAAATGACAAAAATCCGGAGTGGAATCATGTTCCTGCGAGGGTCCGAAGTGCTTGAGTAGGGTTCCGGAGTCATTCTTCAAGATTCGCAGCAAAGGACTGCATTTCCGAGCTGTTTGCTCAAATCCGGAGGTCCGGACCGAAGATACGAAGCCAGTTAACCCTTCCGAAGTGATACGAGGCGAGGTCTTCCGGAGTCGTGCGAGATTTTCCGAGGCAAGGGAGGTTCCAAAGATGTGCTTCCTCTTGGTCCCTTAGAAGGTATTCTGGACAAGAGGTTCAGGGTTCCTCATAAGGCATTCCAGACAAGAGGTTCAGGGTTCCTCATAAGGCATTCCGGACAAGAGGTTCAGGGTTCCTTATAAGGCATTCCGAACAAGAGGTTCAGGGTTCCTCATAAGGCATTCCGGACAAGAGGTTCAGGGTTCCTCATAAGGTATTCCGGACAAGAGGTTCAGGTTCCTTATAAGGCATTCCGGACAAGAGGTTCAGGGTTCCTCATAAGGAATTCCAGACTAGAGGTTCAGGGTTCCTCATAAGGCATTCCGGACTAAGAAGGTTCCTTTTGGGTTTTCTCCTCCGGTTTTGGGCTGTTTTCGACTGAGGAAGGTACATATAGAGATTTCACATAGTTGGAGAGATTAGGGAGAAATTCCTCATACTCGGAGAGATTTGGGAGAGATTTCACATACTTAGAGAGATTTGGGAGAGATTTCACATACTTGAAGAGATTTGGGAGAGATTTCACATACTTGGAGAGATTTGGGAGAGATTTCACATACTTGAAGAGATTTGTGAGAGATTTCACGTACTTAAAGAGATTTGGGAGAGACTTGGGAGTGAGAGAGAGAGAAACAGTGGGAGAGGTTGAGAGAGATGTTGCCGGGGGCCTTTATTAATGTTTTTCTTCATAGAAAAATGTCCTTAGACTTAGTTACATCCCATTTTGAGTGCTATACACCCTCAAAGGGCACTTAATAGTGTTTATAGAGTTGTTACTTCCCTTAATCAGATTAGGGTTTTAAATCTTGAACATTTGAAACTTTCAAGTGTTACTGTGCATTAGGATTTATAGTTATACATTAGTAAACATAAAGAAATTCCTAACATATAAACACTAGTTGGGAACTGACAATCCCATGCCCCGACTGCTAGCAACAGTTGGAACGTAAGTTCTGAGGTAAAAAATGTCATTTCGTTCGGACGCCTGAAGAACGTCGTAGAGGTCACTAGGTTATATCAAACATGGTTATATGAAATGCACAACAGTATAACTAACGAGTATGTTTACAGGATTAACTATACTTCAATGGTTTTATTCTAATTTATAAGACTACAATACACTATTTACTCTACAGCTGGTAGTAACCAGGCATTTATACAAGGTTTTCATACAAACATTACTATGGTTCACTATTCTACTCTACAATTGGTAAATACCAGGTTTTCGCACTAAGGTTTATTCAAACACCATTACAGTTCACTACTTTCACTACAACTGGTGGTATCCAGGAATACATATAAAGGTTTTTATACAAATACAGATACAATATACAGTTTTCTAAAATCGAGTACACTAATACAGTATACAAACACAAGAAACATGCATAACAACACTACTTTCAGTATAGAAAATATTGGATTTTCTTGAGAAACACACTAGCGTTTTCAAAGTTCAAAGACAAGTTTCCTAACACTAAAACATACTTATGAACTCACCAACTTAAATGTTGATACACATTCAAAATCACTTGTATTCTCAGGGAACCGATAAGGCAGGTACACCCGCAGGATTTTGAGAAGACGGAGCATCCAAAGTCACGTCTTTTATATTTTTGTTATACTTTTTGGATGTCATACAAACTATGTATTCAACAGATGTAAATACACTACTTAATCGATGTATTGGTTATGTTTGCTTTGATTCCTATTATACAGTTGTTGTGATACTATACATGATGTCTTCCGCCACCGAACGTTTCCGCTGTCTCTGTTTGGGGGTGTGACAGATTGGTTTAGAGTTTTTATTAATAAGAGATAACGGGTTGTCACAAGAGTCTCCTGGAGGGAGAGCGAGAGTTTATGTATAGATCTATACGAGGTTGACAGCCCCGCACCTGAGCTGTTCGCTACAGCTAGACTAGGCCAGTCTAGGGTGACAAATGTCTTACCTTTAACAAGCGACACCTGAAAAATGTCATGACAGGCAGATCAGTCATATCAAGCATGGTTATAATGACTCACATAGAAATTAACAAACATTGTACAAATTTACGGAATACATATACTATACTTTTGAAACACATACAAGCTATTCTATTCTACAACACTCGGGTCTTATGGTTTAAAGACTACACCTAATTTACAGATAGAAAATATAGGATTTTCTGGAATACTCTCTTTATACATTTTCAAAACAGAAACATACATGCTTTAATACAAGATTTGATACAAAACTTTCAAATCATTTTACAGAAAATATCGGATTTTCTGGTGTTTACAAAGTGATACAAAACTTTTCATACAAACATGCTTATGAACTCACCAACATCATATATGTTGACCGTTTTCAAAATAACTTGTATTCTCAAGAAATCGTTAAGTGGGTTGGTCATCAAGAACACATGAATTTTGTTGTATTTTTGTTATCATCATTCACTTATTATTTTTGAATGTAATTTGTAATCCAACACACTTATGTAAACAATGATGGTTGTATTATTGTATGTGTGATGATGATGTTGTCTTGATTCAATTACTTACACTGTGATGATATTACAAGATGAAGTCACCCAACCCCCGGACGTTTCCGCCGTTCTGGTTCGGGGGTGTGACACGACATATAATAATTATCACTATTTATAAGGGCAGAGTGACGACGGCGTAAAATATTTATGGATATTTATATCAGCAGAGCAACGGCGGCGTATAATAATTATCGATATTTATAAAGGCATAGTAACGACAACGTATAATTATTACTTTGAATTTGTCAATATAACTTTTAGGTGTAAGGTTATCCCGGGAACATGGCCAGTATAACGACTAGGCATAATATCGTTGCTTAAAATATGGAAGAGTTTCTACTGGCATATTATCCTAAGGTATTTATCTCATAAACTAGTTAATATATTGAAAATAATAATAATATGTAAAATCGATAAAGTAGTTTTATAACATGTATCCCCCCTCCCTATATTTTATAAAACGATAGGAAAAAAGCAGTTGTGAATTCACCCTTGTAGCGTGATACCGCTGATGTAGGGTAGATTTAGGATTTGAGACTCGAAGATTGCCTCGGGATTGAACGGACTCGAAATTATTATAATATATAAATAAAGTATAAATTTCCTAAGGAATTATGAAGAATTTTCGAAGTTAAACGAGAGAATTTGATTGAAAACGGAATGAGCAACAACAGCTACTTATGTGGCCAAAAGTAGATTTACGCCCATCATATTAAAGTGGTACGCCTAGCGTACTCAAGAGTGTGTCTAGCGCTCACATGTGACATAATCGTGATGGTCTACATATCTTCTTCTAGAAGCATGCGTGACGTGCAATCTTCCTAAATCGGACGATTTTCGTAAACTTCAAAAATCCATAACTTCTTCATACGAAGGCACTTTTGGGAGAATATTGAGAGTATACTTTGATTTACTATTAATCATCCTTATTATTTAGTTCTACCGAGTGTAACTTGACTCTCTAGATTTTTAAACCGATGGTAATGATTAATATTTAATTTTATAAACAATCACCTATCATTTACGATAGTCGTGATTATTATTTTATCTAACTACCTATCATTAGGGTATTTCCATCGAATGATAGTGATCTTCTTTTATAAATAATCATCTATCATTTACAATAGTCGTGATTATTATTTTATCTAATCACCTATCAATAGAGCATTTCCCTCAGATAGTAGTGATTTTATTTTATAAACAATCACCTATTATTTACGATAGTCGTGATTCTTAATTTCTTAATCCATCAATCAATTATTTACTAATTTCTAGAGGGGATAAATTACGTATTAAGGATTTAGAGTGAGAGTGATCCCTCATTCAAGTACTTACTAATACCAAGAGTGAGAGAGAGTGATCCTTCAGTCAAGTGCTTACTGATACCAAGAATGAGAATGAGAGTGATCCCTTTGTCAAGTACTTACTGATACTAAGAGTGAGAGTGAGAGTGATCCCTCCGTCAAGTACTTACTGATACTAGGAGTGAGTGTTTCTATAATAACTGAAAGGTTTCTTAATAATTATTTTCAGAATTTTCATAGGATCCTAGTATTACCACAAGGATTCTTTTACTTTTCACTATCGTCCGTTCTAATGTTATCTAATTATCTGGTGAATATTATCACATAATGCTAAAATTAGACAATTTTTTTGACCATCTGATTCTTCCTTATTACGGTTAGACTCAAACGAGAGCTGCGCAATAGAGCTGAACCACACTTTCAAAAACTATTTAATTCTAGAATCCTATAACCTATATACATCCATCCCCTAATTAATAACATGCGTTTATCAGGTTTATATTTTAACATGTTTTTATCTAACATTTATAAAACTTTATCATTATCTAGTTTGCTCGTAAGTTATAAGGAAGGACTTACCAATTCTTAGGGGAAGATTTTGGGCAGCGTCACTTATGCCAATAATAAATGCTCTTCCTTGAGCATTACCTCCTTTTTTTCCAATCTTGGGTATTCTCTTTTGAAGTGGCCCACTTCTCCATATTCATAATAGTTAAAGTTACTGCCAATACTAAATCCTTGGATAGTGGCGAGTTATGGACTCCTTCAAGACTTAGCTGTGTGGCACTTCATGTCACAGTTATTATAGATTTAACTCTCTACATGCACCTAGGTGATGGTAGTTGCACTTATTGCATAACGAAAGATCTCTTGCATACTGCCTTAAAGGAGTTGTGACGTAATGTTTGCTACAAATACTTTCCCCTAAGTCTTGTTTGCCCCATGCTACTCGCTCTAAATCCTCATCATGCATTCTTTTGCTATTTTCTGATCCTGGGAGATCAGTCTTTAAAACTATGGTCCCCTTGCAGATTACTTGATTGGTCAGGGTAAATGCTAGTCTCTTGGCACTATCGTAAGTAGTTGTCTTGGAAGTGGTAACCAATCCTTGGAAAGGCTGAACTAAAACCCATATGTAACTCTCTACTATCTTGTATTATGGGGCTTTAAAACTGGGATAAAAGATGGTGATATCATTTGTTGAATCATAAAAGTGACCATCTTGAACTCAGCTACCGCAACCATCTTTCTACCGCAACGGTTCAGCACCCGGAGTCAATCTTGTTCATCAGCAACCGGAGTCAGCTACCGCAGCCAACTTAGCTAGATTACGTTATTTGTCTTTTATGTAATACACTCTATTATCCAGTATGCCTTGCACGACTGCTTATAGAGTTGTAATCTAGTGTAGTTCCTAAGTCTCTATAAATAGACTTACTCTCTTTGTATTAAAAAAAAAGATAGGAAGAACCGATAACTTATGAATTCTATCTGAATACACATTCTGAAGTTATCTCTCTATCTTTCTTCACTCATCTCTTCTTACTTAAATCTTATCATAATTCTGCTGATCATAATCCCTCTTCGGAGCAAGTCTTTAAGACTTAATCACTAAGCTTGATCTTCCTTATTAACTTGGAGTGAATGTATTCCTTGTTATGAATCAGCTTAAGTGTCTTCTTGATATAACAATTGATGTCATTCCCATTCCTTTACATTTCCGCAACCAACTCTCTAACTATCTAACTATATTATTGTTGAGCTTTTAGATCCTTTGAGATTAACTATTCCGCATTATACTTGTTCTAACTTTTGTTCAAGTGTGTCTCCAAGTTTTTCTCTCAACAATTGGTATCAGAGCCAAAGTGGTTGCTTTTTGAAAACGGAACTCTGATTTTTCAAAGAGCCTTCTATACCACTAAACCTCATTTCTTCAAAACAAAAAAAAACAATTTCAAATGGCACAATCATTATCTCTAAATGTTTCCAACAGTGTCGGTGGTTCTAACCGAGCCCCAATACTAGTCGCAAATGAATATCATCACTGGTCACAAAGAATGGAAAGGTACTTGAGAAGACTGGGTAGAGATGTATGGCGATCCGTAGAAGAAGGACCACATGTTCTAGTCCTTACACCAGTCCAAACTGACGGCGCTACAACCAGGCTAGGAGGAGGTCAACCAGCCATGAGCCGTCCCACCAAGGATGATCTCGATAAAATGGAAAATGATGCTGTTGCTTTTTATGAAATCTCCTGCGGAGTTGCTCCTGACAACTTCGATATTATCATAAATTGCAAATCAGCAAAAGAGATCTGGGATGTTCTCAAAAATCTGTACGAAAGCTCAGAACAAGCACAAGATAAGAAGCTTACTACCGCACTCAACGAGTTCAACAACTTCAAACCTCATACTGGAGAAAGTTTGGAAGACTCCTTTAAAAGGTTCAACCTGATAGTCACCAAGTTATCCAATGCGGGCACCATCCGCAGTAACCATGAAATCAATCTTCAGTTTCTAAATGGTTTGGGCAGACATTGGACTACGGCCAAGATGATAGTCCAAGGCGATAGAAAGATTCACTCCCTGTCACTTTACAAGCTCTATGGAGAGCTGCAAGCTCAAGAATCCACCGTACTCAAAGACTGTGCTGACTTCGAAGGACCACTTGCTCTCATAGCACAAGCTCCACCGCAGTCACCTTACCCTTCCTCGTATGACACTCTACCGCAGTCATACGAAGCGGATTCTGAATATGATGATGAAGATTTTCAGAAGGCTATTACCCTGGTTAGCCAACAGTTCAACCGTCTACCACCTCCTTCCTTCCGTAAGAATCAGCAGTTCAACAAACCTCCATTCAACCGTAACTTCGGTTCTCAGAATAACTACTCTCGATTTCCCAAAAGTTCTCATCCACCACCGCAATCTCAGAATATTCAACCAAAGGAGGTACCACAGTCTCCTCAAATCACTGACTCTGGTACTCCTTCAGAAGACAAGACTGATGTTGTAATTTGTCACAAATGCAACAAAGAGAATCACTTTGCACGAGATTGTAAGGCCAATGTAGTAAAAGACAGAGCATTCTACCTTAGAATGGCTCAAGAGTTGGAAGACAAAGAAAAAGGCAAGGTCATACGTGGCCCATGTCAAAAGAGACCATCAAGTCTGGTCATCCGGAGACGAAGATGAGGCCATCAGCAGTGTCAAAGGAAAAGGGAAAATCTGCATGCTGGCCACTGCGGATGATGATGGGTCTATAATGTTGAACAAGAACTACTGCTACATGGCAAAGGATGGAACACTAAGCATCGTCGAACAGGTAAAACTCATGATCCAAACTCTAAACTATAGCATGCATGACTGTCAGCCTTATATAGATGATCTTAATGACACTTGTGCTGCCGTCCTTACAGACTATAATAAAGCCTTAGATGAGAAGAACATTGCGTCCCAAGAGATGTTCCACGTGAGAGGACGACTGGATAACAAAAGACTTAAGATGGCTATGTTAGAGAAGGACCTAGAGTTAGAAAAGGATGCAAGAATGTTAAGTGAAACCCAATTAGAGATAGCTTTGAACCAGAGAGATTTAGCTCAGAGAGAAATTGTACGCTTAAATCTCTTAATTGAAAAATTGTTTAATGAAAGTGAAGCTATTGAAAATTTGGTAAACAATGGAACCGTGGACAATACATACAATTGGGGTTGGTCAAATGGATATCCTACCTCAATGGATTCCTCACCCGGTTCAACAAAGACAGACTGTATGTCCCTCCAGACCGAGAATTTCATTTCCCTGTCAATGACAAGACTTTTCCCGAAGATATTAAAACTCACTTCGGTAGACTGCAAAACTTAAGCAATAATTGTGTCATTGAGGAAATTGTGCCGGAGGTTTCGGGTCACACATGTGATCAAATTCCTATCTGTGGCACCATCTATCCAAATTCTCAAACTTCATCCGTAGTTGATGAAGAGATTGTTGTTGAGGGCCCCGAAGTCTCAAAAGACTTTCCATCTCTGTCCTCAGACCGTAGTGTCTCTCACTGTAGTCAAATGTCCCATAAATGTCCCACCGAAGTCCCATCTAAGACTTACTCAGCGGTAGTCAAGTCATCCCTACCGCAGTCATCAGTTCAAGGAACAGTAACTCTTCAGCCAATATTTCATGAACTACCTATAAATTTTTTTGAAGTAAGTCAATGTTCCCAAATTCCTGAATCCTCAAGTTCTGATGACTCAACTCCGCGTTTTCGAAATCATTCTAAGAATTCCAAGAAACCGCAGTTGAACAACAATGACTGCGGTTCACCAAAATCTTTGGCAAAAAAGGATTTTAAAGAAGAAATCAGATCTCGCGGTACTAATAGACAAATTTTTTCAAAAAATAAGAAGCAAGTCAGATTTCCTAAATCCAAAAGTCCTAAAAAATTTGTTTTCTCTCACTACATTTCAAAAAGCTCTTCTTTCAAGAAAACAAACAAAAAGGAAAGTTCAGTTTCAAAAGTCATTCCTACTCCTTCTGACACAACCCAAAAGGGTGTTCAATCTTTTCGAAACTATGTTTTTCAGGTCTATTCTTCAAATGATCCTAAATGGAAAGGTATTTTACCCACTCCAACACTTTTAAAGTCACGTCAAAATTTCAAATGGAAGGGTATCTTACCAAATCCATCAAAAAGAATTCAGAAATCTACACGTGCTAAAACCTTTCATAAACAGACTTTTTCAAAACCCAAAAACACTCGTGTCAGGAATAACCCATCTTGGACCGGTAACAGATCCAAAACATCCTTAAAACCGCTGACCAATCACAGTGTTAGATCAAAAGACAAAATCTCCTTTTGTAAATGCCAGTGTAGTTGTCAAAAGGTTTTATCTCATGTCAAATCGAGTCAGAGTCAGAAACCTCATATTTTTTCAAAAAATCACAACACTCCAAATCTACTCAAACACCCAGGACTAGGCTCAAAAGTTGACAAGAGACCTGTCCCTGCAACCTCGGGCCATGCATCACTCAGAAACACATCAATTGTCCCAGGCTCCAAACTTGTTTGGATGCCTAAACTAACCGTGTAATTCTCAGGCTTTGTGCAAGGAGGAACAAGAAGGAGAGTGGTTAATTGACAGTGCCTGCTCCTTGCACATGACCGGAAGGTTAGAGTACCTTCGGGATTTCAGGCCTATATGCAATGGTGGAAATGTCACGTTTGGTAACAATGCAAACGGTGTCATCCGAGGTTATGGTGTTCTCACTACGGGGAACTTTTCCATTCAGAAGGTTGCTTATGTAGAAAGCCTTAAACACAATCTCATCAGTGTTGGCCAACTATGTAAAGCAGGACATCGTGTTGAATTTGATGATCAGTTTTGCTACGTAATGACGAGTGATAGAAACAATTGCCTGATCAAATCTCGATCCGAAGGTACCATGTACCCTTTGGATGTTTCTCTAATCATTGGTAAACCGCAATTGTGTTTCTTGTCCAAAGCTGTATCTGAAGTCAGCTGGCTATGGCACCGTAAGCTAGCTCATCTCAACTTCCGGTACATCAACAACTTAGTCACTGGAGAACTAGTCCGCGGTCTCCCTATTCTCAAATTTAGCAACGATACTCTCTGTCCGGCTTGTGAATGTGGTAAGCAGTCTAAAGCAAGTCACCCTCTGATAATGGACTCTTCTATTTCTGAACCACTGGAGCTATTACACATTGATCTCTGCGGTCCATACTGGTTATTGTTGATGACTATACACGCTTCACATGGGTCTTCTTCCTCAGACTCAAATCAGAGACACCACAGATTTTCATCAACTTCATCAAAGAAATCGAACTTCAGATCAAGCTTCCAGTTAGACGCATCCGCAGTGATAATGGAACCGAGTTCACTAATCATCTTCTTAACAGTTTCTTGGTGTCCAAAGGCATTTCTCACAACTTCTCAGCACCATGCACACTGCAACAAAATGGTGTAGTAGAAAGAAGGAACCGCACACTGGTAGAAGCAGCCAGATCCATGCTTAACTTCGCCCAACTTCCTCTCTACTTCTGGGCTGAAGCAGTAGCAACCGCATTCTTTGTCTAAAACCTAAGTATCGTGTGCAAACGCCTCAATAAAACACCATATGAGGGCCTTAACAACCGCAAGCCCAATGTTCGGTTCTTTCATATTTCTGGGTGTAGATGCTTCGTGATCAACAACAGAGATCAGCTCAACAAGTTTGCACCGAAGTCTGAGGAAGGCATATTCCTTGGTTACTCCACTAACAAGGTTGCTTATCGAGTGCTCATCAGGCATACAAGGCTGATCATTGAAAGCTTCGATGTGAAATTTGATGATTCTCACATCCGCGACGCCCCTCCATCTACTGAAACCACCGCAATCATGGAAAGTGACATTCCTGCCTCTTCAGGTCCCTTGAATCTAGTTGAAGTCAACTATGAGGATCTTTTCGATCCTATTGAAACGGCGAAACTATACGAAGTTCTTGTGTCACCCGCAGCTCAACAATAACATGTTGATGTTTCTGGACCATCTCTATCTGAAGTAGCCTCTCTCAATACTTCCACCTCTCAGGTTGAGGGGGAAAGATCTACTCCGGATCTAGCCGCAACCGTCGAGGTTCCAGTACTTGATCTTGTTCAAATTCCTGTCCGCAGAGAAGCATTACCATCAAACGTATCTTCGGATTCGGATGATGAACTCATAGAAAATATGGACACTAGAACTGATCCAAGGATTGTCACTCTCCCATCCGCAGTCCAGGGGGAACCTTCTCAGGTTCCAGAGGAAATCCTATCTGCAACCCAGGGGGAACCTCTCCCAACTGCTCAAGAGAATTCCGTTCCAATAGATCAAGATGACTCAGCAGGATGTTCTCAAGTCCAGGGGGAACTGTCATCTCCGACCGCAGATTCCTCTTACATTCAAGATATTCCCTCTACCGCAGCTGCTGATCATCTGCTGCCACGTCTTCATGTATGGACGAAAGACCACCCACCAGGTCAAATCATTGGGAACCCATCCACAGGCATCCAGACTAGATCTTCCAAGGACCTATCTGATCACTGCCACTATGCAGCATTTATGTCCTCGGTAGAACCCAGAACGATCAAAGAAGCATTGCTTGAACCTGACTAGATAGCCTCAATGCAAGAAGAGCTTGAAGAATTTCAAAGAAATAAAGTTTGGCAGCTCGTTCCGAAGCCACGTGGTCACTCCATTGTTGGCACTAGATGGGTGTTCAAAAATAAGTTGGATGAATCTGGTGCGGTAGTCAGAAACAAGGCAAGGCTAGTTGCAAAGGGGTATAGTCAACTTGAAGGCATTGACTACGATGAAACGTATGCTCCGGTAGCACGCATGGAAGCTATCCGGATCTTTTTAGCATACGCAGCCCACAAAAACGTCAAGGTACACCAAATGGACGTTAAGAGTGCCTTTCTCAATGGGGAACTAAAAGAAGAGGTTTATCTTCAGCAACCTCCAGGCTTTGAAAATGTTGAATTCCCAGACCACTGCTACAAGCTTGAAAAGGCAGTCTACGGTCTGAAGCAAGCCCCAAGAGCATGGTATGAGACTCTTTCTAAATTCCTTGTCTCATCCGGGTACAAGAGAGGAGTGATTGATCCCACACTATTCAGAAAAGCAAATGGCGACCACCTCATGATGGTACAAATATATGTGGATGATATCATCTTCGGTTCGACTGATCAAGGCATGGTGGATGAATTTGCTAAGCTCATGACCAACAAGTTCAAAATGAGCATGAATAGAGAGATTAATTTCTTTCTAGGTCTTCAAGTGAAACAAGTACCGCAAGGCATATTCATTCATCAAGAAAAATACACCACTGAACTATTGAAGAAATATTCTATGGACAACTGTTCATCTGCTAAGGTTCCCATGGCCTTCGGTTATAAGATCTCTGCTGATCCCTCAGGCGAATCTGTGGATCACAAGACTTATAGAGGCATCATCGGATCTTTGATGTACCTCACTGCAAGCAGGCCAGACATTGTCTTTGCAACTGGTGTATGTGCAAGGTATCAGGCTGACCCAAAAGTCTCACATTTGACTGCAGCCAAACAGATACTACGGTACCTGAAAGGAAGCAAATCTCTTGGTCTATGGTACCCCGCAGGTAATGACTTCAGCCTGCAAGCTTTCACAGATGCGGATCATGCCGGATGCAAGCTCGGTCGAAAAAGCACTTCAGGAGGATGTCAATTCTTGGGTGAAAGACTAGTCAGCTGGTCCTTAAGAAAACAAAGCTGTGTCTCTCTATCAACTGCAGAAGCCGAGTATGTGGCCGCAGCCAGCTGTTGCTCTCAAGTCCTTTGGATGAAAACTCAACTAATGGACTACGGGTATAGAATGCTGCGGATACCGATCTATTGTGACTCTGAAAGTGCTATTGCTATTTCTCATAATCCAATTCAGCACTCCAAGACTAAGCACATTGAACTACGGTATCATTTCATCAAAGACCACATCTTAAAAGGTAATATTGAACTCATCTTTGTCCCTTCTCATGAAGAGATTGCTGATGTGTTCACAAAAGCGCTCGATTCAACAAAGCTTAACATCTTCCTGCAAATGTTAGGAATGATGAATCCAGACCCGTAATTCTTTTTGAATTGTTAGCTACCGCAGACCATCCTTGGTCTCCGTTGCGGTTCTAACTGAGAATTACGTGTGATAGATGGTTTTGGTACCGCTGTCTAGGTACCGCAACCATATATCATACGTATCTCTCATGGGTCTTTATGGTATGTTATTACTAATCTTTGTACAAGTGTTTTCCTCAGTTTCTCACTACAGTCTTTCCTTGTTCATCCACAATGACGTTTCTCAACCGCAATGAAAGTTTCATCCGAAATGACATTTCTCAACCGCAATGAAAGTTTCATCCGTAATGACGTTTCTCAACCGCAATAAAAGTTTCATCCGCAATGACGCTTCTCAACCGCAATGAAAGTTCCATCCGCGATGACGTTTCCAACTGCAATTAATTTTCCATCCGCGATCATCATGATAATTTCTCAACTGTTTTATCAACTCTTGAATCTTTGTGTGCTATTTAATGATCCTTCATTAAATTAAACATTAAAGACAAAAAACATTCTCTTTAGAAACTGTCACATTCTCTTTCTGAATAATCCTTGTATCAGACCTGTTTTAGGGATGATGACAAAAAGAACGTTTTTCAATAAACTCATCCTTAATTTTTCCTTTCCTCTCCCCAATACGTCCCATCCGTTACAACTTCCTCTCCCATCACCCCCTCGATCACCTGACGTATTGACATGCGTCTGACTTTACATTAAATGCAAAACCCCTTTTGGAAATCTCCCAAAATCTCTTCAAACCCGTTTTAATTATGTGTGGCTGAGATTTAATCCAAAATTCATCGATTCCCTCCAAAACCCCAGTCGACGTTTTACCCTATCCTTACCATTTACCTAGGGTGAAACATTTTTTTTACCCCCTTTATAAACCCATCTTCTTCCCAAACAATACTTTACGTTTTCTGAATATCGATTCTTTCTCCCAAATTCCTCAAAACCTTCAAAACTTTCAAGAACTCTCTTTTCTTCTCTCAAATCTTCAACAATGGTGAAATCAGGTGCATCAAAGAAGCAATCCAAGGCTTCAGGTTCTGTAAATCCAACAGGTTCCGACTCTCCAACAATCGCTTCAAGTAATTTCAGAGCAATATTTGAAGATCATCCTTCATATAATGCTCCCATCAAGCTTATGATCAAGTTTCTCAGGAACTACCCTCTGTTTGGTCCATTCGATGCATTTACAGACGTTGTTCCAGTTTCTACTCTATTTAAATGTGCATTCTCTGCATATCGCCCAATGGAGAACCCCCAAGAAGTTCACCTCAATCTCATGAACGATTCTTTGGTCATCTTGTCCAAAGAAAAGTTCTTAAATGCCATTAATCTTCTGGTTCACCCCTCCATCAAGATTTTCTCACCTTCAATGGCAGACGTTACATCCGCACTCTACCAGATGGGGTATCAGAAACCAAATCGAAGGAGTGATGAGTTCAAAAAGAATCAGCTGCCTGCGGTATGGCAGTTTGTGTGTCATTTTGTCATCCGCTGCCTACCCGGCAGAACCGGAGGCATCGACAACATGGGACTGAAGCTACTGGAATTAGTATGGAGCATCTACACAGGCCACGACGTAAACTATGGACAAATCCTTTGGGACGACTTCCTCCAATACATTCCCAAAGAGCACCCAAGGGAGAACCCAACCGAGCTCACATTTGCACGGTTCTGGTCACTTTTCATCTCAGACTTACATGCGGATGCTGGAATAGACATGGGTAGTGACATCAACTTTTTCGTCACTAAGGATCTTAAAAGGTACAACCCTTCTTCTGATCAAACGATATTTGGACCGATCCGCAGACTCCCTACTTATATCCTTTCTTCTCTTGGTCTTGAGACTGCTGATGTCTCAGACCACATTGAGGCTACAGAAGGTATTGCCCCATACCCTCCTACCCCGCCTCTTCCATCCGCAGCCATTATCCCTGAGGGTACCGCGGTCCCCTCTTCCACTACACTATCCAATCTTTCTCAAAGAAGAAAGCAGTTGGCAACAAAGAAACAAAGAACACCCAAGAAGGATGCTCTTAAACGAACCGCACCCACCAAGAAACGCAAAACAAAACCTGCCCCAATCATATCTAGCAGTGATTCAGATGAGGATAGGCATCCAATCTCTATCTTCAAGAAAAGAAAAACAACCGATACCACTATCCATATGCGTGACCGGACCGAGGCTGAAGCCTCTCAACAGGCTCCAATAGTCCTTGGGGTGCCCGCACACCCATTCGACACCACCATCATTTTCCAGTCAGACTCAGAAAGTGAGTCTGATTCTCAATTACGTGGAGACTCCCCCCAGTGCACTCCCAAGAGGACGACACTGGTTCACGCCCTAAGGTCTCCAGGGCTTCCCGACTGCATTTCTTTTCACCAGAGGAGTTGCGCTCCATTCTTCTTTCTGTCACCCAAACACTACAAACACCTTCCCACCCGCAGGGCACTTCTGTCGCCCATGCCAGAACTGAGCAGAGGCCACACTTGACCACGGGTCAAGGAGACCGAGGAAGCTCAGGAAATCCTACTCTGCTTTTATCTTTTACAGGTGGTTTAGGCACGGTGAGCACAAATGTGCAAGGATCCGTGGACCCGAAGGACACTTCGGTGCGCTTTGAAGGATTTGACCATGATGCATCCAATGACTCTTGGTTACAGTACAATCCGGTAACTGAGTCAGACAAGAAGAAGTATGTTGCGTTCCAAAGGGCTTTCCAAGCCCGTAAGGAACAACAAATCAAGCAGCAACAACAGAAAGAACAGGAGATCCAGTCCGTGGCTAGATATTGGGCAAATGCCATCAGCAATGCTAGTACCGTAGCCACTATTCAAAAAATTCAGAACTGGATGGATCAGATGGCTGAAACAATTTCAAAAGCTTAAGCTTCAGGTGCAGCCGCAGGTACCTCCAAAGTTCCTCCTACTCCAACTCCCATTCCATCTCCCACTCCTACAGTCAATCCATCACAAGTCGAAGAACCTGCAATCGAACTCAGTTCAGCTCCCACCTTCGGTCTTGATGATGAATACATCCAAGAAGTAAACAAGCCAAGCCCTTCTGATGATGACCTCATGATGTTTGAAGAAGAGGAGTCCAACGGTTCTCAACATTCGACTTCCAAGCCTAAAGAGAAGAAGAAAAAGAAGAAGAATGTTGTCACCCGGAAGGAGTTCATGAGCCTTCAAGCCAAAATCGATCAGATCCTGGCTGCTGTCCAGCCTACTCAACCGCAACCTGAAGACACTCCAGAACCGCAGTCACTGATTGAAAGAATAGAGCGTCTGGAAACAAGGGAACGCATGGCTGCTGAACGAATCTCTCTCAAAGTAGAGATGGGGATCCGATCCCTTGACAATAACCGCAAGGCTGACCACAAGGATTTCATGGCTGCAGCGGAACGCCTCATTACTGAGGTGACCGCAATCAAAACGGATCTTCAAGCGGACATCGCGGATCAAGCTTCTCAGTCTCAGAAATTGATAGATGAGACTCATACTGCTTATGAGTCCACTATCTCTGTTCTTCAAGCAACCATCAACAGACTGCAGAAATCCCTTTCCTCCAACTTCCATGGTCCTGAGATCCTCCAGCTCACCAAAGAAATCCACAAGTTGCTCTTCAGCTCCTCCACTCCAAACAACCAACATTTGGCAGAAGCTCTCAAAGCTCAGTTCCAAGAAGTCTTCAACAAGGTGGATGTACTTAAGCAATGGCTTGAGGAAGCATCGGGGTTGCATCCCTCAAGAGGGGGAAGTGATGAAGAACAAGAAGTCCATCACTCTGATACTTCTATTCATCAGAGTCCCCCCATCATCACTGAAAAAATTCCCACACCACCGCACTTCACCTCCAAAAGATACTCCCAAAAAGCCAGAGACTCCTCCGCACTTCAAGAACTTGGCTGAAAACATGTCTTCTCCAAGCACCACAGACTCCCCTGCCACCGCTCAAAGGAAGCATGATTGGAAAGCAGCCAAGCTGGCAGAGTTAATTTGGAGAGAATGCGGGTTTGACACCATGATGGATGAGTCCTTGATCAATTCTTGGATCAATCCGCACCGCAGGCTCCTAGACGAAGATTACAGACCGCACCTCACTTATGCTGAACCCCCTGCTGATGGATACTGGGATATACCAATTTCTCCAAATGCCAAGTACTTCACTGTATTTGAGCAGTTTGACCAAAGCCTTCCAGATCACAAGAGACTGCCAATGGAGTTTGAGAGACTTAGTCTTTTTCATGCTAAACATGCCTCCTCCATTGAAAACATATGGTCTAACGACAGACCATCCGCAGTCAAGAACTACAAAGTCAGGAAATTTATGAAGGCTGACTACATCCAGTATACCCTCACCAGAAGGGAGCATGACTACATCCGCACCCAGGCAGACTTTCCTTGTATGAATCCGGAAGAAATCTTCCTTATTGCCAGGGTGTTCCAAAACAAGTCAGAAAAGCACCCTAAAATGCAGATAGCGCTTGAAAAAGCCAACTCTTTTCTCAAGGATACGGTCTGTGACTTTGCCAAGATAGATGCGGATATCTACCCCACCATCCTCAAGCAGTTTGATCTCCCACCTTTTGAACCTGTGCCAATGCCTACCGAAGGCTTCCAAGAAAGATCTCTAGGCGCAACAAACTACCCTGAACTTGGAGTCATATTCAAAAGGAAGACTGACAACGTCAAATATTTCATTCCTATGACTGCCATGCACCGCCTGACCAAGAAACAACTTGACATCTGCCGGACTGCAATTGAAAGATCTAAGCATACTACCGCATAAGTCAAGTTCGAGATCACAAGAAGAATCACATGGTTGGAAAACGTCAGGAAGTTCTGGTGAATTTTGATCAAGTTCTTCAAACTTGATAGCTGAACCGGAGTTAAAGAGGTCACTTAGGGGGAAATTGTTGAATCATAAAAGTGACCCTCTTGAACTCAGCTACCGCAACCATCTTTCTACCGCAACGGTTCAGCACCCGGAGTCAATCTTGTTCATCAGCAACCGCATCAGCAACCGGAGTCAGCTACCGCAGTCAACTTAGCTAGATTACGTTATTTGTCTTTTATGTAATACACTCTATTATCCAGTATGCCTTGCATGGCTGCTTATAGAGCTGTAATCTAGTGTAGTTCCTAAGTCTCTATAAATAGACTTACTCTCTTTGTATTAAAAAAAAAGATAGGAAGAACCGATAACTTATGAATTCTATCTGAATACACATTCTGAAGTTATCTCTCTATCTTTCTTCACTCATCTCTTCTTACTTAAATCTTATCATAATTCTGCTGATCATAATCCCTCTTCGGAGCAAGTCTTTAAGACTTAATCACTAAGCTTGATCTTCCTTATTAACTTGGAGTGAATGCATTCCTTGTGATGAATCAGCTTAAGTGTCTTCTTGATATAACAATTGATGTCATTCCCATTCCTTTACATTTCCGCAACTAACTCTCTAACTATCTAACTATATTATTGTTGAGCTTTTAGATCCTTTGAGATTAACTATTCCGCATTATACTTGTTCTAACTTTTGTTCAAGTGTGTCTCCAAGTTGATCTCTCAACATCATTGAAGCGGCTGGTATAAGCTGCAATGCCTGTATCTTGCATGGTAAGATTCCAGAGCTCATGTTCTTGCTTTTACATCTCTTCACTTGGACAATACTCTTCAATCAGTAGCTGCTTTAACTCGTCCCAAGATATGGTATTAGCTGTACTAAATCATGGGTTTAACAAGGTTGTTCCACCAAGATAATGTTGTGTCCTTGCAGGTACATACAACAAACCTAATTTTATAATCTTGAGCGCAAAAGCTTATCTAAAATACTGACTCTATCTTCTCGATCCATCGAGTCATCCCTACTACTCATTACTTTCCATCTAAGGATTTGGGCTTACAGTTCATGAACTCCTTATAAGTACATTCCCTAGCGTGGCTTCATTAACACCCTATGTATTATCTCCGCTGCTTCCTTTATCTTTTCCGAATTTGACAATCCTATTATCTAGGGCTTCAGCGATCCATTAGGTGATCAACGCCTCGATGGCTGCTACATCAATGTTTGGCTGTTACCTGGGGTTTCTTCTGACGACTCTTCTCTGAGGCATGTTTGGATCCTAATACGGTTATCGAAAGAAAGTATGTTAGTCGATGACGCCTTTTAAGGATGTGAGTAGTAACGGCTAAGCGCATGATTTAGTGTAAAAGCAAATATCACAAGAATTTCTACATTAGGAAGGGAAAGCTTCGATGTAATAAATGGCTATCTCTTGGGGGTAGCGATGATACGACTTTCTTGCATAGTCGAACTTCTTATAATATGTAGATTTAGGGTATAACTTGGAAGCCTAACATACTGGGTTAGGGATCTATTTGCTAAGTGGATCGAGTTCTTATCTTTATCGCCCATGCATTTGCCTTTGCAGCGATGATTTTTGCTCTGCAACTTCTGCTTGGCTGTCACACCCCCAAACCGGAACGGCGAAAACGTTCGGGGGTGGAGGACGTCGTGTTCAGTATCACAACAATTGCATAATAGTAATCAAAGCACAAAACCATGTATCGATAAAGTATAAGTTTATACATATGTGTTCAAGTGATTGTATATATAACACCAAAATGTATATAGCAAAAACTAAAAGCCATGAGTCAATGAAGCTCCGTCTTCTCAAAATCTGTGGATACATGTTTACTGATTTCCTGAGAATACAAGTAGTTTCAAAAAGAGTGTCAACAATTAAGTTGGTGAGTTCATAAGCATGTTTGTAACTGAAATATGTTATTTATTCCTTGAAAATGTAAGTATGTTTTCCCAGAAAATCCTATATTTTCTGTTGTAATATGTTGTAACCAAAATGTGTAAACGTTATTGCACTCTGTGATAGTAAAAATGTAGTTTTAACTCTCAGAAAACCATGAAAAGTCTGTTTTCTCTATACTGGAATAGTATTCTGTAATTGTTTTTGTATGAAAAACTGTATAACTGTAAATACTTTGATTCACCACCTGTACTTGTAAAATAATGTATTATAGTTTTATTATTTAATAAAACTATGTGAAGTTGTTTACTTATTCTTACACTAATCGTATTGTTCAATACCAAATTATGATTTATCATAACCATGCTTGATGACCTAAGATGTCCTGAACACAACGTTCTTCAGGTGTCGTAATCGGTACGACATTTGTCACCTCAGGCCTGCCAGCCTAACTGTTGCAAGCAGCTCAGGTGCGGACTTGTCAGTCCCGTATAGATCTATAAACAAGTGTCACGCTCTCCCTCCAGGAGACTCTGGTTATAATTTCAGGACTTGGTTGGTACTTAGATAAGTACGTGAAGTGTGTCTCACAAATGCTTTATTGACGGTTACATGCAGAATAATGAAAAGTTACTTTGTAATAGATAAGCTATAAGTATATCTCATAAACTAAATTTAATATAGTTTATATGTTTGTTTCCGTAAGTTATTTTGAATATGTAAAGTAGTGTATATGATCCATAAGTTATACCTATTGTAGTTTATATGTTCGTTTTCCGTATGTAATCTGGACTTGAAAAGAAACATGTAAGTTCTATAAACTATACCTATTATTATTTATATGTTTGTGTTTTAATGAAACGAAAACCTTTGTATTGTTAATAATTCGGTAAGTTTAAATCAAAAAATCTATGATACGGTTGTCTTGTGAAATTCAATATTTATATCTGAATGATAATAAAATAATTTTCAAAATTAATATTTTTGTTTAACAAGTTGAAAATGATTTTATACTTATATAAATATAATATTTATATAATTATGATTAAATAGACAGTCGAATAAATAATTTTACCCCAAGCCCATAACCAAACAAAGAATAGGAAATGGAGTCAAATTATAAATTCTAAGCCTGTTGAACGCTAATTATATTATATATATATATATATATATATATATATATATATATATATATATATATATATATATATATATATATAATTTTGGTAACTGCAACGATTTTTAAATATTGATAATATTTATATATTAACACAAATTTTCTTGGGTTACACTTGTATTCCCCCCCCCCTAAAACAGTGAAAAATCATGAAAACGTAGGCGTATGAACTGACCTCGAGTGTGTGTTCCTGATTAGATACGATGTGGTTGCGATAATTCCCGGGATAGAATATGTGAAATTAACCATATCGTAGTTATATTATACACATAATTCCATGCATAAATTAGATAGCTAACAATTTAACATGATAATTAGCATTAGTTTATATAGATTCCTTACTGATTGTGAAGAAGTTCTTATGAAAGTTTGAAGATTTTGAAGATTTTTGGGTAACTGCTTGCAAATGCGAAGGATTGAATATGTATTTTTGAGAGCATATGAGGGAAATATGTTTACTGTTTGTGCCAAATGAATTCATTTGTATCTTAAGTATGGAGGAAACTCAGGAGGCGGTGAATGTGAGGTTTACGTGGTAATTGAATTATATTACATTGGGAAGCTAACTTTGGATAAGATATGAAGATATTTGAAGAGTTTACTTGCAAATTGAATGTGTTTGCTGCCAAATGAAGAAGGTTTACTACCCTAATCGGCTTCACCATTGAGATTTCGGTCATAGTGACCGAAAACCTAATGTTTTCTTGAGTTATGACCGCAAACACAACTTGTTTTAAAATCCTTAAACCGTAAACACCTTTGATATTTAATTCTTTGGCCATAAACTCCTAGTTTATAGAATCTTAGACCGTAATCTCCATTGTGGTGGGTCATTTTTGTGATTTAAACTTTAATCCCTTGACTTATGTTGACTTGTATATTGAGTTATATATGCATAGTTTTCAATATAAGTGTATATAAATCACTTATATAAACATGTCCTTAAGGTATTCAAGTTCCTATGGTATTAATGCTATGATATGGATTTACTTGTATACGATTGTAGATTAGACTTTTATTCGAATAGGTTCAACATACATTGACTTGAAATTACGGGTTGCTATATTATCCCCCCGTTAGAGGGAATTTCGTCCCGAAATTGTTTCCAAAGTGGTACTCATGAACTAGGGAAAAGACGTGGGTATTTGTGTTTCATTTGATCTTCCCGTTCCCAAGTGAATTCAGGTCCCCGCTTGGTATTCCAGCGAACCTTCACTATTGGTATATGACTTTGTTTTGTTCTTTTGACTTCCCTATCCATGATTTCCACCGGTTCTTCTACGAAGTGTAGAGTCTCGTTTAACTCGATTTCGTCGACTGGGATTACAATAGTCTCGTCAGATAGACACTTCTTGAGATTAGAGACGTGAAAAGTGGGATGAATGTTGTTGAGTTCATGCGGTAGATTGAGTTTATAAGCAACCGGACCAATTCTAGAAAGAATGTCAAATGGTCCGATGTACCTTGGATTTAATTTTCCACATTTTCCGAAGCATATCATTCCTTTCTAGGGTGTGACCTTTAATAAGATGTGATCACCAAACTGGAATTCCAAGGGTTTTCGACGTTTGTCCGCATAACTCTTCTGTCTGTCTCTAGAAGTTTTCAATCGTTCCAGAATCTGAACTATCTTTTCTGTTGTTTGTCAAATGATCTCGGGACCGGTTAAAGTACTGTCGGGTACTTGGTTCTTGGCTAGTTGCGTATCACCCACTTCAGCCCAACACAAAGGGGATCTGCACTTACGGCCATAGAGGGCTTCAAAGGGAGCAACTTTGATGCTAGTGTGATAGCTATGTTGTACGAGAATTCAATGGGTGGTAAATGGGTATCCCAAGCTTTATCAAAGACTATCACACAGGCTCTCAACATGTTTTCTAGTGTTTGTATGGTTCTTTCGCTTTGCCCATCAGTCTGAGGATGGTTCGTTGTACTCATGTCAAGATTGGTTCCCAAGGACTTTTGTAGTGATTGCCAAAACCGCGAGGTAAATCTACTATCTCGGCCAGATATAATAAATATTAGCATACCATGCAATCGTACTATATCTTTAATGAACGTCCTTTTTAACTTCTCCATTTTGTCTGTTTCTTTTATTGGTAGGAAGTGTGCGCATTTGGTTAATTTGTCGACGATCACCCAAATGGTGTCATGACTATTCGTTGTCCTGGGTAACTTGGTTATGAAATCCATAGTTATCTGATCCCACTTCCATTCGGGTATTTTTGGTTGTTGTAGTAAACCCAAAGGCTTCTGATATTCTACCTTGACTTTGGCGCAAGTCAGACACTTGCCCACATAGGTAGCAATTTCAGCTTTAATGTTCGGCCACCAATAGAGTTTCTTAAGGTCCAGATACATCTTGTCTGAACCTGGATGAACGGAGTATCGACATTTATGGGCTTCATTCATGACAACATCTCTATAGCCACCAAACTTCGGTGTCCAGATCCGATTCATGAGATAACGAACTCCGTCACACATGATTTCCAAGTTCTTTTCCATTCCTCTTAAGGCTTCACTTGTCACGTTCTCGAGTTTCAAGGCTTCCAACTGAGCTTCCTTGATTTGTGTGGACAGGTGGGAATGGATAGTCATAGGTAGAGACTTTACTCAGCGGCCCGAGTATTCTTTTCGACTAAGGGCATCTGCTACTATATTGGCTTTGTTGGGATGATAGCGAAGATCACATTCCTAATCATTGAGTAACTCCACCCATCGTCGTTGTCTCATGTTCAGTTCTTTTTGATCGAAGATGTGCTGGAGGATTTTGTGATATGTGAAGATTGTGCATTTCGTACCATAAAGGTAATGCCTCCAGATCTTCAAAGCAAAAACCATTTCTCCCAATTCAAGGTCGTGTGTGGTGTAGTTGAACTCGTGGTTCTTAAGCTGTCTCGAGGCGTTGGATATGACCTTTCCTCGCTGCATAAGAACACAACCTAGCCCTTGCTTGGACGCATCACAGTAAACTACAAAATCTTCCTTCCCTTCTGGGAGGGACAAGATTGGTGCGCTGCAGAGGGCTTGCTTTAGTGTCTGGAAAGCAGTTTCTTGTTTCAACTTACAGTTGAAGGTTACACCCTTCTGAGTCAATGAGGTGAGGGGTTTTGCGATTTTGAAAAGTTTTGGATGAACCTTCTGTAATAGCCAGCGAGACCTAGGAATTGACGAATCTTTGTCGGGGTTGGTGGGGTCGCCCAGTTTTCGATAGCTTTGATCTTGGAAGGATCATCAGGTATCCCTTACTTGCTGACTACATGACCTTGGAAGTCCACCTTTCGAATCCAAAACTCGCACTTCGAGAACTTCGCATATAATTTCTCTGCCCTTATGGTTTCCAAGACTTGTCGTAAATGTTGGTTGTGTTCTTCCTTACTTCGGGAATAGACCAGTATATCGTCGATGAAGACTATAACGGACTTGACTAAGTAAGGTCGACACACACGGTTCATCAGGTCCATCAACACCTCGGGCGCATTCGTTAGACCAAAGGGCATCACTACAAATTCATAGTGACTGTAGAGAGTTCTAAAAGCGGTCTTTGGAATATCATCCTCTTGGACTCGTAGTTGATGGTATCTTGATATCAGGTCAATATTGGAGAAGAAACTTGCCCCTTGAAGTTGATCGAATAGGTCGTCTATTCGTGGTAGAGGGTATCGGTTCTTGATAGTGAGCTTATTTAATTCCCGGTAGTCTATGCACATTCGGAACGATCCATCCTTCTTTTTCACGAACAAGACCGGTGCTCCCCAGGGTGAGAAGCTTGGTATAATGAATCCTTTGCTGAGAAGTTCGTTCAATTGGCTGGATAGTTCCTACATATCTGACGGTGCTAAATGGTATGAAGATTTAGCTAGGGGGTAGCTTCGGGAATCAAGTCGATTCAGAATTCGACTTGGCGTTTAGGAGGAACTCCTGGGAGATCGTTGGGGAATACATCAGGGAAATCACAGGCTTCAGGGATATCCTTGATGCTTTTTACTTCTTGTGTCTTATCAACCACGTGAGCTAAGAAGGTACAGTAATCTTTGCGAAGATACTTCTGGGCCTTGACGCAAGAAATGATTTGAAGATTCGCACCGGGTTTATCATCTAACGAGAGATTTGTTACTTGGCAGATTAAGATGAATGGCTTTTTCATAACATAGGATATCAGTACGGTGGAGACTTAACCAATCCCTGCCGATGATAATGTCGAAGCTTTTAATTGAGACTCGCATAAGGTCAATTTGATAAGAATGGTTGTTTAGAGTAAGTGTGCATCCTATATAAATGTCATTTGTACTCTCGGTCTTTCCGTTTTCCATCTCTACGGTAAATGTGTCTTTTAATGTTTGGGATTTTGTTTTAGTAGATGTTTGAATTTATGGCTCACGAAGCTTTTCTCCGCACCACTATAAAAAAGAATGCATGCGTAAGAATTGTTGAGAAGAAACGTATCGGTAACCACGGTAGGATCTGCTATCGCTTCCTCATGGCCAATTGTCAAAATTCTTCCTACACCGCCAGTATTCTTTGTCTTTGGGCAATTTCTCTTGAAGTGCCCAATTTCGCCACACTCATAACAAGCTTTACTTACTCTCGTGGCGGAGACTTGAGAGATGGGTTGTGCTGGCGCTTTACAGAGACGGGAAGTGTGCCCCTTCCTGTTGCAGTTTCTATAGTGCATTTCCCTGCAAACTCCCGTATGATGGAAGTTGCATTGATTACACTTTGGCAAAGTTCCAACATATCGACTCGGGGGTGTTGGAGTAGCAGAAACAGTGGTAGGAACAGAAGCAGGAGTAACGGCGGGAACAATAGTAGTGTGTACTGCCACAGTTTGTTGGTTCTTAGAAGGCTCTTGCGATGATTTCCCATTAAGTTTATTCCAGAACTTCTTTTTGGTGCCTCCTTCTTTGGGTTTTTCAGGAATAGCTGGCATGGAGCCTTGACAAACTCCATTTCTACAAGTGTATGAGCCAGACACTTGGCACTATCGAATGTAAGTGGATTGGCGGCAATAACGTTTCCTTGAGTCGGGGGAGTTAATCCCCAGATATACCTCTCCACCTTCTTACTCTCCGGGGTGACCATACCGGGACACAAAAGAGCCAAGTCACAAAATATGGCAGTATATGTAGCAATATCGGAATCCTTCATCGTCAGACTCTAGAGTTCCTTGTGACAACTCAAAATTTCTATCTTGTACAACTATTCACTTCAATAGAAGTCAGACTTATTTCTGCTAACTTTTAACACTATTTAGAGCCTGTTTGAGTGTTCTAAAGCCTAGTACCTTCAAGAGGAAATTATAGGACGTATACTCTAGAGTTTATTGTGCATCATTTAAGTCTCAAAACTCCAACAGTTTGGAGTTTACGGCCATAAAATGGAGTTTACGGCCGTAAACTCTAAGAGTATAAATATGACACTTAGTCATTTTAGTCATTTTTACCATTTTCAAGCCTAGAAGTCATTCTCTCTCAAGTAGCATCCGCTTTTTCTTCTTGATCTTCAACTTTGTAAGTGTTTCTTTCCTTGATTAGTTGATATACTACAACATCTAGTGATTATACATAATTTCATCCATGAAATCTATTCACTTTGATAGATCTTCAAGTGTTCTTCATTTCACCAAGAACACCAAGAACACACACTAGTGTTCTTGGACTTTAAACACCCTTACAAGCTTCTATATTGTAAGTACTCTTACCTTAGCTTGTTGTGTGCTTGAATCACTTAGACTATACCTAGAAAACATCAAGAACACAAGATCATAAGGTGTTTACGGCCGAGGCAATCTCCTTGGGCCGTAAACCCTAATTAAGGGCGCAATATGAGCCCTAGTCCCTTCCAAAGCCTTGGAACCAAGTCTAGATCACTTCCAAGAAGTGTATAGGACCTTAAATATCAAAAGAACCAAGAATAAATGGTTTTTACGGCCAAGGAAATCACATTGGGCCGTAAACACTAGTTAATGGTGCATATGTGCCACCAATCCTTCCTAAGGCTTACACTTGATCATAGGATACTTAATTATGACTTATAAGACCTTATATCATAAATTGGTACAAAATACCATGAGTTTACGGCCGTAAACTCATGGGGAAATTACCTTGGGCCGTAAACTCATGTGATACACCCATATTGGCCATAAACTCCAATGAGAGGCCATACTCCCCTTAGATGCAACCCTATGGTACTCCTAGCACTTGAATCAAAGTGTTATCCATGTTTTAGGGTGTCATTACTTGCTTAATTAGTTGTTAATTGACTAACTAGATACATATATGTGTCATTATATGTTAAATAGGATCTGTGTGTGTGCTCAAGTCTTCACTTGACACTTAGCATGCTATACCATACGTTCATCCAAACCACTCACTACAGGTGAGTTCATACCCCTTAATCAACCTTTTAAATGATTTTAAATGCTTTTATGGGGGGGATACAACTAGAAACATTATAGTTATTATATCAATCACATGTGATTAATAACTATCAAACATATGGATTTTCTTACTTTTCAAACTGTGTTATCAAACAAACTACTTCAAATCGTTTTACAAACTCTTTTACATGTTAAATACTTTTATTAAAACTCTTCTAAACTTATAATTTGTCAAAAGTGTATCTATATAGATATAGTTATATAAGTAGGATTGAAAGGACTTAGGACTGATAGCTCACCTTACTTCCTGTTCCTTGTTTGGTTGTGGACTTAGGGTATCGGTTGTTTGTCCGAAGGTCGTTTGAATCTTAGTTATATATTATGTATATGTATATAGATATAAAAGTTCCTTCATTCAGTTCAATACCTTTGGGTAGTAAGGGTATTCAATCATGTTCATTCATACAAACAACATTACTACTAAACTATAATAGGTATAGTTTAGGAAGTTACTAATACTATTACTACAACAATGAAACATACAATGAGTCTGTTCATACATGATTCAATTCATACAATAATATACAGATAGAGAATACTATGATGAGAAACAAACAATAACATATAGATAGAGAATACTATGATGAGAAACAAACAATAACATACAGATAGAGAATACTATGATGAGAAACAAACAATAACATACAGATAGAGAATACTATGATGAGAAACAAACAATAACATACAAATAGAGAATACTATGATGAGAAATAAACAGAACATACTAGACAGAGAGAACATACATTACACTAGTACATACAATATATATACAAGAACATTACAACAGAAATGTGAGCCACGTAACGGGGCATGGCATCACCTGTCACGGCTCGTTTTGTATCCAGAGTCTCCTAGAAGGAGAGCGTTGAATTTGTGTATAGATCTATACTGGATTGACTATCGTACACCTTGTTGCTCGCTACAGTGGGACTTGCAAGTCTACGGGTGCCAAATGTCATTTCTTCCGACGTCTTTCATCGTTGATTTTTTAGTCGGTAGTATGGTACAGGCATATCACATGTTACTTTAAATAACAATTGGTTTAAGGTAATTAGTATAGCAGTAGTTACTTAATACAACACTACAGTACTATTTTATTTCCCCATTGCATTCACTTTGTGATCTTCACACAATGAACGGTAATGTAAAAACTATATTTTTGGTTAATGATAGTCATAATTGGGAAAATACACACTCTTACAAGAGACAAACATACAAAAGATTCGATGCCTTGGTAGAAGGCTACTTTTAGTAGAAAACATAGGGTTTTCTAGGAGATTCAAACATTTACAAACTTATACATCAAACACATACAAACATTTTCATACAAACAATGACACTAAAATACTTATGATCTCACCACCTTTAAAGCTGATAAACTCTTTCAAAATAACTTGTATTCTCAAGTGATTAGTAGACAGGTACCGGTGCCAGGTTTTGAGAAGATGGAGCTCGTTCAAGACTCATCTTTTATTTTGATTTACATTTTTGGTGTCTTATAAATTTCACAGAACACACTTGTATTAAATTATATTATTAATGCAATGGATGATGTTGTTGCTTGTTTACTATTATGCATTGTTGTGATACTGTACATGACGTCCTCCACCCCCGAACGTTTCCGCCGTTCCGGTTTTGGGGTGTGACAGATTGGTATAAGAGCATTGTTTATAGTGAATCGAGTATATCAACCCATAAAAGATATACAAACTATAAACACAACGGGATTAAAATACTTTGACCAAGAGTTTATACTTTTAAATAATAAAATATTTAACCAAGTATACTTACCTGCATTCATGCTAAAATCAGTGTAACTAGGACAGAAGAAAAGTATTATGATTGTTGGGCAGCACAATTAGACTTAGAGACATATGGTCAAACCTGGGAAGATATAGCCTGATCAACTATATTATCCGAGGAGTGACTAGCATGTGCCTAAGGGTGGTTGTGAAGTTGCAACAAGTCTAAAAACTTACCAACAATACTACAATGAAAACATTAGAACATAACATAAACCTAAAATACTATAGGAGTATTTTGTGTTACTATAATTACTTATCTGAGAATTAAAGATTTTTATTAGTAGGTCAATAATTGCTAAGTGGATACGCTAAGGTTATATGTAACTAGGATGTCATAGACTTAGAATCTATGAACTGTGCTTTTCTTCCTGTTCCTTGTTTGGTTGTGGATTTGGAGTTAGGATCACTTATTCGAAGGTCTATCCTGTTTTGATTACATATAACTGGTATGCACTATGCAAGTATCGAAGTAACTGATAAAAATCATCTTATAACTACCTAATTAGTACTTTTATTTAGTTATTTTTATACCCCTTTTCTCGCGTAGATAACATGGCTGGATTCCATCCCCACGGCGACCCTTACTTCCCAAGCGAAGGCAATGTATGATGGCTTGAAGAGGAGCCAGAGGATGATCATCCAATCCCTTTGGATGATCACCATGCTGAAGGCTTTTCTGATAGTTCTGACTCCGAGCCAGAAGTCAACAACCTACCACAAGGGGCTCAAATCCCAAACCTTCACCCTCGACCAGCCTTTCAAGGTCCCACACCCTTGTGGGCGACAAACTTGAACCACTGGAGTGATGAGCAGGGTCAGCCCATACCATACAACGGAGACCGAATCTTCTACAATCTAAGCGAGGGAGGCTCAGCTGATCGAGTCCTACCCATCATGGTCTGTAGGATTGCTCAGAATGCTGAGCAAGGTCGAGCAGCCATCGACCGAGTCATGGAAATTGACTCCAATTATGGCGTTAACACGGTCCGCATTCACCAACTCGAAGGAGCTATGGAAAGGACTAGGATAACCAATGAGACTCTGCAGCAATAGCTGGCTGCATCCCAAGCTGAAGTTAGGGAACTTCGGGCTAGGCAGTCAATGTCTGAAAGGCGCATGAGAGACATAGAGCGCCATCTAACAGAACAAAGGACTCATTCTAGTGGTTCTCGTCGTAGATAGAGCCTACTCAACTTTATCTTTTGGATATAAATTAGTTATGTAAGACTCTAGTCTAATTTCCTATCTTTGTTAAGACTTTGGATCTGTTAAGTCTTGATTAGGTCATAGTTCTGTCAAAATTTTCCTATCTTGGTTTGATGTAAGACCTACTTCTTGGTCATTTTTCCCGAACTTGTTACATCTGTAATACCAGTATTATTGACAGATATCTAATCTGATGGAAATTAATATCCAAATGCTATCATCTTTTAGTACTAGATCTACATTCAATCGTGCTATTCAATTGTGTTGTTGGGCTATGGAGAGTTAGTCCATGAGTCACTCTCATCATTTCTCTCTATTTTATTCTTACCAATATTATCATCTTTGTAATCTTATAGTTAAAATATGCATCGACGCCGATCAACGAGACGCAATCCTCCGGTAACTTCAACACCCCCTACTCCTCAAATCGATACGGCAGCTCTAAATGCTGCAGTAGCTGCGGCTGTGGCAACAGCCATGGCTCAATATCATTCTACCAATGCCAGTGGTGCTGGAACGCCTGTTCATTCTACTCACGGTGAAGCCCCCGTGCGCTCGAGAGAGTGCTCCAACAAGGACTTCACCAACTGCAAGCCACTGTCCTTTAAAGGGACTGGCGGAGTCATTGCCCTCTCGCAATGGTTCGAAAAGACGGAGTCGATCTTCGAGATTTGCTCATGCCCGGAAGGGAGCAAAGTCAAATTTTCTGCGTGCACCTTCGAGGCAAAAGCCCTGACATGGTGGAATAGCCATTTCAAGTCACTATCTCTTATATTGGCAAATACCATGGGCTGGGAAACTCTGAGAGAGCTAATGATTGAAGAATACTGCCCGAGGGGCGAAATTCAAAAACTAGAACAAGAACTATGGAGCCTAACCATGAAGGGCTCCGATATAGTTTCCTATACCGCCAGGTTCTGCGAGTTGGTGGCCCTCTGTCCCAACATGGTTCACACAGAGGGAAAGAAAATAGAGAGGTACATCTGGGGGCTGGTGCCTCCATTTCAGGGGAATGTCTTGGCTTCAAACCCCACTACATTCGATAGTGCCAAGCGGTTGGCACAACGGCTCAATGACCATCGGGTCCGTACCCCATCAGCAACAACAACCCTAGCCATCTCAGAACACTCCAAAGCCGCCGACAACAAGCGGAAATTCTGGGATGACAAGAAGAAGAAGAAGTTTGCCAAAAAGCAGCAGGTCATGGCAGTTCATGCTGCGATAGCACCTGCCGCTGCTGCTCCGGTAAAGTAGTACGCTGGACGTTTGCCCAAGTGCAACAAATTCAACTTCCACCACACAGGAGCCTGCCGGCAAATGCATTTCTCTAACTGCAACAGGAAGGGGCACACTTCCTGTTTCTGCAAGGCTCCAGGAAAGCCAATCACCCAAGTCCCCGGCGCTGGTGTGGGCCAAGCTTGCTACGGTTGTGGCGAGGTGGCCCACTACAAAAGGAACTGCCCGAAGGCAGGGAACGCCGTTGGAGTGGGAAGAGTTCTGGCCATAGGCCACGAGGAAGCGGTTACCGACCCCACAGTGGTCACTGGTACGATTCTCCTCGATCACTCTTATGCATGGATATTGTTTGATAGTGGAGTGGAGAGGAGTTTCGTGAACGAAAAATTTGTTCATTTACTTAAGCAAAAATCACGAGCACTTAAGGAACCGTTCACTGTAGAAATGGCTAATGGGAAGACTGAGAGTACTAGCAGTATATTCATAGGATGTACCCTATCGCTAGATAGCCATTCATTTTCTATCGACCTCATGCCGGTTTCAATTAAAAGTTTCGACGTCATTATCGGCATGGATTGGTTGAGTTCTCATCATGCCGACATCATGTGTTATGAAAAGGCTGTTCGCTTTAATCTGCCGTCAAGCGAAACTCTAGTAGTTTATGGCGACAAACCCGGCACTAACCTTCGCCTCATCTCGAGCATTCAAGCCCAGAAATTCTTGCGAAAGGAATGTCGCGCATTCCTTGCTCATGTTCTCGATGTGAGCCAAGAAACGAAAGACATTAAGAACATTCCAGTAGTACGCGATTTTCCCGACATCTTTCCAGAAGAACTCCCAGGATTACCTCCGCCACGTCAAGTCTAGTTCAGGATCGACTTAGTTCCAGGAGCTACTCCAGTAGCCAAATCGCCCTATCGTCTAGCACTTGCAGAGATGCAACAACTGTCCGGTCAACTTATCGAATTGCTAAACAAGGGCTTTATAAGACCAAGTTTCTCACCCTGGGGAGCTTCGGTCTTGTTCGTCAAGAAGAAAGACAGATCGTTTCGTATGTGCATCGACTACAGGGAACTCAACAAGCTAACCATCAAAAATCGTTACCCTCTGCCTCGCATAGACGATTTATTTGATCAACTGCAAGGGGCGAACTTCTTTTCAAAAATCGATCTAAGATCCGGGTATCACCAGTTACGAGTGCTAGGGGAGGATGTTCCGAAGACAGCCTTTCTAACTCGTTATGGACACTACGAATTCGTAGTGATGCCGTTCGGATTAACAAACGCGCCCGCAGTATTCATGGATTTAATGAATAGGGTGTGTCGTCCTTACTTGGATCAGTTCGTCATCGTCTTCATCGATGACATACTTATCTACTCTCGTAGTAAGGAGGAGCATAGTTAACATCTGCGGCTAGTCTTAGAAACGTTGCGTTCAGAGAAGCTCTATGCGAAGTTCTCGAAATGCAAATTTTGGATCTGAAGAGTCGAATTCTTAGGGCATGTGGTTAGCGAAGAGGGAATACATGTTGACCCTTCCAAAATCAAATTCATTGAGAGCTGGTCAGCACCGAAGACGCCTACCGAAATTCATCAATTTCTAGGCCTCGCTGGCTACTATCGCAAGTTCATTCAGAACTTCTCACGGATTGTGAAACCTCTTACGACCTTGACCCAGAAGGGCGTGGCCTTTGACTGGGAAGAGAAGCAGTAGAAAGCGTTCCAAACGCTAAAGCGAGCCTTATGCACCGCACCGATACTATCCCTCCCTGAAGGAATAGAAGACTTCGTACTCTATTGTGATGCATCCAACCAAGGGCTCGGTTGTGTTCTGATGCAACAAGGTAAGGTCATCGCCTATGCCTCCAGACAGCTGAAGACACACGAGGTCAACTACACCACTCACGATCTTGATCTAGGAGCAGTTGTGTTTGCTCTGAAGATCTGGAGACACTACCTATACGGTACGAAGAGCACGATCTTTACAGAACACAAAAGCCTATAACACATATTCGACCAGAAGGAGCTCAACATGAGACAACGTCGGTGGGTTGAGATACTCAGTGATTACGAATGCGAAATTCGTTATCACCCGGGTAAAGCAAATGTAGTAGCTGACGCCCTAAGTCGAAAAGAATACTCTGGTCGTAGAGTCAAATCATTGACTATGACTATCCATTCACACTTGTCCACACAAATCAAGGAAGCTCAGCTCGAATCCTTGAAGCCTCAAAATGTGGCGGGTGAATCCCTGAGAGGGATGAATAAGAATTTGGAAGTCAAAGGTGGCGGAGCCTTGTATCTCATGGATTGCATCTGGACACCGAAACACGGTGGTTTCAGATACTTGATCATGACCGAAGCTAACAAAACTCGATATTCCCTCCACCCAGGTTCATATAAGATGTATTTGGATCTTAAAAAGCTATACTGGTTGCCTAACATGAAAGCAGAGATTGCTACCTTCGTAAGTAAATGCCTTACTTGCGCCAAGGTTAAGGTCGAATACCAGAAACCCTCAGGATTACTACAACAGCCGGAGATACCGGAATGGAAGTGGGAGTGGATCACAATGGACTTCATAACCAAGCTGCCCAAGACAACGGGTGGTCTCGATACCATTTGGGTGATCGTAGACAGGTTAACCAAGTCCGCACACTTCCTGCCTGTCAAAGAAACAGACAATATGGAGAAGCTAACAAGAACCTACATTAGGGAGATCGTACGACTGCATGGCGTTCCTATATCTATTATCTCCGATAGAGATAGTAGATTCACTTCGAGGTTCTGGCATTCGCTACAAAGTTCCCTAGGAACTAGGCTGGACATGAGTACAGCCTACCATCCACAGACCAACGGACAAAGTGAGAGGACTATCCAAATCTTGGAGCATATGTTGCGAGCCTGTGTGATCGAATTTGGGAAGGCATGGGATACTCATCTACCCCTTGTCGAATTTTCCTAAAACAACAGTTACCACACGAGCATAAAGGCTACTCCATTTGAAGCCCTCTATGGCCGAAAGTGCAGATCCCCTCTGTGTTGGGCTGAGGTGGGTGACACCCAGTTAGCTAAAGGACGAGTTTCGGACAGCACTCTCACCGGTCCGGAGATCATTCGGGAAACGACAGAGAAGATCGTGCAGATTCGTGAACGATTGAAAGCCTCTAGAGACCGAAAGAAAAGCTACGCAGATAAACGAAGGAAACCGTTGGAATTCTAGGAGGGCGACCGTGTTCTATTGAAGGTCTCACCCTGGAAAGGCTTGATACGCTTTGGAAAGCGTGGAAAGCTAAATCCAAGATACATAGGGCCTTTCGAGATTCTTGCTAGAATCGGCCCCGTATCTTACAAACTCATCTTACCTCGCGAACTCAATAACGTACATTCTACTTTCCACGTCTCGAACTTGAAAAAGTGTCTGTCCGACGAGACTCTTGTAATCCCACTCGACGAGATCGAGATCAACGAGAGCCTCAACTTCGTGGACGAACCTGTAGAGATCATGGACCGAGAGGTCAAGCAAACAAAGCAAAGTCGTATCCCGATAGTGAAGGTTCGCTGGAACGCCAAGCGAGGGCCTGAATTAACTTGGGAGCGAGAGGATTAAATGAAACTGAAATATCCTCATCTTTTTACTTAGTTATTTGTAACTACTTATTTGCTTAAACTCTAATTTCGAGATGAAATTCCCTCTAATGGGGGGATGATGTGACAACTCGAAATTTCTATCTTTTACAACCATTCACTTCAATAGAAGTCAGACTTATTTCTGCTAACTTTTAACACTGTTTAGAGCCTGTTTGAGTGTTCTAAAGCCTAGTACCTTCAAGAGGAAATTATAGGACGTATACTCTAGAGTTTATTGTGCATCATTTAAGTCTCAAAACTCCAAGAGTTTGGAGTTTACGGCCATAAAATGGAGTTTACGGCCGTAAACTCTAAGAGTATAAATATGAAACTTAGTCATTTTAGTCATTTTTACCATTTTCAAGCCTAGAAGTCATTCTCTCTCAAGTAGCATCCGGTTTTTCTTCTTGATCTTCAACTTTGTAAGTGTTTCTTTCCTTGATTAGTTGATATACTACAACATCTAGTGATTGTACATAATTTCATCCATGAAATCTCTTCACTTTGATATATCTTCAAGTGTTCTTCATTTCACCAAGAACACACACTAGTGTTCTTGGACTTTAAACACCCTTACAAGCTTCTATATTGTAAGTACTCTTACCTTAGCTTGTTATGTGCTTGAATCACTTAGACTACACCTAGAAAACATCAAGAACACAAGATCATAAGGTGTTTACGGCCAAGGCAATGTCCTTGGGCCGTAAACCCTAATAAAGGGGGCAATATGAGCCCTAGTCCCTTCCAAAGCCTTGGAACCAAGTCTAGATCACTTCCAAGAAGTGTATAGGACCTTAAACATCAAAAGAACCAAGAATAAATGGTGTTTACGGCCAAGGAAATCACCTTGGGCCGTAAACACTAGTTAATGGTGCATATGTGGCACCAATCCTTCCTAAGGCTTAGACTTGATCATAGGATACTTAATAACGACTTGTAAGACCTTATATCACAAATTGGTACAAAATACCATGAGTTTACGACCGTAAACTCATCGGGAAATTACCTTGGGCTGTAAACTCATGTGATACACCCATATTGGCCATAAACTCCAATGAGAGGCCATACTCCCTTTAGATGCAACCCTATGGTACTCCTAGCACTTGAATCAAAGTGTTATCCATGTTTTAGGGTGTCTTTACTTGTTTAATTAGTTGTTAATTGACTAATTAGATACATATATATATATATATATATATATATATATATATATATATATATATATATATATATATATATATATATATATATATATATATATATATATATATATATATATATATATATATGTCATTATATGTTAAATAGGATCCGTGTGTGTGCTCAAGTCTTCACTTGACACTTAGCATCCTATACCATATGTTTAACCAAACCACTCACTACAGGTGAGTTCATACCCCTTAATCAACCTTTTAAATGATTTTAAATGCTTTTATGGGGGGGGGGGGATACAAGTAGAAACATTATAGTTATTATATCAATCACATGTGATTAATAACTATCAAACATATGGATTTTCTTACTTTTCAAACTGTGTTATCAAACAAACTACTTCAAATCGTTTTATAAACTCTTTTACATGTTAAATACTTTTATTAAAACTCTTCTAAACTTATATTTTGTCAAAAGTGTATCTATATAGATATAGTTATATAAGTAGGATTGAAAGGACTTAGGACTGATAGCTCACCTTACTTCCTGTTCCTTGTTTGGTTGTGGACTTAGGGTATCGGTTGTTTGTCCGAAGGTTGTTTGAAACTTAGTTATATATTATGTATATGTATATAGATATAAAAGTTCCTTCGTTCAGTTCAATACCTTTGGGTAGCAAGGGTATTCAATCATGTTCATTCATACAAACAACATTACTAGTAAACTATAATAGGTATAGTTTAGGAAGTTACTAATACTATTACTAGAACAATGAACCATACAGTGAGTCAGTTCATACATGATTCAATTCATACAATAATATACAGATAGAGAATACTATGATGAGAAACAAACAATAACATACAGATAGAGAATACTATGATGAGAAACAAACAATAACATACAGATAGAGAATACTATGATGAGAAACAAATAATAACATACAGATAGAGAATACTATGATGAGAAACAAACAATAACATACAGATAGAGAATACTATGATGAGAAACAACCATAACATACTAGACAGAGAGAACATACATTACACTAGTACATACAATACATATACAAGAACATTACAACAGAAATGTGAGCCACGTAACGGGGCATGGCATCACCTGTCACGGCTCGTTTTGTATCCAGAGTCTCCTAGAAGGAGAGCGTTGAATTTGTGTATAGATCTATACTAGATTGTCTATCCTACACCTTGCTGCTCGCTACAGTGAGACTTGCAAGTCTACGGGTGCCAAATGTCATTTCTTCCGACGTCTTTCATCGTCGTGTTTTTAGTCGGTAGTATGGTACATGCATATCACATGTTACTTTAAATAACAATTGGTTTAAGGTAATTAGTACATCAGTAGTTACTTAATACAACACTACAGTACTATTTTATTTCCCCATTGCATTCACTTTGTGATCTTCACATAATGAACGGTAATGTAAAAACTATATTTTTGGTTAATGATAGTCATAATTGGGAAAATACACACTCTTACAAGAGACAAACATACAAAAGATTCGATGCCTTGGTAGAAGGCTACTTTTAGTAGAAAACATAGGGTTTTCTAGGAGATTCAAACATTTACAAACTTATACATCAAACACATACAAACATTTTCATACAAACAATGACACTAAAATACTTATGATCTCACCAGGTTTAAAGATGATAAACTCTTTCAAAATAACTTGTATTCTCAGGTCATCAGTAGACAGGTACCGGTGCCAGGTTTTGAGAAGATGGAGCTCGTTCAAGACTCATCTTTTATTTTGATTTACATTTTTGGTGTCTTATAAACTTCACAGAACACACTTGTATTAAATTATATTATTAATGCAATGGATGATGTTGTTGCTTGTTTACTATTATGCATTGTTGTGATACTGTACATGACGTCCTCCACCCCCGAACGTTTCCACAGTTTCGGTTTTGGGGTGTGACATTGCTGCTCTAACTTTTTGAATCTCGCCTCTGGACAATATTCTGCCAGTATTAGAACTTTTAAGTTTTCCTAGCTCATGGCATTGGCTACTGGGAGAGATAATGACTTGAAATAGACGTTGCACCAAGAGAGAGCTCTATCCAAGAAAGTGCATGTTGCAAACTTCACTTTACTAGTTTCAGGGCATACACAGATTTCAAACACCGATTCGGTTTTCTCGAAGCAGCGTGTTAGAGCAATGACACCTCTGGTGCCATCAAAGGATTTGGGTTTAGCATTCGTAAAGTATTTATAAGAACACTCCCTTGGGTGTCCAACTCCACTAGTACCACTGATGTTAATTTGCGTCATGGCGGCAGCCACAGCGGCGGTTACTGCTGCTTGGAAGACAGCAGGATCATACTGTGGAGGTGGTAACGGTGGTGGAATTGGTGGATTATTGTTGAATCACATATTTGATTTACGTGGCGGCATCTTTTTCTACAAAGTTTAAAGAGGAGAAGATGTTAAGTTCTCTATAGTAGTTACAAATCAGGTGATATTGAACAAGATATATCTTAGTTCTAAACGTATCATATCCTGACTTTCATAGTGTTCAGCGATTTACAATAGAGGTCTACTAATATAAGCAAACAATCGCCGATGCCATTATAGTAACACTTGTAACAATTTTTATAGTGTATTCCATACTAGGTCTCTCTGAAATTACAATAAGTAATCATAGATTACCATAAGTAAGTAAACTGTAATGACGAAGTCATGAAATGGATGTTAACTAAAATACTTGTCAATTCTTTGATATATCTGATACATAGTGTTTTTGGAAAATTTAACCTTGATACTGGTCTATAATACATCAAAGTTTACAGGAAAATCTTGACAACATTATGATTCCCTGAATAGTATAAACACCTAGACACAGGGTTGAGTTTATATGTAGATAAGGTAGTATGTAACGCCTATCCGTAGTCCTCGTTTATATCAAAATGTGAGTAGTGTAAACACTACTCGTGGCGGCACTCCCCTGAGTACTGGACTCTACCACATGGCGCTCTGCTTCCATCAAATGTCTCTCTAATGTAGCCTGATGCTCCCGAAGTGCTCTTATTTCGGTTCAGGCATCAGTTATATCTTCTTGAATATTTTCGGCGTGGTTCCTGGTCTGATCATGGTCTTCGTTTAGATAGTGAATACGAATCGTGTTGACTTCGTTGGTAGCACCAACCTCCATGACTTGGTTGATGGTAACTCTCGTTTGTTCATCATGGAGAGAAACACGATGTAGTAATATAGGGAGGGCTCTGTCTGCTGAGGCTCCCATATCAAGGTTGTAGAAGCTTCGATCCCCATCATAGGGAAGGTGTTGACCCTGTTCATGACTCCACCTCTCCAAGTTTACTACCCAATGAGGCGTCGGGCGTTGGAAATTCTGTTGGGGATTGGGATGTTGGGCAACTTAAGGTGGATCGTAAACCTCTGATTCTGAGTCAGAGTCTTCCATTTCCTCTTCGAGCCATCCTCTATTCCCTTGAATGGGAAAATACATGTCTCCTGACAAATAGAAACCAACCATATTATCTATGCAAGAATAAAGGTGTAAGAGAGTTTAAATAAGTCTAGAAATGGTGTGTTATCGTGATATAAATACTCCTATAGTATTTAAATTTATGTTTGGTTATAACGTTCCTTTTTAGTAAAAGTTGGTAAGTTTTAGACTTGTTGCAACACCACTATCACTCCCAAACACATGTTGGTCATATCTCAAAAAAATATAGTTGATCAGGCTATATTTATCCCAGATATGATTACATAACTGTACAAGTTTAACTGCAGTATTCAACATCTAAATACTTTTATGTAGTTCTCACTGTGATACTGCTTTTGGTATGTATGCATGTTAGTATACTTCTTATAAAATATTTAGATTTTTAAAGTATACTTTTAGTCAGAGCTCTTCAGCCCCGTTGTATTTATAGTTATATATCTTTTAATGTTTGATATACTTAATTCACTATAAACAATGCTCTGATACCAATCTGTCACACCCCCAAACAGGAACAGCGGAAATGTTCGGGGCCGGAGGACGTCATGTTCGTTATCACAACAATTGCATAATAGTAATAAAAGCACAACAACCATGTATTGATAAAGTATAAGTTTTTACATATGTGTTCAGGTCATTTTATATATAACACCAAAATGTATATAGCAAAAACTAAAAGACATGGGTCAATGAAGCTCCGTCTTCTGAAAATCTGTGGATACCTGTTTACTAATTTCCTGAGAATACAAGTAGTTTTGAAAAGAGTGTCAACAATTAAGTTGGTGAGTTCATAAGCATGTTTGTAACTGAAATATGTTATTTATTCCTTGAAAATGTAAGTATGTTTTCCCAGAAAATCCTATATTTTCTGTTGTAATATGTTGTAACCAAAATGTGTAAACGTTATTGTACTCTGTAATAGTAAAAATGTAGTTTTAATTCTCAGAAAACCATGAAAACTATGTTTTCTCTATACTGGAATAGTATTCTGTAAATGTTCTTGTATGAAAAACTGTATAACTGTAAATAATTTGATTCACCAGCTGTACTTGTAAAATAATGTATTATAGTTTTATTATTTAATAAAACTATGTGAAGTTGTTTACTTATTCTTACACTAATCGTATTTTTCAATACCAAATTGTGATTTATCATAACCATGCTTGATGACCTAAGATGTGCTGAACACAACGTTCTTCAGGTGCCGTAATCGGTACGACATTTGTCACCTGAGGCCTGCCAGCCTAGCTGTTGCAAGCAGCTTAGGTGCGGGCTTGTCAGTCCCGTATAGATCTATACACAAGTGTCACGCTCTCCCTCCAGGAGACTCTGGTTATAATTTCAGGACTTGGTTTGTACTTAGATAAGTACATGAAGTGTGTCTCACAAATGCTTTATTGACGGTTACATGTAGAATAATGAAAAGTTACTTTGTAATAGATAAACTGTAAGTATATCTCATAAACTATATTTAATATACTTTATATGTTTGTTTTCCGTAAGTTATTCTGAATATGTAAAGTAGTGTATATGATCCATAAATTATACCTATTATAGTTTATATGTTCGTTTTCCATATGTAATCTGGACGTGAAAAGGAACATGTAAGTTCTATAAACTATACCTATTATTATTTATATGTTTGTATTTTAATGAAACGAAAAGATTTGTACTGTTCATAATTCGGTGCGTTTAAATCGAAAAATCTATGATACGGTTGTCCTGTGAAATTCAATATTTATATCCGAATGATAATAAAATAATTTGCAAAATGAATATTTTTGTTCAACAAGTTTAAAATGATTTTATACTTATATAAATATAATATTTATATAATTATGATTAAATAGACAGTTGAATAAATAATTCTAGCCCAAGCCCACAACCAAACAAGGAACAGGAAATGAAGTCAAATTATCAATTTTAAGCCTGTTAAACTCTAATTATAATATATATATATATATATATATATATATATATATATATATATATATATATATATATATATAATCTTGGTAACGACAACGATTTTTAAATATTGATAATATTTAAATATTAACACAAATTTTCTTGTGTTACACTTGTATTCCCCCCTAAAACAGTGAAAAATCATGAAAACGTAGAGGTATGAACTCACCTCGAGTGTGTGTTTCTGGTTAGATACGATGTGGTTGCGATAATACCCGGGATAGAAATACGTGAAATTAACAATATCCTAATTTTATTATACACACAATTCCATGCATAAATTAGATAGCTAATAATTTAACATGATAATTAGCATTAGTTTATATAGATTCCTTACTGATTGTGAAGAAATTCTTATGAAAGTTTGAAGGTTTTGAAGATTTTTGGGTAACTGCTTGCAGATGCGAAGGATTGAATATGTGTTTTTGAGAGCATATAAGTGAAATATGTCTACTGTTTGTGCCAAATGAATTCATTTGTATCTTAAGTATGAAGGAAACTCATGAGGCAGTGAATGTGAGGTTTACGGTGGTAATTGAATTATACCACATTGGGAAGCTAACTTTGGATAAGATATGAAGGTATTTGAAGATTTTACTCTCAAATTGAATGTGTTTGCTGCCAAATGAAGAGGGTTTATGGCCTTAATGGGCTTCACCATTTAGATTTCGGTCATAGTGACCGAAAACCCAATGTTTTCTTGAGTTATGACCGCAAACACAACTTGTTTTAAAATCCTTAAACCATAAACACCTTTGATATTTAATTCTTTGGCCGTAAGCTCCTAGTTTCTAGAATCTTAGACCGTAATCTCCATTTTGGTGGGTCACTTTGTGATTTAAACTTTAATCCCTTGACTTATGTTGACTTGTATATTGAGTTATATATGCATAATTTTCAATATAAGTGTTTATAACTTATAAACAAGTATGATTAACAAAGTATGTGTTGGGTTTTATAGTGTTGCGTCTTGGGCTCGGTCCTTAGCCCAATTTTACTATCCAGTTTGGGCCTGTCCAACTGTGATTGTTTTATTTAGGGTTTAGTATATAAGGTGCATGCATGCAGTTCTTTGTTAAAAAGCACTTTTGATAATTATTGTTTTGAGTTGTACTACGAAACCCTAGCTCGCCTCTACAGTGGAAGTTCTTTGTCGAGCTCTGCTGAGGCGTGACTACGTTTGAATCATTCAGCATTATTTGATTCCATGTTGTGTTCTCTGTGTTTATTTGATTTTATTGTTTAATCTGTTAAAGATCTAATCGATCTAAGAGTTTTTCAACTCATCAATTGGTATTAGAGCAGGAGACTACGTAATCCATACACATCTCTTCTGTTGAAGAAGATCTTAGGGTTTTCCGCTTAAATTGATATTTATAGAGCCGTCATCTGCTATTGACGTGGTTCTTCAAATATTTGATCTTACCCTATCGTTATTTACAAGTCTGATCTTAAGCAGGTTTAAACAAGCATCAACACATCCATGGAGGATTCTCAGTCAAACCCAATCAACATCTCAAACAGCATAGGATCGACTACAAGGATTCCTTTTTTATACACTCAAGATTATGAGGTCTGGGCGAATCACTTTGAAGACTACGTGATTGGCTCAGAAGATAATAGATACTTAATCTGGGAGGCGATCACTGTTGGTCCATTCGTTCATGCAAGTACTTCAAGAGTTGTTAAAACTCAAAAGGAATATAATCAACTCATCGGTGACGTGAAAGATATCCTTCAGGATGAGAAGGAAAAGTTTCAGTGCAATATCAAAGCCTTAAGGATGATAAGGTTTGCACTACAGTCAGATACGTTTCGGCTGGTAAGGTCATGCACGACAACAAAGGAAATATGGGTAAGGTTGAAGGAATTGTACTCTACAGATGAAGATCTTGAGCACTCAATCCAAACACTGTTGCTCTCAGAATTCGGTGATTTTAAGCAGAAGCCTGAAGAGAAGCTCGTTCAATCCTTCGATCGCTTCAATCATCTCTTAAGCAAGATGATTAAGCATGGGATCGAAAGGAAGGTTATTGAACAGAAGGTAACATTCATGAATGGCCTTAGATCGGAATGGATGGCTGTGGTGTCAACAGTGAAGGCACATGAATAGTTCAAAAGTTATTCTCTTGCAAAACTGGTGGGAATTCTAAAGTCGCATGAGAGTGCCCTGACCAAAGAAACAAATGTAGTTTCTAGCATGGGATCCTTAGCTCTGATCTCCAAAGGAAAGAATGCAGATGAGGAGGAAGAAGATCTGGATCTCTCTGAATATGATCTAACAAGCGAAGATTATGCTCTGATGGTGTCAAATCCCAAGAAGTTCATCAAAAGGAGGTTCCCAACAAACAAGAACCGAAACTGGCATGGCAGTTACAGCGTCGAGAAAGCAAAGGAGGAACCAAAAGGTGTTTCTCAGACGGAAGAACAAAAGAAGGTACCGAAACTTGGAGGTGACTCGGGCTTTACCTGTCACTACTGTGGAGGTAAAAATCACTTCGCAAAAGACTTCATGCTCAGAAAGATGTCTGAGAAGAACGAAGATGAGGACGAGGAAGCGAACCTCAGAAGGCGTTTGGAGGAAATCAGGAAGAAGAAAGCAGGATCTAACAACACCATGAATGCTCTTATTGTGCAGGGAAATACGGTCGATGATGAATTTGGAGGAGTTGAAATTTGGTCGACTGATTCAGAGGATGAAGAAGTGAGGAAGCCAACTCATGGCAAGGCTCTGTTGGTGAAGGAAGAGGACAATACATGAAGATGTTTGATGGTGACGTCTAGAGTGTCACACATGCGAGGCTATACCACTGATGGAGGAAATGATGGAGAGAAGGAAAGAGAAGACCGTTGTTTCGCTGCAAAGCCTGTCAGTCATTAGATCAACGATTGTGACGAGTTGATCCAGAAGGTACAATCTATTCTTATCTCTCTGAAAATTCCAATAACTGACTACGAAAATGAACTCAATAGTTTAAAATCTAAATTTTCTAGTTTAAGTGGAAGTTTAACTCAAACTCGCGTCACAAACTCTAACCTAACTGATCAAATCAGCAGGGTGTCATCGAAGAGTGAGGAGAGGTGAATGTGGATTGAGCAGAAGGAGAAGGAGTTGATTAGGTCTAGGGATGAAAGAATTTATTTGCAAAGAGATAATTTGAAGCTTTTAAAACAACAAAATGTGTTTTGTTTAATTGCTAAGCGTTTATACACCAATATTACTCAATTGCATCTTGATTGTGAGATAGGGAAGAAGATACATCGTATGATTTTACCCATCCTTGAGTTAAAGGAGGATGAAATCGATGCCGACGCATACGACTGTGAAAACGTTGTTTCTTCTGAGGATATTTCTCCTGCCTACAGAATTGGTCTTGACAAAATAGAGTCCTTTATTAAGTCCAAAGACCATAAGGACATGCTCAAAAATTTGTTGGATGAAAATGACAAATTGAAAATCCAAGCTGAAACCGTACAGAAATTTGACTTGTTGAATACTAAGTTGAGTTCAGAAAATAAAATTGTTGTTGAAAATACTTCTGAATTCGATGAGGATGATGATATGAGTGACATTTCTGTAGATGATGTGGTTGATTGTTCGGAATTTGTCAAGAGCGAACCCGAAACTAACAAAAATCTTATTTCTGAAAATTCGGCTGAGTTTGCTCGTTTATCCAAAGACAAGACCAAAGTCCTTAAAGAAAAGGCCGTTGTATATCAAAAGGTCCAAACTACTCCAAATCAGGTATACAAAGTTGATGGAGTCACTCTGCAACAAATAGCCGAACTGACAGCAATTGTTGCAGAAGACAATGCTGAAGGTTGTGATGAGTTTTTCTGGTCAGCACCCATTGATAACGCTGATGAAACAGTAGGTTTGTCACAGAAAACTTCGTGGAGAGTGAAAGGAAGATATGTAGCCGAACCACTTAACGATCCTACTCGTTTTGACGAGCCTAGCACAAGTGGTACCAAAAGTTCTCCAGCCGAACAAGTCGCAGTCTCAAGCGAAACCTCTTCACTTAAAAGTGAAGCTTGTGCTAAAAAATCTGAGAAAAAGGCTAACATTCACAGAAATCCAAAACAGGTGAAAGATCGAAAGCATCAAAGGAATGTGAGGTACAAGAAAAACCTTACTGAAAGGAAGCAGTTCTGGCGTTCGCAAAATCCCAACTATGTTCGCTATGAAAAATCTTCTAAACAAAAGGAGGTAGGAAAAGAAAATTCTGGCACTCACACTCATGGTGAAAACAACCGAAAATAGAGTTTCGGTCCTCAACATCAAACCAACCGAAAGCAGAGTTTCGGTCCTCAACATCAAACCAACCGAAAGCAGAGTTTCGGTCCTCAACATCAAACCAACCGAAAGCAGAGTTTCGGTCCTCAACATCAAACCAACCGAAAGAAGAGTGTCGGTCCACAACATAATCTCAACCGAACACAGGGCTTCGGTCCTCGAGATGAGAAGAACCGAAAGGGTGGTTTCAGTTCCAGTCTAAGCAGTGAGCAGAAACGAAAGGAAAGCAATCTTCACTCTCAATCACAAATGAGCCATATCGAAAAGGCTAACTTAGTTTCCAAATATCATTTTCCTAGCTCTAACCTCCTCTCACAGAATAATCAAAAAGGAAAAGAAAAGCTTTGTCCAACAAATTCAAAGGATTCGTCAACTAAGCCTAATGTTGATCGAAAGTATGCTAACGTAAATTACACATATTCGGCAACTCCACCTAAAAATAAAATCAGAGTTTTCACCCTAAAGAGAAAAGATGAAACAACGCTAATAAAAAGAATTTTTTTAGTTGATATTTCACCTACAAATCCCTGTTCTGTAAAAAGCTCACGAGGACCCAAGACACTTTGGGTTCCTAAATCTGCTTAATTTTTTGCAGGTTATACGTGACGAGCAGTTTGATGATGAATGGTACATAGACAGTGGCTGCTCGCGTCACATGACAGGTAGAAGGGAAGAACTGAGGGAGTTTCGGTCTCTTGCAAATGGTGGAACTGTCAAATATGGTAACAACTCCTATGACACGATCAAAGGATATGGTATGATTACCAATGGCGAATTCTCGATAAGAAAAGTGGCATATGTTGAGGGTTTGCAACACAACCTTATCAGTGTTTCTCAACTGGTGGTTGGTACTGGTCTAAAAGTCTCTTTCGATGACGAGGGTTCAGAGATTACTGAAAAGAAGTCAAACAATGTTCTGCTGCAATCAAAGCGAAAAGGAGAAATGTACCCCTTGAATCTCAATCCCATACGGGGAAAACCAGCAATCTGCTTGCTATCAAAGGCTCATTCAAACGAAAGCTGGCTTTGGCACCGAAGACTCTCCCATCTGAACTTTAAAGACATCAACAAATTGGTGCTTAGGGATCATGTTCGGGGTATTCCTGTTCTGAAATCCGATAAAGAACACCTCTGTGCTGCATGTGAAATAGGGAAGCAAAGTCGACAGAGTCATCCTTCTCGTGTCAGCACAAAAGTAATTGAACCACTTGAATTACTTCATATTAATTTATGTGGTCCTTCTTCAATCGAAAGTGTTGGTGGCAACAAGTATATTCTTGTCATAGTAGATGACTTCTCTCGATTTACATGGGTATTCTTTTTAAAACAGAAATCAGAGGCCACTCCTAAACTAAAGCTCTTCATCAAGCAGGTCGAAGTCCAGTTGAGAAAGGTTGTTCGTAACATAAGAAGTGACAATGGGTTGGAATTTAAGAACAAAGAATTCGAAGAGTTTCTTTCAGAAAAAGGGACAACTCACAACTTCTCGGCCCCACACACTCCACAACAGAACGACATTGTCGAAAGGCGAAACCGCTCTCTGAGTGAACCAGCCCGAACAATGTTGAGCTTCGCTTCACTACCTCTGTATTTCTGGGCTGATGCCATTGCTGCTGCTTGCTTTACACATAATAGATCTTATCTCAACAAACGTTTTTCGATCACTCCTTATAAGATCTTAAACAACCGAAAGCCAAATGTCAAGTTCTTTCATGTGTTCGGTTCAAGGTGCTTCATCTTTAATTCAAAGGAGCACCGAAATAAGTTTGATGTGAAAGCAGATGAGGGAATCTTTGTAGGTTATTCCTTAACCTCCAAAGCATATAGCGTTCTCAACAAACGATCAAAGAAAATCGAGGAGACCTATTATGTTACATTCGGTGATAATTACGTCAAGAGGCTCAAAACCACCGAAGGTTCTGCTGGGGACATATTTCCAAACTCTGGTCAGGTTACAATACCTATTTCAAACCTATTTGAACAATACATGATGCTGTTTGATGAGCCCGAAAAGGCTATTCTCTCTGAATCCAAAGCAGCAGACAATAAAGTCGACAACATGAAGAAGATAATCGATGACGGTGCAGCGAATATGGAAGAAGAACAACCTGTGGAATCCAATAGGCCAGACATGCGAGAACCTCAAAAGGATTTCTCTCATGCTCAGGGGGAGGGTTCGTCTGATCTTCCCAATCAAGATCCAACATTCCAGGAGAATAACTCTGCAACCGAAAGCGTAGACCAAAGGGAAAATTCTGATCCTGAAACTGAGGAAGTCTCATCTTTCGAAATAAAGAACTCTAACCCTGCGACTGAGGAGGTATCATCATTCGAGGGGGAGAAGACGAACACAAACGATGATGACACTCAGTCGGAGTTTGAAGTAGAAGTGGATGCTGAACTGGATCCCTCATACGATCCCAATTATCCTCCACTCATCAAATCGACCAAAGATCATCCCCAATCACAAGTTATTGGTGATTCCTCAGAAAAAGTTCTCACACGCTCTCAACTAAAAGAGAAACGAACAGCACTTTTCTCTAAAGTAGAATTTTGCATGTTCAACTCATTCGTCTCTAAAGTCGAACCAAATACAGTCAAGAGAGCGCTTGATCATTCTGATTGGGTGCAAGCTATGCAGGATGAATTACATGAATTTGAACGAAATAGAGTGTGGAGACTGATTCCAACACCAAAAGATGCTTCTGTGGTCGGATTAAAATGGGTGTTCAGAAATAAGAAATGGATAAAGAAGGGAACGTGATACGCAACAAGGCAAGGATGGCCGTGAAAGGTTATTGTCAAGAGGAGGGAATAGATTATGAAGAGACCTTCGCTCCAGTGGCAAGGCTAGAATCGGTTCGTATATTTCTCGCCTATGCTGCACACAAAAACTTTGAAGTCTTTCAAATAGATGTAAAGTGCGCCTTCTTGAACTGGGAACTGGAAGAAACCGTGTATGTAGAGCAACCTCCGGGCTTTGTAAACGAAAATTATCCAGATCACTGCTACATCCTGGACAAGGCAGTCTATGGTCTCAAAGAAGCTCCACGGGCCTGGTATGAAACTCTAACTAGATTTTTGAAAATGTCCAAATTTAAACAAGGTTTGGTTGACCCAACCTTCTTTCGTAAAAAAGAGGGTAACCACCTTATGATCGTTCAAATTTATGTTGATGACATCATCTTCGGCTCCACAAATCCAAACTTAACTGCTGAATTTAGGAAGCTGATGGAAACTAAATTTGAAATGATTTCAATGGGTCCTATTAACTTTTTCCTTGGTCTGAATATAAGACAGGGACCAGAAGGCATTTTCATTAATCAAGAGGCCTACACGAAGACATTGCTTGCCAAGTTTGGTATGATGGGAGATTCAAAAGTGAAGGTTCCTATGGCATTCAGCACAAAGTTAACCCCTTCCCTGGACAAACCGGCCGCTGACATGACTCTTTATCGTCAAATGATTGGGTCTCTGATGTATCTAACTGCTAGTCGGCCAGATATAATGTTCTCTGTTTGTTATTGTGCCAGGTTTCAAGCAAATCCATGCGAACCTCATCTACTGGCAGTAAAGAATATCTTTCGGTATCTGAAACGAACTACGTCTCTCGGGTTGTGGTACCCAGCCAAATCAGGGTTCTTTGTTCAAGCATTTTCAGATGCTGATCTTGGGGGATGTGGACTCGACCGGAAGAGTACCACTGGAGGATGTCAATTTATGGATGGCGAACTCGTAAGCTGGCAATCGAAGAAACAAACATGTGTATCTCTCTCCACTGCCGAAGCGGAATACATTGCCGCAGCATCATGCACATCTCAGGTCATTTGGATACAAAGTCAACTTCGTGACTTCGGCCTGAATATGAAGAAAATCCCTCTGTATTGTGATTCTGAAAGCGCAATTAGGATTTGTCACAACCCAGTGCAACACTCAAAGACAAAACACATAGCACTGAGGTATCATTTTATCAAAGATCATGTGGAAGATGGTAACGTTGAACTTCATTTTGTAAGAACCACTAATCAATTGGCTGACATCTTCACTAAGGCCTTGCCTGAAGCAAGTTTTAATAAAATACTGCAAGGCTTAGGAATGATGGAAGCTGAATCCGTACCAAAATCTACAACGTTTCAATAAAAGTTAGAAGCGAAATAGAGCGAACGTTCGGTCCATTTCGGGTTTGGTTTATTTCGGGTTCGGTCCATTTCGGGTTCGGTCCATTTTGGGTTCGGTCCATTTTGGGTTCGGCCCATTTCTAGGAACCGAAATACCCCGAACGCTCGGTCCATTTCGGGTTCGGTTTCACCGGGCTCGTTTCGCCTCTACTTTCTATCTTATGGTTTCGGTTGTATAGTATGTATACTCTTTTCCAGCAAGTTCCTTTATGCATTCTTCTATATTTTATAAAATCCAAAAATATTTTCTTTCTGTTTTTAATTATTTTTCAGTATATTTTATAAAATCCAAAAATATTCTCTTTCGTTTATATGTGTACAAGAATATCTTTCACTAGTGCAGCTGGGGCAGGAATCAATCT